>NC_136478.1:34032180-34671867 GCF_902686455.1 Sciurus vulgaris | reverse complement strand
AATACCATAGACCAGGTGGCTTTAACTACAGAGATTATTTCTCACAGTTCTGAATGCTGAGTCCAGGATCAAGGTACTGGCCAGTTCAGTTCCTGGTCAAGGCTCTCTTCCTGGCATGCAGATCTCCAGCTTCCTGCCATGTCTGCACATGGCCTTTCCTAAGTACATAGGCACCCATCTCTCTATCTAGCCATCTGTCTATCACTATCTGTCTCTTCCTCTTCTTAAAGGCCACTGATCCCATCAAGAGGCCCACATCCCTATGACCTAATCTAACCCTGATTACCTCTGAAGGTCCCATCTCCAAATATCATTACACTGGGGGTTAAGTGTTCAACATAGGAATCTGGGGAGGGTGCAAGCATTTAGTGCTAACACCACAGAATTAAGTCACATAGCCTTAGAACCACCATCAACTCATCTGAAAGGCGGGGTTGGCACACAAGTAACAGACAGCATTTACTACTAAGTGTCTGTCACATCCTAGGCTCTGTGCTAAACGCTCCCTGGGCATTATCCATCTGACCATTTTCAATAACTCTGCACAGACTGATAGTAAGTTAGCATCTCCATTTCATATATAAGGAAATGGCTTAGAAAAATAAAGTGATTTGTCCAAGTTTACAGTGGCAGAGCCAAAATTTGGACTCGAGTCTATTAGTGTCCAGAGCAGGAGTCCTTAATCCAGTATAAGGCAGTATTCTTGTTGAGGCTGATGTCATGATTGCTTGAAAATGCTTTGGTGGTAGGAACATTTTAGGGAGCTAGGCAAAAGCAGTTGAAGCCATGTGAATCTTCTCTTAATAAGAATGCAAAGGAAGCTCTAAAATATCTACCAATGAATAACCAGAGCATGTGTGTCCCCATGTACATTTGCAGACATTGTACAGGAACTGTCACTGTGCGATGGAAATGTTACACACGGAACAAAGCACCACACAAGGCCTGCCACTCACACGGTGTCCCCTAACAATTGATGCCTGCTGCCATTTTCCACTGGATGAGAAATGTGATTTCTGTATGTCAGGCGACAGTCTTTAAAAGGCCTCCGATGATTCATATTTCAATGTGCATTTGATCCGCCCTGGCAAGCTGCTGTGTGGGGCCTCTCCACTGCCTTCTTCCTAGCAACCAAGGCCTTTTGTGCTCACAGCATCAAATGGGTTTGTAGTCGCTTTGCAAGTGGGACTTGGCTTCCTGACCTCAGTGTCCACCTCTCCTCTCCAGCTCACTGCATTGAAGGAAGATGAATCCACCTGGCCTCTATCTTGAGAATGAGTTCAATGTCAGAGGGTCATTTCCATCCTGTTTGTGACAGTCGTCCAGCACAACCTGGTCCATCACGTTTCTCAGAAATAAGGACCTTGGAAGAGACTGACCTGGTGCCAGGGTTGAGCATAAATGGCTGCTCTTCTGTTTTGGGACTGGGTCCTTCGTTCCAGCCTTTGCACAAACCTCCCAGGGGCCCATTGCCTAGTTCCCGTGAAGGAAGGAAAAGGAGGCAAAGAGAAGGGGGAGGGGAACAGGTACTTGCCGATCTCCACCTCACTCTGCAGATAGATGTCTCCTCTTTGCAGATCACTTCCGTTCCCAGGCTTTCAAACACCATGTCTATGCCAGTGACCTTCAAGTTCAGTCTCCAGCCAACATGGCTTCCCTGAACTGTAGACTCAAATAGCTAATCTCTAATTGCCATTTCCACCTGCAACAATTCAACATGTCCACCTGTTCAATCTCCCACATGCATACGAAGATGTCCTTATCTTAATCTCACCCATCTCAGAAAACGGCACCTCTCTTCCCAGGGAGTCATCCCTGCCTACCATTCCCACTAAAGGTTTCAGTGCAAAAGGGGAACCAGAGGTAGAATTTGAGTCATCCAACAGGAAGAGATGCAGAAAGATTCAGTGTACCCTCCAGAGCAGCTTTCCAGTCTTCCTATGTTTTAAATTGTTCCACCTAGGACACATACTCTGCCTCTGTGGTTGGCATTGGGAAAGATAACCTTTCCAACCATCTGTGTCCCCAGAGACTAAACCCTGAGTGGGTGAGACCATAAAGACTTCCAGACACTCTTTGGTCTGTTGCAAATCCTTTATGGGTCCCCTGCCATATGCCTTAGGACCAACTAATTTCCATACAGCTGTGGGGGCAGGTCTGAGCACCAAACAATATCCCACCTAGAGTGTGTTTCATTATCTCTTTGCTTCTTTCTATCCCAAGATGTTATCCAGAGCCATCGGTCTTTCAGCCACCAGCAGGTATAACCTGATGCTAGACAATACTTCCAAAGAGCAGCCTCAAAGTATAAGGGACAGGAGTCGCAGATAAATGCTCTAGCTTCTACAGTTTCTCAGAGGAACTCTAGCTGTCCACTGTGGTAGCCCACTCAATGACACATTTTTTACTGGCTTTTTTTCTTTCTCACTCCTTCTGTCCCTCACTCTGCTTACTCGGATCATCCACAATTAAACTACTTACACCCAACTCTGTGTCTCAGGCTCTTCTTTAAAGAGAAGCTAAATTAAGAAAGGCTCAACCTCGCTATGCTTAGTCACCACGCGGGAAACCAGTGCTTGTTGACAACTCAAGCTGAAGAGGGGGTGGGGAAAGCCAAGTATTGGCTCTCAATAGAGCCCCAAAATGAAGAAAATTGGACTTGCAGATCACTGCAGTGGAAGAAACCCTCCCAACCAAGTTGGTCCTTGGCCCTGGACCTTCTGAGTTCTCACACTCTATTCTAAGCTTCCTTGTCCTCTTAGCCTTGCACTTAGACCTTTGGAACTCAGCTCCAACTTAACCCATAGCCTTACTGTTCTGTCCCACCACACCTGCCATCTTCAGATTGAACATCAGCGCCTCCCCGCCTCAGGGCCTTCCCTGCTCAGAGTCACATGGACAGGGCCAGTTTCATGGTCCTTCAACCTGCACGGTCACACTGGACTCCACACTTAGAAGGGTGCTGTGCTTGGTTTAATGTTCCACTGTGGCCATTTCTTAAAAGTACTTACTCATTTTTTGAACAAGGGGTGCTGCATTTCGTTTTAAGCTGGACCTTGCAAATGATGTAGCCAGTCCTGCTCTCACAGGTTTGAAGATGAGCTTTGACTTTAAATAATAATAATAACAACTTGGCATGTAGAATTGTCAAGGAATTATCCTTTCTCATATCAGGACAGAATCTCACTTTTTCAACACATTTTTTTAAGTAAAAATTGGATTATTTGAGAGGAGAACAGTGACTTTCTGCCTATTTCCTTAGGAAATTTGGAACCAAGGGCAGAGTTCATCCCTGGGAGAGTCACATATTCCCAGATACCCAGGAAATAGTGTCTAAAAGCAGAGGTATTCCTGTGAGTTACAGAGAGGGGAATGGAAAGAGTGTTTTTCCATACCTCTTTTGTTGAGTCTCAACATCTTATTTTAGTATTTTGCAGGTCTTTAAATACCCATGGTTTATTTATGAACTGAGGGTTATTAACTGTTTGAAACTTCATTAAGTCCTTCCCTGGGGATAGTCTCGGCTGAGGTCCTTTTAGATGATCCCTCCCCAAATATCTGTCTAATTTAGATTTAATAGAACAGTTTATTGTATGTTGATAAAATAATAATGAATTAATAAAGCCTTCACTGAGACTTAGGTAACAGATACATAATCTATCGTTGTTAAAGAGCCATGCAAATGTTTTTAATAATCAGCATTTAATATGCAGCAACCCAGACGTAAATCCAGCCTAAACACACATTTGGAAACTCATTTTAAGCAGCTGGTGAGTTTCTTGAAGATGGGAAAACCTTGAGACCAATGGTACAGTGGGCCATCTGGTGTTCTAGAGTCCCTTAAAACCTGGAAGGGATTCTGAGACCTTAACTTCGGTGATGCCCCTAACTTTCTCTCCCACAAGACTGGGGTCTGTGGATTCTTCTTCTGCCATGAGTTTAAGGTGTTCCACCCATAAAAGGAATTAAATCCATGTTAATTTAAAACACGACAAGGTCTGCTACTGAGAGGCCCACAGGTGGCTAGCAGAATGTGCCAGGGCTTGGTGTGTAGATGATAGCAGACTCTTACCTGCTATTTACTTTCTCCCTACCTCAGACTTGCCCTCCAGCTGGACAACTACAATAAAATACCATGAAAAAAGTTATCTTTAATGTCCTTTCCCTGTATCTTACCCCTAAAAGAATGTTGGTGCTTAGGTGCCTGACGCTTTGTTTGGGATTTGGATTTGTACAAGAGGTCACATCTCAGGTTGTAGTTTTTTGATCTTTAACAGGTTCCCAGAAGAGGTGCAGGCAAGTCGTCATGTTGAACCCATTCAGGAGAAGTCCTATGTCAACACTTCAAGAATATCATCTCAACTCAGAGATACACATATAACCAAACCATATCCATCAACTAGTCTCCCTATGCCTCAGATTCCCGCCTCCTCACATTTTTTTTTACATTAAATGTAAAACCAGAAGTTGGTGAAATGAGAGGTGTAGTGAGTTTGAAACCACAAGATCGTCCTATTCACTGCGTATCATGTCCCTTCCCTCTGTGAGTCTAGAGAGAGAAGGCTAGATTTCATGAACCTGAAGTGCCCCTTCAGCTCCTGCTTTCTGTCCTGGGGAACTGAGAAGTTTGATTTTATCAGGAAGTCATACACACCTTAGCACTGATTAGTTTGGTCAATATGGAACCACCCTGGGAAGCAGAGTGCAGGTCAATGACAGAGTAGACACCACCACAGGCAGTTTTGATGCTAAGTCAGCTGAGAGCTGAGGCGATGCTGAGATACAAGTGTTAACCACAATGGTGCCCCAGTGGGAAGCTCTAGGTGTTGATGGACATGTTGTGGACACCTTCAGAGCAAAGAAAAGTAAGAATGGAAGGTGAGACTGGCAAAGGATGTAACCTCTTGGTTTAGTCTTTTGGCAGGAATGACCTCTGGTGACTGGGAACAAGAAATTTGGGGGCATTGTGGCTCCATCCAGAAGATATTAGGGCATGAGGACATAGCATATGGAGTTACACTGCCCAATGGCCAACCCCAGAAAGTTGCTTGGACCCACTGTGTCTTCATATCTTCACCAGGAAATTGGGACTAATAATCCTCCTCAAGCTATTATGAGAATCGGACAAGTTCGTACATATGTAAAACTTAGCCCTGTGAGCGCGTGCTCTCACCAGAGTCTCCCCTTCACCCGCCAGTCTCCTGTTTCAGAGTTGGCAGGGAGAAGGAAGGGCAGGGTGAGAAAGTCTAGTTCTTCTGTCCTTTGGCTACAGTGCCTTTAGCACTTTTCAAACTTTCCTGAAGAGCCTGTCATCTCCCATACCAGCAGCCAAGGGGCAGTGCCTGGGACAATGGCCTTGGGCAACATAAAAGGGATTTAGAGCCCAGCTGGTAACTCAGGCAGCTGTCTCCTGTGGGGAATTTTATCCTTAGAGGCTCTGAATTTCCAAGGAAGAAATTATAGCATCTGCTCTCAGCCTGGCAACAAGTTCCTGCCTAACTCCTTAACATTTCCAGATGTGTGTGTACACAGATGCACCTGCACACACGGGTATGTATAGATGTACCTGTACACATGGGAACATATGTTCAGACAGAAGTACCTGCACATGCATGTGCAGGTCTTCACATATGCCTCCATGTACATATGCACACGTGTGTGCAAACACAGAGAGAAATGTACCTAAAGACTGATGTACACACACCTACAAAGAGGTGAATATGCACAGTATACACTAAGAAAATGTCACTTGGCACAATTATCCTGCCACAAACTCTACATCCATGAACTATAGCTCCTGTATCTCCTTCAAGAAGCAGAGAACTGGGCTGGGGATATAGCTCAGTTGGTAGAGTTCTTGTCTCTCATGCACAAGGCCCTGAGTTTAATCCCCAGCACCACACCCCCCAAAGAGAGAGAGAGAGAGAGAGAGAGAGAGAGAGAGAGAGAGAGAGAGAGACCCTAGGAAGCCATTCATTCCTCCAGACTTAGTTTTACCTCAAAGTCAACACTCAGTGGACCCAGCTTTGTGGCTGTGCTAATGGCCTAGGGAGAAGAGAGGCGCAGTACCCTGATACTGTTGCTAGGAAGGTTCCTCTGTCAGAGAAGTGGCAGCCCTGTGATCCCAGGAGGTAGACTCTGGGATCCAGTGGCTCTGTTGTCCACAGAAGGCTAGGCAGGAGCTCTTTGTCCTCACTTTCATACCAGCTATGAAAAGGAATTTCTGAGCAGTTCCTGGCTGACCAAGGACAGAAGCAGGCAAGACCATGGTAAACTTCATCCTAACTGAACTTACCAGAGGAAGAAAATGGAAACCAGATGGACTCCAGCCATAGTTCACCAGGAATGAGGACAGGGAGGACACAGCTGAGGAGGAGCACCCTGACCCTGGCATTCCCCAGTATAGCTTCTGATTTTTCTACAAGAAAGTTCTACCTGGAGAATTTCTGCCACATTTTCCCCTGATGATTTGTTGATTCTGAAACATCCATGGTTTCTTAGTCTTATACGCCTTCCTTCTGCCCCTCATGTAAAGATTACAGTTGAAGCATGAGCATCTTCACGTGGCACTCCTTGCCACTATCTCAAGATGACAACTTCTGCCTGCTCAGCGCAGAGCCACCAGCAAGAGAAAGAAGGCTCTCGGCAGTGAAGAAGACCACCAGGATTACTGGACCCACTGAAGATTCACCTGAAATCCCTATTGAATGCTGTCTGAAGGCTCCAATGAGATTCAAAGCCAACTTGCAAAGGGAACTCCGTGCACCTTGATTCACTAGGGTGACTAGGAGAGAATGTGAGCTCTTGGAAATTCTCCAAGTTATCTGCCATATTGTCTGCCACCATTAAAAAATATTTAGTAGGAGGTGTGCATTCTAGTGTACCTGGAGCAAGTAGTATATACACTATTAGGATCTGTTACCAAAATAAGAGCTTGTGGGACCAACAAACTCTGAAATATTGAGTACTTTTTGGGTCTCTTATTCAACTGGGCTCCCAAGACTGAGATAGATTATATTCCCCTCTTGCCAAACTCCAGATGAAGAGTAGAACAAACCCACCAGTTAGTTATAAAGAGCTTGTGGCAGGAATCATGCATTATGAAAGGATCAGTGATATCCTGACCAACTCTGGAAGTTTATGAATCTATGAAATAATGGAAGAGGCACAACACTTGGGAGTAGGATTTTGTTCAGGAACTTGTACTAGAGAGTTGGTATTTAAGATGCAAATCCTAGTGTCTAATCCAGAAAGAGGTTTCTGTTTGGAGAGGCTATAGGACCAGATGACCAGTTGACCCCTTCAAGTCTTCCCACGCGCTCTGAGGTCCTCACATCCCGCTCCTACTTCTTCTCCTGATTTCCATCCATATGCACGTGTGCTCCAGCGTGGAAAGACCGTCTCTGAGAACACACCTAGTGCTCCCCACTCCCACCGCTCTGCCCTTGCTGTTCCTAAAACAAGGACTCTCATTCTGTCCCCTACCTATCCTTCAAGCCTCAGTTTAAGAGACTTCCTCTCTTGAGTAGCCTTCTTTGATCCACCTTTCCTGGCTGTTAAACATCCTTTTCTGAATTCCCTGAATACATTGTGGGAATTTTTGCTTTTTCTTTCTTTCTTTTTTTTTTTTTTTTTTTTTTTGGTACAGGGATTGAACTCAGGGGTGCTGAGTTCAACTCATTGAGTCACATCCCCAGACCTATTTTGTATTTATTTAGAGACAGGGTCTCACTGAGTTGCTTAGCACCTTGCTTTTGCTGAGGCTGGCTTTGAACTCACAAAACTCCGAGCCACTGGCATTACAGGCATGTGCCACCACGCCTGGCTGTTTTCTTCTTAATTTTTCTACCAGACTACCCGAGTTTTTTAGGAAGAAAGCATTATCTTAATTGTCTTCATATCCTTAACAGAAGCATGGAACCTGGTATGTAGTCGTTGCTTAGTAAGTGTTAGGTGTGTGCCGCATGAACTGAGGCAGTTCCTATGGGAGAGTATAGGTTTGGAAGCAGACTACCAGGGATCATCTCCTGATTCTACCACTCATTAATAGCTGGACTTTGATAAATTCCCCTGTCCTTTCTAGGTACCTTAGCTTCTTGTCTATAAAAGTGGGATAATAATAGGGCCACTGTAAGAAGGAAGTAAGCTAAAACATGTAAAATGTTTAAATAGTGGCTAATTTATAGTAAGCATTGGATGTGTGTTAACCATTACTATGACATCAAATGAGTCCAAATCCACTTCGTTCTGAATACTGTCAGTGATTCTGAAGATTTCTCTATTAAATCAATATCACCAGAGAAGAAATAAGAAATGACTCTACTCTCCCTTTGGGTCTTGTAACAATCCCTCCTGGGGGCTCAAATACCCCCTATTTAAGGCTGAGTGGACTTTATTTACAAGGACCTAGTTAATCAAGTCCATCTGTAATGTAAATGTGCTTCTCATTATGCTAATGTAAGCACTAGACATGCAAATCCATAAGCATTTGCATGCCTAATGCAACAGTTCTTGTCCATCCTGTTCTGTTGCTATTTACTATCTAGTTTTTATGACTTATGGATTTCCAACCCTTTAAATTTATATCAGCGCCGTGACATATCTGCAAGCAGCGACAGTTTTATGAGCACTAAAAAAGCTGCAACACACCACCACTAAATACTAATGACATAAATGGTAGCTGTAATGGCCCCTATTTTTATTACAATACCAAACCTCAATATATTGCAATTACCTCCGCACTCAAACCAGACCAAGCCACACTGTACAGGAGCCATCCCAGCGGGGGAGAAGAGATGAGCAGCGGAGTTTCCGGTTGGAGCCAGCCTGTAGCGCTAGGGAGCTGAGATCAGCAATTGCAGCAGGAATTTCCTCTGAACATCCACTGGGTCTGCAAATCAGAGACCTCCATCCCGTACAGATTGTGCCTGAATGCTAAGGTGAGTCTCACGTCTCAAGAATCGCTTAAAGAGGTTCGCAGGTTACAGCTATCCACTCTCAGCCATCCCATCTACCCAGCCCCAAACCAACCCCCTGACCTGCTGCCTGACCCTGAGCAAGTGCCTTTGCTCTCTGGACTTCAGACCCCCCCATCAGGAGATGTAGGAATACACATCTCTAAGGGGGCTTCCGACTCTGACATTCTGGGATTGAGTCAATGGAAAATTCAAGCCCAAGATGTAGTCATTAATTTTCTCCAGAATGAAAATACATTCCACCAGGACATTTTTATGCCTGGTTTTATAAGTTCTGATTTTGCACCTTAAAATAATAACACCTTGAATTTATTTTATGACATTTTCCATCTAAAACACTTTTCTGTTTGTTACCAGCATTCATTCTCAGGGTCCCTGGAGGAGCCTCCTTTCTGTTGTGCAGGTGGAAAAACTGAGGCTGAAAGGGACGTGGGGGTTGCCCAAGGTTGCATCAGGGCCAACATGGACAATAAAGCCCAGGTCTTTATTGGTCCATCCAGCTGCCTCTACTTCTCCAGTGGCCATCCCTTCCTTCCAGGACCTGAGGGTAAGGATGACCTAGAAGGTTACAAGAGAAGAACAACAGAACACAGATCGGAACCAGCCCCTCCCCAAGGCCTCAAATGCTCCCTGTGGAGTTTTATCCATTTGGCCCCTGCACTATAGCCCTGGAAGGTACAGTTGCCCATCTCAGGGTGGACTAGTTACTGGATCACTTTTCCCAGGGATGGGTAGTGAAGGGCAAGTTTGGCTGGGCAGTTGTAGACCACATCGGTTAATTTTCCAGGTGGCAGGAGGCCTGGATGGGGAATAGTAGCTGGTCAGAGCACAAAAGAAGTAGAACAGACTTGAGAGGGAAGGAGAGGGTCAGTGAGAGCAGACTGCCCAAAGGCCACATCTGTTTTCATTTCCTATTCTCCTCCAGACTATGGGCTCTTCTAGGGACTGACGGAGCCCCATTGATGCGCCCAGCGGCTAGAGCAGCAGGGCCTACTCCATGTCTGCAGAGCAGCCTGGCGACACTAGACTTCTGATCATCCTGAGGTAGGATGGAGAAATAAAAAACTAGGTAGAAGGGAGACATAAAGAAAAGACAAGGAAATAAAAAAAAAAAAAAAAATCAGTACTGGGTGCTTTACCACTGAACTATATATTCCCAGTCCTTTTTATTTTTTATTTTGAGACTGGGTCTCGTTAAGTTACCTAGGCTGACCTTGAATTTGCCATCTTCCTGCTCAGCTTCCCAATTCACTGGGATTACAGACATGGGTCATCATGCCCAGCCAGGGAAATAAATTTTCAATTCAGAAGTTCTGCACAGTTTTCCAGGTCTGTCCCTCCCATACCAGTCTCCTTCCCAGATCTGTTACTCCTAAATTCCTGGGAAATCTGGAAATCCACTTGTATGCTTAATTAAATCCCCAATAAAAAGATTCAGCAAAGAAAGCTGTGACATTTTGAGAAACCTGCAATTTAGGGGACTTTCCAGTGCTGTCTATTGAGGACGTAATAAAGACCATGTCGGCCTGAGGACCTGAGATTTACCAGACCATCATAAATCATCTTAATATCATTCTTACATAGCTTCCCATATGCCCTTCACCAGTTTTCCTTTGGAAGAAGAGCTGGGAGACCCCAAAATGCTTCTCTCACTCTCAAGATGGCCTACATTCTCCCTTGAATGTCTATCTGCTTTTCTAAATAAACCTCTGTCTGTGCTCTGACTAGCATGTGCTGAAATACTTTTTGTCCTGTAAGCCAAGGATCCTGCTGATCCTGAGTGAAGGTCCTCCTTCTCTCCAGGACTTTCTCAGACCCTTCTACAGAGTTGTTTCTTGCAAACCCTACCGTGACCCTGATCACCATGATAATTCCATGGAGGCAATTAAAATCCATCCACAAAAGCAATATGGAGATTCCTCAGAAAACTTGAAATGGAACCACCATTTGACCCAATCATCCTAGTCCTTGGCATATACCCAAAATAGTTAACAACAGCATGCTATAGTGACATAGTGGCCACATCAATGTCTACAGATTCTCAATTCACAATAGCTAAACTTTGGAACCAACCTAGGTGCCCTTCAATAGATGAATGGATAAAGAAAATGTGGTACATATACACAATGGAATATTACTCAGCCATAAAGAAGAATGAAATTATGGCATTTACCGGGAAATGGACGGAACTAAAAACTATCATACAAAGTGAAATAAGCCAATCCCAAAAAACCAAAGGCTGAATGTTCTCTCTGATATGTGGATGCTAACATACAATAGGTAATGGTGGTGGGGAATGGAGGTTCACCATATTGGGTAAGGAGAAGTGGGGGAAGGGAAGAAGGATGGGGATGGGAACGACAGTGGAATGAATCAGACATAACCTTCCTGTGTTCATCTATGAATAGACGACCAGTGAAACTCCACATCCTGTACAACCACACGAATGGGGAGTCATACCCCATGTATGCATGATACATAGAATTACACGTTCTACTGTCATGTGAAACTAAAAAGAACAAATAAAGAACCGATGAAATAAAAATCCATCCACACTTCAGAGGAATTGCCAGGACTGGCTGAAAGATGGTGCTATGGACTGAATTGTATCCCCACTTCCCAAATTCGTGTTGAAGTCCTAAGTCCCAGTGTGACTGTATTTGGAGATCAGGACTTTGGGGAGCTAATCAATATTAAATGAGCTCAGAAGGATGGAAACCTTAAGCCAACGGATGTATGTCCTTATGAAGAGACACCAGGCATATGGTACCCAGAGGAAAGGACACATGGACACAATAAGAAGTTGACCATCTACAAGCCAAGGAGAGAGGCCTCAGAAGAAACCAAATCTGCAAGCCTGGTGTGGTGGTTCATGTCTGCAGTCCCAGCAGCTCCGGAGGCTGAGGAAGGAGGATCGCAGGATCAAAGTCAGACTCAGCAACTTAGCATGGCTGTAAGCAACCTAGTGAGAACCTGTCTCAAAATAAAAATTAAATAAATAAAATGGGCTGGGGATGTGACTCAGTGGTAAAATGCCCCTGGGTTCAATACCTGATACCAAAAAAAAAAAAAAAGAAAAAAGAAAAAAGAAACAATATCTGCAGACACTTTGATCTTGACCTTTATCTTCCAGAACTGTGAGAAATAAATTCCTGTTCTTTAAGGCACCTGGTCTGTTGTGTTTTTTTTTTTTTTTTTTTTAATGGCAGCCCAAGCAGACTAAGGCAGAGAGAAGAGACTTAAGGCCAGGTCCTGCTATGGGGCAGGGGAGCCAATGAATCTGCAGCCCAGAACACACTCAGGTAAGAATGGCAACAGTTGCCAAGCAGCAAGACCCCTCTGCAAGGGTGGCAGGTGTTGGGGTTAGCTCTGAGAGGCACTCAGATGTCCCTGTGCTCTGCACTGCAAGGACAGGTCAGATATTTATGGAGGAATTTCCTGGTGATGGCAGCGGAAGGCCTAGCAGGCATTTGTCCACAGCAGAGAAAAACCAGCAAGTCGGTGAACGTTGTCCCCGGACTACATTCCCAGTTCCACCACCGTCCATCTCTGTGCCCTCGTGCCAGGCTCCTTTTTTGTGCCTCCTTTTTCATCTCAAAAACAAATCACTGGGCTAAGTCAGTGTTCTCAAAAGTCAATCACTAACATACCTGGGTGCAGAATGGTTTCCGTATCCACATGCTGCTTGCACTGTTATGGATTGGATTCGCTTCCCAGGCCTGTTCTAGCAAACTACCACCGACTGGGTGGCTTAAATTAAAAAAGTAATGAGAACTTGTTCTCTCACAACTCTGGAGTCCAGAAGATTGAAGTCAAGGTGTCCACGGGGCCGCACCCCTGAAGGCGGTAGGGGAGGCGCCTCCAGTTCCTGGTAGCTCCAGCTATTCCTTCACTGGTGGCAGCAACCTGTGACTCTGCCTTCATCTCCGTGTGGTCTTCTGCCCCATGTCTCCTTCTCTTTTAAGGACACCTGTCAAGCTGGATAAAGAGCTCAACCTACTGTACATGGTGTACACTACGCATAGTTCAGAGTGTAGAATTTCCTCCCATTATCCACATAATTCCAATATCCAGAGAAGAGACTATATTCAAAACGTCTCAATCAGTAACTGGAACAAAATTTCCCCTGCTAGATATCTCTGTGCTCTTTTTTCTTCTTATAAGACTGTCAGGCACTGGATTAGAGCCCAGTGTGCTATCACCTCAAGATGTTTGGGACATCTTGACAAGTGATAAATAACTACTGCAAAGTCCACATTTCCAAATAAGGTCACATCATATCTCCTGGAAGGTAGGACTTTGACATATCTTTTTGGAGGACTCGTTTCCACCCGCTACATTTACTAAGTATTTTTATTAAATTGACCCTAAATCAATTCACTTTTTTGCTTGCCTTATAATATCCATAAAGTTATGGGTGTGATGAGTTCACTCGATTTCCCTTTAAATGTTTTTTTAATCATATTCCAAACATGCAGAAAAAATTGAAAGTAACATAATGAACACTTGTGTATCTACCTTTGGCTTTAACAAATCTTAGTCGTTTCAATATTTATTTTAAATCCTTTGTTCTTTCAAGATCTAAAATATCACAGGAATGAGTTAGGCCTCTTTTGTATGCTTTCAGATTTCATTCTTCTACCTAGAGGCAGCTACTACTTGAAACTGGTATGCATTCATGTTTTTATGCTTTTATGACATAAATTTGTCACATCTGTCACATGCAATCTCAGATTACATATTTTAATCATACATAAATGCTATCATTGTATTCTCTTTGTTTTTAAGTTCTACTATTTTTCATCTGCTTTCTCTAGGCTTAAATTGCACTTTTCTTTTTTAACTTGGTCTCCCAAGGTAGAAGCTTAGATTATTGATTTTAGACCTTACTTCTTTTCTAACATATGTGTTTCATATTATAAATTTCCCTCTATTGTTTTTGCTGTATGCCGCACGTTTTGTTGAGTTGTATTTTCCTTTTCATTTAGTTTTAAGTATTTTAAAATTTCTCTGGCAACTTCTTCTTTGACCCAAGTGTTATTTAGAAATGCACTTGTTTAATCTCCAAATATTTGGGGATTATTTTTTTTTTTTTTTGTTCTCTACTTTTATTGATTTCTAGATTTCTAGTTTAATGTCATGGTGGTCTAAGAATATATTTTATTTTATTCTGTTTTTTTAAATCTCGTTAAGGCCTATTCTATGGCTCAGAATAAATATAGTCTATCTTGAAGGGCGTTCCATGTGAATTCGAAAAGAATGTATATTCTGCTGTTGTTGTGTGGAGTAGTCTATAAAAGTCAATGGGGTCAACTTGCTTATTTGTTCTGTTCAGGTTGATTATACCCTTATTGAATTTCTAGATATTTGATCTATTAATTACTTAAAGAGCGCTGAAGTTTTCAACTCCGAGGGTGGGTTTGTCTATATCTTCCTGTAGCTCTATCGGTTTGTACCTGGTGTAATTCGATACTCTGTTATTGGGTATATACATGTTAAGGGCTATTGTGTTCTTTTATCTTTTTTTTTTTTTTTTGAAGAAATTTACCCCTTATGCTCCTTTTTATTATTCCCATAATTTTTCTTGTTCTGAAAGGTACATTGCCTGAAATCAATATGGATAATCCAACTTTCTTTCCAACACCTTTAAAATTATTTACATTTCCCCCAACTTTATTGAGATATAATTAACCATAAAAATCGTATATATTTAAGGTATCCCATGTGATATTCTGATAGGTATATACATTGTGAAATAATTACCACAACCAAAGAAACTAACATCCAATACCTCATATAATTATTATTTGTCTTTGTGTGTATGTGTGTGTGTCCGTGTGTGTGCGTATGTGTGTGTGTGTGTGTGTGTGTGTGTGTGTGTGTGTGTGTGTGTGTGTAATGAGGCACTTAGTACACTTTATCCCCATTTCCCCCACAAGCTGGTCCCTAGAGATCACCATTCTATTCTCTGCTCTGAGTTCAACGGTTTGGATTCCCACAATCAGGTGAGATCAACCAGCATTTGTTTGTTAGTGCCTGGCTTGTTTTGCTTAGCACAGTGTCCTCCAGGTGCAAACACGTTGCCACGAAAGATAGAATTACCTCCTTTTTAAAGACTGAACAGCATTTTTTATGTATAAATAACATATTTCAAAAGTTCACTCATCTTTCAATGGACACTTGGTTATTTCTCATATCTTGGCTATTGTGAATAATGCTACAATGAGCACGAAATTGTAGCGATCTCTTTAGTTAAGGATTTCATTTCCTTTGGGTATATACCCAGAAATGGGATAACTGGGTTATATGGTAGTTTTATTTTTAGATTTTTGAGGAAAATCCATACCATATTTCACAGTAGTTGTGCCAACTACTCTCTGCATCCTCTCCAACACCTGTTATCTTTCATATTTTTAATAAAATCCATTCTAACAGATGTGCAGTGTGGTTTTAATTTGCATTACTCTAATGATTAGTGATACTGAGAATTTTTTCATGTACTCTTGGATATTTATATGTCTTCTTTTGAGAGATGTCCAGTCAGGTGCTTTGCCCATTTTTTAATCTGATTACTTGTTTTCATCTTCTGGAGTTGAGTTCCTTATATATTTTTGATATTAATTGTTTATCAGGTACATGTATGATTACATGAATGGTGTGAATCTACATTGTGTACAACCATAGAAATGAAAGGTTGGACCCCATTTGTGTACAATGAATTAAAATGCAGTCTGTAAAAATAAAAATAAATAAAATTTAAAAAAATTTAAATTTAAATTTAAAAATATAGTTTTTTTTATCAGATGAACAATTGAATATACTTTCAAACTCACAATCTGTTGGTTGTCTTTTCACTTTTTTAATTGTTTCCTTTGCTGTGCAGAAGCTTTCCAGTTTGATATCATCCACGGGTCTATTTTTCCTTTTGCTGCTTGTGCTTTCAGGGTCATCTTAAAAATCATCAAATAAACCAATAGTGTAGAGCTTGCTCCCAATGTTTTCTTCTAGTAATTTTTCAGTGTCAGGTTTTATATAAATCTTTAATCTCTTGGTATTTGGTTTATTTTTGTAATGGTATGAAACATATCCAATTTCATTCTTTTGCATGTAGATATCCAGTTTTACAAGCATCATTTATTGAAAAGATTGCTCTTTGGCCACTGTGTTTTCTTGTCCCCAAAGTCAGTTGGCTATAAAAGCAAGGTGTTACTTCTATTCTGTTCCAACTTTGTTCTTTTTGCTGAAGATTGCTTTAGTTTTGGGGATCCTCTGTGGTTCAATATGAATTTTAGAACTGTTTTTTCTATTTCTGCAAAAATAACATTGGAAATTTTCAAAGATGTTTTTGGCACATAATTTTGTACATATTTTTGGGGTGTCAGTGGAATTTTGAATCTGCATATTGCTTTGGGTTGTATGGATATTTTAACAATGTTAATTCTTCTAATCCTTGAACAAGGGATATTATTCTAATTGTATCTTCCATTTCTTTCATCAACGTCTTATAGTTTTCACCTCTTTCACTTCTTGAGTTAAATTTATCTCTAAGTATTTTATTTTTGATGCTATGATAAATGAAATTTATTTATTTATTTTTCAAATATTTCACCATATATGAGGAAACACAACCAAGTTTTGTATATTGATTTTGTACCCTGAAATTTTTACTGAATTAATTTATTATGGTTTTTAGTGGTCTTTAGGGTATGTCTGTATAAAGGATTGTGTCATCTACAAACATGGACAAACTTTCTGATTTAGGTGCCTCTTATTTCTTTTTCTTGCCTAATTTCTCTGGCTAGCATTCCTAGTACTATGCTGAATACCAGCAATGAGAGTAAGCACCTTTGTCTTGTTCCTAATCTTAGTGGATAAGTTTTTGCTTCACCACTGAGTATGATATTAGTTGTGGGCTTGTCGTATATGGCCTTTACTATATTGAGGTACGTTCCTTCCTTTACCAATTTTTTTGCAAGATTTAATCATGAAAATATGTTGAATTTTGTCAAATGCTTTTTCAGTACAGGTTATTATATGATTTTTAACTTTCATTCTGTTAGTGTGGTATATCACATTTATTAATTTGCATGTTGAACCATTCTTACATGTCAGAGAGAAATCCCACCTAGTGGAATCATAGTGTATGACTATTTTAATGTGCTGCTGCATTAGATTTGCTAGTTTTGTGTTGAGAATTTTTGCATCTATATTCACCAGAAATATTGGCCTATAATTTTGTTTTCTTATGGTGTTTTTGTGTGGCTTTGGTATCAGTTAACTCATCAATTTTTTTTAAAATTTGACTTGGAAGCATTATTTTTGTTTTCAATTGGCAAAATTGCATATATTTATCATATACATGTACACATTGTGGAATGATCAAATCAGTCTAATTAGCATATCCACCACATCAAATACTTAGTATTTCTTTATTGTGAGACCATTTAAAATCCTTTTGTTTAGCTATTTTGAAATGTATAGTACATTATTGTTTTAAGTGGGCTATATATAAAGTGGATTTCTTTAGACAACATATAATTTGGTCTTTTTAAAAAATGTACTCTGACATTTATCTTTTAATTGGTATACATACACCATTCGTTTTAAAGTATTTATTGATATCTACCTTGTTAGCAACTATTTTTATTCATTACACTTTTTTGTTTTTTTTACAGACTACATTTTGATTCATTGTACACAAATGGGGTACATCATTTCATTTTTATGGTTGTACACTATGTAGATTCATACCATTCATGAAATCATACATGTACATAGGGTAATGATGTCACTCTCATTCCACCATTTTTCATACCCCCCTAATTTCCCTCTATGTAATCTAAAGTTCCTCCATTCTTCTCTCACCCTCCACACCTCCACCCCTATTATATATCATCATCCACTTATCAGGGATAACATTTTGCCTTTGATTTTTGGGATTGGTTTATTTCACTTAGCATGATATTCTCCAATTCCATCCATTTATCTGTAAATGCCATAATATTATTATTCTTTATGGCTGAATAATATTCCATTGTGTATATAGACCACAGTTTCTTTATCCATTCATCTGTTGAAGGGCATCTAGGTTGGTTCCACAATCCAACTATAACCATAATCTAGCTACTACAAACACTGATGTGACTGCGTTACTGCAGTACGCTGATTTCAAGTCCTTTGGGTATAAACTGAGGAGTGGGATTACTGGGTCAAAAGGTGAGTCCATCCCAAGTTTTCTAAGAATTCTCCACACTGCTTTCCAGAGTGTTTGCACCAATTTGCAGCTCCACCAGCAATTTTAAAGTGTGCCTTTTTCCTCACATCCTCGCCAACATCTATTATTGTTTGTGTTCTTGATAATAGCCATTCTAATTGGAGTAAGATGAAATCTTAGAGTTGTTTTAATTTGTATTTCTCTAATTACTATAGATGTTGAACACTTTTTCATATACTTATTAATCACCTTCTTCTATTAATCATCTTCTTCTATAAAGTGTCCAGTTCCTTGGCCCATTTATTGATTGGGTTCTTTGTATTTTTGTTGTAAAGTTTTGTAAGTTCTTTATAAATTTTGGAGATTAGTGCTCTATTTGCATGTGGAAAAGATTTTCTCCCACTCCGTAGGCTCCCTTTTCACATTCTCGATTGTATCCTTTGCTGAGAAAAAAGCTTTTTCATTTGAATCTATCCCATTTATTGATTCTTGCTTTGATTTCTTGTGCTTCAGGAGTCTTGTTACCTACCTCAACATTGTAAAGGCTATCTCTGCTAAGCCCATAGCCAACATCATTCTAAATGGAGAAAACTGAAAGCATTCCCTCTAAAAATTGGAATGAGACAGGGATGCCCTTTCACCACTTCTATTGAACATCATCCTTGAAACACTAGCCAGAGCAATTAGACAGACCAAAGAAATTAAAGGAATACAAATAGGAAAAGAACTCAAGCTGTCACTATTTGCCAGTGACATGATTCTATATTTAGAGGATTCAAAAAACTCCACTAGAAAACTTCTAGAACTAATAAATGAATTCAGCAAAGTAGCAGGATATAAAGTCAATACACATAAATCTAATGCATTTCTATTCATAAGTGATGAATTCTCTGAAAGAGAAATTAGGAAAACCACTCCATTCACAATAACCTCAAAAAATAAAATAAAATACTTGGGAATCAATCTAACAAAAGAGATGAAAGACCTCTACAATGAAAACTACAGAACACTAAGGAAGAAATTGAAGAAAACCTTAGAAGATGTAAATATCTCCTATCTTCTTGAACAAGCAGAATTAATATTGTCAAAATGACCATTCTACCAAAGGCACTATATGGATTCAATGCAATTCCAATTAAAATCCCAATGACATTCCTCATAGAAATATAGAAAGCAATCACAAACTTCATCTGGAGGAATAAGAGACCTTGAATAGCCAAAACAATCCTGAGCAGAAAGAGTGAAGCAGGAGGTATCACAATATCAGAGCTTAAACTCTACTACAGCGCAATAGTAATAAAAACAGCATGGTATTGGCACCAAAATAGACAGGCAGAACAAAGGTACAGAGTAGAAGACACAGAGATGAACTCACATAAATACAGTTACCTCACACTAGACAAAGGAGCCAAAAACATACAATGGAGAAAAGATAGCCTCTTCAACAAATGGTGCTGGGAAAACTGGAAATCCATATGCATTAAAACGAAATTAAACCTCTCTCTCTCACCCTGCACAAAACTCAACTCAAAATGGATCAAGGACTTAGGAATTAGATCAGAGACCCTGCACCAAATAGAAGACAAAGTAGGCCCGAATCTTCATCATTACACTGTTCTTCCCCCCACCCCTTTTTGATCCTTCTCTGGTTTTGATTGAGCATTATATGTTATTTCATTTTCTCTCCTCTTTTTGCATACCCATTATACATCTTTTAAAACAATTTTAGTAATTACCCTACAGTTTGAAATATACCTTTATAATAACTAATCCAAGTGTACTTTCAAATGACACTGTAATAAATCACAGGTAGCATAGGCACTGTATAACAGGATATTCTCAGTTCCTCCCACTCATCTGAACGAAAGGAAGGGAGGGAGATAGGAATAGGAAAGACAGCGGAATCAATCAGACACAACCTTTCTACGTAGCTATGTGAATACACCACAATGGTTCTCCACATCATGTCCAACCACAAGACAGGGATCCTAATTAGAATAAGATATACTCCATGTTTGTATCAATATATCAGAATATACTCTGCTGTCATGTATATCTAAAAAGAACAGATAAAATTTAAACAAAGTTGCTTTCATTAACTTCATGCATTATTAATCCAAAGTTACAACCACATGGTACCTTGTGACTATACAACTTTGAATAAACATTATTTATAAGATCAGTTAATAAGAAAAATAAAATATTTTATCTTTACCTTTTCTTTCTCTAATTCTTTGCCTTTTATCACATAAATCTGAGTTTTTGAACTATATAATTTCTCTTGTTCCTATAGAATTTTTTTTTTTAGCAGTGCTGGGGATTGAATCAGGGTATAAGGCAAGCACTCTACCAACTGAGCTATATCCCCAGCCCCTAGAATTTCTTTTTTATCAATTCTTACAGGGAAGATCTGCTGGCAATGAATTCCCTCACTTTTTGACTGAGAAAGTCTTCGTTTTCTCCTCACTCTTGGATAACAATTTTGCTAGGTACAGAATTTTGGTTTATTTGGTATTTTTTTTTTCTTTCAATACTTCGATCTTTTTCTTCACTTTCTTGTTGTTTGCATGGTTTCTAATGAGAAGCTTTCTCTAACTGTTATCCTTATTCCTCTCTAGGTACGTCATGCTTTTCTTTGACTTCTTTCACAATTTTGTCATTGTCTTTGGTTTTCTGAAGCTTGAGTGTGAATCCCAGGTGTAGAGTGTTGAATGTTTATCATGCTTGGTGCTCCTCTCAGCTTCCAAGATACACAGTTTGGTGCCTATCATTGACCTTGGAAAGTCCTTAGCTGTTATTACTTGAAGTATTTTTTCTGCCCCATTCGTTCTCTTTCTTTTTCTGATATTCAAATTAGGTGTGTATTAAACCTTTTGAAATAATCCCATGGCTCTTGAATATTTTATTCAGGATTTTTTTTTCCATTCTATTCTGGGAAATTTCTACTAAAATTTCTCCAAGCTTACTGACTCCTTCATCCACATCCAGTCTTCCAATAAGCCCATTAGAGGCAGTCTTCATTTCTGTTACAGTGCTTTTGGTTTCTAGTATCTCCTTTGAGTCTCTATTTACATTACTTGTCTGTCCTTGCTCGCCATCTACTTTTTCCATTGGAGCTAGTGACTTCAGATTCCTCTCATGTTCTTTTTGTCTCTCCCATTATCTATTAGTTTTCTTAAATTTTCCTTCCTAAATAGAATCTGAGTCTTACAGCTCTTCCAGTTATTACCCTCTGTTACAACACTGGAGCCCTCTTTTTGTGGGGAAGGGAAAGCTTTCCATAAGCCTATGATTCAATTTTAGTGTTTTAGTGCCTCTTCCTCCTGAGCTGTGCTCTTCACAAGGGTTTCTTACCTATCTTCATTCCACACTTAGGTGGGACAGTGAGGGTAAAGGGGGCTGACTCTGTAAGACTGATAAAGCCCTTTTCACTGGACTTTTATTATGGATAATGCATTGAGCATATTTTTGAAATGTTTTCTTCCTCTCTCTCTTTGCCAGAAACATGAGGGATTTTCTTGGCACTTTAAGAACTCAGTGGGTTTCCTGGAGGTAAAATACATGAAAGTGGGAGGATATCTCTAAAATTCTGCTGCCTACCCCCACCCTGATTTTTCTCTTTCTGAAGCTAGTTCACATTCAGTCTCCAACAACTCACCAAAAATTACCATTTAAGTGTGTTACTGTTATACTCCAGTGTTTTCTGCCCCAAGTTAATAGATAATGACTGTGTCTATGTATTCACCTGTCTCTTCAGATGTGGGGGTGGCAGTTTGCCCTTAAACCTCAATTCTCTCATGGATCCAAGAAAAGTTTGTTTGTTTTAAGCTTTTCCTTATTGTCAGGCTAGGAAAGACAGTTTACAAGCTCTTCACACGTCAGAACTGAAATCAGAAATCCAAGATGAAGCTTTTAAACTGGGTCCTGAAGGACTAGCATGACTTCTCCAATAGAAACAGCCACCTCCCCACACCTTGGTGCCTGTCATCGACATTGAAGCTGCTCAAGGTGATGGGGCTGAGAACCTATGGCAATTCCCTTTAGGTCTCTGGCTCTCAGACCTGCTTTCCAAACTTTTTAGGGTCTTCACCTCAGGGGGAGACCCAGAGCCCCCATCCAGACCAGTCTTCCTTGAGCAAGGACTCTTTCTCCCTGTACTCAGAACTTTACAGTCCTGAAAGTAACTGTTGAACACAGGTTGTGTTTGGACCACCCAGCCGTTCATTTGCTCTACCTTTTGTGGCAGCCCTTAGTTTTCCATTAGCGATGTACCTTTACCCTCACTGCCATCCATGTGCTTCAGGTGCAGTCAGGATCTTTGCATCCAAGCATGTGACTTGGGCCTGGCCATTCAGAACCTGCCTGGAACCTTTCTGGACACTGATTGGTTCCAGTATGTTCCCATGATTCCACTAGAGCCAATGGAATATAAAAGGAACTACGTTCTGGAGCTGCTACAGGAATTCCAACATCAGAAGGGAGGAGCTTGGTGGCACTCACATTAACCTGGGGGAAAATCATTTGAGCAGTATGGAGAAAAACCATGTCCTTGTGACAGTATTTCTGCTGCAGCTGCTTCTACTTTAAACTTGTAGAATCCTTTTGCTACCAGAGTGAGTTTACTTTAGCTGCCAGTTGAAAATGGTCCTAATTGAAACAAATCTGTGGTCAATAAACTCAATTATTCCAAAGAATAGTGCCCTTAACAAAGGAAATGGATTTTAATGGAAGAATTTCAGAACTCATTAGAGAAGATACAATTCACATCCTACCAAATTTATGCCCAAAGACTGTATGACTGCCCCAGTAGGGGTACTGCTTTGAACTTGTTCACTGGGGCTCTTTTTATTCTCTTATTGTCTTCTCTTTACCCAAAGTTTACTGGGCAGTTTTCCCAATACAAATGCTTAAGATGGGATCCATCTTGAGAAACCCAAAGTAAACTGAAAATATCACAAGTTGAAAATGTGGAAATACACCAAACCTACTGAACGACCTGGAGTGTGAATTGCTGCTTCTTCTGACTGTGTGGTGACTGGAAGCTGTGATTCCCTGCCACGGCCCAGCAGCTCAGGAGAATACTGGACAGTGTATTGCTAGCCCAAGAAAAGATCAACATTCGAAATTTGAAGTATGATTTCTATTGAACATGTATCATGCTTGTAGCATCGTAAAGTCAAAAAATTCTAAATCAAAACATCATGAATTGGGGGACTCTCTGTATCAGATTCTGGGTGGCTCATTCTTGTATGGGATTTTAAGATGTTTAGGATATTTTCTTTCAGGGTCTTTCCCTGAAATTTTACATCCATGGTGTCTTCAGATACACATACTCTCATTGGTGTGGAGTCAGCTAGAGCCATTATGCTCACAGACCTGCCAGGGCCCCTGAAGTAGGTGAGGCAGTGGAGTTGGGGGGCTCCTACCTCACCCATGAAGTCAGGGAGTGAGGGACTCAGCAAGGCACATAAACACTTCCAGAATTCCAACCAGAGACTTGGAGATCATTAAACCAAGGAGTTGGCAAACTTTGGACCAAATTGGTCTACCACCTGTATTTTGTAAGTGGTTTAAAAATATTAAAAGATGAATTTTATTTTCATAACAGTGAAAATTATATGAAAATCCAACATCAGTATTTATGAAGTTTTTTTGAAACATGGTCATACTCATTTGTTAACATATTGTCTATGGTTACTTTAGAAATAAATGAAATTGAAGACAAGAAAATGATGGAGCAAAATAAACCAAACAAAAACTAGTTCTTAGAAAATATCAATACAATTGATAAACCTCTAGTCAGGCTAACCAACAAAAAGGAGAACTAAGATACAAATTGCCAATATCAGAAATAAAAAGAATTTATCACTACTGATTCCATGGACGTTAAAAGTATAATAAAGGAATATGAAAAACCACAATTTCAAAACCTAGATGAAATGAACCATTTTTGAAAAACATAAGCTAACTCAAGGAAAAATTATCTGAATAGAACTATATCTACTAAAAAATAAATCAATAATTAATAACCTTCCAAAGAGAAAGTACCAGGTCCAGATGATTTTACTGTGAATTCTACCAAAAGCTTAAGGAACTTTCAGCAAACTGGGAGTAAGGGGAACTTTCCCAACTTGATAAAGAACAT
This sequence comes from Sciurus vulgaris, assembly GCF_902686455.1. Classification (NCBI taxonomy): domain Eukaryota; kingdom Metazoa; phylum Chordata; class Mammalia; order Rodentia; family Sciuridae; genus Sciurus; species Sciurus vulgaris. Next base: position 34,647,533 of record NC_136478.1, on the reverse strand, counting down.
CTACAGAGATCCTACAGCTAACATCACAAGTAGTTTGAGAAACTAGATGCTTTTTTCCCCTAAGATTGGGAATAACACATTGATGTTCCCTCTCACCACCCCTATTCATCATCGTGCTGAAAATCCTAGCTAGTGCAATAAGAACAGAAACTAAAAGGTGCACAAGCTGAAAAGGAAAAAAAATTAAAGTCTTTTGTTTGCATATGACACAAGTTTCCATGTAGAAAAATCCAAAAATCAACACAAAAGCTCCTATAACTTATGATTATAGCAAGGTTGCAAGTTAGAAGGTTAATATTTATACTAACCTTTCCTTTATGCTGGTAATGAACAATTGAAATCTGGAAATAATAGAACATCATTTGCAATAGCACTAAAAATGCTAAATACTTAGATGTACATCTAGCAAATATGTGTATTATCCAAATGCAGAAAGACTACAAAACTGTGATGGAAGAACCATACATTATGCCAAAAAAAAAAAAAAAGTCTAGACATAGACCTTACACCCTTCCCCAAAATTAGCTCAAGTGGACTATAGTCCTAACTGTAAAGTGTAAACATAAAGCTTCCTAAAAGAAAGCAGGAGAAAATCTAAGTGACCATGAGTTTGATAATAAGTTTTTCAATTCAACACCCAAAGCACATGAAAGAAAATGTTAAATTGAACTTTATTAAAACTTAAAACTGCTGTACAAAAAATTAAAAAATTAAAAAACAGTAAACAAAATCAAAAGACAAATGACAGGATGAGAGAAAATATTTTTAAAAACACATATCTGGTGAAGGACTTGCATCCCCAATATACAAAGAACACTAACATTTAATGATAAGGCAGAATTAAATCAAGCTTTTTAAATGGGCACATGATCTGAACAGGTACCTCACTAAAGAAAATATGCCAACAAAAATTAAGCATATTAAAAGATATTAAACATCGTTTGCATTAGTGAATTGCAAATTAAAACAATGAAATACCACCATACAAAAATTAGAACAGCTAAAATCTAAAAAAATGAAAATATTAAATGCTGGTGAGGATGCGGAACAACAATATCTTTAATTCATTGTTGGTAGGGGTGCAAAATGTATTGATACATTGTAAGACAGTTTGGCAGTTTCTTAGAAGGTTAAAGATAATGTTTCATGACCCACCCATCAATTTTGGTTCCAGGTATTCATCAAACTAATCTGAAAACTTGCATCCACACAAAAGCCTGCATGTAAATGTGTATGCATCATTGTTCATAATGGCCCCAAACCATAAGAAACCAACACAACCTTCAATAGCTGGATGGGCTAATAAATTGGTACATTCATGCAATGGATATCAACAAAAATGAATGAGCTATACAGCAGCAAAAGATAGAGAACTTTGCATATTGCTAAGTAAAAGAAGCCTGTCCAAGAAAACTACATACTGTATGATTCCAACTATACATTCTAGAAAAAAACAAATATATAGAGACTGTTGAAAGATCAAGACAAGCATGCCTGTAATTCCAGCAATTGGAGAGGCTGAGGCAAGAGGATTGCATGTTTGAGGATGGCCTCAGCAACTTGGCAAGACTCTGTCTCTAAATAGAAAATAAAAAGTGCTGGAGATGTAGCTCAGTGGTAGAGTACCCCTGGGTTCAATTCCCAGCAATTTAAAAAAACAGAACAACAACAACAACAACAACAACAAAAAGCAGCTGTAGCCAGGAGTTGGGGGAAGTAATGAATAGATGAAGATTAGAAGATTTTAGAGCAATTAAATTATTTTGTATGATACTGTAATGGTAGATGCATGAGTGCATGCATTTTTGAGAAGTTTTCAACCCAGAGTAAACCTTAATATATGCAAATTTTCAACAATTAGAGGAGGAGGGGGTGATTCCCTGGAAGCAATATAGACTGTCACAATAGCATCTAAAGTGTGTGGCAAATGTCTGGGCCAACCTCAGTGAAGGGGTGGGGAGAAATCATGCTGACCTAAATAACTTTGGAATTGAGAGTCTGTAAGACTACAGGCAAAAGGAGTTTCACATAGGTACTGTACTCCCATTGATAAAGTTATTTCCTACATGGGTACAGGTTAACTATTCTTAATGTATACTAGACATGTAGATATTAAAATTAATTAAATGGCTAGTAGATAGTAGATGATGAGGTTTTTCTCATGGTTAGAGTGGGAATTTACAGATAAGTAAGAGATAGAAGCTAGAATGATTCATGTGATAATGGATTAGAGTTGGAGATATTGGTGTGAACTCATCTTTAGTTTAATACAGGTATAGGTGATCATGTATAGAAATATGTATTGCTATATGTATATTCACAGGTTAGTAGACACATATGTATATTGTTCTCTCAGCTAAGAGGTTTTCTAAAGCAACACAGATTTTGACTTTTCTATTAGTCAGCTTTTCATTACCATAACAAAAACAACTGACACAAGCTGCCTCACAAAGAGAAAAGGTTTATTTAGCTCAAAGTTTTGGCAGTTCAAGGGCAGAGCACCTTCAGTGGCTCAGATCTAGTAAGGACCCAGTTTGTGAATGGTAAGTAGATTGTGGACAGCAATAACTGGAGTACATGTTGAGATAAGTGGTCACATCTCAAGTTAGGAAGCAAAGAGAGAGGCTGGGGTCCCACAATCCCTTTTGAGGATATGCTGCCATTGACCTAAAGATCTCCCAGTAGGCCCCACCCCTTAAAGGCTCCACCTTCCAATACCATTACCCTGGTGACCAAGTCTCCACTCACAACGAACTCTGGAGGTCCACATCTAAGCCTTGGCAGTTTCTAATATCATTCTTCCATTTTAAAAAGCCAGGGCTCATTAGAGAACTGGCGGGTTCTAAGACTGGAGCAGGAACTGTTCAAGAATAGCCTGGAGCATCTTGATATGCCAAAGAGTGAGAAAGTTTCTAAAGGTATATACAGGGAAGGGAACATGTCAGCTGCCCACTCAAAGAGCACCTAAAGCCCAAAGCTAGAGCAATGGGAGCATCCAAATGATAATCCAGTCATAAAGCAAATATCCACGAGCCCATAGTGATGTAAATGAACGTCTGAGAGAATGAATAAGTAAATCAGACAGATCTCCCTTATACAGTAATTTGAAATAATTTATGCTCTCCGCACTCAAACAGGGAGGAATAACGCCTCACTTCTTAAACGTAGCGACTTCCGGCCAAACAAGGGAGTATGGAAAGGAGGGGAGTGGAGAGTCACATTACCAGGAGATTGGCTTTACCACGGAGAAACCTGCCAAACTCCATCCAGGTGACTGAGGTCAGTATCAACAGTGACAAACCATGTTGACAGGACGTGCCTTTGATAGAACATGAAAAAAAGAAAGAAAAAAAAAAAAGACATTTTACTTCTGTCCTCTTCTTCCCCCAAATTCGTGACTCTGGTCCACTTCCAAGAAAAACACCAGGCCAATCCCCATACAGGGGCAACCTACACAATGCTGGACGGTTCTCCTCAAAACTGTCAAGGTCATTAAAACCAAGGGAGCCTAAGGAGATAGGACATCTACATATAATGTGGTATGGGATCTTGGAAGAGAAAAAGACAGTAGGTAGACACGAAAGGAATAGAATAGAGCATGGACTTTGGTTAAGCATGAGGTGCTCACCTTGGCTTATTAATTGTGACCAATTCAGCATATGAAGGTGCTGATAATTGGAGAAGTCAGGCGAGGAGGGTATATGGGAACTCAGTGCTGTCTTTTCAATTTTTCTATAAATTAAAAACTTTTGAAACATAAAGGCTTTTCAGAACAAGTCACCTCGTCCCGGAAGCCCCCACCTCCACTCAGATCTCACGGGACCTTTGGACCCCCTCTCTACCATGGCACTGAGCACACTGGCCCATGTCTATCTCTACCCATTCCTCAGCCTCCCCAGAGCACCAACCCTGCTGTCATTTGAAAGAGAATTGTGTCTTCTGAGAATTGTTTTGGAGACAACAACCTGTGCTTGCAGGCAGATATTCTGGTCTATTCTGGAAACAGCCTGTCCTATTGCTCGGTACCATCTCTGCCTACCTAAGGGACACACCTGCCCCCTATGGATTGGCTCCCCCTTTTCAGGGAGAGCTTTGGCACATTTCAAGACAAAGTGCCAGCACCAGGATCCAGCTCAGCCCCCTTGCTCTGGCCCGGCTGCTGTTTATCTCTGGTCTGGGGCTCAGGGACCCTCTTGGCCTCACTGGGGATCAGTTGCTTAGAATCAGAAACGTCGGCTTTCGTCTGAATTGTTTTCCCCACCTGAAGCAGTTAAGCGGTTCTATTTTTAAAGCCCTTGGTTTCTCTCTGTCTGGCTCAGAAGGTGGCGGGTGCTCCAGGACTCTGTGCAGGATAAATGCTCCATCTTTTGCCCTTCCCTCTCTTCCTCAGCTTTTATGCCATCGCCAATACTGTCCTCCCCCTGGTGCTGTCAGGGGAAACTGAGCTCATAATTCTTCCAGGGAAGGCATTAGAAAGGAAGAAATTAAGTTCAATCAAAGTGTCAGGCTTGAATTGTTTGTGTGTTTGGGTGTAGGTGAGAGGAGCCTAATAAGACCCTGGGTCTCAGTATTCTCCTCTCCCCTCATCCCACCATGATGTAGCCCTTGGGGATCCTTACCCTCATTAGGTGACAGAGGAGCTGGTCAAATAAACAAGTCCCAATCTGAGACGAGGCCCACTCTCCCAGGGGCCAACACAGAAGCACCCTAAGCAGATAGATTTGGCTGTGGGAACATGTGTGTGCGCGTGCACACACACACACACACACACACACACACACACTCTCACACACACACACACTCACACACACAGCCATCATTCAAGTCTCTGTAACACATGGCGGCATTTACCAAGAGCTTCTCCCAAATGGTCATGGTGTTCCCCTTGGCTAGCTCATTTCTGCTCAGGGCTTCTTGACCCATCTTAACACTGACAAAGTTCCAGTTTATTCCTTCAGCTCAGACCTATCCCTCTGGCCACCAGACCCTGATATCTGGCTATTTGACCTCGACATGTGATATCTCAAAGGAACCTCAAATGCGATGTGTCCCCAGGGCACTGACCTCACAACCCTTACTCCCTGCAGATCTGGTTCTCCCCTACAGGGGTGGCAGCGCTGCTGTCCAAATTCATGGGGAAGTCAGAACTGCCCTCAAACACGTCTCCCCCTCAGCTCCATGTCACCATCCGTCACTAAATCCCAAGGAGTTAGCTGCCAGATCTCAGAGACTTGTTCTCCAACCTTGCTGTCACTCTGCTCGACCAGCTGCTTCTGTCCCTAAGTCTGATGGCGGTCACAGTCTCATCCTGGTCTGCATGCTCCCATTCCTGACCCCTTCCGGGCCTTTCTCTCCCTGGCAGTCAGTCTGGCAGCCAGCAAATGTGAAGACAGTTGTCTTTGGCTTTGAATCTTTCCATCTCTCATGGCTCTCAGCATGAAGACCGAAGCCCTCATCTGGGCCCCAGGCATGCAGAATCTGACTCTGCAACTCTCCAGCCTGCTTTTGACCTCCTTTCCTGCTCCTCTTGGGGACAACACTGTCCCTTCCTCAGTCCTTCCAGAGCTCCCACAGAAGATACTTTCCTCCCTGGGGGTTTTGCACACACCACTGCTTCTGCCTGGAATGCTCTCCCCACCCCAAGAGGCTAATTCCCAACTTCGTATCTCAGCTCCAAATCAGATCCCTCGTGGCTGAGTTCCTTACACAGGCATCTCCTTCGCAGCACCGAGACCTCCTGGTAACTGTGCGACTCTGTATGACCACGGGATTGGGTCTGTTAGCCTGAGGCGGGGACTGGACCTTGTCTGTCTAGTCCATGCTGCCATCTCAGAACCGGCAGCAGTGTCTGGCTCAGGGTAGGGCACAAGGCATAGTTTTGTAGATGAGTGAATGGCAGCTTCTAACAACCAAAAAGTGGATTTTTGTCCTGCTCCTTCCTATTAGCTAGAGGTCTTCTACCATGTATCCTGGCCACATGACTGTAGGCAGCACAATCAGAACTTGAAATAGGTCTAGTTGGTCCTGAAGCCCATGTTTTGCATCTCTCTATTCACAGGACCTACCAGCCAGGAAGGTCCTGAGGCTTTCTTCTTTCTGACCAGACACCACCCACATGGGGGGAGAGGACAAACCACAGGGACACCAGAGCTAGGGATTAGGGGAAGGCTACCCAAAAATCCGAGGGAAGAGTCCTTGCACTTTTGACACCCCACATCAACCCTCTCTCTCCCTAATAACTAATATGTATTGAGTACCTACTGTGTCATTGAATGAGCCTCACCACAATCCAGTGGGCATTATTATTATTCTCATTTTTCGGATGAGAAAACTGAGCCCCCCCCCACAAACACACACACACACACACACACACACACACACACACACACACACAAAGTAAATAACCTGCTGGAAATTACACAACTAACAAGAACAGAGCTAGGACACGGCCCCAGAGACCCTGGCCCCGCCACCACTTCCACCCGAGGAACCGGCTGGATTCCACGTCTCCCGCAGTCTGCAGCCCCAGCATGGCAGTCACCCTAGACGGAGGGTGAGCCTGTGATGCCGTCCTCTCTCCAAGGACGTGAAACACTGGGCCTACTGACTGGAGAACGAAAACTGCTGCCTCGCCTGCATCCGGAGGTGGGCTCCCTAAAGGCCTGTCACAATTTCCTGTTCCCTAGCCCTCCACCTCAGAGTCCCCTTCTTCATCCTCCACTCCAGCTTCTGCAGCTGCCCCAGGGCACATGAAGAAATTCCTTTGGTTATGTAAAATAGCCAATTTCTGTCCCTTGCAACCAAAGAGTCCTAAAAGAACTTGAGGACAAGACTCGAATCAGAAGGTCAGGGACAAGGACCCTTGATGTCCCGTGGCAGGTTTACTTACACTTGGAAATTAAGCTGACATTTTAACAAAAAGAGGGCAGCGGTGCCCGTCATGGTGACAACTCAAGGAGGTGGAGGTGGGCAACGGCTCCAAGACCATGCCCAGGGGGTCAGGGTCACACAGCCCAGGGAGGAGGGGTGAGGGGAAGGAGAAGCTCGGCGCTCACACTTAAGGGCAGAAGCAGGCCCACGAAGGGCAAAGGGCAGAAAGGGACCGCAGACAAGGTGGCTCTTGCAGCATGAAGTCGGGTGGGCAGGCTCCCCAGTGGGCACAGATGGTGCGAGGGCTCTTCCTGAGCCACCCTCATAATCCGTGCGGAAGCCGGACAGAAGCACTGTGCTGCGGTGTGCTGCCACCATGAAGGCGGAAAGAGAAGGATGCCGTCACCAACAGCCTCCCAGCATCCTATAGAGAGGTAAGCGTTAGCCACCATGGGCAGGGTCCCCCTTCCTCCTGCAAAGCCAGCAAGGCTAACGGCGCGGCTCAGGTGATCTCTTCAGCATGACACACGAGCATCACCCTTTGTACGATCAGATGTCATTATGGGGACTAGTTAGTCACCCTGCTGCTCTGCCACCTCCACCTCACCCCGAAAACCACACACAGACACAGACGGGCTGACTCAGCAGGGGTCACCACCACCTCCACGCTGCAGCCCAGGCCAGGCATCAGGAGCAACGACTGGCAAAACCGCCTGGACGTCAGAATCACGCGGAGGACTCGAGATGATGCAGAAGCTCCAGGCCCAGGGGCCAGAAGCAACCAGCGCACTTCACAGAGGCTCCCAGGGAGGGGCAGATGAGGGCAGAGGTGGAGCAGGGTGCAGGGCAGATCCCGAAGCGTCATGGTAAGCGGTTTATATTCAATTCTAAATGAGCAGAGAGCCCGTTTGGAGGTGTTAGCAAGGAACTCCCGGGATGGACTCACGTTTCATCAGGATGGCTCTGGAAGGTGAAGAGAGGCAGGGCAGCAAGAAGCCAAGCCAGGACCAGATAGCCGACCGCCTTGTCCAAGGGAGGGATGATGCTGGTCTGCATGGGTTGGCCTTTGGATTCATTTAGGAGGTGAGGTTCATAGGACTTTGCTGATGGATTGGGCAGTGACTACAAGAGAGAAAGAAGAGTCAGGCATGATGACCTCATGTCCTGTGGAGCTACTAGAAGAATGGGGTTGCCAATAACTGAAATGAAAAAGACTTTGACAGGAGCTGACTTGGGGAGAGAAGATCAGGGGCTCTGTGTTCAGCATGTCCACTAGATTACTCTAGAGACAACTGTTAGCCACGCAAGGCAACCTGTGGAGTGAAGAGTTAGGTATGAGTCTGGGGTTGGATGGAGGCTGGGTGGTCCTTGACTTACAGTGTTATCATTCAACTTTAGTTTGGAAATCCCCTCTTCCTCCTACACACACACACACACACACACCACGATTCTTCATGCTTAGATGAAGTGAACTACACTTTCTAACTTTTCCAGGAGAATATGACTTAGGCCAGATCAATCAGACACTTCTCTTAGTAATAGATTTAGAAAGTTGTATGAGATGACTTTGGAACCAACAAGATACCATGAGGATTTTGCAAAGACTTCTGAATTAGAACATTTGAAGCAGAAACAATGAAAGGGTTGGAGCTTCTGCAGCTACACTGTCACTGTGAGGAGTAAAGGTTGCTGAATGTGTATGCTCATGAAAGACAGAAATTGGATATTAGTGGTCAAGTGCTACCTGCAACGATTTTTGTCTCTCATGTTTTCTGTTATATGATCCCCATCAAGTTCTCTTCCAAAAAAGAAAAAGAAAAATTCCAGTTGATTCTGAAGCACCACTTCTGTGGATTGGTGTTTGGAACTTACTGTTCACACACACGTAGAGACATGTTTAAGTGACTCTAGGCCGGCGGCTGGCGTTGGGCCAAGAGGTGGCGCATAATTAGTGTTAACATGGCGTGAACTCTCAAGACCTTGTGCCTGATTGGTTGATGTTTCTTCAGCACTCATGGTCAATAGATGTTCCTCATTCTTGATTGGTACCATGGCGCGTGCTCCAATCGTGCTACTTAATCCTAAGCTGATTGGCTGCCTTAGTGTATATAAGACATTCTCTTCACCTGGGAGGAGGACTAAGAACGCACCTACAGGAAGCACCTCTGATAAGCAGCACCTCTGACGTAGGACGCACCTCTGGACGCACTTCTAAGAAGAAGCAGCAGACCTCTAAGAAGTAGCCTCTCTGAAAGTGTTAGGACCTCTAAAAGCAAGCAAGCTTCCCTTCTTCTATAAACTAGCAAACAAGCAAAAAAGCAACCCAGAAAAAGATAATAGAAGTAGTTCATTCCCAGTACGCCTCCAATAAATTCCCAGGGGATTGTTGCTGCGGGCACGCACGCACATATTCCTACGCTGTTACTACTTAAGCATGGTCTGCAAACTCAAAAGAGGCTTGTTAGAAATGGAAAATCTCAGCCCCAACCCATATTTAAGGAATGAGAATTGCCACCTTTAACAAAGTCTCCAAATGATCTTGTATCTACAAATAAGCATTCGGAGGTCAAAGGAGCTTACACTCCAGAGGAAAAAAAAAGACACTTTTGTGATATAATTAAATTACAATGTCAGGTTGTGTGGGTCTTGGCAAAAATTACCTGGGAGCAACATTAATAGCTACCATTTACTGTGCATATATTACATGAAGCCATCTGCCCAACTTGGGGCTAGCTGACGGCAGCAATGCATAGGCATACCATTGGGCCAAGAGTAGTGATTTGCTCCTATAACCCAGTGACTCAGGAGGCTGAGGCAGGAGGATTACAAGTCAAGGCCAGGTTTGTCAATTTAGTGAGACTTTGTTTCAAAATAAAAAATTAAAAGGCTGAGGATATAGCTCAGTGGTAGAGCATCCCTAGGTCCAGTGGGAGGGAGGGGAGGAGGGAAGAAAGGAGGGAAGGAAGGAAAAATCTGACTGAATGTGTTGGCTTTGCCACAGTTGGGATAAAGCTGTGAGCAGAAAAGAGCCTTCAGATAGTGATCCAAGAGGCACCTCCCAATTTTATAACAAAGATTAAGAGGATCTTTAAATTATTAGGTACACCATTCAGTAAAGTACAAAGTTTTGCTTTTGAACTTCTGTGGAAATTCTAGTTCCCATTTTAATGGGTATCACTAATCCTAATAGAATTAGATAGTGTTGCTTAATTCATCTTAAAAGATAAGGAAACTAATGCTCAGAGATGCTAAGCTCCTTGCCCAAAGTCACACAGCCAGAAAGTCACTAACCTCACATACTTTAGTAGCAGCTGTTCCCAGATAGGGCTACCTTTTCCTACTCCTGCCCCTCCCCCACACTGGCTCCATGCCTGGACAATTATCTCATCTTTTTTTTTCCCTCTAATGATAGAGATTTGTTCTGTAAATACGTAAGACTTAAAGCAGTTCAATAGTCAATATTCATTTTTGCTGGCACAGTGGGGAGAAAAAGTGCTCTTTTCCTCGTGGGAAAGCTAGGCAATAAGAGCATGAGCTCACGGTGGCTAGAGTCCAGTTCCTACACCTGAGGACCTAGAACTAAATCTGGATTTAAAAAGAGGCAGATTTCTGATGACCTGTTTAGGTTCCTGGATCTAGCTATACCTGAATTCAAAACCCTTTGGGCTTGGGGTTTCTAGGAGGCAGTAAATTGTTTTGGGAGGGTGGTGAACAGACAATGTGTTAACAAGGCTGCAGCCATTTATCCCTGATTCTGCCCCCCATCAACACACCATTTTAAAATCTAGATTGTTACCGACTGTGAACAATCAATTGAGATAACTCACTACCTTCCTAGATTGTTGGCCTGTGAACTTCCTCCTCAGTCATTGGTCAGATTGTTATTAACCCACGAACTTTCACCATTCTCCCCCCTCCCCCTCTCCCCCTCTCCCCCTCCCTCCCTGCCCCTCCCCCTCTCCCCCTCTCCCCCTCTCCCACTCTTCCCCTCTCCCCCTCCCTCCCTCTCCCCCTCCCTCCCTCTCTCCCTCTCTCTGTCTTTCGCCCTTAAGGGCAGACACTCTGCTCATCTGCTTAATAAAATCCCTTGTGTGGGTTCCCACGTCCGGAGTGGTTTTCTGGATGCTTTCAGGTGGTATTAAGGTCAGTTGGAGTCGAGTTTCTGTCAATTGAAACCACAAGAGTCCTGATGCGCACAGTGATAAAGCTAGCCTTCCAAACCAGCTTTACTTCAATGCCCAGTCTCTTCTTAATCAGGATCCTCTGATCTTCCACCCCAAAGAGTGAAATCCAAAAGTCGTAAAAATGGAGTTGGATCATGAGAGCTTAGAATGGGAGGGGAGGATTAATACAAGTAGCATAGACCCGTGCCCCAACCCTAGTTTCGAGTCCTTCTCTCTGTGCACCCTTCATCTGGACTGGAGAAGGCAGCCCCATGCCATGTTCTTCTGTAGGACCCAAGAAGCAAGGCCTGTGCTAAGCACGCATGTGGGGTTCATGAAATAAGAATTGTCAACTGAATATTTGACACCCCCAGGCCACCTGAATATTTCTGTGGTGGGTCATTGCTGGCTGAGGACACATCTTTTCAACAGCTCAAGGCTCACTTGGCTGCACTTACGGTCCCCATGGCTGCCTTATCCCATTTCAGGGCAAAACAAGAAGCTGCTGTTTTTCCTACGTGATTCTTCAGCCTTCATTCTCCTCCCTCAGCCCTCATCTCACCGCCCGCCTCTGTTCCAAGCTGAGTTCCAGTTCCAGCAACCACGTCCTGGCTGCTCACACCTCCGCCCCTGACCAAAGTCCCTTTTCTCCTTGTTCTCTTATGCACGCTCGTTTAGTGCAGGATAACTTCAGTAGGAAAAAATCTGTCATTCGCAGCTAACTTCAGTGTTCCTTAGCCCAACGGCATGGAGCATCAAGGTACTCAGAGGTAAAGACGGACATGATAGCAAGAAGGCCATTCCTTAGGCACGTGGCTGAAAGGCCAGCTCCCATCCTCATGGTTGCCAGCACACTTCCCCCGAGTGTGACTGTGGCTTCTGATGGGTGATATCTGATGGGTGATGTGGCTCCTTTAGGCCACAGCTCCTCCCAAGTTCCTGAGGAGACGATGGAGGAACACGATTGACTTGCTGTCTTGCCACTCAGTCACCCGTGCACTTATGATCAAGCCTCTATGACTTCAGGTTCTCTTCCAAACTCTGGGAATCAAGTGAGGCACTGTTGGGGGCTGTGCCATGTTGGCGGCACCGGGATGGCCCCTGATCACATCGGCAGCGAGGAGGTTAACGGACATAGGCACACTCAGGTGATTTTCTCGTCCACACACACAATGTATGCGCATGTGTTCTCGTCTTGCCTAATCTTTGCGTAAGAGGCGTGGCCCTGCTCTCCGCATCCTGGAGGTGATATAAGCGTAGGCAGAGCGAGACAGAGACACAGCAGCCATTAGAAGCAACCAGAGGGAAAAACACAGACAGCAGCCATTAGCAGAAAAGCAGGAGAAGGACACGTGTGCAGCAGTAGCCAGAGAAGACTCGCCACAGCAGCCATTAGCAAAAAAAGCCAGAAGAAAGAACACAGCAGCGAGTAGGGGCAGCGGCGGAAGGCTGGTCGCGGAACGGAGAAAAACCTGTCTTTCTTTCAAAGTTTCTCTCTTAAGCAAAGTTTCTTTCTCTCTGATAAGCGGGGTCTCTCTCTCTCCTCTCAAAGCAAGTAAACCTCATTTCCTCTATAAACAAGCAAGAAAGCAGTGCACCAAAGAGAAAGATAGAAGTGCCTCAGTTTCCACTCTGCCACCCATAAGACCCGTGCAAGTTGTTGCTGCAGGCGGTGACAAATATCCATGGATTTTGGAACCACAAAGAGCCAGCGACGAGGCACAGGATAGATCAGGTCCCTATCACTAAGGAGGATGCAAGTCAGTAAACAAGTCAGCAGATGAATGAGCGTGTTCCAAGGTCATGACCGGCATGCCCCAAGGTCATGACTGCTGGAGGAAAAATAAACCAGGGCAGTGTGATCGAGCTCAGCTGGGAATAGAGGAAGAGTCAATATTAAAGAGTCATCAGGTGGTCTTGCTGAAAAGGTGATTTCTCAGCTCATATTCAAAAGAAGAGAAGGGAAGAGTCACACAACAAATGGAAGATGGAAGAAAATTCCTTGCTCCCATAGGATCTACAGATACAAAGTTTCTGGCACAGAAGAAATCTTGGCGTTTTCTAGCAAATAACGGAAAGCTAGATTGAGCTACCCTGTGTGAGAAGAAGATGAGGTCACAGAGGTCAGCAGGCACCAGATCATGAAGGCCTTGTAGGACGCTGTAAGGGGTTTGGGTTCGCCCCGGGGTGGTTTTAAGTGAAGTAATCATGCAGTTTTATTCACGTTTTGAGAGGCTCACTCTGGCTACTGAAGAGAAAAATGGATCAGAAAGGCCAAGGGAAGACCTGTCACAACCCTGAGAGCTGGCCATCAGATGGCTATTTCTGGGGGCTGGGGTTATATGGCAAGATTCTGATAACAACTTTAAACTGAAAATCAGACATGAAGACCCTAACTGCTACTCAGGGAGTCTAGTATTTCATAGACTTCTAGTTGGCAAAGGACCCTATAGGTCACCTGGTGTCCCTCCCTGGGGAACAGGCTTGCTTCTGTCCTCAGCTTGGATCCCAAATTCTTACGAGAGAGAGAGGCAGGGACACATTTAGGCAATCAAAGAAAACAGCTGAAAACCTCACAGCCTCAGAGCACAACTGTCACTCATACTGATGCAGGAGATGATTTAGGCCCACGTGCTGGAGAACCTGCCAAGTAAGCTCCCACTTGGGATGTGTCAAGAGCCCAGAGGAGAAGGAAGGAAAAGCACCAGACAAGAGGCCACGTGAGGGTGAAGGGTGAGTCGGCACCCAGGGCTCAATTGGTATTGCATGCGTGCCCTCTCCCTCAGCATCTCCAGAATCAGTAAATAATCCATCTACCTGAAATGAACTTCTTCAAGAGGAGAGAGAGCATTCAGAACATTGCTGAGACCTAAATTGACCAACTTTGATCCAGATGAGTTAGTAAAATAGCAGACTTCTCATCAGCTGCATTTTAATACCATATTTGGAGCCACTCAGTCATTATAAAATCATCTGAACTTCTCAGCAAAGTATACATTGGGGAGTTTATTTTTGAGTCTCTCAGAATACAAAGGAGAGTCTTTCTAATACCAGATCTGGGCAGAGCACACAGCTTCCTTTTAAATGAGGAGGAAGAAATGCCCAGTTGCTTCTCCTTTGTTAGTAATTCCCTCTTTGAAAGTTTCCCTGAAAGTGCGCAGTAATTTCTGATGATGGAAGAAAAGGCTCTTGGTGCCTCACCTGAGTAAGCAGGTTGCTGCTGGCTAGCAGAGCATTCCTGAGAACTCTTTGTTAGGTGAACTCCCAGCTGGACACTGAGGCTAAGGAATGGAGGGGATTTGGGAAATTCTTGATTTCTTTAGAGGAAACCAGCTGAGCCCACTCCACCTCCAAGATCTGCAGCAGAACCCAAAGCTGTGAAGGATTTTCAGAGTTCAGTCTGCTTTCAGCTGGAACAAAACCCAGAGACCCTTTCTCTGCCACGAGCAAGGACTTAACAGCCTCTTTGTTGGTTAAGGACCTGTGTGGCTACAGTTTACACCTGACAACCTGCTGGCTTCACCAGCTCATTGCCACCATTGGATCTTTGTCACTTCCTACTATCATTAAGAGCTTTGATACCTACACAGAGCCACAGACTGAACAACTTGATCCTGGACTTAGTGAAAATACCAGTCACCCACTACTGAACCACATTAGAGAGTGGATGGGAGGGGAGGGTGTCCCTGTCCTTTAAGGAAAATAAAATATGGTCCCTGCCCTCTGAGGTGCTCACAGTATATTGGGCAGGGGGTGGGGCAAGTAGCTTGCAAAGACAACTTGTACTATAGGGTCAACTCCAGACAACAAATTCAAGCAATTCTGTACTAGAATCAATGTGGCTGTTTGGGGGCATAGTGAGGATTTAGAAAGGAGAACAATTCCAAGCCTACACTCCAGAATATCACAATCCAGTGAGTCCCATACATAAAATACCATTCATTCAAGAAGTACTCTTAATGCTGACTGTATTCTAGACACTGTGCCAGGCACCTAGAATATAATTGTAAGCAAGGGAGATAATGGTAGACTACTTCATGGAATTCGGTTTGGTGGGTCAAGCAGACGCACACACAGTGCAACGAGTAGTCCTCCATCTATCCACCCACTCACTCACATGTTCATTTGTATATTCCAGGAGCATTTAAAGGACATGGGACACTATCAGGCCCTGGGCACACCCAGCAGGGGATGCACAGTCCAGGGTCCAGTCCCCATGGAGTTTAGCATCCAGAAGAATTGTGGTCAGAGTGTGTCCTGATGGGAGAATGCAGGTGCAGCAGAGGGTGTGGCCCTGATGGGTGGGGGTCAGAGAGGGCTTTGCAGATGAAGTGGAGCTCAAGCAGAAGCAGGTTGGAGCCTGCCCAGATCAGGAGGGAGTCTATCCCTGCTCCCTTCCTCTGTATCCCTTTCCTATATTGCTTGAAGGTAATCAAAGAGGTTCTTAAGCTTAGGCTCTGGGCTGTGGCTGCTCAACTGGAGACCTTTCTCTATATCCTGAAGTACCCCTTGGTGGACCGCAGGTCCTCACTGCTGCAGAAGCACAGGCAGCCTCATCTGTGCACAGTGCAACATTTTCTCAGTGAGAAGATGGAAAACCAAATCTGAACACCATCCCATATGTCTAATTTTGCCCTCTTCCTTACTGTCTCTGCTTGCTGCCCTCTTAGGGTCACAGCTGGGACTTCCTGGGGATACACTGGGCTCAGAGCAAAATGAAGAAGAGATGAGAGTCAGTGCCAGTGTCCAGGAATGCTTCCCCATCTGCCCAAGGGTCAGGGAGTACTTCCATGTCAGTGCTCCTGTTAGCTATATGGGCGGCGTGGGGCGCGGGGTTTAGGACAGGAGAGACAGAGGTCTGGGAAATTCCCAACAGGACATTTTCAGTGACTGTGTTCATATCCTGCAGTTGTGCCAGGCACAATTTGGTTTAGCTCATGACACCATCACAGGACACTTACTCTGTGCCCAGCACCATGGCAGTCACTGAGCCAAGCGAGATGAGGAGGACACGGTTACTGCCTGGAGGGGAATACCCTATAAAGGGACACAGGCGTGCAAACAGTGCTCACACACCAGCCACGGAGAATATTTGTGGCCCAGTGGGCAACACAAATACAAGCACGGGGTGTCCTGGACAGATATTTAGGGGTGAAGCCTCCTGCTCTGATTGGTGGTAGGAGGAGCAGAGATGGGATAAGTCTTCCGTTAAAGAAAGAACACAGGATCCATTCACTGAAAGAACGCATTCACCATTCACCGAATTCACTCCTGTGTCCCTCTGCCTCCCTGGTTTCAGCTTTCCCATCTGATCAGTGTGGGGATCCACCCAGATGTTCACTTTATGTCCTGCTCCTGTGCCAGTTGTTATATGCCAGATGTCTATTGTGCTTTATTGTTGCTACCATTCATTCAGTGCCTACTATGTGCAAATACCTTTCAGCATAGTCTTCACAACAGTTCATAGCTATCCTGTCCTGAGGACCTTACTGTCCCCACTTGAAATCTGAGTAAACTGAGGTTCAGAGAGTGTGTTTGTATTTTCAAGGAAGGGCCCTACACGAAGAGATCAAGAAACCCTTGTAAACGCTCCCCTGGGGAACCTTTTTACCCTCCATCGAATTAGATTAAAGGGACATGTGCCTGGAAGTTCCTCTGGGCTTGACCTTCGGTTCCAGGAGCCCGCCTTCCCCAGAGTCGGTAAGCGGTTCCGCTGTTTCGTTTGCATACTTGGTGGGAGTGGCAAGAACTTGACTGAGTACCTTCTGGGAGGTGGGTGGCTGACTGCGCCAGCGAAGGCTTAGACTCCAAGCGCGTGGATCAGAGAAGACCCCCTAGAAGAGACCCTGGACGTCTTCTAGCCTACTCCTCGCATTTATGAGCTGAGAAAAACAAGGTACGGATTGGGGAAAAAAGTAGACACGTAAAGTCACCGACTGCGTGCAGCAGGCACAGCGGCATCTCGGGGTCTCTCGCCTACCACTCGGTCTGCCGGACCCTTAGACCTACCCTGACCCTCGCTGGAGAGTCGGGCCCGTTCCCTCCGCCCGACACTCTCCCCCATCGCCACCCCATTAAGGTAACAATTAGGAAACGAAGTGAGGCTCCCTCTCCATCTGGGTAATTATGTTCTCATTAGGAGCCCATCCGCGCGGGCTGTGAGCATTAGCGTTCCAGCGCAGCTTGGGAGGCGCGCTCCCAGCTCTGCTGATGCGGGAAGCAGCGGCGGGCGAGCGGGCGAGCCCGGCAGCCGCAGCAGGACCTTGCGCAACCCAGCGCTGCGTCTCAGAAAGCAGAGGCCGCATGGCACGGTGTGGAGAACCAGGTGAAGCCAGTTCGTTTGGTGCCTGAAGCCTGCCTGGATTCCCCTCACCATACCCCTAGGCCTAACCGGGTGCTGGACTCTGCACTGCGAGAGACACGGCCTCTGTCCTCAGAGAGGCGGGGATGGGAAGGCAGGCTTGCAGGAGAGGCCACACTCCAAAGGAGGTCAGAGAAGAGATGACAATTCTTGCCTACGCGGGAGGCAGAGAGCTCCCTGGAAGACGTGTCCTTTAGTATAAAAGGAGACAAGGAAGTAACCAATGTGACCTGGGCTGGGGGGAAACCTTTCAGACAAAGGGTGAGGCTGAATGGTGGCCGTGGTGGAGGGTCTGGAACCCCTACAGGCTCTGGTCTAAAGCATTTTATTTTAGATGAAAGTAGGAGGCAGAGCCCAGAGCTGCAAGGGCTTAGAGGATTCAAAGCATTAAAGGAAGCCACAGTGAGGTGTAGTTTTTAGAATTGCCCTACACACCCCTCCCCACTTCCCCTGGATGGTAGGGAGGAAGTCCCTACTGAGCCATGGGCACTTTCTTCTCCAACCCTCTCAATCCCCAACACACCAGTTGGGAGTCTCTGATGCCCTCTCATTGGGATCTCAATTTTCAGGCAAAAGTTGATGTACCTGCCGCTGACCAAAGGAACACTCACCCCCATCTTCACCCCAGAATTGAGGGAAGTGATTCAACTGCCATATGCTAGGCCATTGGGTGGGACTCTCCTGTTTGGAGGACCAGGAACCCCAGAGCCTTCTGGGGCAGGGGCTCCAGTTTAGTACTCCTAAGTGCTGGCTTGGTGTGGCCACCAGTGCCCCATGAAAGACAAAGCAGAGTTGGGAGATGAGGAGCCCAGCCCCGGGGGTCCCCTTCCTCACCACAGGCTAACAAGGCCTAGTTGTGGGGGGAGGTAGTGAACCTCAGGAAAGCAATGCATGCCTTGTCCTGTGTGGGCATGACAGCTTCCCAGAGGAAGCCACCATTTAGCTGAACTTCTTACATCCTGGGGTGGGGAGGGGGCAATAGGATTTTGAAAAGTGAAAGAGAAAGGGTACTTCGACTTCAAGGACAAGACAGCAAATGTGGAGGCATAAAGAGTAATGGGAGATGGATTCATTAAATGGCAGAGGGAAGGTCAGCACGTGCAAGAAGAGGCTGGAGCCAGATTGAGCAGGATCTCCAATGCCAAGTTAAGGCTTTAGGGGAAGCAGGGACTCTCCCAGGAAGGGGGGCAGGTAAAGCCAGAACATAATCACAGGAGAACTTCTCCCTCTTCCTTCTCCTGGGAGCCCATGTACTCTGGTTATTTTTACTTTTGAGGCCCCAGAGCTGCTTGTAAGGTGTGAGCCCCAGATGGGTAGGCCTGGCCCAGTCAGCACAGGCTCCAGCCAGGACTCACTAACCAAAGCAAAAGAACCTGCCTTGCCCTGGTCCAATAATAAAGGATGGCTGGATCCACATAGCAGGAGAAACTCTTGGATGTTTTGATTCCTCAGTCTGTATACAGATGGGCAAACTGAGGCCCAGACAGGAGACTTATCAGTCACCTAGCTGGAACACACCCTGGTGGTCCTGTAGTGCAGCAACCACAGGAGACAAAGCCCTGGTGTTCCTGCCCTCAGGAAAGGGAGTGAGTCGCGCCCGCCAAACTTCAAGGTGTTCTGGACATAGCTTCCTTGGGTGTGGCTACCCAACCAACAGGGCCTGCGATCTTCAAATCTAGGGGGAAGCATCAGTCACAGCGTCCCCACACACCTGGAGAGCAAACGCAGCTGTTGAGGCAGTTCCGCAAAGACTCCTTTTGTCCCCGACTTCTTCCCAAAAGGAAAACCGCAGTGAATGTCTCTTTACAAAAGGAATAGTTTGTCTTTTAAATTCCTTTAAGAATCTCCTTATTAGTCCTCCTCCCCACTTCGCTAGGCACTAGCTGGGGAGAAGGGGAACTGTTGGGCCTGAGAAAAGCACTCCTCACTCCCCAAGTCCCTACCTATCCCCGCGAGACTTGGGGCCTCTAGGGTTGGGCGAAAGGCGCCCGCTAGAGATGACACGCCGTCCCTGGATGGCGCGTGAAGGAGAAACAGGGCCCAGATTTCAAATGAACGCGGGTGCTTGGTGAATCTCTAACTCAGAAAAGCCGTAGGAATAAATTTCTCCAAAGGAAAATGTTATCTGTTTTGCTATTATTAACCAACCCCTCTATTTCATCCTTCTCCCCCATGTCAATTAAATTCAACCCTGAATCTCTGACCGCGAAAAAGCCTCTAAATAGGAACCACAACTAGAGGGGCCCACCGCAGCCGCGGTCCTGCTCCTTTGACCTTGCCTCCCACCCTCTTCCCATTGCCCACGCTCCCTGCCGCCGAAGCTATTGGGCCAGCCTTCCAGACTTAAAATGAAGTCGTTTATTTCAATTTTGCTTTCACATTGTGTTCCGATACAATCAAAACTCCTGGACAAGGTTCCTCTTGAACAAAAGTCTTGCGAATGAGCGCGATCACCGGTCCTGGACACCCGGGTAATCCAGCGGGTGGACTCGGAATTCAGAGGCCGTGTTATAAAACGTACACTGCTTCGGGAACTGCGGAGCGGATGAGGGTTGGGGACATCCAGGGACAGAAGGCGTGGGGAAGCTGACAGGCTGGTTCGGGTCTTCGAATTGAGACGATTCCTGATGCGTTTGGAATTCAAAAGGCCCAAACTTCACTCCCAGGCCGATGACGGAAGCCTGGTCCTACCACGATTTCCGCCACATTTCTTACGTTTGTGCCAAAGCCAGCACAGGCGAAGGCAGGGCTGGTCTTAGGCCTGCTGCAAGAAGCGCGGGACTAGCTTTTCCAGAAGCCGCTGCGCCTGGTCTTTTTCTGGTGGCATTCTCCCAAGTCTCCTGTCTCTGAACCTTGCTAGCCCTTCGGCACCCCAGGCCCCCAACTTCACAACCAGGGACGTTGCGAAGTTTAGAAAGCTGTTTCAGAAAAATAAAAGTCCCACTTCGACTTTATTGGATCAAAGCAAAATTAAATCTTGGCTATTCACACGTATGTTACAGAGGACGAGGAAGTGTCCGGAAGAATCTCCTTGTGGAGCCACAGAGCACGAGGGCATTGACAAGCATCAGAACATCGAGCAGCCTTAGATTTCACGATCACTCCGAATAGGACATAGAAATACAGAAATACGGCCAGTTTCCACTGGGAAGAGTTCTTCGTTACAAATGATATATATTTATGTATATTTTAAACCAATCACCACTAAGGTGAGTCCTTTCTCAGCTAGCAAGCAGCCGAGAATACAGAGTATCTTCAGCTAATTAACTCTTGAGCAGTGTTTTAAGAAGAGCAATACTTGTCAATTTAAAACTACCTCCCCATTCCAAAGCAAAAACAGAAAACAAAAATCTTACCCCCTCTCCAAACTAAAAGGAAAGGGAGAGAAGCATTTTAGGGTTCAGTAAGTGGAAGGATTTAGAGGAGGGGTAGGGAGAAAGATTTCACATTATAAGTTAAGTACAAAGTTTCTTTTAAATAAATGATTGGGAACAGAACATGGGGGTAAGAATGACGAGGCAGTCACTTTCTTGATTACTGAAACTGGAATGGGGGAGGCGAGTTTATTTTTGGAAATGTGAGTGCGCAGACCTAAGCGGAATTTACTTCTCCTAATAAGGAAATGGACAAAGTTGTCCAACCGCAGATGCGCACATTTTTGCCCAGATACAGCCAGTGAACATGTAGGAAGTTTCAAGTGGTGCTACTTTCTCGCCCTCTTAATTTCAGACTTTTTCTCCCCCTCCTGCCTTTCTCCTGCCTTGCCCCCTCTCCCGGCCTCCATCCAGGCTCTGGGCCAGTCAGAGGGGAAACACGAGGAATCCCGAGAAGGTCGAGTACTTCCAGCCCCCCATCAAGTTCCCCCGCTCCAGCTTGAGGTATGCTCGGTCGCCTTTCTCCATTTGAATTAGGACTCCGTTGCTGGCAGCCTCCCGGGTCACGTCCTGGTCGCCAGCGAATGCTGAAATCACCGGCCACCCATTTAACATGAGGCTCACCTAGAAAGAGAAAAGCCCGCTTCAGAGGCGCAACCTAGGCTGGTCCCTAAGCCGCGATAGAGAAGCGGTCCTCCGCGCTTGGGTAACAGCCGCCAAGGTCTGGCGGACAGGGGGTGGCGAGAGTAAGGGGGCTTTGCAGCTTACTGCTGAGGGTCCAATGGGGACGGAAAGACCACATATCTGTGGGAAAGGAAGGGTCTGCCTGCTAATTGGATTCATCCTTATTCCAGTTTCTCAAATGAGCGCCCCAAGTAAATCCCGCTGTGCATTAACCCGTTTAATGAACCCGCGGTGGCTTCAGAATGTCCTGAGACCTTTCGCCAGCCTCAAAAAGAAACTCAGACAACTCTGCTCCTGGCACCCAGAAAACAAAAATCTTGGTCCCTCCCAGTCCCAGTTGCCGGGACACTGTGGAGAGGTGACGGAGAAGCAGGACAAGGCTTCTGGCTGGGCAGACATCGCAGGCCGAGCTGCTCTCTGCTTTATCTCTAAACCACCAGTTCAGTGCCCGCGCCAGCTCTGGCCGTGCTCGCCACTGACTGGTTTTGCCCTTGCTGCGGCAGCGGCAGCCAAGGGCCAAGCGTCCTCTCCCCAGCAGCGCTTTAAACCTCGGTCTGCGCTCAAAAGAAAATCTGAATCTTTGGAGACCTGGAGAGCCTGCAAGTGCTGAATGGAACGTGGCTGGAGCCAGGAGGGAGTGGCACTACGACCCCTCCCATCTCTCTCCAGCCTTCATCCGACAGGGTTCGGAGTTCCTAGTTCAAAAACCCACTATCCGTCAGGAAAGGGATGCCCGCACCGGGCGTCAGATTAGGGGAAAGATCCTGTCCGTAGTGTTAAAAGCAAGCATACGAGCCGCCCCGCAGGCTTCGGGGCTGCGGCGAGAGTACAGTCGGTGGTGGAGAAGGCGGGAGTCTCGGGAAGCTGATGAAAACGGGAGCTGTCTGCGGTGCCATCAACAATCATTACAGAAAGTCCCCATTAGGAAGGGCTGAGAAGGCGGAAGCAGAAAACTGTCTCTGGGATGGGACTGGGTTCCAAGAGCCAGCGAAAGGGAAAGCAGGGGACAGTCCAAGTCACAGAACTGTGAGGCCCCGCTATCTTTCCCTCGGAGCAGCCTGGGGTACATGCAGCTGTCACTTCCGTCTCCCACCTCTATAAAGCCTGAGCACCCCTGAGGCTAGCAGTCCCCTACGGGGGCCGGGGCCTGGCCCCAAGGCGGCAGCTGACCTGGATGGTCTGTCTGTTGTAGACTTTTACCACGTGGAAGTTAAAACTGTAGATCCCTTTGCGCGGGGCGATGAAAGTGCTGCGTTCTGAATCAAAGTTGTTCCCGATGTTCACTAGTACCTATAACGAGACGGGAACCAAGGGTAGTGGACAGGATTCAGTTCTAGACTGTCATCCCCGCGCCTCCGCAGAGCCCTTGAACAGGATCGGACATCCGTCCTCCACCGCTCCCCCCAACCCCCACCAATCAATCTGCATGCCGCGGGAGGAAGAAGCACTCACCTGGTCGAAGTAGATGATCATGGTGCGATTACTCATCTCGGACGGTTCGTGGTTGGTGCTCCTGATGGCAGAGAAAGCCACCTTGGCGCTTCCGGAGCGCACAGAGATGCCCAGAGCTGTGCCCGTGGGATCCGACGTGGGATTGGAGTCGCACACCACCAGACACTTGCCCTCGAGCACGATGGGCTCCGTCTCATTCTGCCCTCGGGCCGGGCCTGCCAGCCACGCAGCCCCCAGGAGCAGCAGCTCCACGACGCCCAGCATCGCGCCGCCCGCGCCCACCCCGCCCCCACCCCGGGGGCTGCCTGCGCCAGCCGCCCCCCCCTCCCCAGCCCTGCTCCGAAGCCCCCTCCTCAGCTCCGTGCGCAGCTTCGCCGACGCCGCCCCGAACACAACTGCTGTTCCTCGCACTCCGGGACAAGCGTCCCTCCGCGCGATGTTCCGGGAGCCCCACCCGGGTCTCAGGGGTGCCGCGGCTGCCCAGCCGCACTTGGATGCATAGCCGCTGCTGCTTGGTCCCCGCTGTTGCCGCCGCCTCCTGCCCGCATCCGCCGCTGCTGCCGCCGCCGCCGCTCTGAATTATTGATGCAGCGGGCGCTGCAGCCGGAGCTGGCGGTGAGCGCGCGCCGGGCACAAAGGCGCGGACCGCGGCCTTGGCCCCGCCCCCGCCCCCTCCTGGCCCGCCTCCCTCCGTAGCCCCGCCTCCTCCCGGATAAGGCTCCACCCTCTATCCAATCATGACGCGCCGCGCTCCCCGCCGGGCCAATGGCAGTCCTGTCCGCGCGCGGCCACCTGACCCTGGGCGCCGTTGTTATTAGGCGCGGCGAGGCGGGCGGCGCGCGGCAGCAGGGTTGGGCTCTGGCCGGGAGTCGACTGAGGGAGCGAGGGCGGGGAGCGCGCGCGCGCGTTGCGCGCCCTCGTCCGGACCGTCTGCCGCGGCCGCTCGCTCTCTCGCCTCCCGCCTCACACCACGATTCCGTTCAGCCCCCTCGGCCCTTCCCTCGCGCCTCCCTCGCCGGCCCTCAGGTAGGAGGCGGCGCGCGCCAGGGTCGCTAGTAGAATCGCGGAGGACCAAGAGGCGCCCGCGTGTGGGTGCGCGGGGTGGAAGGGGAGCGCCCCCCAGTGGGCATAGGAGCGCGGGGCAGCCGGCGTGCAGGGCTGTCCTGTCTGGGGGCTGACCGGGCGGCCGGGCTGCAGAGCGCGTGCGTGCGCGGCAGGGGCGGGGCCTGCGCCGTGGTCTCCGGGGGAGGCGCACGTGGCGCAGTGGGGTGCTGGCTCTCTCCCGACTCCAGGCGGTAGGCTTCGTGTTCAGACTGGGCCCTGGGGTTTCAGTGTCTTGGTGGTACCTTCCCCAGCTCGCGGCCACCAGAGTGATGTTCGGCCTCCCGCTCTTTCCCACCCATCAAAGCACTTGCTCTACGGGCTCCAGAGGGCAGGTGGAGCGTTAATTCGTTCACTTATTCATTCGTCACTTATTCAGGATAAATTATTGAACCTGTATGAAGTACCCGGCCCTGGGCCAGGAGCTGAGGATGCGATGGTGGGCAGAAGCAAATGAGGCCTGCTTCTGAGGCTAGCCTTCGTGCCCCTTACAATCCCGTGTGCGAGGTAGTAGCAAGTACCGGGCATCGCGCGCACAGGCTGTTTACTTAATAGTTTTTTCTCTTTTGCATTTAAAATTTAGATTTTGCATCCGTACTTCTGTGTACCTTTTCTGCATGCTTTATCCACATGTACTAAGTGCTCTTCGTTGCTTTGAGCGTTGACACCAAATCATTTATGGGCAATTTTTTCGAGGGTCATTTTGACCCAAAGGAATTATTTCCCCACTCGTAGACTTAAAACCAAACACACACGTATTCACAAAGGTGAAAGTAAAAATACAGGTTTATTAACTGGGAGAAAGGAACTGTGGAGGAGATTGGAAAAGGAAGGGAGCGCCCCAGCTTGGGTGTGGGATGGCAGATAATCTGAAGGATGGATGCGCGCATTTAAATGGAGGCTGGAGAGCCAGCGGATCTGTCAATTCCAAAGCAAAGGTGCCGGCCTCAGATCCCAAGCAAAGGCGGGTGGGGGATGCTTATGCGGCTCTTGGCGCTCTGGTCTCTGCTGGGTGGCCTTGAAGCTACTATGTTCAGCTGAGCCATAGACGTTGGGCCACTGGTGGGCTGGCGCCAACCTTGGAATCTGGAGAAACGCGGAGTCCCTGCTGACGGCATTTCCTCCACATCGCGGCTTATGGTTGACAGGTCTGCTGCCCCCTAGGATAGTCTCTACCCGCGGGAACACTGCCCTTGTAATACCCAGCAGCCACATCTGTCCTCTTCATCTCCTTCGTTTCTTTGCAACTTACCTGATAGTTTAAAGATTTACTGGGAGAAACCCCATCTCCACCCGGCATCTGAGGCTTGCAGGGTCACCAGGTGGGCCAGGAGAAAGGGAAGGGGTGGATAAAGAGGCAGCAGTTTGCCTTTAAATTAAAACAAGAATATATTTTTTCAGCTTCTGTCTTTTTGAGACATCCCAAGAAAGCATTGCCAGCTGTGATTACACCTAATGTGAGAGCTCGAACTAATTTAAGAGGTGAGAGCTGAATAATGAAACTGCATCCAGTGCAGTGGCCAGGACTGGCAGCTCGAACAGTGGCAGGTACCAGGAAAAACACCTATGTAGAACCAGTCTCATACTCTCAGTGCCCTGGCGCTGTCAACATTGTCAGTCATTCCACAGATGTTTACTGAGTGCCTCCGGAGTGCCGGCCTTGTCAGCTTGCATCCAAGAGCAAGAGACTTGGGGTGCGGGGGTGGAGGCGGGGAGTGGAGCCTGTTTTCATGGAGCACCCAAATAGGACTAGTATTACCTACAGGCAGGTGTTTGCCGGCCTCTTGGTTTTCTCTTTATTGAGGCTCTAGCAGGCAATGCGGGACGCTGAAATGCCATTATCTGCCAGTAATCCTCCATCTTGTATTTCCATCTCAGCCTCTCTGTGGTCCAGACCTGTCATGTTAAGGGCCTGCTGGACCTCTGCATTTATGTATCCTGCAGGCATGATTAACTGACTCCCACTTTTGTCTCCCTCCCTGTCGCCCAAACTCAGCTTCTTTTCCTACCTCAGTGACAATGGCTGCACCCACTTAGATATGAAAAGTCTAAGGACCCTCACAGCTAGCCTGACTGTGTTCTATTGTTTGAGCCACTCTTATAAGACTGCCCATTTGGGGTACACCACCTCTAGACTGGGCTACTTACAAGAGCCTCCTAATGCACCATTCTGGAATTAGTGTTTGTTCTTTGCTTCCGTTAAGCCCTGATATATGTAACCTTCACTTTTCTCCCATGTGAGATTTCAAATCCATCACTCTTCTAGCTTTCCCCATCCCTTTCCATGTAGTATGTGTTCAAAATCCAATGAATATTATTTACCATTAATAGATAGATGTCTTACTGAATTGTGAGGATTAAAGGAAGTCATATATGAAGCAAAAGCCCATTAGAAACCTCAAAATTAGTCCTGTTTATTTTTAGACTTGTCCTGTTTTATGGAGTCAGAATTCTTTTAGCTGCAAGTGACAATACCAATTTACACTAGTTTAAGAATTTCATGTATATTATGCAGAAATTTAGGGTAGGTCTTGCCATTTAAGTGAGGCATGGTTGGGCCTGTCAGTCAAGGTTACCACAACCTCTTTTCCAGTTTCGGATTCACTATTAGATTGTTTCCATATGATATCCCCTGAGAAGGTACTACCAACTTAGACCTAGCAAGAAAAAGAGAGCCCTTTTTTGGTCAATATTTGCAGCTAAATTCCCATGTTTCTTGCAAGGGTTGTTTGAGTCACGTCACCCCCTCTCCATTTGGTTGACTAAGATTGGATCCAGTTGCTGTCTCCTAGGAAGGACTTTTTGGTGTTTGCTCCCCATAGTCTATAAGAGAGGGACATTAGAAAAGGGATGCTGGGCAGGCAGCAACCTCAGACATCTACCCTAGTTCCTCTCAAAGGATCAGCAGCAGTACATTCCACACAAGAACAATAGTGATAAAGAATAATGGGACAGCTAAAACAGTAAATCAGTGTTTGTCACAGTCCTTTCCAGTCTTCAAGTCCTCAGGTTAACATGAAGTTAGATACTATCAACCATGATACTATTTGATTTGACTTTGAAGTCAGTGACCCTTAAACAGTAGAGCCATGTAAGTATAAATAAATAATTGTAACATTCTATTCTAAAAGATTTTTAAAGCAATGTCCTGTAGGAATTGGTTTTGTCTTTTCATTATTAGTTTCCTAGAAAGGTGAAAAACTCATTTCTTTATGAAGAGCTACCTAAAATTCCTCATTATTCATCAATTAAGGAAAACAAACGAAAATCTCAGTCTAAAAAGGAAAACTTTTGAATCTCATTGTGTCTGAAACGTGTGACCATAGGGTGAACTTTCTAAAAATTTTCAAGTGTTGGAATATTGGTAACATTTTAAAAGCCATTTCTCTGAAGCTTTTAAAGTAATGTGTTATAAAGATGTAGGGAACTGCAAAATAACAATTTATACCATTGCTATTATATTATTTACCTTTGGCTTTAAATGGGGCTTTACATTTTGAAGAAGTCAAAGGTTTATTTCCTCAGCGTGCTCTGAATTTTTCACCACAGTGAATTTTGAGAAGTGAATCTTGATCAATATTTTATATTCATGGCAACCCTACTTGCTCCCTACCCTACCCTGGAAGAGGGGAACCCTCTATTGGAATGAGAGAATTTTCAGGAAAAGGGGAACACTTTCTCACAGGATATGAAACAAAGTCCTCCTTTTATTAAATCAAAATGGATTCTCTAATGTTTATACACATCAAAAAGGATTTCATCTCTTTTAGTCTTGGTTCAAAGGCCCAGACAGTATCATTTCTAGGACTTGGTTCATTTGCTCTTAAAGCAGACGAGAAAGACTACTTTGTTCTAAAGAGTGTTAAATTTAGGTAGCAGGGTCAAGGTCATCTAAAGTTAATGCCTAGAGCCACACTATAAAATATAGGAACGTTCTGAGCTGTATGAATTATGAAATAATATTTTAACTTTCCCTAACACCTCCATCTTCATGGGCTTGCATTTCTTGCCTATTTTTGTTTATATTAAATGCAACATTTTTGCTGTTTAAAACTTATATTTCAAAATTAACTTTGTAATTGGACACCTTTTACATGCAGGAAAGGCAGTGATATTTTTTAACAAAGGCCAGGTTTTGAATCTTTAAAAGATTTTTTTGATCTTAAAAAATTGAAGAATACAATTAAAATATCTTTAACTCTTATGTTAATACCAAACTATGCATTTTCTTAGCCTGTGTTCAGAAGGAGAGACTGTATATCTTAATTAAAAGATGCTGACACCATTTTCAAAATGATGCCTAGAATCTGCTGTGGTGTATGCTGGCAGGAGTTTTGTATGAAGCTGTTATTCAAGCAGATGACACTAAGGTCAAGGGAAAAAACATAATCCTATAGAACTGCTTTTGAGAGGAAAAAACACATAGGTAACATCAAACACAAGTTGGAATTTTTCCAAGAAGTAATTATCTGTGTGCTGTTTGGGAGGGTTGATTATAGGAACAAACCAAGGTTTAGCCAATTCAGCAAACATTCATGGAGGGCTGGCGGTGTGCACCACCAGGATGTCATGTTAGCCAGCGATGCAAAGCTGAAGAACTCACATTTATGACTTTCTTCCGGTTTTACTAAGAAGTCTTCTGTTTGTCTACCTTTATCCTATAATCAAAAGATAGACAAAACTTATTTTACTTAATATAAAATTAACAGATTTGAGAGCATTTATACAAATATTTCAGGGATGTACTTCAAATGCATTCAACATTTATCAAAGCAATGGTAAGTGTTATTTGTAGGTGACTGGATTAACATTTGGGAAAAGTTATTACCAATTTTAATAGGAATCTCAGGGAAATTTCCTGCATCTTATATTCATTGATGAGTATATAAAAACTTCCCCCAGTTCAGAAAGCTCTTAGGATGGGGTCTTAGAGAAAAGTCCCCTAATAACTAGAGGATTTATTGAATCATGAATTCCCATGTTACAAGGAGGAAAATGAACAAAAAAATATTTTGAAGAGAAAAAATGCAGAAAATCGGGGTGAAGGGTTGTATTTTTTAAAAAATATTCTGTTCAGGGGGGAAAATACTCAAATGATATTTTCTATTAGAAATTAGATCAGAGAAGCATGCTGGGTCTCCCCTGACACACGCATCAGGCTTCAGTGACAGATTATGCATAAACAATTAAGCTGGCTGAGGAATGTGCTCCCCAGCACCGAGCCATTCTGTCTTCTTCCCTGCTCTGGCCCCCTGAAGCTGGGCCCCTCTCAATGGGCTTTCAGTTGAGTCTGCCAGTGGAGCATACCAGCAAGAGATCACAGATGAGGACAGAGAAATTAGGGTATTTCTTCCTGCCCCCTGCCTATTTCAGCCAGGTAGTGTGAAGAAATGACGACAAGTCCCTGGCTGTGGCTTTCCCCTCAGTATCATAACTCCTGCTCAGTGGCCCTGCCTCCGGGAGCTTCAGCTCACTGCGGTAACACGCCTCCCTGTCCATCTTCCGCCTGAGGGTGGAGCTTTGCCAGTCCATGGGTTCTCCGCATCTCATGTTGGTCTCCTCACCCTGCCAACACCTTTTCATTAAAGTCTGCTCATTTGAAGGGAATTTAATTTTATTTCCTCCTGAGAGCTCATGGATATACTGTATCAGTATAAAACCTTGCTTCACCTTCAGAACCAATAAATTTGATACATTTTATCCTTTTTGGGAACCATGATGTTTGGTCATTAGTGGTATCATAGAAAAAATTGTGGTGCATTAAACCTGATTGATCACAAATTTAAATTAACTGTCTGACATTACCAAAGTTACATACTCCAAAAAATGTATTCTTCATAAATTTTAAGAATTTATTACTGATAAATGTAAGTTTATATGTAGTCTTGAGACTATTAAGGTGAAGATATTAAAAGAAATATTTCTTAAAGTAGCAAATACTAAATTTCCAAGTAGCTTTCATCCTATAGTCTTGCAGCACAAGAATGTTAGTATCTTGAGAAGTATCATATTATTTTGTGAACTCATAAAGCTATTTTATTTAAAATATGAAAGGTGTACCAAAATGTGTTTTATTGTTGGGAAAGTATGACAATTCCTACTATTCAGTTTTTAAGCTTGTAAACTTTTATCTGCGCATGCTCTAAACAAATAAGAATTTTATTGTTATATAAAATAGGCAATGTTTTAGATTTTAAAATAACAGATTGGAAGGAAGTCACAAAATATATTTCAATATTTAGATACTTATGAGGGACTTTGTCAGATGTTTAATTTAACTATCCATTTTACACCTGTATCCTAGTATTGGTTTTACCAAAATGATACTAAAGGCTAGTTAGGAAATACAAAGCAATTAGAAAGTAATCTTTGACCAGTAAGCTATCCATACATTGTATTAAATGCTAAAATAAATTCAATCAAAATACCTATTCGGTCCTATGGCTTACTGGTCTAGAAGAACAAGCTGGTGAATTCCTATTTCCTCTGGTTGTTTTGGCAACACTGCACACTTTTAACAGTTTTAAGTAATTACAGATGCGTCAGAATTTATTTATGGCTTTGACGCCATATTATATCATGAAAACTTCTTAAGCTTCTATTACTATGAAATTGGTGCCAATATTTAATGCAGCAACAACATTAAGATACTAGGGTATTATTGAGGTGAGATTTCTATTGAATTTTTAGGTAAAGACCAGAATTTTGGAGTACCTTGAACCTCAATTGCCAAACCATAATTCTTATTGAGTCCGTTGCCTGTGTTTTACAGACTGAGGCCCAAGAGGTTAAATTCCCCTGAGAGTGTGCACAACACAGTGGTTCTTGCTTAGTGATTCTGAAACCAGAATGTGAGGAAGGGCTAAAGTCCCATTCCAGTGCTCTTTAGGTGTGAGCCCTGTGATGAGCTATATGACCTCACTTAGTATCCTCACCATCACGTAACAGGTGTCTACCTTAAAGACTGACTGTAAGGATGGAGTGAAACCATCTATGGGATTAGCCTTTGCCTAGCACATGGGCACATGCTGACCAGGTACCCAGGTAGCAAGAGTTTCAGAATTAGAACTCAGGTATATTCTCTACTGCCAGGTGAGTTTGCTCTTGGCCAGTGGCTTTTCTTGCTGTATAAAAGTCCAGACAACAATATATTTCTTTAATATGGATTGATATAGTCCACTAAAAGTTCTCATCCCCAAATTTAAGACTTTTTGTACTGCAATAACAATATATGCATAATTGACCCAGTTTCACAAATACATCGTGTGTGTGTGTGTGTGTGTGTGTGTGTACACATGTACATGTACTGGGAATTGAACTACCACTGAACTACATCCTCATCCTTTTTATATGGAGACAAGTTCTCCCTAAGTTGCCTATGCTGCTGTACCTGGTTTCCACCCCCCCCCCCGTATTCATTCAACAAATGTGTATTGAACACCTATCACGTGATATGGTTTGTAGGGACTGGACATTGGACATTTGTCAGTGAACAAAACCAGCAAAACCTCCTGCTCTCTGTGGAAGGTATCTGAGGAAGAGTTTAGATTTTTTAGCAGTCGTGTTATTCTCCTTATAAATCTATCACTCTAATTCAGAAATATTCCCCACCTTATTGATCAGGGTGACCACCTAATCCAGGCAGCTACACAATTATGAGAGCCAGTTTTTTTTCTGTTGAAAATTCTTTAAAATATACTCAGGATTTGGCTGTTTTCTATATGACATTTACATTTTTTTTCCATTTTTATCTAGGGATTTAATTGGAAAATCAACATTATAAATTTTATGTTGTCATTTGTTTTTAAATTTAAGCAACTTCAAAGATTGAGTCTGGCTGCCTGAAAATTAAAGGTGAAGGTGGTTATGATGTTGCATTAGCACATTTTGTCATTTGAGAGTGGTTTCCTGGTTTTTAGTCTTCAAAATTTTTTTAAAATAAATTTTGATGTGCCCTTTAAATATTCCTTATTTTTAAAATATTCCATTTTAAAATGTACTCTCTGAGAGAAAAAATTGATATCTGTGTTTGAAGTCAAAACTAAGATGTACAGAGACTGTTTCTGGATCAGACTTCCTTCCTTCCCTTCCTCTTTTGCATCAGAGAACCAGCATCTTGCCTGTCTTGACCTTACACTTTTGGGCTCAAGAAGCCATATGTGTGTGCACAGCCCCTCTGGGGGATCTTCCATTTTGCCTGTATCCCTCTTTTGACAAATGAGAACTCTCCCCCACCCCACTGGGGAGTGGGGAAGGGAGGCTCTAACATTGTGCTTGTGTAAACATAAACAGAGGTTTCCGTGTCTCTTGCATCTTCATAAATGATTTTTTTGTATTATGCTGGGACAGTAGTTCTTTAAATAGAATATTCTCCCGTGGAAATTGCCCACAGTGCTGAGTACACCTTGCCAAAGGTGAGTCTAGAATATAGGATGCATCCTCAGCATTGCACAGAGGCTGAAGTTAGGGCTCACTGGAATATAAAAAAATAAATAAATGAAATTAAAAAAAAAAAACAAATTTATAGCAGTTCATTAGTGTAAGTAATCACAAAAACGGTGTGCCGCCATTACCCGTGGATGAAACAAAGAGCTACCACGCAAGCGCAGACGAAGCTCTGAAGATGAAGCTGTTTCCGAGGGCTCTCGTTTGCTCTGTAGAAACCCACTTGCCTGTTTTGAACCACTCTTTAGAGCATATGTCTCATTCTGCAACCAAAAGGGTGTTTACATCCTAGTCACTTGGCAAAAATTCTGTCATTGCTTCAGGAAGATTCATTCTTAGGCCTGAGGGTTGGAACTGATAAATAGATGGCGTTTGGTATGAAGGAATGACCGTATTGCAAATTAAGAGTTACCTTTTCTTTTGTTCCCTATAACATTGTTGCTAGATAGAACTACAGGGTTGGTTTTTGTTTTGGTTTTGGTTTGGTTTGGTTTTAACAAGAGGATAAATATGGAGACCTAAATCAGTTTGGTTATGCCCATTTATTTAAATGAGAATTTATTTGCTTCATTCCAGTGACATGAGAAATATTTGGGGCCCTTCATGATCTCTCCATTCCCACTGAATTATTTCAATTAAAATATATTTTCCCTGTGTTTTTGAGACAATCTCCAAATTAATTCCCACAAAAAAAATATTTGATACTAAATAGGAAAAAACAAGAGGTAAAATTATAGGAAGTATTTTTGAAATTATAATATTTCTGTAAATTGCATTTTTATAGAAGACTGGTAGGATGTGTATCAACACATTAATTTATTATTTTGGTTTAGGATTATGACTTCTTTTGATCTTTTTTTGTGTTCTGGTGTTCTACTTCTAAACCTCAGGAAATGCATTTTAATACAGTTTTCTTAGATGTCTAAAAGAGTTTCCTTTTAATAGCATTGAAATTCACATATCCATTGGTACTATCAAGGCACTTTTTTCTTCAACCTCAGAAACCACACGTGAGGATGCTCATAGAAGTGTCTCTCAGACAGGTCCTTGTTTGCTTTCACCCGTAAATCATTCATAATTAAAAGTAGGAATCCTTTCTTCCCAGCACAAACACATCTTTTTCAAAAAGTAGTTCTCTTTTGTGAATGATATTTAACGTCTAAAAAACAAGGATAACCTTTATTATGTGCATTGCTTCAATCAAAGCATTTTTTTGTGGAGCAGACTCAAGGTTACATGTTTAAGAAAAGCATCATGTTAATCCCATTAGGGAAATTATCTTTAACCATTCAGAAAACACCATTAGGAACCTACACAGGTATATATATATCTGGATGGAATTAAGTAGTATATTTGACAATTGGCAAAACAAAGCAACAGATTACATTTGCAGAGTGCTTTATATTGAAAAACTAACATAACTTCCACAGACACAGGCATATTCACCTCAACATGTGGCTTTCAGGTGCTTATTAATATCAGTTTTGGGGACATTTAAATATAGTACAGCAGAGGTAAATTGACTTGCCAAGATCATTCAACTGGCAGAGGTGAGATTATTTTCTGTATCCTGCCTCTAAAAACCTATTCCCTTCCTCCTGTAACGCTGTCCCTCAAAAAGGCACTTCTGCTGACTCAGATGATGGATATGTGGTGTTTTAACTAGTAGTTAGCTCTAATTTGACCTTACATACGAATATTTTTTTGCTTTTAAGCAATGAGGTTTAGTTTGAAAATTCTTAAAGATGATAAACCTTTCTCTTTCTCTGTTCCTAAATGGTGTTCCATATATATATATTACTGCCATAAAGAGATTATTGGCTTTTCCATACCTTGTAATTATTTCTACAGCTGTTAACATAACAATTATGTTCTACTTTTAAAAAAATTGTTACAAGGATGCATAGAGAAAAGACGAAAACAAAGGTATAAACCACAAGCAATTATGTTAGTGATGCTTTTGCCATCTGACATTTTGGGAATGCATCGAGGAGAATGCATTGCTGATACTGCACTACTTTTTAACATCTAGGATTTCATCACATACTGTATGAAGATAAAATTCATATGCCTTAAACCTGGCCACAACATAATAGGACATTCATTTTTCTAATTTTGATTCCATTCAAATTTTTTTAACTGTAAGAAGAATGCTTACTTTGTGCCAGGTTATATGATAATGGCTAGTAGTAGATGTGAACAATTCTCCAATATGTCTTTTTGGAAAAATATATTGGTAACATGTGAAGAAGTAAATGACACTGCAAAGTGAACCGATGGGTTTGAATGTGTAGTTGATACACACTGCACTTCCCCATTGGGGATTTTACAGGACCTAATGAGTTTGTGAATCATGTATCTTTTCTGGTCATTTTGAAGATTTAATATTTCAAATATGTTAAAATCTTATTTTATTGAAACGTGCTACTGCTGTTTCTTTCCCATCACTTACAGAAGCTCTTTGTTCTGTTGCCCCTCTCCTGCCCCACTTTTGTACCTATCACTATCCTTTTTGCATTGACAAGGTGATTGACCTGACCTTATAATACCACCAAAAAGAGCTTCATTTTATAAAGACCAACCTCATTTTCCTAATTGTGTTGTAAAAAATATGAATTTTCCTTATGTGGTATGATCAGATTAGTAACTTGCAAAGTGTTGTCTAACCATTGTATATTAGACAGGGAAGTCCCATAGGAAACACCAAGCAATCCAAAGTTTAACCTGATGAACTTATTACATTCTCAAACTTAATTAAGCATGACTTTGAGGTGTGTAAGATTGTTTCAGATGTGGTTGTTTCTGGTTGTTTTCCAGAATGCATCTGCCTGGTAGTCATGTTCTGTTGGCCCCTTGGCATGAAAGAATATGCCTGAAACTGTAGTAAGGGTCCATGAACCAGGTGATGCCATCAGATTTGTGCATATGTGTGCTTCTAGTTTATAATGCCTAGTGTTGATTTGGCTATCAAATTATTTTTTGTTAAAAAAATTATGAAATAGAAAGGTATTGAGTCATTCGTTCAGCAAACTGGAGGTAGGAGGAAAGGAAAATGGCCAGTGTCCTAACATACATAAGCCACAATGACTTGCAGATGAAAGAATAGCTAAAATAATGTCCCAGATCTTCCATTCAGTGTTTCTTCACCAAATAAAGTTCAGGTTACTCTGGATTCAATGCCAGCAGGCACAAAGTTATAGTGAATCACGGTTTTAATATACCTTAGAAAATGACACATCCGTTCTTGTAGTCAGTACAACAATCTTAGCCTTTTTACAAAATTACAAAGGAGACTTTGTCAACCAGAAAAATCTAGAGTCTGGCAATTCAAATACCATTCAAAGCAAATATTTAAACTAATCTCTAGAGCTAAATGTTGGGCCTCAGGGCAGCTCAATATCCACTAAGCAATGTTAGTAATAAGATTAGTCCTCTTTTGCAGAGTAAAGAGAAGCTTCCACATTTACATATCAAAATCTGACTTTAGCTATCTGAAAGATTATTACAACAAGCAGAGTTATATTCAATGTGCTAAAAATCCATATTATACTCTATAACATTTTTATATTGCTTTTAATAGTATAAAAAGTACTAAGTACTATGCTTAATTCTATAATGCATTATTTCAATTAGTCATTGAAATAATCTTAATGGACTAGGTACTTTTATCTCATTTTGCTGAAGAGAAACCAAAGGTTAAATAGATTGCACTATGCCCTGTGAGAATGTGCTGTGCAGCTTTCAGCCTGCTTATTCAGACTCCAGGGACTGTTTTTAGCTAATAGCAACACGTAATTCTAGTTGTGCCCCACACAGCCTCATTGCCACCTTTATGAGAGGGGAAGTGTTGGTAGTATTTCCCCTGTTTGCATATGGCAAAACTGAGGTCCAGAGACTTTAAGTGATCTGCCAGAAATTGCAGGGTACGGGAGAATGACATGGGGACTACCAGTAGGTCTCCATACTCGAGATGGAGTGGTCTTTCCTGTGCTGTTACCACTACTCAATTTTCCTCTGGTTTATAGAGGCTATTACATTTTGGTTTCTGTCTTGGACTAAATCATTGAGTCTCTTTCTTGATTGGTGTCCCCTCTAAGTTGTACCTACTTCAGCAGGATGGTATAAGATACCTCTGTGCATGTCATTTTTGTTCCCACCATGCCCCTAAAGCTGTACTAGGTAGAGCTGGCCATATAAAAAGAGATGGTTTGTTTTGGTTGTCACCAACTTTCCCCTTCTCTGCCTTTTGTCTAACAGGAACATTCCTTCCTTCCCCTTTAGTTCATTAGTGCCCTTATGTTCTAAAGCATCTCCCCACCATAAAAATAGAAAAGCCTGTGAGTCATTTACACTTTAGCACAAATGTGCTTTCATGACTTCCCAAGGCTGTTGGTGCTTAACTCCTTTTCTCTAACTGTAGAATGAAGGTTGGTCTCTGGACTCTCCTTGCT
The DNA here is from genome assembly GCF_902686455.1 of Sciurus vulgaris. Lineage (NCBI taxonomy): Eukaryota > Metazoa > Chordata > Mammalia > Rodentia > Sciuridae > Sciurus > Sciurus vulgaris. The sequence continues at coordinate 34,610,632 of NC_136478.1, read as the reverse complement.
CTTCAGCTGAGAAGATGAGCTGGGAACCCTTTATCTAAACATCAGAACTACTAGAGATCTGTTGCCTGGAGATGCTTGAACTCTATAATTGCTGTGGATCTGGATCTAGAGCAGCCTTTTCCAAGTAATGGAACTGTCAACCCAGACTCTCATGTGTGCCTCCCCCCACCCCCACCTCTCTGCTTGCCAGGTGAACGCCTGCCCTCCACCCTCTTCCAGCTTGTCAAAGAGCCAGAGAACATTTTCCATCTTCCCAGTGATCACATGTTCTTTTATCTTCCTGTGGGCCACAACATGGTAACTGAGCTGCCCTCAGGAGCAGCCACAAGCTTAGAATACAGCTCTTCTGCTACCTGCTACTGGCCAGTATCCAGAGAGCCCAGCTGCATACACACATGCACGCACACAGACACAGATGCATGCATGTAGACTAGATGCTTGGGGAATACTTGAGGAAGCCTAGAGCTCTCCAGCCCTGTAACTGGAGTGCTGTCTTACTTTGGTCCCCCAGAAGTCAACCTGGAGACAAGAATTCAAGTGCAGGTGGTTTATTTTGGATATGATCCCAGAAACACTGGTAGGAGAAAGCAGAAGTGAGACAAGGAAAGGAAGAGCATATTGGTAAGTTACTAACCACTGTGGGCAGTCCATCAGGAACTCAGGGAGTTCATGTGGGATGTAAGCCTACTCTGGATGAAGGTTTTTATCCACAAGCTTCCTTCAGTTAGTGTGAGAGCTTGAGTGGGGACTGTCAATTTTCTCAATTTCAATATACTTTGGGTCACAGAGCCTTTTTTTTTTTCTTTTTTCAGACTTACTTTAGTTTCAGAAAAACCATTAGGGCAAAGATCCAGGTACCAGAGGTGGGTGTTTCTGGGCCCCATGAAAGTGGCAAGGTCTAGGGCTGTGGGCAGAGCCCCTGGGTGCTCTCCCTAGGATGTGTTAGGTGGTGGAGGGACTGCAGAGAGCCTTACCTGACTGAGACGGTCTTCAGACAGGGTTTCTGTATCAGTGCTTTAAAGAGGATTCAGTTACTCACATCATCCGAGTAGCCCATCATCACTGAGGGCAGCTGTAGGTATGGAGAACTCATGACTAAGGAGGAAGAGAGAATACCAAGCAGTTAGACTGAACCCAAGGAAAGACTCTTTAACAGTCATTGGTGTGAACCGCTTATTAATGTCTGATTACAATGTTGCATGATAATGATTATGCATGTCATTAAATATGTCAGATTAACTTTGTCATAAAATTTATGGCAATGTTAAATTTTATTCACATGCTCAGCCTTCTTAATTTTTTGCTTATGTAGCATAGTTATGACTTTACAAAGAAATCTCCCAGACAGTATTGTTTTGATGACCACTTTGCTTATCCATGGATGCAGTTTCTTCATTCATTGGATATGTTCTCATTTTATGGCAGTGGTCACAAACTCCATCTCCCATGCTACCAGTGCCAAGACAATTTTACATTCCCAATCATTGTGGTTACAATGATTCTCTTTGCAAATTCTCATGGCACAGATCATTGATTAATTCAACCAAATTTATTTGACCCCAGCCATGTAATATGGATTGTACCAAGTGGTGTGGATTTAGATATGGATTTGTACCTAATTCTATCCTCAAAGAGTTCATGATCTAGTATAGAATCACACTATTTTGTGGTTGGTTGTTCACAAAGGAAGTGAAAGTGAATTAAGGACTACATATCTTCTGTTTCTCTAGGAGTGGAATAACAAAGCTGTTGCTGTATTTGGTTTCCAGAAAACATCTCTAAAGCTACCAGTCATCGTTTTAAGCTTTCAGAAATGAGTAGCATTATAGGATAGTACTTACTGCATGCCCTTAGCTTTTTGTGCCAACTGAGAACTTGATAAATGAAAGTCATTCAGTGGTAAAATCTAAGTGTTTCCTTTTGCCAAGTGCACAGTGGTAGTGCCTTTTGAGAATCCAAATCTAAAGATGTCATCAGACCCTAGGTCCAGACACTTTAACAAAAAACCAACTAGAAGAACTGTACTATTTACAGCAAAGGCAAATGCTGTCCAGAATGAGGCTCAGTACTTCCAGAGGCAGAGCCAGATGCATTCTTGAAGTTCACATAAAAAAGGATGTATTGGGAAGCCATGACTTGTCTTTATCGGCTCTCAGAATTGAGCTTGGCAGAAGTCAAGGTCAAGAATGGAATGGAGGGGCTGGGGAGATAGCTCAGTCGGTAGAGTGCTTGCCTTGTAAGCACAAGGCCCTGGGTTCGATCCCCAGCACCCAAAAAAAAAAAAGAATGGAGACGGTCAGCAGAAGATGGACTGGGGAGAGGGCTAGTGCTGGTCCTGGGCCCAGGGATCTCCCCAGGGTTCTAGTGTAGGTCTGGCAGTAGACAGGTAAGTCCAGTCAATTCCCATTTACACTAACAGAGAAACTTGGTGTGGAGAGAGTCCACTTTAGTCCTTTTAAAGAATTTAATGTTTCTAACTGCCAACCTATCCCAGATGTCCATACAGTTTAAGGCTGTGGTATACCCAAAGGAAATAACATAGCCCCATAGGGAGCAGAGAAATCAAATGACATAGCCAGGTTTGAAATGACATCATCGTTGCTTCTGAATGGAGCAGCAGTTCGAGGCAAAGTACCAGCATAGACAAATGCATGTGTGAGGCAGCTCGAAGGTCCGGCATTCCTACAGCCAATGTCATTTTTTTCCTTCCACCCCAAACCTGTGCTACTGATACTTTCCCTTTGATAGAAATGTTTCTCCCCACCCTGCTTCAAGCTGGAACTTGAGACCATCTTGGACTCCTCCTCAGTTCTCCACAGCAGTGCCCCTCCCTTACATCTCTTAAATGTTTCTCGGGTCTCTGCCTTCCTTTTCAGTCCCCTGGCTCTGCTGTGGTCATGGCCTTTCATGGGACCTGATGGATTTCATGGTTCTGTTCTTCCTCCTTAGTGTCACCTCCTTGGAGATGAAGTTTAGACACTTTGCAGTTGGACCTTGGCTCTCTTTCTCAGCCTGGCCCCTGGGACCTTCTGTGCTCCTGTCACTCTGAGCTCCCCTTCGTTCCCTGCACATGCCAGTTTCACACCCCCATTGCTTACCTGTGCTGTTCACTCTGCCCAGCTCACTACGTCTCTGCATGTTCCAAACATTCCCAGCAGAATTTATCTCCTCCATATCTGTATTCCTGAAGCCAGGGCTCCACGAGAGTATTTATTGTGTTGATTATAGTTATTTACTTGTCAGCTTAATTAACTCTAACACCTAGCACAGTAACTGAAACAGAGTAGATGCTCAAACATGGACTTATTTTTAACTTAAAATGATATAAGAGTATTTTGTGTTGCCAGACTTTTGGGGTCAAAGAGAATAGGCTTAGTTTTTACATTAGGCAGTGCTCTCAAGTGTCAAGCTGTGCAGCAACCCTTACTTATTTGATCAGGAAAGAATTCAAGGCTGTTGAGTTGCTCTGGGAGGTGGACCCAGAGGAAGAAGCAATACAGAAAAATCTCTACAGAGAACCAACTCTGCCCCACTGCTGGGTACAGACTCTGCCAAATGCACCACCCACACTTCAAGCCTAATGCTCGACTCCGCAGCTACCTCTAGAAATAGATATGGGCCCCAGGACTGTGCAACCTCAGCCAAAATGGGTTCCCTGCATTCCCTGATTGACCCGTGTCGTGCCAAGAGTCAAAGGCCATCTGATTAACCGAGCGTGTCTCCTGTTTGGGTCTGAGCTACAAGGGGAGGCTGGTGAGCATCTGACATTGTCAGTCTCTGCCTCCCACCAAGGCTCATGAGAAAGGGAGGTCCAGAGTCAAAAGGGTCAGTTCAGATGCTGAGCAGTGGCAAGGGCAAGAGGTAACAGAATAGTGAAAAGTGCCCATTGGAACCTTTTTTGAGGACACCTAAGCCTTTATTAAGAGCTTCCTTTGACATATGTTTGGAATTTAGTAGGAAAAAGTGCCATACCCAAATTGAGTGATTTAAGGAGAATTGAGTGATGGGAATGTGTACAAAGGATACCACAAGGGACAGTGTAGCACTCCAGGATGAACAGCAGTGGGAAGCGCTTACCACTCCAGGCCTGAAGAAGCCAGGGGAGGAAATAGTTCTCAAACCAAAGACAAAGGGCTTCGTGTGTGCATAGAAAGGACCATTGTAAAAAGACACGGCCAGCTCTGGGCACCCTCTCGAGTGAAAAAGAGGAGTGAATGCCCCAACTCTCTCCTTCCTTTCCTGTGATCTACTAAGCTGCCACCTACCCCATCCAGAGACCAGAGGGCCAGGAAACCCATGCAGTCCACTCAGTCATGTCAAAACTGGAGCCAAGCACGCTGAAGAAGGGCAGAGTGGAAGATAGGCCACACGTGAGGCTTCATAAATGTCACCAACATCTTTCTTTCTGTTTTAATTCAATATCTCCTTTAAGGACGTCACTTTACATTTTCAGTACCCCAACCCACATGATCGATGCTCTGAGTGTATTTCTCATACTGAATTTAATGAGATGCAGTTTCCCCTTTATTTGCTATTTAGAATGCTCTATTGTATGGTTCAACAATCTGCACCATTAAAGGTTAGCAAATGCCAACAAGGCCATTTTTTTCCTTCCCAGGCTGAGGAAAAAAAGGATAAGACATGAGATCTGCACAAACACACTTATGAGGAATCTCCTTTCCCAAATCTTCATACTGAAATCCTCTCTGCATATTGTCTCAGCACATGAGATTTCCTGCTGCTCGTCCATGCCTGCTCCTCATTAATATCTAGCCTTTTGAAAACAGCAGATATAAGAATAGTCATTAAAATAAGTCCCATGCCATTAGCAGCAGTTACAGGCCGTGAATCCCCCCAAGAGTAGATGCAATGTAACCCCTAATCCCTTTGAAGCACGTGGTAACTTGTGCTAAATAAGCAGTTATGTACCTGGCAAAAGAGTACTATGGGGAAAGCCTCATTATTATCTTTGAGTGTAAGATGCATTCCTTCCTAGAATGTGGAAAGCAAATTGTTTTCCCATAAACCTTGACTAGGGGAATTGCGGTAGAGCATGAAGAATCTAGATAAGAGAAAAATATTCATTTGTCCTGATTTTTTTTAAAAAATGACATACAATTTTCATTTTAAAATGCAAATCAAAGAGATAGCAAAGCAAAAGAACCAGTGTGTTCCATTCCTTTCCCTCTGTCCCCGCTGTACAACATTAACAGTATGGCAGAAAAAGATTTGTGTAACCATGTTATTACATGCTGTGTCCTCAGGGTTGCTGAGGATGGGGTCTCAGCAGTATGTACTCTGCTGTGCTTGCAAGATGCAGACGGCCCTTGGGTCTCCAAGCCTGAGACAGAGTGCATGGTGCATTTCACTTTATGAGAACAAACACCATTTGCAAAGCTGCAAACCTGGAATGTGTCACACAGCAGCCACCTGCAATGGATTCCTGAGTGACTTCTATGTATCTATTTATTTTGAGTGCTTAATTGTACATTTCTGATTTACCACTCTCCTACCAAAATAGAAATTTTATTTTTTTTTTAAAATGATGAATATTTGAAATTCCTAGGTATGATTCCTGGCATTTGTAGATATCAGTTGCTTGCCAAGAGCACAATATGTACAGTTTTGTTAGAAGGAGGTGCGCATGAAATGAATATAGTTGATATTTAATGTAAACATAAGAAATACTGGTTTCCAATGTCATAGGAAACACATGGAGTTCTCCACCTGGATTTTTGGATGTATTACAAGGATTTTGAAAGCTACTCATGCACTCTGAACTGCAGGAGGAGCTCCATGGCCTGGCCCACCCTGGCCCTTCTGTTCTCTTGACTCCCTAGATCGAGTGCTGCTAGCATCCTTCACTATAACCCATACTCATCTGATCCAAGCACAGTAAATGAACTGGCTCTCGGGCACCAGGCTCATCATAGCAGATTCTGAGTCCTGGAGGGCAAGGAAGTTGTTCTGGGATAACACAAGTAGCCAATGCACTAAGTTCTTTGATCTTTTGCCTCCATAACTCTCCTACGAGATCCTAAACCTCAGTCTTTTGTTCAAATGTGGAGAAATATCAATGTTATATGATTACAAATGTCCACCCTGGCAGCTTTCTCCTACATGGCCCACAGCCTGTTCACCACCATGACTAGAGACGTTCCCTTGTAAAGAAATTTCAGGATTCCATCCTCTTTATATTCTCATTGCCCAACTTTATCCAACTACCATCATCTCTCCCCTAGGTTACTGCAGTTGTTGGTTGGGTTCCCCTCATCCATTCTGAAGCCCTTTCCTCACTTCTTCACACAGCAAAAAGAATTGTTTTTAATATGCATATATGATCATATCACCCTCTACTTAAAAAAAAAAATCCCCAGCGCCCCAGCTCCCTGCCTTCCTTCTGAATGTACTACCCTTATGGCGTACATCCCACCAGGAGCCTAGATTCCTTGTTCACTGTCTGCACGTCCAGTCAACCACCAAATCATTCCCACTGATTTGTCCTCCTACAAGAACTTTGCCACCTCTTCATTCCAGGGCCATCTTCCTAGTGCAGCCACTGTTGTCCGTTACCTGGAAAGTTAAGATAACCCCCTGACTGGACTCTCAGTTTTAAATCCAGGCACTTCCAACTCATGCCCCTCTGCATGTCCACAGAGTTTTCCCTGAGCATGAAAATCTTGTCATGCCACGGCCCGTGTACAGCATTCCTAAATGGTGCTCTCCCTCTGGTTAATGTAAAGTGTGCCCGTGGCCTTTTGTCCTCTTCTCTTGCTCACCAGCCTCATGTCCATTACTTCTTGAACTCTAGTCACACTGAGTTGCTGGATATTCCTGCACTTTTCACATGGTACCTTCCAGTACACTCCTTCCTGGTTTGCACATACTTTTCCTTGGCCTGGCAAACTTCTCCTCACCCTTCAAGTCCAGATGTAGTTACTCACTTCATAAATGCTATGTTTCTTGTTACAGAATGGGGTGGGGGGTCTGATTGGAGGCTACCGACATGGTCCAGCTGAGAGGTGGTGGTGGCCGATGACTAGGGGATTGGAGTGAAGAAGGCTCACCCTGTACTCTAACTGTAGAGTTTTCAGGACCTGTGGATGGGTCGGATGTGGGAGCAAAATCCAAAGTACTAAATACAGACAGCAACAAGAGGAGGGAAGGATTACAAAAGGCTAAAGCCTTCAGTCGGAGGAGGCAGCCACATCAGCAGGACCATTATAAGGAAAATATAATTACACGCCCATCACCCAACTTCAATAACTATCAACTCCTGGGTCATTCATTCTTCCTCTAGACCCTTACTTCCTTCCTCCCCTGCCCACACTCACCTACACAATGGATTATTTTTGAGCAAATCACAGACATTTTATAACTTTCTTTTTAAATATCCATGCCTGTATCTCTAAAATAAGTCAAAAAAATAACTATCATAGGGCTAGGGATGTGACTCAGTGGTAGAGCACTTGTAGGGCATGTGTGAGGCCCTGGGCTTGATCCCTAGCACTGCAAAAATAAAGTAAAACCATACTATCATCACTCCTAAAAAGCATTTAAGAAAGAATGCAAAAAAAGTTGATAATATCTCCATATCACTGGTATGCAGTCAGTGCTTCCATTTCCCTGATTATCCTTTTTTCCCAATTGTTTGTTGTTCTTGTTCCTTTGTTTGAATTGGAATCTAAATCAGCCTGTATTTTGATTCACTGCTGTCTTTTCTAAGACTCTTTTAATATCTCTCCCTCTTCCATATTGGATGTTCTTATTGGCATAACTTTTGACGTAACCCTAATTCTCTTTGCAAGTTTCCTTGCTTTCTGGTACATTCCAGGTTTATCTTGTACAAATCCTTAAACCTAGAATCGGCCATTTCTCTAGAACCCCTGGTTCCTTACAGTGGGGGGAAATATTATATAGACCACTAGCTGGACAGTAAATGTGCTCATTGCTTATGGACTATTACTTACAGTAGACAAAGGTAGAAAATGTGTTTTTTAAAATAAAATTATTAGTTCATTATGATATATTTAAAAATCCAAATTCAGGATAACCATGTTTCTACTTCTATGCTGAAAATTCCAATTCTGAATATTCCCAGTGTAATTACTAATTTGCTATATTCCACACTACCTAAAATCAGCCTCTGAATAATTATATAAAAATCCAGTCAACATTATGACTAATGAAAAAGTTCAATTTTTTTTCTCCTAGTCTTTTGGATGTATCCCACCAGGGGCGTGTCAAGGGATGTGACATTCTATTATTGAGTTATAGAATGAAGGCTTCTTCCTTGAGCGTAGTTCCTCTGTATGTGACTACACCACCAACCATTTATATGGTTACACTCACTTGTTTTATTTTTGACTTTACATTTTAAAAAATTCCCTTTAAACTTAGTTTAGTTGTATAACTATAAAAATATTTACATGGTTGCAAAGTGAAATCTACAAAACAAGATATATTCGAAGTCTATCTTCTTTCATCCTCCCCCATAAATACCTGTTTAAATATTTGATTTATCCTTTCCCTTTTTTTATACAACACTATGTCAATTATCAAGAATACAAATAGCAATAAATGTTGGCAAAGATGTGAGGGAAATGCAAGGATTGCTGGTGGAACTGTAAATTGGTGCAGCCACTCTGGAAAGCAGTATGGAGAGTCCTCAGAAAGCTTGAAATGGAACCACCGTTTGACCCAATCATCCCACTCCCCCATTTATACCCAAAGGACTGAAAATCAGCATACTACAGTGATGCAGCCATATCAATGTTTATAGCAGCTCAATTCACAATAGCTAAGCTATGAAACCAACCTAAGTGCCCTTCAACAGATGAATGGATAAAGAAAATGTGGTATATATGCACAATGGAATGTTACTTAGCCTTAAAGAAGAATGAAATTATGGCATTTGCCAATAAATGGATGGACCTAGAGACTATCATGCTAAGTAAAATAAGCTAATCCCAGAAAAACCAAAGGCCGAATGTTCTCTCTGATGTGCAGATGCTAACACATAATAAGGGGTGGGAGGAAAGAACAGAAGTTAATTTGATTAGACAAAAGGGGATGAAAGGAAGGGAGTGGGGATAGGGGTAGAATGGAAAGTGGAATAAATCAGACATAACTTTCCTACGTTCATATATGAATATATGACCGGTGTAACTCTACATCAAGTACAACCACAAGAATGTGATCCTAATTAGAATAAGTTATTCTCCATGCAGGTATAATATGTCAAAATACACTCTACTATCATATATAACTAAAAAGAGCAAATGCAAAAATTATTTTTAAAAAAGTATAAGCTGAGCACGATGGTGCACACCTGTAATCTCAGCAGCTCAGGAGCCTGAGGCCGGAGGATCTGGAGTTCAGAGCCAGTCTCAGCAACAGCGAGGCACCAAGCAATTCAGTGTGACCCTGTCTCTAAATAGACTACAAAATAGGGCTGGGGATGTGGCTCAGTGGTCAAGTGCCCCTGAGTCCAATCCCCAATAGCAAAAAAAAAAAAGTATGTCTGTATGTTTGTATTCCTCATCTCTTTCTTAGATAAACAAAAGCATACTGTAAACACTTTTCTCCTTATTGTTTTCACTTAATTTAATCTGGTGATTAAATTAGTGGCAAATACAAGTCTTTGTATTTAGTACTTTGAACCAGAAGTCCAAATCAGACAGCAAACAAGTTCTAAACAGATATCTGCAGATACATACTCTTTTCATATGTGCTCTATCTAATCTGTCATGATAAAACTTCGAAATTCAAGGTCTTACCATGCCAGGGACATTGCCTGTTGCTGGGATTATTGTAGGATTCCCCTTTTTAATGTTTTTATTAGTTCATCTTAGTCATACATAATAGCTATATTCATTTTGTCATAATCACACATGCATGGGATTTAATTTGCTCCATTTCAGTTCCCAGTGCCTCCTCTTTCCCACTCCTTCTTCCCTCCCCCTATTCCCTCCTCCTCCTTCCCACTATTCCCCATCCTCTACTCTCCTGGTCTGTCTTCTATTTATTTTTTTAATTGGTGCTTTATAGATACACATAAAGGTGGAATTCACTGTGGTGTATTTATATATGTACATAGTGTAATTTTGTCAAATTCATTCTGCGTATCCTCTTTTCTGTTGCTCCTTCCTCTACTCCACTGATCTTCCCTCTGTCCTCATGAGATCTGACCCCCACCCCACGCACACACTTTTTTTCCTCCATTATTTTGCTCTAGCTTCTGCATCTGAGAGGAAACATTCAACCCGTAATTTTCTGGGTCTGACTTACTTCACTCAGGCATGATGTTCTCCAGTTTCATCTCTTTACTGGCAAATGCATAGTTTCATTCTTCTTTATGACTGAGTAAAACTCTTTTGTGCGTTTGTGTGTGTGTGTGTGTGTATCATATTTTCTTCATCCATTTGTCTATTGACAGGCATCTGGGCTGATTCCATAACTTGGTTGTTGTGAATTGTGCTGCTGTAAACATTGATGAGGCTGTATCACTATAGTGTACTGATTTTAGTTCTTTTGGATAAACACCGAGAAGTGGGTTAGCTGGGTTATATGGTGGTTCTATCTTTTGAGGAATCTCCATATTGCTTTCCAAAGTAGTTTACTAATTTGCAGTCCCACCAACAATGAATGAGTGTACCTTTTCACCCTCATCCTCACCAGCATTTATTATTGTTTGCATTTTTGATGATCACCATTCTAGTTGGAGTGAGATGAAAGCTCAATGTAGTTTTGATTTGCATTTCCCTGATTGCCAGGAATATTACACAGTATTCCATACATTTGGGGGCCATTTGTATTTCTTCTTTTGGGAAATAACTTTAGTTCTTTTTTCCATTTATTAATTGGGTTATTTGGTCTTTTTGGTGTTAAGTTTTTTGAGTTCTTTTTTGTATTCTGGATATTAATCCCCCATCAGGAGTAGTGGGCAAAGATTTTCTCCCATTCTGTAGATGATCTCTTCATGTTCTTAATCATTTCATTTGCTGTGCAAAAGCTTTTAATTTGATGCTATCACACTTTTGGATTCTTGGTTTTGTTTCTTGAACTTTAGGGATCTTATTAAGGAAGTGGTTCCTGTACCAAATGTGCTAGAGTATTGAACCTGTATGTTTTCTTCTAGCTGTTGTAAACTCTCTGGTCTAATTCCTGAGTCTGATCCACTTTGATTTGACTTTGTGCATGGTGAGAGATAGGAATATAGTTTCATTCTTCTACATATGGATATCCAGTTCTCCCAACACCATTTGTTAAAAAGGCTATTTTTTTCCCAAACATATGTTTTTAGCACCTTTGTCAAGTATCAGATGACTGTAACTATGTGGGTTTGTCTCTCTGTCTTCTATTCTATTCCAGTGGTCTTCCTGTCTATTTTGATGCCAATACCATGCTGTTTTTGTTACTATAGCTCTGTATGCAGCATCCTCTTTGTCACTGTTGTCCCTACTTCTACCCTCGGTTTTCTGGTCTGTTCTCATTATGGTAGCCCCCTTGACCCTTGAAGTCTTCCAACAGCGTCATTCATAACCCATGAAACATATGCCTGTCTATTTTAAAGCATTCTCAGACAAAAAAAAAGTACATTGTTTCTTTTTGTCGAGAAAAATAAAGGATCAAAGTGTTCTGACTCCAATTTGTCCTTATTTAAGAGCATAATTGTGGAAGATAAAAATAAAGTTAATCACAAGAGGTAGAGCATGACATTACAGGTTCAGCTCAAAATTACACATTTTATTTCTATTTCTATTGATTTCTTTCTTTTTTTCCCCAGGGCTAGGGATTGAACCTGAGACCTTGTGCATGCTAGGCACAAGGTCTGAATTATATCTTCAACCCCTCCATTAGTTTTTAAGTTATATATTTTTTTGAAAATTGAAAAGCATATAAACCATTTTTTTAAAAAACAGAAAAGACCAATCAAATTTTCACTGCCTGAGATAATGATTAGCATATTTTTTCCTTATGTATATAGAAAATGTATGTTTATCTATGTACATACAATTTTTTAAATTATACAAATGATATGTGAATGAATCTTTGTCTTTCAAAAAAAACCATGTTATTGATATCACCCTTCATTGTCTGTCCCTCCAAACACAGTTCCTTCCCTTACTCCTCAGAAATAAATAGTATTCTGAATTTGGCATTTGTCCTTCCAGCCTATTGTGTATATTTTCACATGTATATATGCATATCTTTAGAATCATATAATTGTGTGGAGTATTTTTTAACATTTATATACATGATATCCCACTGTATTTTGTTCTGTAACTTTTTACTCATCCTTGTTTTTGAGTTTAATGCATTTTGCTATATTATATTTTGATTTCTTTAACTACTATATCCTATAAGCCTAGTACAATTTAGGTCTCCATTCCTTTGCTGATTTATATTTAGGTTGTGTCCAGTCTTTCATTATTTAAAATTATGTTGTAGGGAATGAATGTCCTTGTACATATCCCCCAAGTGCATCTGTGCAACTCTTTCTCTAAGCAGATAATTATAAGATCATAGAATCTGATGGTTTTACATATCACTAGGTACTTTCAAAATGCTTCCAATTAGCTGTGCCATTTATACTCCCACCAGCAGTGTATGAAAGCATTCATTTCTCCACACTTATATCAAGAGCTGATATTGGCCAACTTAAAATTTTCATCCACTGAAATAGATACCAAATTGTGATTTCAATTTATCTTCCCCTAATTGTTAATGAGGCTCAACATCCTTCCTTGCTTATTGGCCACTTGAATTTCCTTTTTTTGTGAAACTCTTGAATATATCACTTATGCTTTTTGCTGTTTTTTTTTTTAACTGATTTGTAGGAATTTTATGTAATGTCTGGTGAGCAATCTTATTGACTAGGTATGTTGTAAATATTCACTCCTTATTCACAAGTTGTCTTTTAATTTAATCTTCTTATGACTTATTTTGTTATGGAGAAATTTTAGATATTTAGACTTTAATGGTGGCTTCTAACAGAATTCTTTCATTCTTGTTGAACCAATTACAAGTTGTACTGAATCTTCATGTATTAGATTCTAGAAGAGATAAAACTAATGTATGACTTTTTTGATTTATTGACTGATTGCCATTTCTAAAAAAAAATTCTCTTGTGCATACTTAAGGAACGAAGTTCATTTTTATGTCATTGTGAAATATTTTGCTGTGGTAGTTATGATTTTTTTGACATCTAATATAAAATGTTGACCATGGTAAAAACCTTGCAGTAGATTTTAAAACAAGAATTGATTTGCTTTTCATTCCATGTTCTTTGAAAGTGTTTATTCGTGGCTCCTTTTCCTGGATATTTTTTTAGTTATTGGGATCTGCTATCTATAATTATGCTCAAAGTGAATTTCATATGTTTAAAAATTATTTTAAATAACATCTCTCTTCAGACTGCAATTACAGCAGACTAGAGCCTGTTTACCAGCTTTGAATCCCAGCTCTACCACCTGCTAAGTGGAAGCATTAGGCAAACCACTTTAACTCTTTGTTTCTTAGTTTTCTCATCTGCAAAATGGGGTAATAATAATGCCAGCCCCATGAGATTACTGGGACTGTTCAATGAGTCATAACTCATCAGAATGTCCTAGAATAGTCCTCAGCATGGGAAAAGCACTGTGCAGAGACTAGTAGTCAAGTCCCTTGGATATCTTACGAATGATACAAATGAGGGGAAACATTGTAGATTTAATGCTCTCTGAAGAGAGCACAGCTGACTTCTCAAATTGTCATTTCATATGCTATTAGTCAGAAAAAATAGACAAATACAAACCCTGCTGAACACAACTGATCAATACAAAACTGTCTTTTGTAGACTGTACATTACACACTTTTAACCACCACGCTCAGTACTTGCTTACTCCAAGTGCTTAAAATACAATATTGAAAATAAACCCCCAAAAAAACCCACAAAAGATATATGTCTCCAAAAGTCTGGCCCTTCACAAAAGTGATTGAAGAGTTATCTGCATAAGAATATATTTGGCTTCACCTCTTCCACTAGTCTGTAAGCTCCATGATGCATATTCATAGAATTCTCTGTGACTCCACGTTTGGCATTAGATTGGTGGCCCCTTCATTCTTTATTTAATTAACAACAAACAATCATATATATTATGTAATTTGGAGTACAATGTATGTTTTGGTGTATGTTTACTTTGTGGAATGATTAAATCACATGAATTAACCAACACATCACCTTAAATGTTTTTTATGATGAAAAAAACATTTAAAACTTTTTTCTCAACTTTTAAATATACAATGCATTATTTTTGTCGCCATTCTGTGCAATTGACCACTGAAGCTCTTCCTCCTATCTGAAATCGCATACTTTCGGTCGGCATTTCCTTTTTCTCCTTCCACTCCATGCCCCCAGCTTCTGGTAACCACCATTCCACTCTCTACTGCTGAGTTCAACATTTTTAGATTCCACTATGAGTGAGATCATGTGGCATTTGTCCTCCCTCTCGTGCCTGGTTTATTTGGCTTAACATAATACCCTTCCGGTTCAACCATCTTGTCCCAAATCACAGGATTTCCATTTTAGAGGCTAAATAATATTCTGTTGTGCACATACTACATTTTCTTTACTCTGTTAATCTGTTAATGCACCAGGTTTGCTTTCAGATCGAGGATCTTGGGAATAATGCTGCAATGGAGATGGGAGTGCAGATGTCTCCTCAACAAACCGCTTTCAGTTCCTTTAGATATTTACCCAGAAGTGAGGTTGCTGGATCCTACAATGATTCTATTTTTAGTTTCTGTGGAACTTCCCTATGTTTCCCATAATGGCTCTGCTAATTTCCATTCCACTCAACAGTGCACGAGGGCTCCCTTTTCTCCACACGCTCACCACCACTTGTTACCTTTCATCTTTTTATAATAGCCATTCAAACTGTGAGAAAGGGGCCCCCTTCACTCTTACCAAATTCTTGTAAGGTGTCCTGCTGCAATCCCTGGCTGACTGGATCCATGCTTGGACCTGCCCACCACCATGCCTGGACTCCAGTGGGAAGAGCTGAGTTTCAGGCCTGGCCCCGCTACTACCTGAACCTCTTTTTGGCTTCAGTTTCTTCAACACTAAGGAAGATGTGATCGCTAAAGATTGAGTGAAGTTAACATAAGAATGTAAGACTTTTAAATAGCAAAGGTGGAATTTCATCAGAAATTACTTTGACTATCACAACTTTATTAAAATGAAGATTGATACATGCACATGACAGGACCTAAACCAAATTCTTTTATTTTTGCAGTTCCACTCTCATTACCTTGGTAAATCATTTTGGAACAAGTAAAACCCCACCCCCAGCCTCTCCATTCAAGAAGGATGCAGGCCTGCACTGTGATGTTTTCAGAAGTGTGTGCTGAGCAGTGGCAGCTGAACTGAAGCATCCTTTCTATTTTGCTCTTGCCGTTGCATATGAGATAACTACTCTCACCTGTTAACCCCTAGCAGATAATCCTCTTGCGAACAATAGCTTGCAAACCCAGCTTGGCGCTGGGGTGTCAGCATAGAGGAGTCCGTGAGCAGGGCATGGGGTCAGCCTGCTGTTGTGGGCAGGCTGCTATTGTTGGCAGGTCCCTTTGTGAAGGATGTAGTCCTTGTTCTACTGCCTGTACCAGGCTGCACACCATCTATTTACTTGCTATCCTTGAACTAACAGGGGCTCTTTTCCCCCAGCCATAAATGTATTGGTGTGAGAGAAGCTTCTCCTGCTGAGGGACTCACTTCTGCACGGACTCTTTGTTAATCTTCTGCAAAATAAGGCCGTTTTCTGTTGAAGAGAAAGCAATCATTAATTTTTCATAAGAGCAGCAAAGTTGTGAATAGCAGAGGACCTCTTGAATAAAGAGCTTAGAGGTTCCAAAGAGAAGAATAACAAAGCCCCAGGGGTGGGGGGAGCATATTCTTTCTTATACTATTTATCATCCCCACCCGCCCTGCCCTCATCTCCTGTTAAGAAGAAGCCCTTTACTCAAGCTAACAGTTCCTCAAATCTCCTGAACCTTAATTTTAATCCTTATCAGTGCCTTTTTAAATGAATAATACAGTGACCTTCAGCTTTGTCCTGTGTTATGTGAGGTTGATTTGTAAAGACTGCTTTCATTTTTTAAATTAAGGTGGATGCTATATGTATTCTACTCAGTTCTAGCATTAGTGTTGTCCCAAGTGTGACATTTATGTTCTTTCACTTCTTTGGTATAAATAAATATCCATGTAGGAAGACCAGTGTGAACTCTACAAGGAATAATAAACTAAAATAATATGGCATTGATTTTGCTCAGGATGTCTAAGTGTGTTTTTATGATTGCATATCTTTATATTTTTTTATGCAAGTGACATGAATTCTGGGCAATTATAAAGGACATGAATTTCCAGGCATTTAGAGAGAGAATGTGCTTTCTAATCACTGTACATTTTACCAAATTGTGGTTCTTGACAAAAGCACTGTGGATTTCAGAACTCTACCTCCAGAAATGGGAGAGTTACTGCCATTTTGTATTGTTTTACAATATGATTACCACAAGACCACATTAGGGAATTTTATTTTAGCTGCTAAAGTGCAATGTGTGGATGTAACCATTTAATAAGAAGCAGAGAAAGAGTCCTTTTTACTGCGTGCATATTCACCTTTTGAATTCCCTGTCCCCAAGGATTCCTGGGCTGCAGCTTTGACTCTTATTGGTGAGGCTCCAACCTTTTTTTATATCTAGTGAGGGGGGTCTGGGAGCCTGTGGGCCCTGCAGTCACAGGGGATGCAACTACAGAGGTGTCCCTCCCTCCCCCGCCCAGGGGACCCCTGACAGTTGCTATCCTCGGGACTTCAGTGATAGGCACTCTAGACACTGCTCCGGACACTGGTCTAACTTTCCTGTCCACAGTATTTTTAGTGTTATTCCTTTCAACTATTTGTTGTAGTACTTAAATTACTCAAGTAGTACTTAAATACCAGCTCCTTGAAAAAAATTAAAACATTACAGAGAAGGTGAGTCACCTTGGTCCCTCCCTCCAGTACCAGGTGCCATTTCTCCACTCCTCCAGCGGCTGTTATAGTTTAGCCTGCATCCTCCAAAACATTATTTATACATTTAGGCACAGTACATGCAAATTGATAGCACTGTGACTAGATAGTATTGTTTTCAAAAGGTTTCTCCCCCACATTGGTGAAATATTCTATGTATCTTTTTGCAACTGGCATTTTCGGTAATTAATGTTTCTTGAGGCTCTTTCCATGTTAATCCATCTAGATCTACTTTGTTTTGTGATACTTCATGGTGTGCCTATATTGTAGTTTATTTAGCTTTTCTCCTACTCGGGGGCATTTGTTTTTCTAGTCTTCCACTATTGGAAATGTCACTGTAGTATGTGACTTCTTGTGCTTATGAGTGCTTCTCTAGGGATGTGCCTACAAGTGGAATTGCTGGGTCACAGAATTTGCATGTTTTACAGTTTAATAGACAGGGTCAAATTGCTTCCAAAGTAGAGCTTTCAATTTATATTTCCACCTGCATCCACACTAACTCTTGATATTGTCTGACATTAAAATGTCTAGTGCTTTAATAGGTGTAAAATTGGATCTCTTTATTTTAATGTACATCTCTTATCGCTAAGGAGATTGAACCACTTGTCATGTTTATTGGCTATTGGTATTTCCTGCCTATGATTTGCTTTTTCAAACACTTCAACCATTTTTCTATTGGGTTGTTTGTCTTACTAATTTGGGGTGTGTGTGTGTGTGTGCGTGTGCACGCGCGCACGCATGCACTGCATAGTGATCCTGGTGTCTGTTGGATATGACACACTCCCAGACCAGGGTCTGTCTTTTAAATTCATTAGTAGTATCTTTGTTCCCATTGTCTTTGACCTAGCTTTATTTTTCTCAATTTTCTTTTCCCCAAATTTCCTTGTAAACATGCCACAACTGTCATTGGAAGCTTCTCATACACGGGTTATTTTTCCAAATAATCATATTCATTTAAGGTTTGGAGCTGAGGTGGCTGTAGTGACCTCACTGCTGTCTGCCATTCACAGCTGTGGGAGTCTCATGTGGTGAGGGAACAGTGACTACTGCTAAAATCACTTCCCCAGGCTGCGAGGGTCAAGCAGCTTTGGTGTGAAACTTCTCTCCCACCTAAGTGTCTGGTGGCTCCAAGTTTGGAGGAACACATATGTGGAGATGTTGAGTACATTTGTTAAATGTGGAAGGGTCTTTTGCTTTATGGGTTTGCTTGGTGTGTGTGTGTGTGTGTGTGTGTTTCTCTTTTAGGTATAATTGGAAAGGAAAAAACAGCTCAGCAGTTTATCTGCCATCTACTTTTCAGAAACTATGGACCCACAACTCCCAAGGCTGTATTCTAGGTTTTATTGTACGCTTTAAATTGGGATATATCGTGCAACACTTGCATTTAATTGGGAGATTATTAAAAACCATGAGCAAAGTTTCTCACCCTGAAAATGCTGCCAGTGTCCAGCCTAAATGAGGCCACTCTTCCTTTACTGTTTCACTGTCCTGCCAGGAGCTGTTTGAAGGTAAGCCAGGACAGAGCTGTGATTACATCAATGTTCCCCAACTTCAGGGATTTGGAAACCACTTCACAATTGTTGCCTTAATGACTTTCCTCCTGTGCTGTTGCTCCTTTACTAGTCTTCTTAAATCACCCATTTTTTAAAATCTTAAATAAATTTACTTAAGAGGGTCAATTTAACCTTTATCGATACCATAAGTGGAAAGCTAGTTGCCCTTGTTTATATAAAATAGCATCCATGAAAGTAAACACAACAAACACAACAGTAGATACTAGTGAAATACTCCGGAGCCTGAGGTTTGAGAAAGGGACCTAGTTTAAAAGGGAGATTCAGTAACTATCACAAAGAAAAAAGTGTTAAATACATAATGGTAACAAACTGAGGTTTTGCCCTTGATTTAAATAAAAATCAAAAGAGATTTGAAAAAGGAACACTTCCTTCCTGCTCACTGCTATACTGCCTAAAACCATGTGGGTTGGGGACTAACCCTCTACTCATGCTCTCAGAGGTAGCCGATTTTAACCCATTCTATTTATAAGCCTCCTGGTACTTAGCTCTACATTTCTAAATATATATTTTTATTTGGTAGTTTACCACCTTTAAACAGTGTCTAGCAACTTCTTTCTGTGGTTGATGAGAATTCAGTTAGCATCACCCACCCGGGGTTCCCCTTCCTCATGTTTGGGCTATTGAGAAGTCTAATGCCAGTCTGTCCTGTGCAGGTGCTCTGCTTATTCTTCATGGAGATTTTCAGGATCCTCTATTTTCATGGCACTGAAATTTCATAAAGTATAAGACTTTATGCCTACGTATTTGGAATGTTTTAAAATATGCTAACAGTTATTTTCAATAATTTCTTAGTATTTCATGTCTTTTGATGGTATTATAAATGGTTTTGGGTTTTTGTTTTTTGGTTGTGTTTTTTGTGTGTGTGTGTGTGTGTTTTTTTGTTTTTTTGTTTTTGTTTTTTTGTTTTGTTTTGTTTTTTTTTTTGGTATTGAACCCAGAGGTGCTTTACCACTGAGCCACCTCCTCAGTCTTTTTTTACTTTTTGAGTCAGGGTCTCACTAAGTTGCTGAGGCTGGTGTTGAACTGTGATCCTCTTGCCTCAACTTCCCAAATCACTGGAATTACAGGTGCAGGCCACCACACTAGGTTTGTAAGTGGTATCTTTTTTAAAACTTCAATTTCTGATTATTCATTGTTAGCATGTAAACATAAAATTAATGTTTTATAACTCATATATTAGTTAGACATTTTTGTGTATCCCTTTGGATTTTCTATATGGGCAATCAATGTAAATAAAAGACAGTTTGACTTCTTCCTTTCCAATCTGATCTCTTACTTCTTTTACTTAATTTATTCCACTGGCCAGAAACTCCAATACATTATCAGTAGAAATGGAGAGATTGGACATTCTTGTCTTGTTTCTGATCTTAGGGGGAAACTCAGTCTTTTACCATTAAGTATGATGTCAGCTATATGCTTTTTGTAGATGCCCTTTATCATATTGAGTATGTTCCCTTCAATTCTGTTTTCATATTTGAAAGCTTGTATCAGGAGTTCATGTTAGATTTTCTCAAATGCCTTTTCTACATCCATTAAGATCACCATATGATTTTTCTTTAGAAATATATAGTTTAGTAATATAATGTATTGCATTGATAATTGATTGATCAAGTGTTAAACCAACTTTGCATTGCTGAAATAAACTGCTTCTTTGTCATGATATATCATCCATTTATATATTATTAGATTCAGTTTACTAAAATTTTGTTTAGAATTTTCCTGGGTTATGGATATTGGCCTATTTTCTTTGCTTATAATGTCTTTTATTTTGTTTTAGTATTAGAGCAATGCTGACCTCATAGAATAAATCAGGACATATTCTCTGCTTTTCAGTTGCATGAAGGGGTTGTACAGAATTGGTATTTCTTCCTTAAAATTTGATAAATTCCATAGCAAAGTCATCTTGCCTAAACTTTTAAAGTTACCAATTCAACTTCTTTAAGAGAAAAAGGGCTGTTAGATTATCATTTCTTCTTGAGTGAGCTTTGGCAATGTTTGTCTTTCAAGAAATTTAAAAATCTAAGTTTTTAAATGTACTGGCATAAATTCTTCACAATATCCCTGTTTCTTTCTTTCTCCCTTTCTTTTTCTCTTTCTCTTTTTTTGAAGTACTGAGGATTGAATCCAGGGGCACTCTACCAACATCCTACATTTCCAGCCGCCCCCTTGCTTTTTTAGACAGGGTCTTGCTAAGTCGCTGAGGCTGACCTCAAACTTGTGATCCTCCTGCTTCAGCCTCCAAAGTCAAGGATTACAGACACGGATGACTACTGCACCCAGTTCTGCTTTTATCTTTTTAACACATAAAGAACATAGAATAACATTACTTCTCTCAATTCTGTTTATGGCAATTTGTTTCCTCATTAATCTGACCAGGGGCTTATCAATTTTGAGTCTTCCCCCATGAACAATCTTTTAGTGTCATTAATTTTTTTCTATTACTTTTCTTTTTTCCCATGTCATTGTTTTTCTGTTCCTATTTTGTTCCTCTTCTCTTCTGCTTCTTCCTTCTACTTAAATTTGTTCTCTCTCCCCCCCCCACCCCCTCTCCCTCTCTCTCTCTTTTGGTTTTCTGAAGAGGAAGCTAAGAGATTTCTTGAATCCTAATATATGCAGCTAGTAGTATAAAATGTCCTCTAAATACTAGTTTAGTAGCATTTTCCAACTTCTAAAATATTATTTTAATTCTCATTTAGTTCAAAATGCTAACTAAATTTCTCTTGAACTTATCTTTGACCTGTGTATTAGTTTTAACAATGTTATTTTATTTCCAAATATTGAAGATTTCCCATTGCTGATTTTTAATTTAATTTCATTGATCAGAGAAAATACTTTATGTGACTTGAGTCTTTTCTTAGCTACTGAAACTTCTCTCCTGGTCCACTGTTGTAAATATCTATGTGTTGTAAATATCTATGTGTTATTGGAAAGAATATGTATTCTTATGTTTAGGGGTGAAATGTTCACTAAAGGTCAACTTAAAAAGTTGTTTGAAAAAATAAACAGTTGTCTGTGTTTAGATCTTCTATTTCCTTTTTGATTTTTTTTTTTTTTTGTCTACTTGTCTGTATATCAGATACAGGAAAATTAAAATAGCTAAATATTTTTGCGGACTTGCTCTTTCTTCTTGCAAATATCAGTTCTGTTTCCTGTATTGTGAAACTGTTTTCAGGCACATAGACATTCATGATTGTTACATCTTCTTGATCCCAGGCAGTACTCTTTGCTCTGAAATCTCCATTGTTTGATGTTAATGTGGCTTTCTTTTGATTGGTGTTAACATGGTGGACCTTTCCATCCTTTTACTTTTAACCACCTTGTGCCATCCTAGTTGAAATGTTTCTTATAAGCAACATAGAAACAACTCGCATTTATATCCAGTCTGACAATCTCTTCCTTTTAATTGTATTTAGACAATTTGTATTTAATGTGACATGATTAAGTTTAAATGCTATTTGTTTGCTTTTTGTGCCATTCATTCTTTGTTCTTTTTTATTTTTTCCTAATTTTAGATTCATTATTTTTAACCATTCTATCTTATCTCCTTTATTGGTTTATCAGCAACAACACTTTCTTTTGTTATCTTAGTTGTTAGCTTAGGAGTCATAGTATATATATTTAGTTTCTCACAATCTACGTTCTAGTGATTTTATGCCACTTCACATAGTGAAATAATTTCACAATAGCATTTTTGTTTCTTTCCTCCCAATCTTTTTTGTGATTATTGCCATACATTTAACTTCAATAGACCTTACAAATTCCACATTGTTATTATTTTTGTTTAGTCAATTGTATTTTAAAGATATTTTAAATTGTGTGTAAAACTTCTATATGTATCCATTTCCAGTCCTCTTCATTCTTTAATATAGATTTTCATTTTCACTCAATGTTATTTTACTTCTGCTTAAAGGTTTTTTATCTGTCTTGCAGTGAAGTTTTCTGATGATGAATTCTTTTATCCTTTCGATGTCTGGAAAAGTCTCCATGTCCCCTTCATTTTTTAAAGATATTTTCACTAACTGTAGAATTCTAGGTTGACACTTTTTTTCCTTTCAGTACTTTAAAAATGTTATTCCATGACTGGGGATGTAATTCAGGTGACAGAGTACATGTTTAGTGTGTGTGAGGCCCAGGGTTCTGTCCTTAACACCAAAAAAAGAACATTTAAAAAACCGTGCTCCACCATCCTCTCATGTACATGAGTTCCGCCTAAAAATCTGCAGTCCTTCTTACCTTTGACCCTCTCTATATAACGTGCCTTTTTATCTGAAGCTGCTTTTGAAATTTACTTGTGTCACTGGTTTTTAGCAAATTGGTTATGGCATTCCTTGCTGTAATTTTCTTCATATTTACTATGCTTCAGCTCATCAAGTCTCATGGATCTGTACTTTTATTATTTTATCAGAACTAGACATTTTTTAGCCATCATTTTTATTTTTTTGTTTGTGTGTGTGTTTTCTGTCCTGCCCTCTGTTTCAGAGCATTAGGTCCCCATGCACAGGCCACATAAAGTCATCTCACAGCTCACAGTTCCCTGTTCATTTATTCCATTCTCTTGCCTTTCATTTTGATTATTTTCTATGTTGTGTCTTCAAGTTCACTCATCTTTTTTTCCACAGTCTCTGATTTTCCATCATGCTTATCCAATGTAATTTTTATCTTAAACATTGTAGTTTTCATCTCTGGTAATTTGATTTTGGCCTTTTGGAAATATGTTCTATGTCTCTACTTGTTGAGCATGTGTAATGCAGTTATAATAACTTTTTAAGTTATCTTTACTAATTCTGTGTTAATTTGAGGTCTATTTTGATTGATTTTTATCTCCTCATATGGGACTTATTTTCCTGCTTTTTTGTATGCTAAGTAATTTTTGACCAGGTGCCAGATATTGTTAAATTAACTTTGTTGATGTTGGATATTTTCATATTCCTGTAAATATCCTCAAGCTTTTATCTGACATACAATTTAGAAACAGTTTTATCCTTTGCACTTACTTTGAAGACTTGTTAAATGGTGGCAAAGCCCTGTTTGGTTGAGGACTAATCATTCCCCACAATGGAGGCATGGTTTTCTGTATAACCCAGTGATCTGGAGGTTTTCCAGTCTGACTGGTGGAAATAGCTCCATTCCTGAGTCTGTATGAGCAAAATGCACTGTGTGTAATCCTTTCACCTGGTTTTCAGCCTGACCTTGGGAGTTTCCTCACATGCATGCACTTTTCAATAGTCAAGTGAATATTTGAGGGGGAGCATCTTCAGGTTTCTAGAGCACTCTTTTCTGGGTAGCTCTGTCCTCTTCAGTGCTCTTCTCTATAAACTCTATCAGCTTAAGTTCCCTCAGACCCGAAAGTTCTCCTCCACTCCAGGAGTCCACTGGCTCTCCCTGGCTTCACCTTCTTTTTGCTGTGGCCTGGGGACTTCCCTCCAGGAGTACACTCAGCAATTGCAGGGCTCATCTCATTTGCTTCCCTTCCCATGAGGAGCACTGCTTTTTTTTTTTGACTGATGTTATGATTTGACATGCTGCTGTTTCATGTACTTTGTCCATTTTTTCACTGTCTTAGGTAAGAGGGGTGTCTGTTACTCAGTTTGGGCTAGAAGTAGAAATTTCACATTTACTCTTTGCACTGGGGTTTCAGTTGAGAGAGGAAATAATATGTGTGTTCATTCCAACTTTTTTTAAAAAATCCGTATTCTCTGAGTGACTTCCTGAGGAGTGGAAGCTGTCTCATTCATTTTGGGATCATCGCAATGCTAAATTGGAGCTCTACGAATGTTGAATGAATATGTGAGTGAATGGTGTTGTCTTATTGGTAAGGTCACAACTGTAAGAATTAAAGCCTGAGGGTAAGGGTGATTGATTGACACCTTTGTAGAGAAATGCAGTTGACCCTTCAGGACATCATTCTATTAAGCTGTGGCTTTTGGGGAGCTGTTACCATTAGCACCTGCCTGGCCTTTGTGGCAGGAAACACTTAAGAATGCTGCTATACACCATTCTGCTAGAATGAGTCAGTAACACTTGGGGGAATTTTATTCTTGGCCATTTGTCCTGGTTGTTTTCTAAGCTGATCCCAGTGTGAAAATCATTGTGGAATAACAGAAAAAATATATATCATTCTAATCCATCTATTCTCTTGTTTTATTTTTTGTGTAATACCAATGTAATCCTCTAAAGGATCCTTAAGTTCCCATGTTAATTATAAAGACAATGGATATATTTTAAGGTCAAGTTTCCTCATTACTGTTCCTTTCCTAAAGCATATAGAATTCTGTCATACATTCACTTCATCTTTCAGAGGTTCAGAAGCTGAGAAATTAGAGTGAGAAAATCAAAATGTCACATGTTAATTCCTTTGCTTACAGAGGCAGACAGCACAGTGAGTCAGTCCTTAAGCCTAATTGCCTGTGTACAGACAGCCCCAGCTTCTGCTAACTGTGACTTTGTGCAACTTATTCAACTTCTCCATGCCTCGGTTTTCTCATCTGTAAAATGGTGTAATAATAGCACTTTCTAGAGTGGTTAAGAAGATTAAACTGGTTATTGCTTATGAAGTGCTATAAATGGTGCCAGAAACATGGTAAGTATAACTTGAGCATTAACTTAAAAATAAAATGAAGTGAAATAGAGCAAAATAAAAATAAGTCTTTACTGTATATTTCAGCATTTTATCCAGTTTGCCTTTTCCAAAAAGAAAAATCCCATTCTTTATGAAAATATGTCATATGTGAATCGACTGCATTTTGGGAGAACAATTGAATAGTGAGGAGAAAAGCATTTTTCCTAATTTACTTTTCTAGATCCTCTACATATCAGTACTTCTCTCCCTACTTATCTCATTGGGTCATGTTTAGCCAATTTATCCCCCTGTTGATTGCTTTCTCTCTCCATTAGTGAGCACCTTCAGTTTTCCTCAATTCTGCTTCCTCTGAACTGACCCCTCCCCACTGCCAAGTTGGTGCTCAAGATTTTCCATCACATATTCAAGATCAACTCTCATCTTGGTTATGCAGCTATTACCTGTGACATTTCAACACCATGGATGTGTTTTCCAGCCTTACTGAGTTCCTTTCTAGTGTAACATCCCTATTTTCTACAATGTTCCAATTTCACAGATCTGGGGCTTCCAAAATTTTCAGAAGTTGTTAGAGACAGGCTTTTGATTCATCATTCTTTTTCCATTTTTGACTCTATTTACCTGTGTAAATTGTGTTTGCACAGTTCTCAATTTAGCATTATCTGGCATGTCATGGTCCCAATTATTAAGAAGTTCCTAAGAAAGTGTAATCATCAGTACACCGTTGACCATATTTTGTAAATATGTGACTCAGTTAATGACTTTTTGAAATGTGTATTGACTTTTTTTAATTTAGTGGTTTCAGTCTGGACAATGCCATCTTTGGGGACTTGGTGTGCATATCCCGTGATGTCATATCCTGTCTTTACACTTGTTTCTGAGTATTTGAGGCAAGGTAGACTTGCAAGGAGTTTGTAGAAACAAAGATGAGTCTAAAATCTAAATGTCCTCACTAGTGTTATTGTCAACACAGCCCAGTGCTGTGCCACATCAGGATATGTGACAGCCATCAAAAAGGTCTCTCCGCACACTCTGCACGCACCTGTCTGCCCCCATCCTCCCCAGGCTAGTCACTGTATGCCTGTGTCCATGGTGTGGGCTCTGTGGGTGTCTGATGAGAGAGCCTCAGCCATGCAGGCCACACTTAAGCACACGGCAGTGCTGCATAATAGACGTCACTTATTATGAGACTTGGATGGCAGTGGAGATTAAATAAAGGCACCTTGTGACCAGTCACAATTTCTAAACAAATCCTCCTGACTGATTTGAGCCTGACACTTCCAAAGCTGATAGTATTACTGAACATGAACATGTGGAAAGCACAAGTCAAGACAAAATGATGAAATTTTTAAATGCTTTGGATTAAAATATTGTCTGTTCTCTCGAGTGTGTGTGGACAGGTGCACATGCCCCTTGCCCACTCCTGCATACAGAACCTGTCCCCAATGCATACTTTGATCATTTTACCCAGTCTAACTTTGGTAGTTCCTAGTTTTGTCCTTCTCTAGGTCAATTCTCTAAATATTTAACAAAATAAGAGGGTCTTTTTTTCTGCATGTAGTAGTGGATTTTGCTGGCTCTTACGGCATTATCTTTTATAAGTCCCTAAGTGTTAGAAGTGGGAAAACCATCTTTCTTTTAAATTTAGCAAATAGCATTTATGTACATATGTGCTTATGCCACATACACACTTACACTGTAATAGAAATACCGTGGAAAAGCAAAGCATAAGCTTTTTACACTGTCAGGCCTGAGCTTTCCCCTCTGATCCCCTCCTGAAGAGATGTTTAGAAGAATGAGAGGCCTCTCTGGGTTTGCGTTTATAAGCCTGACTGGAAAAAAATGTCAATTCTTTTTTAGGCTCAGGATCACACTGTAATAAATGTGAATCTAAGCAATTGCTCAAGTGCTTTCTAAGCAATGCTTCCATCTCTAACCACACACATCCCTCTTTTATTTAGTAAATGCCAATAGAAGCTAGTCAGAATGCAGTGCCATTTGCATTTTTCACCTTACTCAATATAAAGTCCAGTGGTTGGACCGGCTCATGGTGGCCAAGAGAGGCAATCAAAATTGATTTTCTGTGTTCCACAGTGAGTTTCCCTAGATTTAAAGAGCAGATGTCTTAAAGATGGGTGTGAGGTAAAACTCACAAGTCTTTGCTAGTAGATGACCTGGGCATGCTGGTGGAGAAACCAAACGCTGTCTTTGGGAAGTTGAACTCTCTCTGCTTCTTGAATGGGCCCTGTTTTACAATGAGGTTCACGTGCGGGTATTACATTTACCATAGTAGAAAGATCAGACCCTCACATCCTTGCAATAGAAATGATTAAGATAGGATTTATGTTTGTAAAAACATAAGGAAGTAACAAGAACACATGGGACAAAGATAATGCAAACATGGGAGTCTGGAGTCAGCTCACTTGGGTTCAGATCCCAGCTCTTCTGCTCAGCCCTGGGCCTCAGCTTCTTCCTCTATAAGACAGGGATCTCAGAGTTAACCACAGGTTGTTGTGAGTAGTCAATGAGTTAACCAACATATGCAAAACAATTCAGCATAGTAAGCACTAAATTAATGCTAATTGGTGTGATTTTTATTTTTAGACATTAAGAAAATATTTTAACAACTAAGACATCAAAAGAAGTGGAGATGCTGAGGAATTCTTTGGCTTTAAAGGATGAATTCAGGTACATAATGAGGACCTGTGTGACAACCAGATTCCATATAACAGTTAGAATGTTCCAGCACAGATATACATACTTTAGACTTCATCTGGGAAAAATGCTTAAAGGTACCAAGAATATTTTGTCCCTCCCTTTTTTTCCAATTATAATAAATGAAATCCTTCCTTCTGCCCTCTGTTAGTTCTGTTGCTTTCTCTTACTCTATGGTCTGTGAATGTATCTCTTCCTAGTTTGGCTCTTTTTTTAGAACTAGTTGTGAATTCTTTATTCTCTCACATAGACATATGACAGTGGGGGAGGAGGGCATGTGTATTTCCTAAATTTTTGCAAGAAATCTGTCTTGCCTATCTGTAAACTGGAAAATTCAGCAAGGAAAGTCTGTTAGTTTCCTTTCCTTCCAAGCCACATTCAACAGTGTGCTGAGTGCAGGAGGTGCACTAATCAGACATTTTGATGATGATGAATGGTGAAGCCTTCAGAAGTTTGGGGTGGGTTTCGTATATGCAGGAGAGAATGCTGAGCCCTTGAGTGACTTATGCAGCAGATTCTGTCAACACTTCACTCATGTTCGCTGCATCTTTGTCAGACAGGCTGCCCTTAGGCTCCTGAAACCCACTTTGTCCATAGGCCTGGGAAGTTGAAAGTACCTGGGAAATAGTCTCTCTGTGGGCACGTTAATAAATCACTGTTACGTCTAGTAGTACAAGTAGCCCAGCTCCCTCTCCCCTTAGCGAGGTCATGCTGAGGTGTGTGCTTTGCACCACTTCCCAGCTTCCCTGGGAGATGTAACTGAGGCCTCCTGGTGTGGCTCACTTCATCATGAACCCTCCATGGTCTGGCCATCTTCCCTTCCCTGTTCCACTTCTCCCTTACCTCCCCAAGTACCCTCCTCCTCCCAGTCAACCTCTCACTCTCAAATCCTTGGCTCTGGGTTTTCCAACTTAAGATGGTTTATACACTTTCAAATATAGAGGGGGAATTAACTGGATTAGGTTTTGCCAAAATCACTGTGGGTCCCAGGGCACATGTTGGCAGACTCCTGCTTCCCCTGGCTTTGGAATTCCACCCGTTCAGAGCCCACTTCATCATGGATGCAGACCTGTCAGGGTATAGTCTGTTGAGAAGTGGACCAATTCCCTCATTCAGCCTTCCTTCTACAAGACAGCCTTGTACTAGAGGGGGAGATGGTCACAGCTGCTGTCAGCACACTGTGAAGGTATTGGTTTCAGAGCTGGGTGGGCCTCAACAAATGTCCACGTCATCCATCCCCTGGCTTTACAGATCTAGCAGACAAGTGCTTTGCTGTTTCCCAGTACCAACCTACGTAAGCCAGCTACCATACCTACCAGTGTGTCAGAGAAAACACCTGCGTCCCAGAAGATTTCCTGTTAATGGAAAATAAGGTGGGTCCACATGCCCACCTGTCCTTGGTAGACTGAGACCAAGACTTATACTGTACTCCCAGCAAAGCTGATCTCTTAAAAGTGCCTCCTTTACCTCATTATCCATTTCAGACTCTTATCCATATCTTCTTTCTTATTTTGCTTTATCACCTTTGTGATGTTTTAATGCTCAGTACACCTGCAGAAGCTATGTGGAATCTGTATCACAGTATATTAGCATTCCAAAAACCATGCAATCCCTGTAGTAGACAATAAATTTGATTTTACACAAGTGGCATCCTTTATCCTTTGCTCATAAGGCAATCTCTCAAGTGTATCTTTTTTTTTTTTTTTTTTTCTTTTAAACACACACAAATAGTCTGTGGGTTGCATGATGGTTTTTGTGCTCAGCAAAAAGAACTTGGACAAAGAAGCCGTGCCGATGTTCTTATATACAAAGGTTGCCGTCTGGGAAATTAATGTCTGCTGTTGCTCAGTAATTAGGAAAATTTAGGACCCCTAGTGCTCCAACATTTCACATTAAAGTTGTATGTCATCGGTGTTTTCATGAGAATTTGCTGGATTTCTGTCATTAATAACAGGCATAAACCCAGCAAGCAGTAGAATATGCATTACATTTAATCAATTTGCTATTTGTATTCATTATGCATGTCCTCCATTTTGAGTCATGAAAAATTGAAAGACCATTGCAAATAGAAAGAGCATCATGGATTACAAATGATGTAACAAGAGCATAAGCACTATTAATTGGTCAATTGTGCTTGTCAGTACATTTAAAGTGATTAAGGCAGAAAGATTAGAAAGGACAGGAATGCGCTTGGGAAATAGCAGCCCAGGAACACTGGGGCTCTCTTAAGTCCTTTGCGCCCAGAGAAATGCAACAAAACCCAGTGGCATTTAATCAAAGTTCACCTACTGTGTACCAGGGGTTGTGCTGAGTACGGCAGGAAACAGAGCTAACGAAGTCCTTGACCTAGGGAGCTTGCATTCCAGTGGGGAGTGGGAGATGAGATGAGCAGACAGACATGTGATATCAGGTAGTGGTAAGACCCAGGGTCACCAGCAGCAGGGGAGAAGGACATTCAGAGTGACGGTGATAGGAGTAGGGCCTCTTTGGGGAAGTGACATTTGGAAGAGGTTTAAATTAAAAAAAGATGAGCCACATGGATATCTAGGGGCAGCGGGTACTCGTGACTTAGCCGAACACTCGGGCTCCCATTCCAGCACTCAAGAAGGAGAGACTT
The DNA here is from genome assembly GCF_902686455.1 of Sciurus vulgaris. Lineage (NCBI taxonomy): Eukaryota > Metazoa > Chordata > Mammalia > Rodentia > Sciuridae > Sciurus > Sciurus vulgaris. The sequence goes on along the minus strand of NC_136478.1, from coordinate 34,580,101 downwards.
CCTATGCAGATGCTCCTGCTCAGGTGGTTCAACTTAGGACTTTTCAACTTCACAACGGTGCAAAAGTGAAGCGCAGTCAGTAGACACTGTGCCTTGAATTTTGAATTTTGATCTTCTCCTGAACTGGCAGTTTGCAGTCACTCCTACCTCATGATGCTGGGGTGGCAGCAGGGAGCCAGGTTCCCTGGCAGCCCCACCATCCAGAGGGGCAGTTGCTGATGCTCTGGTGTGTCTGTTACCAGAGCATTTTGGATACAGATATTCAATAAATTACATGAGCTATTCAACACCTTATTATAAACTAGATGTTGTGTTAGATGATTTTGCCCAACTTAAGGTTAATGAAAATGTTCTGAGCACATTTAAGGTAAGCTAGGCTAAGCCATGATGTTCAGAAGGTTAAGTGTATTAAAGTATTTTTTGTTTATAATAGCTTCAACTTAACTGTGGCTTTATTGAGACATAGCCCTAACATAAGTCAAAGAGCACCTTAATTATTCTTTTTTACTTCAGGGGTTGAGTGATGCTTGGCCCAATGGAATGGCTTTCCCGGGACAAGGAAACTCACAGCCCGCTTCTGTAGGAGCAGTTCTGTCCAAGTGGGAACTGATGGGACCATTTGCCATTTCAGCTGCCTCCCCCAGACTCCTCACACTGCACAGTCCCCACGTGATCAGGCAGGTGCTCCATATCCACACTGCTGTCCATGCAGAGTCACCAGCCTCTCTGTTGCTCACCTTCCAGCTCAACCCTGCCTCTGGACTTGTGTGTCCATGGTCTCCCGTCCTTAGAAATTTGGGTCTCAGCTTCTGGGTCACCTCCTCAAAGGCTCTTGCTGACCACCAGGGCTGCATTCACTCCCTGGGTCTCAGATCCACCTGCTTCATTTGGCTCATGGCACTTATTTCCTGAGTTGTATGCTGTCTGCTATTGCGTGAGATCAGGCATGTGTCACTTGAGTTCACTTCTGTGTCCAAGTGCCTAGAACAGTGCCCAATGCAAAAAAGAAAGACTCAGTAAGCCCTAGGTGGTTGAATGGATGAATGAATGAATGAGTGATCAACCAACCAGCGAGCCAACTGAATATGGACAGTTGGATTTCTGCTTTTATATTCAGGTAGCTATTTTTAATTTTTTCCTGAAAATCACATGGAAGAAATGGTTGTTTACTCTGAGCAGTGATCTCTGCAGTGATCAGGTAACGTTGCTATCTGTGCTGTTCTGCTTCACATGGCAGCAGTCTATTGCCATGCATTTCTAAATACCATAATAATATTTCTTTTTAATATATCAACTTCCACTGACTTCAGTGCTCTGGCATTGTCTATGAGTATTAACAAGCAATGCAATGGGAACCTTAGGTAAACCATATAAATTAGTATTACAGCAATCCTGCTTCTTTAGAATTAGCAGTGTGAGATTCCTTGCTTAATACATAGTGGAGAAATCCATCAGAAGAGGGTGATGCTGTGGTGTGATGGTACCAGGATTCCAAGACCGTTCCAGGTACATTCAGTATATAATTCATAGCAGACCTGTGTCCGTCTTATGCCAGACTCCATTGCCAGATGCTAGATAGAGGAGACACTATTGCTTTGCTCCTAGGAAGCAGTGGTTCTAGAACCCACCTGCATGTTAACATCACCTAGGATCCACCTTTGCCTAGACCCTATCCCAGGCCATTGGAATCAGAATCTCGGAGCCTGATGCTTACACATCTGTATATGTTGTCATAAGCCCAAGTGCTGTGCATGAACAGCCAGGATTCTGACCCACTGGTCTAGTGAAAGGGTGGCAAACCCACAAAGCAATGGACAGTGGTCATAGCACAGCTGGCAGGTGTGAACTGGGAAATGGTGATATTTCAGTACTTAGTGATAACTCAGAAAGAAAGGATTTTAAGGATTGGGATGCTAAATGACTGGATACTGAACAGTAGACAAGGGTTGCACCTACTTATCACCCCCAAACTGATAAAAAGTGGCAGAGATCATTCATTAGATCATTATTTTCCCTACATGGGGCCAAATGAATGATCTTATTTTTCTATATAAGCCAGAAACTAGATGTTGTATACTTGCTCAGATAACGAGTTTTTATTAGTTTTTTTTCTTAATTAGCAGACATTGGAGAAAAGAAAATGAGAATTCACACAAAGGAAAGGAATTAGCAAGCGCCCTAAAATCATTTTAAAAGTCAGAATTTCTCGAAGTGCCATCGCGAGGGTGACCCAAAATTCTTTCTTACACTCTGCCTTTGACAGTGGGCCAGCAAGGTGTGTAGACTAGGCAGAAGCACATTTTTCTGAGTAATTATTGAAGTTTATGTTGTTCCGTTGAAGATTAAGCTCTGCTTCCCCACTGCACCCCTTGAATAGAACAGGAAAATGAGAATGACTTTATAAAGGCTACATTATTATTCAGAGTCGTACCTCTGAGTGTGCGTTGGAAAATTATTCCTGCCTTTTGTCTAGTGATTAACTATGGTGTTTTAAAAAGCAGTGTTTGCAATCTAGTAAGCACTTCACTGAAGTAAGTTACCATGCTCTAAGAAAGCGGAGGGTGTGGCCCTGGCACTCCAGCCCTCCCCACACCCCCCACCCCTCAGCAAGGAACCTGATGTGCCGGGGGTAAACCCACAGGGGGAGCTCGTGGGAAGCCCTGACCCCAGGAGGAGCAGTGCCTTGTCCCCAGGTATCTGGCTTACTGACCTTATCCTTGGATGCTCCCAGCGGTTGATCATGAACATGTTCACCGTTTCAGAGAAGTCACATACTTGAATTTTTAACGAAAGTATTGTTACCAGAACAGGATGACTGAGCGAGCTGCAGGAGGGAGGCCTGAGGATCCAGCAGCCCCTCCTCCAGGATGGAGGCAGCCAACTATCAGGCCAGAGGAGGCTTGCCTGGCACAGGTGCTGCCTGCTGTGCAGCCCGAGGACTCAGCCCGGCCACGCTGGAGTCACCTGTTGTGCTTGAAGAAACCCACGCCTGAGCCCTGGACCAGAGATTCCTGGCAGAAGTGGGGAAAGGCAAGGACCCGGCACCTGTGTACTTTTGGAAGAGTTCCCAGGTGAGTCTAACGTAAAGTAGGTTTGGGAGGCACTGATGTGGCTCCAAATTAGTGAGTGGCATGCGCAACGAGGGAAGTGATGTTGGCAGCAGGCTCCAGCAAGCTGAGGCCAGCGGAGGGCAAGGACTGCAGGGGAGGGGCTTTAGTGAGGAAAGGTAGGTAGGTCTAGTCCACACAAATGTCTCTGTCCTTCTGTGGACTTCCCGTTTCTTGCCCTCTAGAGAAGGCACCCAGCAGGACAGAGTGACCAGAAGATTCAGACATCACCTACATGTAAACGCCTTGCTTGTATGTTGGTCCTTACGTGAATGACGCTATGGGAAAAAAGCCACTTGCAAGTGAAGTCAGTCCCTGAGAGAGCCAGAAGCTAAGCATAGGTGGGCCTTGTCAGCTCGGTCTGCAAGGGAGCTCTGGTGGCAGTGTGGGTGGTCTGCGCAGGGTAACTTGCTGTGGCCAGGTTCTCAGTGCAAAGCCCGGTGGACACTGCACCCAGGCCTCCCTGTGTGGTTTCACACCTCCATGTCCTTACAGAGCGCCTGGCACAGCAATCGAGGGTGTAGGGAGCTGCAATATTGAAGGTGAGGAAGCCCAGTCGGGGGGTGCTGGGGAGGAGCATTCCCAGGTCGGCCTGCCTGGAGGGCTCTGGTGCCCTCACTGCACCACAATGTTTGCGCAGCCTGAGACGAAGGCGCTGCGAGGGTTTGTGCTCCACATGGGTTAGTGGGATGGTGGATGGGTTGGCAGCTCTGGGCTTTCAGTAAGAGTGACACGATGGCCCAAGGAGCAGTCCTCAAAGGGAGAGGTGGTGTGGCAGGCGGCAGCTGGGATGTGGGGTGAAGCTGAGCAAAGGCAGCTAGAGGGGACTGGGTAGAACAAGGACTGTTGGGTCCAAAGCACTGTCTCCTGCAACCATCAGCTGGCACCTGTGACCATGAAGCACATCCCTCCACGTCCCTCCTCTGACAGGAGAGGCCTCAACACTGCACTCTTCTTCAGGTCCATTTCCTTGTCTGCCTTGTGTTGCTTCATGTTACCATCAGAAGGAAAGGAGGGGGCATGGCTAAGGGAAATGAGACAAGGAGGCTACTCTGACCTTGACCTGTGCTTCAGTTAGGATGCTGGTGGCCCCAGAGACAAATAGCCACCTCAAGGGGCCTTTGAATGGAGACCTTCCTCACCTGCAAGAAGCATGGCAGCAGGTGGTCAGCTGTGACTGTCACTGACCTGCATGTGCCAGGCCCCTTCAGAGGCTACTCCCTGGTGCGTGGCCTGCCCTCCAGTGTGGCAACAGCAGCCTCTGGCATCCTTGTTCTCACATGTTCCTGTCTAAAATCAGAGAGAGGCTGGCTTCTCCTCACGCATTATTTTCCAATCAAGAAGAAAAATATTTCCAGGATCCAGTCACAGATGTCACTCACAAGAGAAGGTTTGACCATCGTCCCTTCTCTTCCCTGTTTTTTAGCCTTAAGCCTGGCTGGGAGAGAGGAATGTGTTTGGCTCCTGCTGGTCCTTCTCCAGTGCCCCCGAGGACATCCTCCGCCTTCTCCCCCCAGCGCCCCTGGACTTGCCTCCAGGCACCAGGAGGAGAGGGGTGGAGCTGGGACAGAAGGCACCTCCTCCCCAAGGTCACGGAGGTGTTGCCCTTTGTTACCTCTGGGTATCACTTCACATAGATTCCCCGTGGGATTGACCTTCCCCTTCTTTTCATTATGAAACCTTTAAAATCTCTTGAAAAATCAAAGCTAGTTTTGCTGCATCTTCTCAAGATACAGATAAAGATGTAAGTAGGTAAATATATAGTTGGATAACTCATTGAACCACACAATTTTGTTTTCTGACCACTTTAACATTTTAAGCATCTTGACATTTCACTCCTAAATACTTCAGCATGCATCTCCTAAGGATAAAGACATTCTCCTACCTAATACCCCCAAACTAATATTGATTCAATATCACCCAATTTTTTGTCTTAAAAAGGATTTTTTGATAATCCCTAGAATTCATAATGTTTTGCAACTGATAAAGTACTTTCACTATCTTATTTCACTTAATACCCACAGTAGCCTTTTGAAGCAACGATTACCATCTCCCATGTATGGAAAAGGAAATTAAGAATCAGTGACCCACCAAGGTCACATAGCTAATGAGGAACATGAATGGGATTCAAAGGCAGCCCTTCCTACTCCAAATTCCACAGACTTTCCACATGACAGCCCATTCCAACCAGAATGTTGGTTTTTCTAGAATGTAGGCCTACAAACAATTTCTTTGTTTTCCCCTAGCCTTTCAATTCACCAAAAATCATGCCTCCTCCTGTTTCCAGCTTCAAATAGTGATAGTCCAGATATGCTAGTGCTCCGCCATGGCCTCTACTTGGTGTGGAGGGTGTTAGGGAGCAGGCTTGGACGTTGCATCTAATTTAAGCTCTTGCGATTGGTGACATGGTATTTCTTAACTGCACTATGCTTGATTCCCTGGGTCCAGAGTGAAGAAAGCTTCCTCTGCAAACCCTTGGACTTATCCTCCTGATGGGAATCTGGATTATTCTACTCAACAGGCAGGTGAGAACAAGTGTTCCTGAAGCCCAGCAAGGACAGAATCTGATTCTCCTCAGCTGCAAGATTTGCCTCCCCAGGTCTCTTGGAGCAGTCCATTTCTCTCCTTTGCCTTGTTGCCTGGGGAAGTGCGGCGGCTGCCTGGGCCCACGCGGCTTAGCACCTCTCCATTCAACAGCCACATCCCTTCGGCAGGGTCTGCTGCCTTGGATTCAAGGACTGGGCACTGGGCCTTGTGCTGTGGAGCGCAGGTGTGCCACGGCCTTCGCCACTCCTCGAGCAGCCCCTCTGACCCGCTCCTCCTCTCACGCCTCTCTCCCTCCACCACCCCAAGTTCAGGCCTTACCCCCTGGCTTTCCTCAGACAAGCCTACACCCACCTCAGCACCTCTGAGCTGCTTTCTCCCCCTGCCATGCTCCACTCCCTCTTCCCACCCAGGGGCCTGATCTGGCCGACGCACCCCTCAAACTCAGCTGGAGGACCAGGCTGAGTGGATCCCCACGAATGCTTTCATAACACCCCGTACTTCTACAGGCATCCCCAGCCTCTGCACAGAGTAAGTGCTCAGCAAATCATTCAGTGACTGGATCCTCAGTCTCTCTCAAGAAAACAGCAAGACTCTGAGCAGAGGACTACCTCTGAAGTCACGTGGTGTCAGGGTCCAGGTGGAGCCTAGCCTGGTCTTCCTGACCTGAGCTGCTGCTCTTACTGCTTTGGGCTCCTTGGGCATGGAGGGGCCCTCGCCCCTGCCATCCTCAGACTCTGCCCACAGAGGTGATGGCAAGCACCACCCTACCCCCTTCACGTCTGCTCTGCCGACTGCACAAGGTCAGCACCCACGTGTTCACTGCCGTCATCTGTACCATGCATTCGCGTATCGGATGTTTATCGAGCATAATCATCCACAGGTCACTGCATAATCAAAGGTACAGCAGCTTACAAAACAGACAGGCTACCCTCAGGGAGCAACCACGTAAGGAAGCTAGACCAAGTCCAATCACACAGATGAACTGTTGTGTGACTGTGTCCGGAAGAGAGCACCACGGAGGAAGTCAAGAAGGCAGAGTGATGGGAAGCAAGGAGCAGAGCCCCCAACCAGCAGCAGCCTCCCCCTTCCTTCCTAGCAGAGTCCAGTGCATTCGTGTGTCACCCCCTCGGGCTCTCCCAGAGCCTCAGGAGAAACCACCCTGATGCTTAGATTCAGGAGTTGGCTCACGGGTAAATCTGTCCCTCACCAGGATGACTTAGGAGGGAGCACAGGGCCCATTTCAGACCCATCAGGCAAAGGTAATGCCACTAGGGAGGCAGTGACTTCTAGGGAAGGTGCCCTTGCTTTAAAGAGAAAGCCACAGAAGCAATGGTCTCTCTGCTCCCTCTGGACACCCTTCTGTCTGGGTGTGATGGAGTTGCTGTGGCAGTCACTCCCAGCCTGAGGATGAAGCTAACGCCTGATTTGCCTAAGCAGAGACAGGGACAGAACTGGGACCTAGTGATGCCCCTGGGCAGCTGGAAAGACCAGACCTGGAGCTCTCTGACTTGTGTCAATGAGACTTCAGTGATTATTTAATTTGTCTGCTTTTATAACCAAAAGCACCAAAATTGACACAGGGACATGAGCCTTTCCTACTTCTCTCACTGCCCCATCCCTCGCTTCTGCCACAGTGCCTGGCACTTAATACATCATCAGCGTGATCCATCGTGGACCTCTGATTGTATCCAGAGCTGAGCAGCATGGAGAGGTCAAGAGGCAGAGTGACAGGAAAGGAGCAGAGTCCCCACCCAGCACCAGCCTCCCCTCTTCCTTCCTAGCAGAGTCCCCGTTGCCCTGGAGTGAGTGGAGTCAGTCAGACCTCCTGTGATCGGGCTGGAGACATGGTTGTGAGTTCAGTAAAGGGAAGGATCCCCGGGGGTGGGGGACAACCCGAGGGGAGCAAAGTGGTAAGGGAGAGCGGGACATCCTGACCCAGCTGCCACAGGCACCCAGGCCCTTACCCAAGAGTTGCACCTGCTGGTCCAGTGGAGCTGGCAGAAGCAGGCACAGAAATGATGAATCAAAGGGCCTGGGTGGGGTACCAGTGACAGGGACAAGTGATAGTCAAGCGAAGCCTAGGCAGCGCTCCACCATACCCCTCTGCAGCTAGAGGGGTGGTCTTCTGTGGCCTAACAGAATGACCAAGGGTAGGCTCCCCGTCTTACTGAAATGAAAAAAAAAAAAAAACACTTTGCAACATCAAAATTATTGTTGTACTTCATTACTCATCTCCAGGTTCTTTCTGCAAAACATTGAAAGCGAGATCATAATTTGATGATGAAGTATTGATTGTGCATCTCCATCTGTACGCACAGGTCCCTACTACATAGATGGAATGCCCACCCTGTAATATCTCCTATTTTAGGTCAATAGGAAGATGAATGTTCCTCCCCAGGCGAATTTTGATAAAACACTTGTGTCAATAAAAAAAAAGACGTTAATGCCAATATGAGTTAATACCTGCTTATTGGTCTGAGTTGCTGCTCCTCCACGCAGCAGCTGGCTCGGAGAGGGGTTTCCAAACACCAGTAGCTCCCAGCCAATCTGCATATTTCTTCGTTTAAATCATGTGAGTGGGAAATGTCGAGGGAATGATAGATTGGCAGGAGCTGCCCACTCCCACACCCAAATTGAGAAGGAAATGAAAATAAAAGCAAACACAACTTGTAAACAAATTTGGAGAAGCTTTACTGCCATCATTAGTAGCATTCTTGTCCTCTCCTGCTTCCAAAAACAATAAAATTAAAACAACAGGAGAGTCATCTCCTTGTTCTCAGCACATAGCAGGGACTGAATCTCATCTCGACCTGGGCATCTGCTATGCTTGCCTGCCCAGCACTTACTGCCACCTGAAATTCCAGATATTTAGTACTCCTTTAAAATCTCATTTGCTGTCTGTCATCCCCACCAGAAGGTAAGGCACAAAAGCTCAGAGGATTTTAGGTTTGTCTGCTGCTGTATTTTCAATGCCTGGTTTCTCTTTTTCATTTAGTCATCCAACAAATTGAGCTACTACTATGTGACAGGACTGTATGAGGTTCTTGAGATACATTAGTGAACAAAATAGACACTCTAGTGGGCCACAGGGAAAGAGAGGTAACAAACAGATAATGTGTAGAGGGAGCTCTAAGGCAGTAACTGCAGTGGGGAAGGATTCCATTCAAATAGGTGGGCAAGGTTGGCAATGTGAACAGAGCCTTGCAGGAGGTCAGGGAGTGACATATGTAACTAAAGGGACAGAGAGGGGTCTCTCAGCACAGAATAGCAGCACAAATATCCTAAAGTAAAAATATGCCTGGTTTATTTAAGAAACAAAAAGAAGAGTGAATGAAATGATATGTATAAAATGTTTGCACAATTAATGCCTCTGGGGCTTCCAGGAGCCTCCTTCCCCACAAAACCACCATATGGAAAGAGCTAATAAATAAAAGACTGTCAGAGCCCCCTGAGCCCAGCCACGCCTGAAGCAACCTCTTCCCAACATCTCTTGAGTGCTTGAGGTGACATAGTGCCATTTTCAAATCACTTGTAACTCAAAGTCCTGATTAAACACAGAAATGCCATGCGTAGGACACTTGAGGTGCTGTGCGTGCTGTGGGGTCAAAACAGGGTCTCAATGATCCCTGTTAACTGGTCCTGGGACAGTGGATAACCCAACCTCGGAGGGCGAGGCCTGGAATCAGTCCATGCAGGGGAGGCCTGTCTGGCTGACAAGTGAGAAGGAACCTTTCAATATTGCAATTTTCAAGTGTCAGAAGGATATTGTGCCGCTCCTCTGACACCCGGCATCTTGGGCAGATTGTCCCGTTTTCCATCAACACATCTGCCGTGTGAGGTGTGGCCTTTGCACTCCCATAATCCGGAACCCACAACTGAGAATGAGAACTCCCGGTGTTAGCTTGTCCCACGAGTTCCATTTGAAGGACCATGCAGACCAAAGTTGTCGGCAATGGTTTCAAAAGATTCCGCTCAATTCAACAAGTGCTGCAAGTGGCTGCACTTCAAGATTTGGGGAAGTTGGAGAAGCACAAAGGCCACCCTCTGAAAAGGCAGATGATGTAGGAGGCCCTTTAATTCATGTCCCGCACCACGCATTCCATGCTGAAGGCAAGAACTCCCCAAGATAGACGCTCACACAAGCCTGTTTGTGACCACTCACCCATTGCTATTCATTCAGCCAGTGAAGTAAGAACTTCCTGTGTGCCTGGACCTTCTGAGGCTCTACAGCAACCAGCAAGATGGGCAAGATCCAGTTCATGTAGAGCTTTGTCCCTACCAGAAGATAAAGATAATAGAGTGAAACTAATTTTACAAAGGTTGCTTTTCAAAATCGATGAGGCAACTAGGAAAATACATTCAGGCATTACAACAGACAGGCACCAAGGTGTATGGAGGGAGACCAAGACGTCAGGGAAGGCTGAGCTGAGACCCCAAAGACAGGGAGGAAACCCCTGCAGCAGAGGGAGCAGTAGGTGCAAAGTCCCTGAGCAGGCACCAGTGTGGCACATCTGAGGACCAGAATCCAGCTGCATGACTGGACCTTCATGAGTGATGGATGGGGAGTGGGTAGGCCAGGGTCAGATCACTCCGTGCCTGTCCACCACGGCAAGGAGTTGGGCCTTTATCCTCAGACTGCGGGCACCTGTGTGTCAGAGTAAGGTTGCCATCCTTGCCCTCAGACACGTTGACACTCCCATTAGCAGACGGGGAGGCAAGAGATGCACCAGCAATGCAAAGGGAAGATGAGGGGAGGTTCTAGAACATCTTGAGATGTAGCAATGCACTCGTATCTTTTTTAACAAAAAAGAGCCTGCAAATAGGTATAGCCCCAGACCGAAAGCCAAGGAGGGTCAGGAGAGGAGCAGAGCACAAGCCCCAGTGTGCAACATGGAGCGAGCAACACCAAAGATGGAGCAATTCGTCCCCAGTGGGAGGACCTGCAGTGAGCGTGCACTGGAAGGACACAGGCAACATTGACCGCCTAGAAGTGGGGGACAGGTGCCTCTCCTGGAAGAAGCACGGGGAGGGTGCAGCAAGTTTCCTGGGAGAATGGGTGGGGGTGGGCTGGGAGTGAGGGAGGAGGCTGCCGCATTGAGGGAGACTGAAAATTAAATGACCTACATGGACCCCATGTGACCTACCGTGGTTTGAATCTTGAATGGCCCTAAGGGTCCATGTGTTAAAGGCTAGGTCCCCAAGGTGGTGCTATTGGGAGGTGATGGGACCCTTCAGAGATGGGGTCTGTTGGGAGGTCCTCGAGTGCTGGAGGTGAGCCTGAAGGCGACTGTAGGAAGCTGGCCTCCTTCCCTTCCTTGCTCCATGCCGTGGTGAGTGGTTTTCTTTCACCACACGTGCCATGATGTGCTGCATCCCCCAGGACAAAACTAACAGCCAACTGACTGGAACCTCCAAAATTATAAGCCAAAATCGACTTTTTCCTCTGTGTAAGTCAATCCTCTCAGGTGTTTGTTATAGTGATGCAAAGCTGACAGATTTGGGGTCTTCCCAGGCATCTGCTTAGCATTTGAGCTGTGGCAGCCACCAAGCTGCAAGAAGGGTGGGGTCCAAGGCTTGCAGCAAGCCACACGCCCAGACCTCCCCAGTAGCTGCTAGGAAGCTTGCAAGCTCAGGGGATGGCCTGCTCCAGCTCCCCGGGCCTCTGCCTTAGCGTTCTGAACAGAGGCTAGAAGCAGCCGTGCCTCCTGAGCTGAAGGGAAAGGCGCCTGGAGAGGCACCATGGGGCTACAGTGGGGAGAACGGCTCCAGACTCTTGAAGACCTCCATTCAAATCGACTCCACCATGAATTTGTTGTGTGACCTTGGACCATCCCCATGACTTCTAAGAACCTGTGTCCTCATCTGCATTGTGGAGCTGAGGGCAGTGCCCCAGCTCTGTAAGTTGAAGATTCATCGAGAGTCATGTGAATAAAGTTAGCTCAATGCCTTGGCTTCCAAAGTGTACTCGCTGTAGTTGTGATTTTTATCATCTAATTTCAGTGATTTTTTATTATTTTTGTACCCTCCTCCCAGATGATTCTGAATGATCTTTCCCCCCTCGTGTTCACACCCTCCCATGTTGAATAGCATTAATCGTGTCGTTACAGGAGGTTGAAGAAACAACAAAGTATAACTTCCATACTAGGTCACAAAGACATTGTGACTTCACATTACTCTGTCTTGGATGACTCACTCTGGGGGACCCCTGCTGTCAAATCGTGAGGATGTACAAGCCATGCTACCTTGAAGTCCACACCGTGAGGGCCAGGGCCTCCTGCTCACAGCCAGCACTCACTTGTCAGCTCTGAGCGAACCTCCTTGTAGGTGGGTGCTGCACCCAGTCTAACCCTAAATGCAGGCAGCCCCAGGCAGCTTCTTGTCTGCAAGCTCAAGAGACAGCCTGAGCCAGAACCACTCCACTCAGTAGCTTCCCCGTTCCTGACTCATAAGAATGCTAGAAGGTCGTACATGTTTACTTTTCATTCAAGCCACTAAATTTGGGGCTGATTTGTTATGCATCAGTAGATAATTGATATAATTTCTGAAAGCTCCCTTTGAAATGGCTGTGCCTTAGACAGTCTGCACCCAGCTTTCTTTCCAAGCCTAGAGAGGCCAGTTATTTGTGCCAACAAATCCTGGAAGAAACAGGCTTCTTCCCAAGTCTCTGGGTTCCATCTCCTCCAAGAAGCCAGGGCAGGCCCATTCTTCCGTGTGCCCACAGGACTGCTCCATGTAACCCTTTCAGAATCCTCGCCACACTGCCTGGTAATTGTGGAACCAATCATGTGTCCAACTATTCTTTGGCCACTGAGAATATGGCCCAGACCCATATTCTCAGCGATTGCAGATGACTATTGGGGCTTTCTGGCAGGTAGGTATCAAGGCTAATCTTATCCCTTAATCTTATTTTCAGATTATCCCACAATAATCTTGCCTTATTTTGTCTTCCTGCTCTCAATTTCCTTTTGCCGTGATCTCATCTCTTGACCCCCATTTTGTGTATTTTTTGTATAAATCATCATAAATCCGTTGTGAAATGAGACGACATTCGGCAAGTCCTCTCTGAAGGTCTGGGGCATGGCAAGTGAATCTGAAATTCAGATGCAAATGTCATCAACTGACAATAAGCCAAAACTTCCAGGTAGCCCTCAACGTCCCTTCTCCTGCCTCACTTCTCTCTTGTTGATGTTTTCTCCTACAGGTGGAGGTAGGTGAACAGCTCTTTCAGCCCTTCAACATAAATGGCTGGCCTCCCTCACCACACCAGGATGGATCAGGTTACATGCCACCAGTCATCACAGTAGGACAGTCATTGAGACCATCTAACCAACTCCCTCCTCAAGGATGCTTTAAGCATGCTTTAGTTTCAAATTGGCTGCCCATGTCATGTGCAACAGGGAAAGAGTGCGTCAAGAGGAGGAGGCCAAAGGGCTGTTTGCTCTGCCAGCCATCTTTTTTTTAATAAGTCAACCTTCCAGTCACACATACACACACAAACACACACTCAGAATGCTTCTTGCACTCCCAATTCCCCATAAGGGGAATAGTGGGAATTATAAATTCCAGCTCTGGGTATGGATTGAGCCAAACACCAGAGGATGCCTCTATGATTCCAGTCTATCCCTTTCAGCACTTCAGTGCTTAATACAATCAGGTCAGAGCTGGAAGGACCCTGAGAGCCCACTGAAAGCAATGACTCCTGCCCCAAGGTTCAAGAATTAACATCAGGGTCTGAATTCTTGGCAAAAATTCAAAAAACCTAAGGGTATCCACACATGAGCCAATAATGAGACCACATAGACTAAAGCATCAACCACCTAATTAAACTGGGAAGCTTAATACTATTTTATTACACAATCACTTTTAAATGTCTTTTATTAATAATATCAGGGAAGTGAATTCATTATTCTTGAATAAGTGCAGTGTGTTTAGTTGACAAAATCTTCACAAAGATGGGCACCAATGAATGAGTAGTAAGATACTGAAATATGTCCTTGTTCTACAGGGTTGGAATCCCCTGGGCTGAACCCACTACCTACATGTTCCAAAAGAAGAAAACAGGGACCTAAAAACCCAGTCATACTTTTTCTCAAGCTTCAGATTTCTCTAAAACTCTAGAATATTCTGTAATTTTCTGTAGTCTACAACAGCAGAATATGAAGGATAATCTCTCTAGAGTCTGCTTGCTTTTTCTCTTAATTCACACAAACCTCCCGAATAAGAGGTCTGGCCCTTAAAGTCAATATTACATATGATTATGAAATTGTCATCAGTACACCTGCTAATCTTGGAGGGAGGAGGAGTAGGTTCAATATAGAAAGGGGAGGAGAGGAGATGGGAAAAACACGCATTTCATCAATAGTTTCTCCACAGTATTTGATCTTCACAACAATCCCGTGAGGAAGGTATAATTTTCTCTTTTACACATAAGAAAATTAACATTTGGAGAGGTTACAAGATAAGCCAAGGGAACATGTGCTTAGAATCAAAGCCCCCGCTCTGTCTCTTGTTTGCATCCTGGCTCATTTCATTACACTGCTCTGTCACCAGAACTGGGTTCAGCACCATGGACAGAGGCAGAGTCCTGGAGCCCCCAGGGAAGCCATATGCCACAGAAAGTGGTAAAGTGTGTGCTGAGACTCTGGGGAGAGATGCCTGAATGCAGAGGAAGGAGGCTAAGGGCACATCACAGTAATCTCTCTGCATCCATATCAAATTTTGCTCTTTTTTAGAATTATTTTTATCTTCCCTCCAACTACATAAGGACAAGTCTTGCACAATGCCATTCTCAGACTGCCACCCAGAGTTTGCGTAGGGCACAGATGAATCCATAGATTGAAGTTATCTCTAATTCATAAAAATGCACTCTTAGGGAAACAACTATAACAGAAAAAATAACCCAGGTATGATTGATTTCACATAATAGATATTCTTCCCTCACTGGTTTCTTCTCACAGAATTGGTGTTTGTTATGAAACTTGTCTCCAAGAATGATGCTCTACCAGGCTCCTTTCTTCTTGTGGTTCTGCCACCTCCTGGCATGGCTTCTATAGTCACTGTGTTTATACACATTAATCCAGAAGAGGAAAAGGCATGAACAAATACACAGGGAGATTTTAATGAGCTGAGCCCAGAATGGCACGCATCACTTCTGTTCACATTCTGTTGGTGAGAACCCAGCCCAGCCACATATTCATATACATATAAGGCCTGAGTGCCCTCTCCTCCCCACTCCCCACCTCTCTGTCAGCATTCTTGGATTCTCCGTGTGGGCTTCCTGCATAGTACAAAATCAGGAAATCATCATAAGTAGATTCCTCAGGAATATATAGAGATACAAGCGATATGGATATAGACAGAGACCAAGATAAAGACAGAGGTAGCTAGATAATACGTAGATGGTTAATTGATAGATGATAGATTTGTCTCCATGTTACTGGGTTCCTATTCAGCTTCCTGGCTCAGACCTAGGAATGTGATTTTGACACACGGGAATTAGGACTTTTTTTCTATTCCAAGTAATAGAAATCCAGCTCACACAGTCTTAAGCCAGAAAGGAAACGTATTGGCTCATGGAAGTGTGGAGGGAAGTCTACTTTCAGACATAGCTTGATATAACCTGTTTCATCAGGACGTCTCTCACCTCTGACCTCTTCCATGGAGGGTCCATTCTCAGGCAGGCTTCCCTCATGGGTCAAAGTGGCCACCAGCCTCCCCAGACATGCCTTTTAATCTATAGCCCAGTAAAAATCAAAGGTTTTACTAAGAACTTCTCTTTCTCAGTAAAAAAAAAAATCATGATGTGATCCTTTGGCACTCATTGTCCTGGCTTGGGTCTCTTACCTACCCCAGTCAGTGTGATCGAAGAATGGCGCCCTCTGGTTGTCCAGGTCTGAGTCATGAGCTCACACCTGAATCCTGGGGTAAGGTCCGTTCCATATAGTAAGCTAAATTCCCTAAGGACCACTGTGTGCTCTCCCTAAAAGGAGGGCAGGGATGGTGTTGGGCAGGCATAGCAACAGCAACATGGTGCTGGGAGGAGACAGAGAGAAGAGGGCTTGAGCCTGAGGCCCTCCACAGGGCTAAGGGAAGCACAGTCCTCAGACCCATGGAGAAGTCTGCTCTCAGAGCTGCCTGACGTCCTCCAGTCCCCACCCCCACTCATTCCCTGAACACATGAGTTTGGTCCAACACTCCAGGCTCCCTTGGTCAGAAGGCCAGGAGTATACCTGGCCCTTTGACACAGACTCCATCAGGGGCTCTCCCCTCAACAGCTTTGTCCCAACAACCAAGGCCTAGTGCATGACTACGGTATCACCAAGGACTTTGGCTGAGTGTGACTTAAAGCACAGGCTCATGACCCAACCTCAGGCTAACAGGGATCCATGAACCCCTATATCTAATTTCAACATTCTGTGTATATGAACATAAAATATGAGAGTGAGTATGTCTCTTCTCCACAACAGAAAATACCCACAACTTTTATCACATTACCAAGTAGATGCATTCTAAAAAGGATTGAGAATCACCAATGTCAGTTGCAACTTGCATAGGCATCTATACAATAGTATCAAGTATTTAATGGTGAAATTACACACTCCAAAATTTGCACTCTGGAGAAGCAGGAAGCTGAGCCAACCTGAAATGATTGACTTAGATCATTGTTTCCCAGTGGGTTCCTTGGAACATGGATTGTATTAGTCAGTTTTCTGTTACTATAAGGAAATACCTGAGGTGGAGAAACTTTATAAAGAGGTTTATTTAGCTCATGGTTTTGAAGGCTGAAAATCCAAACACTGCAGGTCCATCTCTGGCAAGGGCTCCTATGGCTTTGTCACATCATAGCAGATGGCATCATGCAGAAGCTTGTGCAAGAGGGAGAGATCCCATGCCAAAACAGTAAGCCAGAGCTAGGGCAGGAGCCAAGCTCATTCTTTTAAAAACAACTTGCTGTCACAAGAACCAACAAAGGTCCCACAAAGTCTACCTCAAGACCTCTAAGGGCAACTTCTCAATGACCCCAGCTAGACTCTCCTTCTTAAAGGTCCCCCTTACTTCTTAATATTATCACACTGGAGACCAAGCTTCCAACACACAAGCCCTTGGGAGACCATCCAAAACATAGCACAGGTCTATGACATCTTGTCACCTATCTCATGTCCAGTGAGGGTAAAAAAACATTTTACATTCAAATGAGTTAAATGCTGGGCTAAACAAGGCAAGACAGAATTCTTTTCTGCAGGATTTCTCAAAGACTTTAGTATTCTAACGTACTTTGTGACTCTCTAGAAGGGTTAGAGTAGGCAATATTCCGCAACATATTTAATAATAATGCTATTTTGCATGGGGGTTTTGTTTTGGTTGCAATATCCTATTAAACGTTTCCCTGAACATGGATCATGAATTATCCATTTTGGAGCCCTTATTCTCAAGGGATGTAAGTTAACCAGGGGTGACTCTTAGTTTGTGCTGCTGTGAACAGGTCAGGTAACAGCATCTAACAGCTTCCAAAAAGAATGGTATTTAGGAGAAATTATTCTCTTTGCCTGAATTAGAACAAACAAGGTGTCAGTATTTTTCACAAGGTCCCTGGCATCTCTGGGTGACTGTGAGCCAGAGTGTCAGACGAAGGAGCTTGGGCACTGGAGTCAGCATGCCTTGGGCTGAATCTCAACTCTGCCACTCATGAACTGTGCGACCTTGGCCATGGCACTTGCTCCTGCTGAGCCAAAACCTGCCTTCTGTACAAAGGTTTGCTGCCAGGGTGAAGTGTGACCAGGCAGGGCATGTATAGCATCTGGCACCTGGAAGTGCCCACCCAGCAGTGAGTCGGACCAAGAGGTCAGTGTTGGTTGGTTTCACCTGGTGTTATGGCTTTGATGTGAAGTGTGTCCCTTCAAAAGCTCCCGTGTTGGTACAGGCATGTTCAGAGGTGAAATGACTGGATTGTGAGAGCTGTAACCAATCAGTCCATACCACTTTGGATGGACCGGGTGGTAACTGTAGGCAGGTAGGCCATGGCTGGAGGAGGTGGGTCACTGGGGCATGCCCTGGAAGGGTGCATCTTCCCAGTGACCCCTTCCTTTCCCTCTGCTTCCTGACCCTGCCGTGAGCTGAGCAGCTTCCCTCCCCCATGATGTGCTACCTTACCACAGGTCCAGAGCAATGGAGTTGGCCATCTGTGGACTGAGACCTCTGAAACCATAAGCCCCAAATAAACTTTTCCTCCTCTAAGTTGTTCTTGCCTGTGTTTTGGCAACAGCAATGCAAAAGCTGACTACAACACCCAGTGCCCAGCAGCTCCAGCAAAGCTGCCCCTTTGTTCCTCCCCTGGACACCACTGCTCCTCACTTTCTCCCCTTGTGGCTTTGCTGATACCATGAAACCTCCAAACCATGATGACCCCTTCCCCAACTCTTGTGGCAGCTGAGATGGCTGGTGGTAGTGAGACCAGAACCTCCCAGGCAGACTCCTTCCCCCTGCATTAGCATCTTCCCACTCCTCCCCTGGGACACCTTCACATCCCAGCACCACCTGGAACCAAGAAGTTGCATGGAAATGGAAGCAAAGGTCCCACTGTCTGGTGACACTCAGACTGAGCTTAAGGTCACCCTCTGTGATGTGTCACTAACAGCAAACCAATCGGTGCCGTGTCCATTCTATCAGAGCTTGTTTCTATCTGCATCTGTCATCGCTGATTGCATTTGAATGGGCTTAGACTCTATTTTAAATAAAAGATTTATGCCTTAGCTGTCAGAGCTCGCCTTTATTTGAAAATTTAATCTTGTTTCTTGGAGTCTAGATTAACTTATTAGATTTAGGTGTCCCTTGTGTGTCTCAGAGGAGCGGATTCTCCTCTGCATAGGGCCCTGCACTCGTTGAGTAGAAGACGAGAGCTGGCTGGGCCTCTCCTCAGCCAACTGAGCTGGAAGAGCACCAGAGATGACTGCGTTTGGTCACCGGGTGTCCAGGAAGAACTTTTCTGGGCCCCCAGTTTTCTGGACCAGTTTGCAGGGGCTTGTGCTCACTGCAAGGCCATTTATCACCCTGCCCTTTCTCCAGAGTTGTGTGGAGGCTTCAGAAAAGACCAGCTTGTCAACATGGGAGTTTGGGGTTCCTTTTACTTAGGCATCACATCTTCTGTTACTCTCAAGACCACAGCATGAGAATCTGAGTCCTTCTGGGTGACCCTGCACAGGCCACTTAGCTTCTCTGACCTCATCTGAAATTTTCTCATCTACAAGATGGAGATAATATTAGTGCCCATCTCATAGGGTCGCTCTGTCTGTCACTCAGTGAGGACTCGAGAGGGGACAGTTTTGCCTGTGTTTTGCTCCTACAGCAGAATACTAGGCTGGAGAATTTATAAATGATGGAAATTTATTTGGCTCACAAATCTAGAGGCTAGAAAGTCCAGGAACATGGTGCTGGCATCTGCTGTCACCCGTGGAGGAAGGCAGAAGGGTCCCCTCTGCAATATCCAACCCACTCCTGAGATAATGGCCTTACTCCAGTCACCTGGGTAGAACCCTCATGACCTAACCTCCTCTCAAAGGTGCCACCTCTCCACACTGTCATGATGGCCGTTAAATTTCAACATGAGTTTGGGTAGCAGGGTGAACACTTGAGAATTTGCTCTCTACAAATCAGTCACTGTGTCGGCCAGTGTATGTTCTCTGCCCCTTGGGATGGAGCAGCTCAAGGGGGGAAGTGGCATCTCAAGATCACAATGAAGTTAACAGCGAAACTGGTTCTGGACCAGGAAATCTGATCCAACCAGTACCACAGGCTCTTCCCTCTCCAGCCTCTTCTGCCACCCCTGCCTTCTCCCTCCTCTCTCTCCTCCCCGCCACCCCCTCCCCTGTGTCTATACCATAGGGATTGAATAAATTCTTGTACTGAAGTTAACCCACAAGGTGAGAAGGCAGTGTGTGTATTTGAAGTAAGGGTCTTTAGCAGGTAATTAGTGTTTTAAGAGTGGGGCCCTAATCCAATAGGACTGACATCCTTGAAAGAAGAGAAAGAGAGATCTCTCCACCCAGGAAAGGCCCTGTGAGTACACAGTGAGACAGCACCTTGACCTTGACTTCCAGGCTCCAGAACGGTGCTCTATGAAGTTCTGTGGTCTAAGCTACCTGGGGTGTGGGTTTGTCATGGGAACTCAAACAGACTAATGTTCATTCTCATTCTCTCTCTCTCCAGGCCCCTCTGCCCCGCTGCTCCTCTTCCTCCTCCTCTCCCTTTTCTGGGCTCCCCCGCCTTCTCTCCCTCTCCCGCCCTCTCCCCCAACCTCTGCACCTGCAGTCCCTGTCTTTCCCATCGCACTATCGCCATCTGCCGGTCAGTTTCAGGATAGCAGGCAAGGTCCACACCTCTAAGGCAGCTGGAGCCAGGGCGTGCCACACACACACACACAACTGATGAAGCTGAGGTGTCTTCTTCCCACCCCTTTATTTGCTCTCCCACATACCAAATACCCTGACATAGCCCAACATAAGAACACTTTTTTTCAGGCATCAGCTTCAAGTCAGCCCTTCTCCCTCCTGCTCACTTGCACCTGGAACGCAAATGCTCACCAGGTGCTCCAGGAATGACTAAGACCACACTCCCCTTTCAGACATGTAACTGGTTCTAACTGGTCCTCATCCCCAGGGAACTATGAGCTCAGAAGTGTGAGCACATCCTCCTGCGAGAAGCCCACGCTCACACACTCCACAGGTGTGCCGAGCCCGAGTGAGACTAGCACCCTTGCACACGGCGTTAAGCCACCAGGTCTGGCTGGGCTGACAGGTAACTGGTTAAGAGTATCATCTCCCATCTCCTAGAGTGGCCTCAAACCAAGCTCCGCAGATACCACCTCTGAGCAGGGACATACATCTCTTGCTTTGTCACTTGGCAAAGTAACTGAAAGGGAAGGAAGACACAGTGACGGTCTCCGTAATCCAGTTGCCTGGACCTCAGGAGGGACTCTTATCTGATGGGACTCATTAAGATGACTGTCCATGGGAGAGGAAACACTGACCAGCTTCCCAAGTCTGTGCAGCGAAGGCTCCAGGCTCTGTATGCTCAGCGCAGGCGCATTTCAACCTCACCACCACCAGGCCACCAGGAGAGGAGAGCAAGGCCACCTCGGAGGAACCTTTAAGAGGATGCCAGAAACATGATCGTGCAGGGTGTCATCCACCCTTCCTTTGCTCCATGTTCTGGTGGCTCAGCGGTGCCCTTACTGATCTTGTTTTTACCTGAGATGCCAATGTTTTATTGGTCATGAAGTTTGATGCATGAATTTTGATTTTAAAAATATTGCCTTAACGTTGAAAGCTAAAGACAGGCACATACCTGTAATCCCAAGGATTTGGAAGGCTGAGGCAGGAGAATTGCAAGTTTGAAGCTGGACTGAGCAACTTGGACCTGTCTCAAAATAAAATAAGAAAAAAATGGACTGAGGTTACAGCCCAGCAGTAGAGCATCTAGGTTCAACCCCCAGTGATACAATAAATATTAAAGAAATAATAAGACATGGAAGAAAGCAGGGACCCAAACAGATTATTTAAATCTCCATGTTTATAACAGTATTAATCACAATAGCCAGAAGGTGGAAGGAGAGCATCCATCAGTGGGTGGATAGAGAAAATGCAGCTTAGCGCACTGTTATGGTTTAGATGTGAGGTGCCCCCAAGAGCTCATGTGTGAGACAAGACAAGAAAGTTCAGAGGTGAGATGATCGGGTTATGAAAGCCTTAATCAGTTCACTAATCCCCTGGTAGGGATTAACTGGGTGGTAGCTGTAGGCAGGTAGGGGGTGGTTGAGGAGTGGGTCCCTGCGGGTGTACCTTTGAGGTATATACTGTCCCTGTTGAGTGGAGCGCTCTCTCCTTCTTGATGGCCGTGTCCTGACCTACCTTCCTCTGCCACCCTCTTCTGTGGTGAGGTCCTGCCTCACCTGGAGCCCTGAGGAATGGAGCCAGTTATTTATG
Source organism: Sciurus vulgaris (assembly GCF_902686455.1). NCBI lineage: Eukaryota > Metazoa > Chordata > Mammalia > Rodentia > Sciuridae > Sciurus > Sciurus vulgaris. The sequence goes on along the minus strand of NC_136478.1, from coordinate 34,558,470 downwards.
GACTGAGACCTCTGAAACCAGGAGACCCCAAATAAACTTTCCCTCCTCTAGAGTTGTTCTTGTCAGGTCTTTTGGTCACAGCAACACAAAAGCTGACTAAAACTTATACAACTGGGCTGGGGTTGTGGCTCAGTGGTAGCGTGCTCACCTAGCATGAGCAAGGCCCTGGTTCAATCCTCAGCACCACATAAAAATAAAGGTATTGTGTTCACTTACAACTAAAAAAAAAATTTTAAAAACATACAATAGAACATTATTCAGTTTTTAAAAAGAAGGAAACTAAGGTTACACCATTGCTGGCCCTTGAAGGCATCAGGCCAAGTAAAGTCATCCAGGACAAAAAGACAAATGCGGTAGGATTCCACTTGTCCAGGTTCCTAGGGTGGAAAGGAAGTAGGTGGCGGGGGGTCCGGGGGAGCAGGGGACAGGGAGCGCATGTTTAATGAGAATGTTTAGTTGGAAAAGATGAGCGGCTTTGGCAGGTGGATGGTGGTGACAGGTGCCACTCAGTTGTCCACTTAAAATGGTAAAAAGCACCTTTTTGTTATATTTTTAAATTTTATTTGTTCTAGTTGTACATGACAATAGAATGCATTTATACATTTTGACAGATCATATGTAAATGGAGCGTAATCTCTCATTTTTCTGATTATACATATTGCAGGATCACATGGGTTATGCAGTCATATATGTACATGAGGTAATAATGTCTGTCTCTCTACTGTCCTTCCTGCCCCCATGCCCCTTCTCCTCCCTTCAATCCCCTCTACCTAAAGTAACTCTATTATTCCCTATTGCCCCCCACCTTATTGTGAATTAGCATCCACATATCAGAGAAACATTCGGCCTTTGGTTTTTTGGTTTGGCTTATTTCACTTAGCATGATATTCTCCAGTTCTATCCATTTACTTGTAAATGCCATAATTTCATTCTTCTTTAAGGCTGAGTAATATTCTATCATGTGTGTAATTTCATTCTTCTTTAAGGCTGAGTAATATTCTATCATGTGTGTGTATATATATATGTATATATATATTATGTGTATTTTGCTGTGATGAAAATACTCCAATAAAATTCTCTTTGCCTTTTTTTTTTTTTTTTTTTTTTTTTTTTTTTTTTTTTTTTTGCAGTGCTTTGGATTGAACCCAGAGTCTTGTGCTTGCAAGGCAAGCACTCTACCAACTGAGCTATCTCCCCAGCCCCTTCTTTGTCTTGATCACTGTGATTTTTCCTGTTCCCTTGCAGGCATGTTTGGAATGCTTCTTGCCTCACCCAGCCCTGACCACAGAGCTGAGTCTGAGGGATGTCAGAAGTGAACAGGCCTGCTCAAGGTCACCAAGAAAATTAAAGGTGAATCAGATGCTCAAAGTCAACCCTCAGGCTCCCAGCTAAGGGCTTAGTCCCAAGTTCTCCCTGCCTGCTTCCCTATAGCCCCCAAGATACTTCCAGGGGCTCTATCCCATGGGAAAGGGCCTAATAGACCCAGAAATCCTAGTTTCCAGCCCCACTCACCCCTGTCAGGATGGACCACATGTCTGATCCTACAGAAAAGGCTCTAGGCAGAGGGCAGTGCTGTCCTGCAAGCGCGGTAGGCAAATGGGTCAAGTTCATGTTTGTGTACCCTCCATCTACAACAATGGGTGCTTCTGTCCCCCATCACCTATCTCTCCTCCTTCCTCAGTAACAGAACCCAATTATTTACCTGGGCATGGGCCACCTGGAATAAAACTTTGTTTTCTTGGCTTCTCTTCTTAGTTGAAGTGTCCACAGACCTTAAATCTCTCTGGCCAAAAACACCTAGAAGCCAAAGAGTCATGTGAGACTCTTATAAAGAGGGGTGCCCCTTTCTTCTCCCTCCTCCTTTCCACTGGTTGGGAAGGAAGATGTGATGGCTGGAGCAGGTGCTGCCAAACAGGAAAAGCAGTGCGCTGAGGATGGATGTACACAGAGCTGAGCCCCAACACAGGCAGGTCAGACCAGTCCTGGACCACTCACCTATACCCTGTGGAAGAGATTTGGGTCCCAGCAGGACACATCCCTAGAACCAACAGCTGTGCCAGCCTCCCTCTCTGACTCCCATTCTCCCTAGCCCCGCCTGGTCTTTCCTGGAACACTGGAGCACTTCCTAACAATCCACTCCCACCCAAGGCCCCCCATGGCTCTCTTTCTGGGAGCCCAAGACTCCCCTGGCTGACCCACTTGGACTTGCACTGGCCATAAGGTGTCCAGCAAGGCAGGCCTGAGTAGAGTGCTCTCTACCAACCCCCTGCCACCTCAGTGAATGAGAGACAGGCTTCTCTCAAGCTAAGTAACCCCCGGATGAACCAGAGCAGGTCTTTTGGCATCACTAGCCTTAAGTTCTCCTCTGTGAACTACAAATAAAGCCACTGAGTCACGAACAGGAAGGCATCGTGTCAGGTGTACCAGGCACGTCACAGGCTGTGTTTGTGTCCCTCCAAACTCATACGTTGAAATCCTGACCCTCTAACGTGGTGGGGAGGTGGGGACTGAGGGAGGTGATCAAGTCACAAGGGTGGAGCCCCTAGGACGGGACTAGTGCCCTCTCTCCCTGCCAGGAAAGGACACAGCAAGGAGACGGCCATCTGCATTCCAGGAAGAGAGGCCTCACCAGAGCCTGACCATGCTGGCCCCCGACATCAGAATCCCAGCCTCCAGGACAGTGGAAACTAAAGGCTCATTGTTCCAGCCCATTGGTGGACGGTATTTTTATTTTACCTGAATTAAGACAAGGTACTTCCTTGTATCATCTGACGAGCGACAGACCCTGTTAAAACCAAGAACTTCCCCCAAGTCCATGAAGATCCCTGAACACTGCCTGCTGAGTATCTCCCGACGTTCTGGCCGAGAAGTCAGCTCTGGAGACTCTTCTGGAGGGAATGTGACCCAAGCGTCCTCTATTAGGTGCCAAGGATGCACCGAGCTTGTCCAAGACGGCTGAGGACCTGTCCTTACCCTCCTCGGGCACAGCACAGCTGCTCCCCAGACTCCCCGCACCCCCACCCAATGGCCACCTTGGACCTCAGCCTCCCTCCCAGCCCTTTCTGCTGACTGCTCTGCCGCATCTCCTCTAAAGCTAAGGAGAAGTGACAAGGTTCTGGGGAAATTTCCCAAAGTAGTCTCTTCAGCAGCAAAGCAGGGACCGTTCCCAGCCCCAAGAGCAAGGGCTGGAGAGGGAGGAGAGGCTGGGTAGTGGAAGGAGGGGGAGGCACACAGGGAGCATGGCCCCACTGCAGAGGGACAGACCCTGAAGCACTCCTTCCCAAGTGTGACCAAGGCCAGCACGTGACGGTATTTAAAGCACTTTCTGACTGCAGTGTTTTCTTATTTCCAGGGAAGAGACAAAGGCTCAGAGACATCAGGGGGCTGGCTCAAAGTCACACAGCAATGAGCAGCATTGCCACAATGTTGATCCTCTTCTGAACCCAAGAACCTGTGTCAACCTACTTCAACATTCCTCAGAACTTGGAATCTGTCCCAGACACTTGGGAGGTGGACTTGGGAGGAATGGGAAGGGACATTCACCTGCTCTTTCCCTGCTGTGACCTAGCCTCCTCGGGAAGGGCCTAGAAAGACATCAGGGAGTGGAGAGGTCATCTTCTCGCCCACCCCCCACAAACATGGATATCACATGCCCCTTCTGGGCACCGGGACCTGTCTTAGCAGAGGGCTCCCATGTTATCCACGCCTCCCTTCTGACCCAAGCACCCCAGTATGGGCACCATCCCTCCCCAAAGGACATGCTCTGGCAGAGGTGGAATCCTGTGGATAGCAGCTCAGCCCATCAGTGCTCTTGTCCCCTGGAATGTCAAGCAGAGGAACACACAGATGGCGAAGCCCAAGGAAGGGACTGAACTCAGCTCTGCCCCACCTCAGGTTTCCTGAGACCTGCGTTCCCACCTTCTCCCCTCTGCACTCTTGCTGGGGTTGGGAGCCCAGCCAGGCCCAGCAGGGGAGATGCCAAGGGGTTGAGGCTCAGCAGGACAGAGGCCAGCAGCCCCATGCAGATGCTGCCCGGCCTCCCTCTCTGTAATCCCTTCCCATCCCCTCTCGGTCTCTCCTGGAACACTGTCCCACCGCTTCCCCTGGCCCACCCTCATCTCTGTTGCTGCATCCTATTCTGGCTTGTTCTGTCCATCCTTAGGTCTCGGCTCCAAGAGGCCCCCCAGGATCTGAGAAGCCATTGCTCTCACAAGCAAGGCAATGATTGAGGTGCAGACTCCTCGGGCAGAAGCAAGACGCCCAGGGGAGGCACGCTCCAGAGCCTGGAAGGAGGAGGAGGAGGTGGCCTTGCAGAGGTGAAGCCGGAGGAGGGAGTGCACGCAATCGCAGAGACAGAAGAGTCAGCCACAGCGTCATGGCTTTGGAGAAGCAGGGCAGCCCAGCGGCAGTGAGAGATAGAACCGAGATGTGGGGGTCACAGAGCGCCGGGAGAAGCTGTATGAACCTCTCCTGCAGCACTAATGTCCTGGAAGTCACAGCTACTCCCAGGGCGTAGGGTCACCCTGCCAAGCAGGGTCTGAATCAGGAGCCACAGAACTGGAGCCAAAAGCAGAACAGAGGTGCAGAGGTGGCAAAGGGGCAGCCAGCTCCCCATCTGGGGGTGCCAGCCCAGGCTGCCTTGGAAACAGCCCCTGGAGTTGCCCCATGGAATTCCACTGACGGAGGGGGCAGATGCAGCTGCAGCCCATCATACCACCTGGGTCCCCTGCCTCCAGGCCCCTGGTCAGGCCCCATCTCTCTGTCCAGGGGGAGATGGGACTGGGGAGTACTGGGAAATGGGAACCCCGCTTTTCTCGGTTATGGCCCTTCCTTCCCGCCCCCCCCCCACCCCCCAGGAAGTAGCCCTCTGCTTCACCAGGCAATGGTGTCAGTTAATATTTTCCACACGTTAACTGCTCACAAGCCTTTGCATGACCCTGGGGTGTGGATACTGGCATCACCCTTAGATTTTCCAGGTAAGGAAACTGAGTCTGGGAGGTTCAAAATCACGTCCACAGCCACCCAGGCCATGAGGCGGGTCTGCGAGGGACAACCAGCAGTCTCACCAGCGCCTCCTCTTCCCGCCAGGCGCTCAAGCGACTCCAGGAATGACCTGCTCCCCTGGGCGGTCTTGCTTCTGTCTGAGCAAGCTGCAGGCCCACTGTCCTTAACTGTTGTCCCACACTGCCCTGGAATCAAGAGGTCACACACTTCTGAGCCCATCCCAGGACTGCCCAGTGCCCAGGCCACCTCCCTCCCGCCCCACTGAACACTATCAGGTTTGTGCAGTTCTCAGATGCCAAGGGCACCTCCTCCCAGCCACTCAGCCACTCCTGTCCCCTGCAGGAACAGCCCAGTCCCTCTCACAAGCTGTAAGCAGGAGAAACAGCTGGGAAGCCACTTGGCAAAATGGTAGGGACGTCAACACTGGGGCCTCCCCAGCCTCCTGCTGCCGTTGGTGGCCCGGAGGCAGACATTTGGAGTTTCTCAGCAGACTCCGGCAGAGAAGTCACCGTATAGTCACCGACAGCCATCATGCTGCGATTAGTTAATCACTAAATGCACGGGGCTTTTAATTAACTGCCAACCCTGCGCGGGCAGCTGTTCCACATGCGTTGGGCTGATGGAGCCCTTCAATCACTCAACTGAGGCTTGGATATTTTGATGCTGGGGCTGCAGCTCTCGTGGAAGCCACCAGCTACTGGGAGGAGGAAAGGAGGCACCCTATCAGTTGGGGGCCACTGGGTGTGTAAGGTGAGAGGCTGGTGAGAGACCTGCACAAGTCCAAGTGTGGAACGGGTGTGATGTTTTTCTACCCATTAGAACTAACTCAACTCAGACTAGTATAAGGAGTAGAGAAACCCAGAGGCACCACCTACCCAGACAGTACAAGACTTCAGGCCCAGATGGATCCAGGGTACAAATGGAATTACCAGAGCAGATGGGGTTTGAACTATTAGAAAAGTTTCATTGACATTCCCAACAAGTCAACTGAATAGAAACAGGTGACATAATGAAGTCACTTCCTCCATGGGGACTTTCTTTGTTCCCCTCTGATGCATCTCTGGGCCTACTTCTATTATATAACTTCATAACATTTAATGGTAGCTGTTTAGACACACGTCTGTGTCACCCAACAGACCAGGAAATTTCAGCTTCTGGACGTGTTAGGCTTGATCATTCCTTGGCAGAACAGGATGTTCAGCAGTCTCCCTGGCATCTACCCACTGGAGGCCAGTAGCACTCACCAAACACAACCCAAAACCTCTCCAGACATTGCTGAACATGTGCTGGGTGTGGGACCCTGCGTCAGAGGTGAGACACAAGAAGCATCTGCCCTTCGCTGATGCTGGGAGAACAAAAGCAGGAAGAGGGGAACTAAGCCTGGATGTAAGAATGCAGGGAGGGGCCAAGCTTGGGGTCTCCATGCACTGCGGAGGAGACTTGAGTCTGTGTGCATCCCTGCACCGAGGAACCACCTCCACGTTGGGTCATTGCCTGCCTGTTGCAAGCCCTTCCCGGCTATGGCCTGATTAAGTAACTCTTCACAGCAACTGATGAGAAACATAGCATCATTTTGTCCTTTTTTACAGATAAGGAAAGGGAGGCAAGAGGGGTTTGGTGTCACTATTTGTTGACTTGTCACAGATGCCAAGTGGCAGAGCTTGTAGGGCTTCAAATCTCCGAGTCCACATGCTTGCCCTTTATGTCCCACTGGCCCCTGCCAGAGGACACAGCAGCCACAGGGCTGTCCTCAGCCTTTGCAGGGCTGTATGGAGATGCCCCTCGGAACAAGAAGTAGCCAAACTCCTATGTGAAGCTTTTCTTTCCTTTCTTTAAAAAAAACCAATTTTGAAACATACAAGGCATTGCTATTTATTCTAGTCATCACGCCGTGCCTTCCATCACGAGAGCTTATTCTTCCTGTCTCTGCAGCGTTTGAGTAACACTCGCCTTTCTGCTTCCGCTCCCTCCCGCAGCCTCGGGGCACTCTCCCCAGGTGTTTGTAGACAGCGGAGCCTATAGGCACCTACGGATGCGCTCATGCAGGAGGCTTCTCTGGTTTCACCATAAGCACCTTTTCAGGCTCAGCAAACTAGAAAGGGCAATGGATTCCAAACCTGGGGCTAACTTAAACTTTGTTTTGATTTTTAAATTTTGTCTTTGATTGACATGCAATTGTACATACTCTGCACTGTGGTGTTTCCATACGTGTATGCATCGTTTACTAAGAACCCGGGGGGTTTAGCATATCCATCCACTCGTGTGTTTATTATTTCTTTGTGGTGACAACATTCAAAATCCTCTCTTCCAGCTATTTGGGAACACTCAGCACAGCACTGCTAGCCCTGGTCGCCTGCTATGAGACATCACACCAGAACTTATTCTTCCTATGTACCTGTCACTGGGCACTCATGGACCACCCCTCCCCCAACCCTGCCTCTGGGAAGCAGCACTCTGCCCCCCACTTCTGTGAGCCCAGCTTCTTCACAATCTGCATACGAGTGACATCACGTGACACTTGTCTTTCTGACTCACTACCAGGGGCTTTGGGACCATTGCTTCCCTTCCTGGGCCTCAGTCTCTATTTATACAATGAGAAGAAAAATAACCACTTTCTCGAGGAGGAGGAGGCGGAGGAGGGGGAGGGGGAGGAGGAGGAGGGGGAGGGGGAGGGGGAGGAGGAGGAGGGGGAGGGGGAGGGGGAGGGGGAGGAACATGGGATCCCCTGACCTCAGTGAGCAGCTGGATCTCTTTGGACCTGAATTCCTCCAGCTGTAGCGTAGGGTCATAAGACCTCCTTTGCTGGTTCACATGGAGAATTAAATGAGGAAACACAGGAAATGCAGTGTCTGGCGTGGAAGATGGCAGCCCTCAGGAACCAGCGCCAGCCCTTAAACCCCCTCAAAGGTATTCAGCCCCTCTGGGGCTGAATCCTACTCCTGCCCCTCACTCTTACCCCACAGCTGATATCATAGGGTCCGATGGCAGAAAGCTGTGACACCTGTGAGCATGCATCAGCCCCACCTCCCCTTTTGGTCCCTAGGCATGAAAACTCCACACCCAGGGCTCTTTACAGGGAGGAAACCGAGGCTGGCTCCTGACGACATGGCTTCCTGCACAACAGAAGGAAGCAGCAGTGGCCTCCTATCCTGCCTTCCTGCAGACCCACGTGCTCCCCCACACTCCTGAGAGTGAGGAGGGTTTTCCTATTTAAATTACAGTGAAAATAAGTGGTCTGGGACTTGCCAACCAACTTGCTGCCATTCTGGAGCAGGCCTGGCTGCCTGTAGCCAGACCTAAGCCACCTTCACAGGATCAAGTTGCCCTGCTTCTGGGCTCAGCCACCCTCTGTCTACCTTCTGGGAAGCCAAACGTGGAGGGAGATGTCATAGACCTAGTTAATCTTCTTATGCCTCACCCTGAACTCTGTCCACTACCCCACCCAGCCTCTCTGTACATCCTTCGTTCTAGATTGCCCTTTCCCGCCTAGCAGGTGTGTCAGAGAAACTTCCACCTGTCCCAAACCTCTGGGCCTCCCCCACTCTCCTCTCAGTGACAGATCAATAAAGTCTCCAAAAGGAGAGCTGGAAGGGCCCTTAACCCCAGTCAGTCCAGGGGTGCCCTAGGGATTAATTTGCTAGCCCATGTGAGCCTGGAAGGATCAGACAGGTGAGACTCCAGCTTCGCCACACAGTGACTGGACAACCTAGGGCCTAGGTGACCACTTGTCTTTGAGCCCTGGGCTCCACACCTGTAATAAGGGTTAAGAATGTCTGTTCCTGTAGATCAGAGATAGGGTGAAGTCACTTTGTAATTATTAGGGGTTATTATGTCACTCAGGAGGTCAAAAACTCAGATGTCCTCAAGGGGTCAGCAGGTTGTGTGGATGGGTGCAGCTGGCTAGGTAGAAACTGAGGCAGCAGGTGACACCCACCCCACCTCAGGGTGCTCTCAGGCCCAGTCATACCAGATCATTCATTTACTTAGATAAATCTGAAATCGTAGGTGCGTGAAATGCCTTGTTCTCAAAAACATTCTGCAGGTGGCATGCCATGCCTCCGTCAGCCAAACCTCACCTGCAACAGTTTGCAGACACCTCATTGAGTTCTAGTTGAAAAGCAAGATGAAAGAGGCCAAGCAGCAAGCCTAAGGTCACCAGCCAAGGAAACACAGCCAGGTGGGCCTCCTGTGGGCTCCTCGGCTCCCAGCAGCCCTGCCCCACAGTGCCTCTCCTGCAACTCACATCACACTCGAGGCCATCCAGCCCCAAGGCTGGTGCCCCTGGGAAGCCAGAAGCCTCCTTGGGGTCCTGCAGAGCAGAGGAAGGACATTTTCAGGGTGAAGCAGACGCAGGGCTGCAGCCCACTACGGCATAGCCATCCTGCAGCCTAATTGAAACATTTGATTGGAATGGCCTGGAAAATAGGCAGATATGGTGCTCCACGCCAGAGCCCCCTGCTCCTGCCTAGGGTGCCTGTGGAGACTGGGCCAATGCCTTTTCACTCTTTTCTCTGGATCTTGGAGCAGCCCTGGAGAAGCCAGTTCTTACTAATAAGAAAACACGTGTTTTAAATTGTCCTTGCTTAATGCAGTGATACTGGCTAGTAATGCCAGAAAGTAGAACAAAACAGAAACAGCCAGGCGCCCCGTCTCCAACAGGCTATGTAGCACCCAGGTGGAAACCTCCTGTGGATTTCATGCCCTTGGGCAGTCCCCCATTCTGAGCCAGGGTGGGAGACGCATCAAACATTTGCCTGCATTAAGACCTCCTGGACCCTTGATAGCCTGACGGCTGGGTAACCCTTGCTTCTCAGACTCTTCTCTCTTGGACTCCCCCAGGGCTTGGGGGTTGGGAGAACTGGGTTGCAGTTGACTTGAACAAGTCCCCTGCACTCTCTCTGCCTCAGTTTCTTCTCCCGTCATTTGGTGTGTTGTGCCTCCCAGCTGTGGGGAGGTAGAAGTGGGTAGAGGCCCAAAGTGGGTGTTTTAGTCAGCTTTTGTGCTGTTGTGACTGTAAGAATTTCACCAGCACAATTATAGAGTTTATTTGAGGACTCACAGTTTCAGAGGTCCAAGTCCATAGAAGGCCGGCTCCATTCCTCAGGGCTCGAGGCGAGGCTGGACATCAGGGCAGAAGAGTGTGGCAGAGGGAAGCAGCTCACATCATCAGGAAGCAGAGAGAGAGAGAGAGAGAGAGAGAGACTCCACTCACCAGATACACACAGACGCCCAAAGCCACACCCACCGCTTCAGTCACCACTCATCCCCATCCGGGGATTAACTCACTGATTGGGTTCAGGCTCTCACAGTCCACTCGTTTCTCCTCCGAGCCTGCTTGCATGGTCTCACACGTGAACTTTTGGGGGGAGCCTCATATCTAAGCCATAACAGTGGGCATCCCTGGGTCTGAGCAGGGCTACTTAAGTTTGTCCATTTCGCATTTCTTTTTAAATTTGTTTCCAACTAGTTTCACATAAAAGTCAGGATTTCTAGTTTATCTTGAAAAAAAAAATCAGACTATCTGGGCACGCTGGGCTCCCCTTCCCACAAGGCCACGTTCACCTGACACCAGGTGGCACCTGCCCTTTCAGGAAGGGCTTACTGGTTAGATCCGCTCCACACCCCTGCTGTCTGAGGCTCAGTCAGCATCCCTCCTTTAGGTTCCCTGACTGGCACTTAAATTGGAGACCCCTGAACCAGTGTGATAGATATGAAAGCTTTGGGGAGGGGGTACACAGAGCCCAGGCCTTATTCATTATGATGGGGTTTCTGGGTTCCCCACTATTTTGCAGAGACCTTGGGCTCTCTGGGCTTGAATCATCCCCATTTGGGAAATGAGCAAGTGCTGAGCCCTTCAAGGGCATTTCCTCCTCTAATGCTGAATGCCTCAGAGTTCTGTCCTGTGTTCTTGGCTTTTTGGGTACAGTCAGAGAGCCCCTGGACTACTTAGGTTCTGCCATGAGACGTGTTTAGAGGAGGCCAAGAGGGAGGAAGACAAATGCCCAGGGTCCCCATGCCCTTCAGGTTCCTGGAGACTTCTGTCTTGACCCACCCCTCTCTCCCCAACCATGAGCCAGGAGGAGCGTCAGGGATGGGCCAGCCAGGCGCAGGCCTGCGTATTGGTGCTGATAATAGAGACCACATAAAATAATGGTATTCCCTGGCCACACTTGCTTTCTTGACAACGCTGCTCCCAATGTCTTTTTAATCAAAGGTTCAATAAACATCATACAGGTAAATTGCCTTCCAATTTTGTTTCAATTCGTATCCCCAGTCGGTGGGGGTGGGGAAACGCAGCTCTCACCTTTTCCGGTGCCCATGTGTAGCCCTGCTCAGACCTAGGGATGCCCACTGTTATGGTTTAGATACAAGGTGTCGCCCAAAGCCTCGTTCCTCCCAACCCCTAAGACAATCCCAGGTGGTGGTCTGGACTCGGAATCGAGGCCTTTCCAGCAGGGTTGCTTTGTTTGATACACAGCATCCTCCTGGGTCCCTGGCTCAGTCTGCCCACTCCCCTTCCACCCCATTTCTGCTCAGATCGCTTCAAGGTGCCTGCCCCACAGGAGGGGTTCAAGAGTGGCTGGTGGAATGAATGAATGAGCTTTTGCTATGGTTCAAATGTCCCCTCCAGAACTCATGCTGAAATTCAAATCCCATTGGAGTAGTTTTAAGAAGGACTTTTAAGAGGTAACAAGGTCACGAGAGCTCTGTTCTCATGTACACATCGATGCTGTTACTGCGGCGGTGCCTTAGCTTGTCCCTTCTCTGTGGTTCATGCATGCTCACATGCCTTCCACCAGGTGTGTCACAGCAAGGAGGCCCTCGCCAGACTCTCACCTCCATCTTAGACAACCCAGCCTCCAGAACCACAGCCTAACTAAACTTCTACTGCTTATAAGTTACCCAGTCTGGTATTCAGCTGAACAAAGAAAGTGGACCAAGGCAGCTTTCCAGAGCTGCAAGGTATTCCTACATCTTCAGTCTCTGGCTCCAGACCAACTCTCCACTCTGGGCTCCAGGGGCCTCCGCTCTTTAGATGCACCAGGTTATTTCCTCCTCCTTGTATGCCTCCATCCATGCCCACTGGAGTGTTAAGTGCCCACTGTCACAGCCCTCGGCCTTCTTTAAGATCTAGCTCAAATATAGGGTCTTCTGATTCCCATAAGCAGACTTACCCAGGGCCTGCTCCACACTCCACTGCTCTTTCTCTGGGGTCACTATTGCACTCTTACCATCTCACTGTATGCGTTAACTTGTGCCATGTAGACTTTGCAAGTAACAGAACATGCAGTTCAAGTTGAGTGACCTTCACAAGTCTGAGGAGCCCAGACGCTGGCTCCGCTCTTCAGCGAGTCTCTTGGCCCTGCCCCCATCTGAATGGGGCTCGTCTGCAGGGGAGCTGGCCTCCCTTGTCAAGGAAGATGACCAGCAGGCTTACATCTAAACGTTGCACCATTCGCAGGGGAGAGTCTGTCTTCACTTTCTCAGTGAAAGCGCTCACTTCCATGTTGATTGGGCTTCTGTCTCAATCACTCTGGGGTTGAGAGGCTCGGTCCTGAGCCAACTGCTGAATGACTTAGAGCAATTCAGTCCTGCCCCTCAGCTGAAGTGTTGTCGACTCATCCAGAGCAGAGAAGGGGCGTGGGGACACACCACAGGGCCCACTTGACTGGAGATATTTTCACAAAGAAATGATAAGCTCCCTGAGGGCAGACACGGGCACAAACACAGATGGTCCTTAAATTCAATTCCTCGCTATTCCACCAGAGGGCTCTCCAGGGCCCGGGTGGCCTGGCTCTAGATTTCTTCCAAAATGACAGGAATGGCCGTTAGCTGAAAGAGACAGCTAATAACTTGTGCTTGCAAGAGTAGAGTTCTGGGAACCCAGTTCCCACGCCAGCCCCTAACAGAGCCTCCCGTGGCCACCCCTTCCAGAAACGTGTGGCTGCTGGTCTCTCTGCAGATTAGAGGAAGAGAACACTTGGGTGGAGATGCCCGAGAACAGGCCGGGGCATGGTCTATCCACCTCTGCTGCTTGTGATGTGCCGGCCCACCTGCAGCTCCTGCTGAATGGCGACAGAGCCGGTGACTGCACCCTGCCTGCCTCCACCTAGCCCTGCCATCGTTGACAAGAGCAGGGTGACAGCTGTCCCAGGGAAGACCAAATCTCACCCAGAGGGCACGGACTCTGGTATCAGATTTCTTTTATTTTTTTGGAAACTCAAGTCAAGAAAAATGCCAGTGTGTAGTGTTTAAGCTGAAATGTCACACAGAAACAAGGACATGAGGAAAGTAATACCGGAAAAGATCCGGGTTGTGACAGAGACAAACAGATGGCCAAAATAAAAAGAGAATGGGCGTGACAGCTGGACAGGTCGAGGGACAGAAGTGGGAGGGACATGGAGCCCAGCGCTGGCTCCCATATGTTTGGTTTCTGATCCTCATTCCCAGAGGCCCAGGGTTCCAGGACACTGGCTGCAGCTCTCCAGGGACATCTTTGCTGGGAGCTCCCAGCCCAGTCCACTTGCAGCAGCGTCCCAGTCTCCTATGGGGGCATTCCCTCTTTCCAGGCTCTTCGGGAAAGCCTGCCCTCTCTGAGTGGTTAGTTTGTTGGGGTGGTGGTAGTTTTCACACGGGCTAGTGTGAGTGGCTTTCTGTGCTCTGATGAGTAAGGCAGAGACAGCAAGGCAGAGACGCCTTCCGGGCTTGATTCACTCATTGGCTCCTTGCTGGTTTTATCTACTCCATGGTTCCTTCGGATCACTCATGTGCATGTTTATTTGCTGCATGTTTACTAGTCCAAAAATCACTTGTCACACATCTGTTCTGTGCCAAGCAGGCCCTGTGCCTGAGGTCACGAGAGATGTGGGGATGAGCCAAGAAGGGTCTTTATCCTCAGAAGGCTCTTGACTCTAACGGGGATGTGACAGATTTAAGTGCAAGGCAGACATTAAGAAACACCAGCATATATTGTGTAGAAAGTAGAAAGAGGACTTGAGAATAAAAATTAGAAAAGGTTTCTTGGAGAGAATGTGACATATAAGAATTAATAGAGTTTGAATTTTGGAAATTAGAAAGAAAGAAAAATTAGGAAAAGCTAGGATGATGTTGCTAGGTTTGGTAAAAACAGCTGTCTGTGAGATGGGAGGGTCTCTGAGAGATTAAGGGGCAGAGGGTTGAAGGGTTTCTACCCCTGGAGAAAGAGCTGATGTCATGGTTTTACTTTGATATCTTCTATATACATCCGCACCCAGGAGACCCACCAAAGACCCCTTCCTGCCCCTGGGCCAGGTCATCCTGGACCCTCTCTGTCTTTCCTTCCCCCTGGGAAATTTACCTGGGCTTCTATATCCCTTCCACCCCAGGTGTCTCTGAGTTATTCCAGGTGGAAAAGATGTAAGAAAGCATTTCACCTTGAGACTGGTATCCTTTGAGGAAATTCGTGCATCTCTGATTTGTTTGCACAAGGGTTCAGAGAGAAACCAGACCTGCCCCTTCATGATCACAAGGAAGCTGTGCAGAAAAAGTCTGATGTCAAAATCTTTTCTGGTAGCAAATAAAAACATTTTTATATTAACTGAGTGTTGATAAAGGAGAGGAGAAAAAAAAAAAAAAGACATTCAGAAAATGACCTTTGGTTTTAGGGATGGGAGCTTTGGAAACTTTCACCAAACAGTACAGTACAGGGAAATCAACTTTCAGCAAAGGAGAACTTTCAAAACAGGACCTAGTCCCATCAGAACTGCGGGAATAGTCTAGAGAGTTTTAAGAACATTATTGGTTTTCAGTGAGATTGTACTATTCCCTAAGGGGCATGTGAAAAATGTAGGGGTTTGCCTCCTATTGGAGTTGTGGTCAAACATTAAAATATTGAAATACATCCAAAGGGAGAGTTTTTAAAACTATTCTTCACTTTAAAGGATCATAGTAATTTTTTTAAAAATATGTGTAGGCAAATAGTTTAAGTTTTACACATATTTCATAATAGCGAAGGGGATATTACAAAATGTTGCTTGAAGAGGACGTTGGCAAAGGACAGTGCCCACAATGGAGTGAGGAAAAAGTAAGCAACCATGAAACTGGATAAATGGACCCAAACAGCTGTGCAAGAGTTCGTAGACCAAACAGGGCATGATCCCGGAGCAACGCTCACGCTCAAGAACTGGAGAGGCGTGGGCATTGTAAGCAGAGGCTGCTCCTGTTCTCCTCCAAGCTTAGCCAGTAGGGAGGTTCCTCCAGAGTGGGACAGGCTGTGAGGACAGGCATTTTCTCTCCTGTGGTTAAAGGGGGTTGTCTTGACTGGGAGCAGTTGGTGGTCCCCACTCTTAGTAGCCTTATTAAGCAAGTCCCCAAGGCAGAATAGCAGGAATGCCAACCGTTCTACTAGATTGAGGCTGCAGTTATATGCTAGGGGCAGATAGAGTCCTGCTGAAACTGCTTCATGCAGAGCAGAAGCCAGAAAGAGTCCCGTCCAGCCACACTCTCCCACCCAGCCCTGAGCCTACACATACACCCAGAGATGAGAAAGAGCCCAGTAGAAAGTAAAAGACAACATGAGAAAACGACCTGAACTTGGTTCACCTCCTGGTTTTAGTGCCCTGGGTAATTCCCTCTGTTGGGGCTGCAGCAGACATGATGATTTGCTTCTCGTAAACAGAATGTGACAAAAAATGATGGATGTCACTTTCAAAGTGAAGCTGTGAGAGACTCTTCAGAAACTTGTGCAACTTCACATTATAAGGAAAACAGAGTCTACAGCTTCCCAGGCAAGGATTACAGGGTTCACAGAGCCCAGGTAAGTTATCAAACAAAGAAACAAATGAAAAAGCAGTAACGATGGACCATAGGGATGGGGATCAGTATCCAATGCTGCTACCATATTTTTTAAATTGGCAAAGTTGCATATATCCATGGTGTACAACAAAATGTTTTGATGTATGTAGCCATTGTGGTATGGTTAACTCAAGTTAATTAACTTATCCACGATATAGCAATCAGCAGATCATGACAATATTTTTTAATCTCCAATTTTCAACAAAAAATCTATTAAAATGCAAAGAAACAGAAAAATGTGACACATAATCTGGAAAACAGAAATAACTAGAGACAGGCTGTGACTTCACATAGCTATTATAAATGCATTCAGATAACTAAAGCAAACCATGTTTAAAATTTAAATGAAATTCTGACAGTAATGAATCAGCAGATAAAAATTCAAATCGGGATATAGAAATTATGAAAGACAAATGGAAATTCTGGAGTTGAAAAGTACAATGAATGGGGCTGAGGATATGGCTCAGTGGTAGAGCACTTGCCTAACATGTGTGAGGCACTGGGTTTGATACTCAGCACCACATAAAAATAAATAAAATAAGGGTTCGTTGACAACTAAAAAAATATTTTTAAAAAAGTACGATGGAAATGAAAGATTTCCTAGAAAGAGCAGATTACGTATAGCAGAGGAAAAAAATAAACTTGAAGATAGAGTGATAGAAATTACCCATATCTGAAGCACAGAGGGTAAAAAAGATGAAGAAAAATAAATGAAATTTTAGGGGCCAGTGGGACAACATCAAACACACCAACACATGTATAATGGGAATCCCAGAAGCAGAAAATTAAAAATAAGGAGCAAAGAAAACAATACCTTCTATTATCTTATGGAAAACCTTCAACACACATCCAAGAAGTTTAATAAACCTCAAGTAGGAAAACTGCAGCGAGATCCTAACCTGGACACATCAGAGCAATGTAACAGGGGTTCACTGGATGCTTTGACTATCTATATCCCTGTTGCTTTGAAACTTACATGTTTTTTTCTTTTTTCCCAACCTTCTCCCTGACCTTCTCCCTGATCTTCTTTTCCCTGTCTTCTCCTTCCTGATCTCCTCTCCCTAATCTCATTTCTTCTGAATCACTTCTTTACTTTTTCCTTTTTCTCAAAACTGTGGGCCCATCATTGGATTGGCATTAGGGATGAGGACCAAACTTTCAGTTTCAGCAACAAGTCAAAAGATAAAACAAAGACAGAAATCGACAAGAGAAGAAAGACCCCTGAGTAAGGGAGCAACAACATGATGACAGCCAACCTCTCCTATGGAGCAGGGGCAGGCAGGAGGCGGTGGAATGACCCGCTAACCCGCTAACCAGGAATTCTGTTACCTGGCAAATCTTTCTGCAAAAATGAAGGTAATGTGAAGATGCTGCCACATAAATCAAGACAAAAGAATTTGTTGCCAAAATCTTGCAAGTGTATTGTAAAATGGACAAATTGAGCAAAAGGTTAAAAACAGGAGGAAATTAGAAATATAAAAGTTAAAGGCAGGAGGAAATTAGAAGTTAAGATGATGTTGACCTTTGGAGGGAGGTAGGGATTAGGGGCCATGAAGGGAGATTCTGGTGTCCTAATTATACAGATGTCTTCATCTGTGATTCTGGCACAATACATAGTTGTCTTCAGTTAAAGTGAAAGAAGGAAGGAAGGAAGGAAGGAAGGAAGGAAGGAAGGAAGGAAGGAAGGAAGGAAGGAAGGAAGGAAGGAAGGGAGGGAGGGAGGGAGGGAGGGAGGGAGGGAGGAAGCCTGATCATGTCACTTCCCCCTGTCTGAACCCCTTTATTGTTCTCTCCTTGCTTCTATTACCTTTCCAGTTGGAGCAGAGCCTGTGCCCTCCAGGATTCTGTATGATGTGGACTCTGCCCACCTCACCAGCATTGTTTCTCAACATGTGGTTCTCCACCCCTCCGGCCTTCTGTTTGTTCCTTAAGTATGCCATGATCTCCATCCTGCCTCAGGGCCTTTGCACATGCTCATCCCTCTGGTCCACAGCCCTCATGTATTAGATGTTACAGTCTCTTAGAGCTGCCATAACAAACTACTATAGGCTGGGTGGCTTAAAACAGCAAATATTTATTTTTCATAGTTCTGGAGTCTAGGAAATCTAAGATCCAGATGCCAATGATTCTGTATCTAGTGAGGGCCCATTTCCAAGCTCACAGATGGCACTTTCTAGTTGTGTCCTCACGTGATGGAAAGGGCTGGCTAAGCCTCTGTGATCTTTTTATGTAAGGGTGATAATTCCATGAAGGCTCAGCCTCATGGAACTAACCACCTCCAGGGTCCCCACTTCCTGATACCATCACCTTGGGGGTTAAGATTTCAATAAATAAATTTGCAGGGGCCCAAAGGTTCCGACCACAGCAGTCCTGTTGAAACCAACTTACAGTGCTCAGATGTGATTTCCCCAGAACCCCATCCAAGTCTAGTTCCATGGTGTGGGCTCCCTCCTAGAATCAAATTCCTTGCCCTCAGAGCACCGTCCTCATTTGGCACTGTGAACTCTTCCAGGAAGTGCATGCTTCTTGTCTTCCCCGCAGCCCATGTTTTAGGAGGTCCGACTACATTTTTCTCCTGCGTTGTATCCCCAGCACTACGCCTGACACAGAGCAGGTATCTGATACCATCTGCTGAATGAATGAATGAACGCAGAGGAACAGCGCTTATCAAAAGCTTCGTTCTCACTAGAACACACTGTGGAAAGCTGGGATGATAAACTAGGGGATTTAGGTTTTTTTAAATAAGAAACAGGGACCCATTGAAAACTTTTGAGAAAGGAAGACACCTAAGCTGACCTGTGTTTAGCAAGATCTCTACGGAGATGGAGGCAGGGAGGGCGAATGGGAGCTGTAGGAGGGTCCAGATGAGAGATGAGGCCTGAAGAGGGCCATGGTCATGTGGGAACAATTGGGACATAGCTAAGGTGCCACCTCCACTGTCACCCCAGGGGCCAGCTGCCAAGCCCAGCGTGACCTCACAATCACCCTTCAGTCCTTCTTTTAAGGCCAGTCTCCAAGCTGCGTGCCTGACTCTGCTGTTTGTGATCGCATGGAGAGGCCATAGGCGACCTTCTGAATCACCCACTCCAGCAAATCGAGATAATAGACGATGGCTGGCCTCCCACCAACGAGCAGCCAAGACTCCAGCATGCCGGAGAACCAAGAGGACCCGAAGAGAGCCATGCCCACCGAGAGGAAGTCCCTGTGGAGGACCGCGGAGGAGAGGCGGATGTCTGACCTCACACGGGTGTTGGAGTGGCTGGAGCGGAGGCGAGGGAAGAAGAAGCAGGACGCCCAGGTGGGGACTTCCAAAGAGTGGCGGGAGGCTCATTCAAGCCTCTCTAGTAGGCAGGAGAGCTGAGCCGAACTTCGCCAAAACAGGAGGAGCATTTCGATAAGCAGAGTGAGCTAGTGGCAGTGGTCTGGAGGACGCTGGGGGAGGCTGGGGACAGGTGGGCCATCGTGTTTTGTGGATGGTGCTCCTCAGTCAGCCTCCTTCCCCTCCACAAAGACCCACAGGGGTACAACCTCTCTTGGCTGTATTTCAAGGGATGGCTCCAGGTCCCGGAGAGAGACAGTCCTGTATTGAGAACTGGCAAGAGGCTGAGAGGGCTATGTCACAAAGGGCAGAGAAAAGCAGTTTACAGTGGTGGTCAGGGGCAAGAACTGGCTCCCGCTTAGTCAAACGGGGTAAATGTTATCCCCAGCCAGTGTCCGAGAAGGGCCGAGGGGCAGCACTCCGGGGGTCTCAGCGTTGGCGGGTGGAATCCTTCCCAGTGATCCCAATCACACCTCCCCCAATGGCTCCGGGACCAGGGGCATCTCTTCCTGCCGCCATTACCCCCGCTGCAGGAGAGGTGGTTCCCACCCACCCCTTCCACTTTCTCCAGAAGTACAGCCACCAGTTTATACCCTTAGCGCTCCCCCAGGTTCCCCGCCCCAGCCATCAGCTATGGAGAAGCAAGCTGCGTCCTTGGAAAGTGGTATTCTCTGCAGAAGATGCCACCTGATCTTGCCTCCTCTGACCCCAGAGCAAAATGGGTGCCAGCAGCACTACTCATGACCATGCTCACCCTACAACCTGCCTTATCCCTTAGTGGCTTGACATTGTTGAGGGGTTAATTCCTCAACTGCTCCTAGTCTGGTTCCAAGGTAGGAGCCATAACCACTCCCAGTTGAAGGATAAGGAGACTCGGGTGGAGAAGTCATTTTCCTGAGGTCACAGCTAATGAAGGGCAGAACCAGTTCTCGAGCCCCAATGTGCCCAAATCTCAAGCTCCTGGGCTTCATTAGGCCAATGCCCCTCACCACCTCCACTCGCTTTCCCCAGTTTGGTACCCCTACCCTTCCGGAAAGCTCCCACTTCTGCTGACCTGCTTGCTTCTTGTACAGCCAGAAGGGTCTTGAGTGCTAATTCCATGCGACAGTTTAAAAGGCATCCGATGAACATATTTTCCACTAAGGTGCTAATGATTTACTGGTAGCCTGACTCTCTCAGAACTCAATTTAATATTGATCACAGAAATCATATTCACTTTCATGGTTAGAATGTCCCTATCTCCTGTCACCAGGATTATAATAATGTTTTAATGGCTTTACTGTATACATGGCTTTCATTGTAAATAATTTAGGACCCAGTGAGGGAACATTTGTTCTGGAATTTTAAAGATGCTCCTAAGAAAGAGGGCGACGGATCTTAAGTGGCAGGTCCTGGAGAGCAGAGGTAACAGGGAACCCGCTAGTGGACTTGGTGGGGAAGGGCTTGTCTGTACACTGCAGCCCCTTCAGCCTCCTCCCCTTCCTTCTGGGTTCACTCATGGCAGTTCAGACGGGGCCCCCACCTCAGACTGCTGTGCTGCTGCCTCATGTGATCCATTTGGCATCAGAGAGGACCCCAAAGTCCAGAGTCCCAGCCGCAGAGGGCTGTGAATCAGTGACTGGTGTACTTTCCTCAGGTCTAAGCCTTCAGCATATCACTTCCTCCCAGCCTTGGGGATGCTCAGGAGCTACTCCAGGAACCCCTATGGGGATACTGAGGATCGATGGCAGGGACGGTGAAATAGGACCACCCTGGGGGAGATAGCCTCATCCTCTTTCCTCTTGACCAGGAAACTCAGCCCTGGCCCCAGCTTGCGTCCTTCCCCACTAAGCCAAACAGAACCTCGAAGGGACCTGGCTCCGCCCTCCTTAGAAGTTAATTGGGCAACTCCCATCCCTGAAGCATGCCCTCGGACAGCCTCCTCCACGACCCCGCTGTCCTGGAAACATTCCAACCACTGCCTGATGTCTGCCCCGTACCTACCTGTAGTAAATCATGGATTTCTCACAAGAACCTTATGACACCCAGTCCTCAGATAAGGAAAATAAGCCACTGAGAGAGTAGTAATTTGCCCAAGGTTATGCATTCACTGAACAATAGATAAATCAGGATTCCAACCCCGGCAGCCTGACCCAGAGCCTACAGCCTGGACCACCGTCTCCCCATAATTACCAATGGCTCATCTCCAGAGGAGAACCTCAATTCCATTGGTCCCGTGGTGCTTGGCATCCCCAGCCCCCAGCCCCCAGCTCTTACAGATTGTTTGAGGTGCTTCTTGGATGGCCGGCCCTTAATGGATCCCTGCTGGGCTCTTCGCCCACAGGACCCTAGAGATGGCTAATGACCCTCCCTGCTTCCACTGTGGCGCTGCAAGGCCAGGCACAGACCACAAACAAGGAGCTCAGACTCAGAGCAGGGCATGCTCGCTCCTTGACAGGTCACGGGAGTCTTCAGGGAAAGAAAAGGGCGAGATTTACTGCGATGATCACTTTGGGAAGACAGAATAGGTGGAGTGGCCTCAGAGGAGAGGAGGGCTGCAGGCGGGGCCACCTGAGTTCCTGAATAACAGGCTCTGCTCAAAGACAAGGCAGCCGCCTGGGGCTGGGCAGGAAGTCTCAGGCAGGTCACTCGGGGGAGCACAGGGGAGTGGCTTCACGTGGAGATCAACAGGGGGCTACTGATGGATTGAGGTGGAAAGCGACAAGGCTAGACCTGAGGTCTAGAAGGTTATTCCTGAGGTAGTGGCCTGGGCACCAGCGTGTACCTGGAGACCAAGGGATAGAGGGGGAGCAGGAGGACTAGCGCGTGTGTCCGAGGGAGGCAGCGGCCCACTCACCAGGGAGCCTCCTCCTCCATGGGGACGGAAGTCGGGGGTCCTCCCGAGGACACTGAAGGTCTCTCCACTTCTGCCTTTGCAGAAGCTGAAAGCCAAGATAGAGTTGCCCCCCAAAGCAAACGAGAAGGAAAGGAAGAAAGGCAAAGTCACGGTGAAACAGCAGGTAAGGAGCCAGAAGACACCATCCCCCCAGGAGGCACAGCCCCTCCTCCCCCATCCAGGCTCTGCGCCTGGATAGGGGCAGCCACCCCTCTCCGGCAGTGTCTGGCTACATGTTTAAAGTTAGGGCTCTGAAATGCTATCCTGCCCCACACCACACCCGCGTGAATCACCTGCACCCACCTCCCACCCCGTGCAGCTTCGCCCAACCAACCCGGCAAACCCGTGGTAGAGTTTCATGGCAGGGGTTACACCCTCCTCCACCAGTGGATCCCCCAACACACCTGCCAGGACTGCCATCTGAAAGATGAGGACGCTGTGGCCCAGCGAGAAGAGCTCCCTGATGGGGTAGTTAAAGGGGCAGCCCGGCCCTAAGGCCTTCCTCTGAGATAGGGAGAAATGGGGGGACAACTGTAGGAGCGGCACCAACAGAGCCTGGGGCAGGTCTCTCCTCTGCCACCTTTATGGGTTTTCAGCAAACCTTTTAAATTGCTCAGTCAGGATGAGGGATCAGGGACCACGCTGGGGAGGAGCCAAAGCAGACCCTGTAACAAGGATGTACCTTCTCTCCGCTCCTTCCAAGGCCATCAGGCAAAGCCCTAGTAAGACTGAGGAAGCCCTCTACCGGAGGATCTACGGACCAGAGCCGACAGGACGGCGCGTCAGCATAGCATCCAGCAGCTACACCAAGGAAGGCCCCAGGAAATCTGGTAAGGGGAGTGCCTCAGCTCCTGGGGCCCAGGATTGTCTTTCCAAGGTCCCTCTTATCAAAAGAACAAAAAACTCATACCATCACTGAGACAGAAGCATCCATATCAATCCAACCACTGTGCACACACAAGTCAGAAACCCACATGGAGTCTCTAGGGATCCCACCAAGGGCCACATTTGGCAAGCTGGATGTGACCTGGACAGGAGGCCAGTGGCTGTCAAGGCCCCACCCACCCCTGTGATTTCTCTTCTCAGGAAATTAACATCATGGGTTCCAAGTTTCTGGACCATTTTGGTTACATTGACCCCATGAATTCCCAATTATTTAATTATTTAGATACCATGACAATGTCAATTACAAAAGGACCTGTGGCCTGAAGCCTGACAAGGTGCTGCTCACTCCTAGGGAGGACTAGGTGTAGGTTACACCAAATCCCCGGTTCCGGGTTCTGAACCCAGCTCCACCACTCTGCAATGAACTCGGAGTCCTGTGATCCCAAGGTCCAGTTTTCTCAGGTATAAATGGGACAATAACATACCTTCATCGTAACGTGGTTTTGGGGCTTCAGCAAGATGTTGCATGTACAGGGCCCACCCTGACATAGAGGAGATGCTCGGTAAATATTAGTAACTATTGCTAAGTAAAAAATAAAAAAATTTTGCTAAAATTTAGGATAGGTATATGGTGAGGTTGGAAAAACAGATGCATTAATTGTGCATGGCCTTTTGAAACAGAAGGAAATGGCAAAAGAGAAATCTGGAAGGAATTCCAACTAGCCCAAGGGAAAAGTAGACAAGAGCCTTTGAGTGGGAGCTGCCAATTCTACTACATAAAGTTGCCTCCACTTTACCCCCAAAAGTTCTTTTTCCCCCTCTTCACTTAATACACCAAAGACATTGCAATCAAACTGTAGTCAATTGCCTGTCAGATTTAAATATGATTTTTCTCAGTACACTAAAGAATTCTGGACTAAATCCCAGAATAGCACTCCAGTGGAAAAACTGATAAAATCAAAAGAAGCTCTGTTCTCTACCAATGTTTATTTCTTAGTCTTGATGAATGGTCCATGGGCATATAAGATATTAGCATTCAGAGTTAGCATGTGAAGAGTGTACAGGAACACTCTTAATTTTCTTTGCAATTTTTCTTTACATCCATAATTATTCCAAAATTTAAAAATAAATACATTAAAAAAAATAAGACTGGCTTGTGTCCTATGGGGAGGACTTCCCAAGTTTTCTGTGACTCCAAGTGTTATGTCTGGCTCCAGTGTTCTGGTCCTTCTGGGTCCTCAATCTCCTGTAGCTCATGCTTCTAGTAGATTTTCCCTTCTCCCTGTCAACCCAGATGCAGAACAGCCCCATTTCCTTAATTTCCCCTCAAACCTCTCATGTGAGGCCTTTGTGTGTATATACAGGCAAATTTAAGGTTTGGGGGCAACTGAAGGAAGGAATTATATCACAGATTATACAGCAAAGAAATCAGAGGCTGGTTAAGAGACACCCCTGTTCAAAGTCCTTTGACCCCTGCCCGCAGGAGTTTTTCCTAGCTACATTTCCTTGCAGGTAGTAGCTTTCTGAGGTTTTTCTCAACTCCATGACTGGGATTAGGTTAAGACAGGCATCCAGGGCACAAATCGAAGGCGCCCCGATGCTTAACTACTGACACTGCACTGGCATAAACCTGATATTGGGAACCCTCTTCAATTTTGCCCCCAGACACCTCGCATGCCCCAACCTAGTTCCAGTCCCACCCGGCTGTCCTTCCTCCCTTTCCTTCCCTTCTCCCAGGTCCTTTGCATTCCTCTACACATTTCCATTGGCTTTGGGTTTGGAGAGATCTTTGTTTCATTTATGTCATTCCCAAAGTAGCCTTTCAAGATATTTTCCTAGACAAAATCAATTCCTTCCCGAAAAGAAACTCGTACCAGTTGATTAAATAATTTTCAAAGATAAACTGCACAAAGAGGAACCCAAAAACAAATCCCCAAACTTCCAAATAGATGAAGATCGATAGAAGACTAATCATCTATAAGAGAATCAAGACGCACTTAAATGTAACAAAATTATCAAAATGGCAGTAAACAGCAAACACATACATATCCGTAACAACACTGAATGTCAATGGTCTCAACTCCCCAGTGAAAAAACATAGAATAACAGGGATGGATCAAAAGACAAGACCTAACTACATGCAGTTTGCAAGAGACTCATCTCAAAGGCAGAGACACTCACAGACTGAAGGTAAAAGGATAGAAAAATATTCTATAAGTAAGTCCAAAAATAAGCTGAGAAGCTTTAATCATATTTCACAAAGTTGATTTCAAGCAAAAATTAATAAGAAGAGATGAAGAAGGCCACTACATCCTGTAACGTGAATAATCCAACAAGAAGATATAGTGATACTAAACATTTATGCCCCAAATATCAGCATACCCAATTACACTAATGTAAAATACTCCTTGATATTAAACCCCAGCTAGGCCTCAATACAATAAAATTGGGTAAGTTCAACACACCCTTATCATCAATAAACAAATCATCAAAGCATAAAATCAATAAAGATATCTCCAACCTAAAAAAAAACTAGTATGAAACAAATGGACCTAATAGATATTAGAGGATCTTTTACCCCCAAACAGCTGAATTTTCCTTAATCTCAGCAGTTCATGGAATATTTGCCAAAATAGACCATATTCTATGTCACAATATAAGCTTTAGCAAATACAAAAAAGAAAAAATAAAACAAAAAAAAAATACATAACCCCATGCATTATATCAGACCATAATGGAATGAAGCTAAAAATAAACAGAAAGGAAAATAACAGAAACCACATACACACATGAAGATTAAATAATATTATTTTAATTGTAGAATAAATTAAAGAAGAAATGCTTAGAAGCTAATGAGACTAGAAATACAACATATCAAAACCTCTGGGACAGTAAGAAAGCAGTACTGGGAGGAAAACTTATTTCATTGAGTGCCTACATTAAAAAAATAGAAAGATCTCAAATGAATAAGCTTATGCTCCACCACGAAGCCTTAGAAAAAGAAGAACAATCTAATTCCAAAATCAGTAGAAGACAGGAAATAATTAAAATCAGAACCAAAATTAATGAAATGGAGAATAAAAAAATATACAGGACCACTGCAACAAAAGCTGGTTCTTTGAAGAGATAAATAATACTGATAAACCCTTCCCCAAATTAACCAAAAGAAAAAGAGACACCAAGTCGATGAAATTAGAGATGAAAAAGGAGATATCACCACAGATGCTCCTGAAATCCAGAGGATCATTAGAAAATATTTTAAAATTTATCCTTCAATAAACTGCAAAATCTAGAGAACATTGACAAATTTCTAGACACATGTGACCTGCCCAAATTGAACCAGGAAGAGATAGAAAACCTAAAGTAATGAAATTGAAACAGCAATTAAAAGCCTTCCAACAAAGAGCCCAGGATCTGATGGATTCTCAGCTGAATTCTACCAGACCTTTATAGGTCTTTCTCAAATTATTCCATGAAATTGAAAGAGACGGGACACTCCCAAATACATTCTATGAAGTCAGAATCACCCTGATATCAAAACCAAAGAAAAATACAGACCAACCTCCCTGATGAATATAGCTACAAAAACATCCTTAATAAAATATTAGCAAAGCTTTCAAAACATATGGTATGGGGCTGGGCTCAGCCTAGCACATGTGAGGCACTAGGTTCAATCCAGAGAGAGAGAGAGAAAGGGGCGGGGGGGAGAAGTAAATGAAATAAAGGTATTGTGTCCATCTACAACTAAAAAATATTTTTTTTAAAAGTATGGTACACTAAAAAGATAATACACCATGACCAAGTGGGCTTCATTCCAGGAATGTGAGGTTGCTTCAACATTCACAAATGTACTTTATCAGTTAAACAAAATTAAAACAATGACGTACCTTACAGAAATACAGCAAGCAATCATGAAATTCGTTTGGAAAAATAAGAGACCCAGAATAGATAAAGCCATCGTTAGCAGGAAGAGTGAGGCAGGTGGTATCACAATACTAGAACTTCAACTATACTACAGAGCAATAGTAACAAAAACAGCATGGTATTGGCACCAAAATAGACAGGTAGATCAATGGTATAGAATAGAAGACACAGAGACAAACCCAAATAAATACAGTTTTCTCATACTGGACAAAGGTGACAAAAACATACAATGGAGAAAAGGTAGCCTGTTCAACAAGTGGTGCTGGGAAAACTGGAAATCCACATGCAGCAAAATGAAACTAAACCCCTATCTCTCATCCTGCACAAAACTCAACTCAAAATGGATCAGAGACCTTGGAATTAAACCAGAGATCCTGCACCTTATAGAAGAAAAAATAGGTCCAAATCTTCATCATGTCAGCTTAGGATCAGACTTCCTTAACATGACTCCCGAGGCACAAGAAATAAAAGCAGGAATCAATAACTGGGATAGATTCAAACTAAAAAGCTTTTTCTCAGCAAAGGAAACTATCAACAATGTGAAGAGAGAGCCTACAGAGTGGCAGAAAATCTTTCCCACACACACTTCAGATAGAGCACTAATCTCCAGAATCTATAAAGAACTCAAAAAACTTTACACCAAGAATACAAATAACCCAATCAACAAATGGGCTAAGGAAATGAACAGACACTTCACAGAAGAAGATCTACAAGCAATCAACAGATAAATGAAAAAATGTTCAACATCTCTAGTAATAAGAGAAATACAAATCAAAACTACCCTAAGATTCCATCTCACCCCAATTAGAATGGTGATTATCAAGAATACAGGCAACAATAGGTGTTGGCAAGGATGTGGGGAAAAAAGGTACACATACATTGCTGGTAGGGTTGCAAATTAGTGCAGCCACTCTGGAAAGCAGTGTGGAGATTCCTTAGAAAACTTGGAATGGAACAACCATTTGACCTAGCCATCCCACTCCTTGGCCTATACCCAAAGGACTTAAAATCAGCATACTACAGAGATGCAGCCACATCAATGTTCATAGCTGCTCAATTCACAATAGCTAGCTTGTGGAACCAACCTAGATGCCCTTCAATAGATGAATAGATAAAGAAACTGTGGTATATATACACAATGGAATATTACTCAGTCATAAAGAAGAATAAAATTATGGCATTTGCAGGCAAATGGATGAAGTTGGAGAATATCCTGATAAGTGAGATAAGTCAATCCCAAAAAACCAAAGGACGAATGATCTCCTCTGATAAGTGGATGATGATACATAATGGGGGGTGGGAGGGAGGCAAGAATGGAGGAAGGATAGATTGTGTAGAGGAAAAAGAGTGGGGGAGGGATGAAGGGAAGGAAAAATAACAGAATGAGACAAACATCACTACCCTATATACATGTATAATTACACAAATGGTATGACTCTACTTCATGTACAACCAGAGAAACAAGTTGTACCCCATTTGTTTACAATGAACCAAAATAAATAAATTATAAAAAATAAAAAAAAAAACAAGAATCAAATGACATGACCATCTCAATAGATGCAGAAAAGGCCTTTGGTAAAATACAGCAATGATTCATGTTAAAGCACTGGAGAAAGGAGGAATTAGAAGAAACTTACCCCAACCTAGAGATGATATATGATAAACTCAAAGCCAACATCATACTGAATGAAGAAAAACTGAAAGCTTTTCCTCTAAAATCAGGAAAAAGACAAGTATGTCCGCTCTTGCCACTCCTCTTCAATATAGTTCTCAAAACACTTGCCAGAGCAATCAGGGAAGACATTTCCTGACTTAATTTCCAGAGAAGGAATTTAAAGGGATACAAATAGGAAAGAAAAAATCAAACTACCACTGTTTGCCTATATCTAGAAGACCCAAAAAATTCCACCATAAGACTTGTAGAGCTGATAAATAAATTCAGCAACATAGCCAGATGCAAGATCAACATTTACAAGTCAATAGCTTTTCTATATTTCAGCTGTGATTCTGATGAGAAAGAAATCAGGAAAACCATCCCATTTAAAATAACATCAAAAAATGAAAACAGAAACTTGGAAGTTAATCTAACCAAGGGGACGAAAAGGTCTCTACAATGAAAATTATCAAAAACTAAAGAAAGAAATTTAGAAGACTTCAGAAGATGGAAAGATCTCCCATGTTCTTGGATAGGCTGAATTAATATTGTCAAAATGGCCAGACTACCAAAAGCAATATATAGATTCAATGAAATTCCCATAAAAATATCAAAGACATTGTTCACAGAACAAGAAAGTACTATTTTTAAATCCATTTGGAAGAATAAGAGACCCAGAATAGCCTAAAGAAATGCTGAGCAAGAAAAGCAAAGCAGGATGTATCAAAATAATTGATCACAAATTATACTACAGAGTTATCATAACAAAAACAGCATGGTATTAGTATCAAAGTAGACATGAAGACCAATGGAACAGAATACAAAACACAGAGATAAACCCACACAGATAAAGTCATCTGTATTTGACAAAGGTGTCAAAAATATATGTTGGAGAAAAGACAGGCTTTTTAACAAATGGTGCTGGGGAAAAATGGATATCCATATGCAGAAGAATGGAATTAGATCCCTTGCACCCTGCATAAAAGTCAAACCAGAATGGATCAAAGACTTAGGATTAGACCAGAAACCTTGCAAATGCTAGAAGAAAACATAGAATCATCACTCCGTCGTGTATTGCAGGCATTGACTTCCTCAACAAGACCCTTAAAGCTCAAGAAATAACCAAGAATCAATAAGTAGGATATTATCAAATTAGAAAACTTCTGCCCAACAATGATTGAGAGTGAAAAGAGAGTCTACAGAATGGTAAAAAAAATCTTTACCAGCTACTCATCTGACACAGATTAATATCATAATAATATATTATAATATATATAATATATAATATCATAATAATATATAACATAAAGAACTCAATGCCAAAAATAACTTGATCAAAACCACTCTTCTCAAAAGAAGAAACACAAATGGCCAACATATATGAAAAATGTTCAACATCTCTAGCAATCAGGGAATTAAATGGAAATCAAAACTACACTAAGATTTCAGCTCATTCCAGTCAAAATGACAATGATAAAGAATACAAATAATAATCAATGCTGGCAAGGATGTGCGGGGAAAGGTACACTCATATATTGCTGGTGTGACTGCAAATTAGTAAAATCACTGTGGAAAGCAGTGTAGAGAGTCCTCAAAAAACCAGGATTGGAACCACCAAAGATCCAGTGATAGCACTCCTCAGTATTTACCCTGAAGAATTAAAGGCATCATACTACAGTGATACATGCAGACCCATTTTTATAGCAGCATAATTCACAATAGCCAAACTATGGGACCAGCCTAGGCGTCCATCAATAGATGAATGAATAAAGGAAATGTGGTGCATATACACAATGGAGTTTTACTCAGCCAAAAGAAAAGGGAATGACATTTGCCGGTAAATGAAAAAAAAAAAAAAAAAATGGAGAAAATCTTGCTAAGTGAAATAAGGCAGACTGAGAAAATCAAGAGTGGATTGTTTTCTCTCATGTGTGGAAACAAGAGCAAAATAAGGGAAAGAAGGCAGTGGGGGAAGGGATCAGATATGCTAGAGGAAATTCAATGCAAGAGGAGGAGGAGAGCAAGAGGAAGGGAGGAAAGGAGGGAAAGGGGAGGAAATGTGGAGTAAATTTAACAAAATCAAGTTATACACATATATAAGTGTACCGAAGGGAATTTCATCTTTATATGTAGAAAGTACCAATCAAAAATAAAGGAGTGAAAGAAAGGTCAGTAGCAAAGGGGAGAGGGAAATGGGAATTGAAATCAAATTCTTTGCATGTATGATTTTGTCAAAATGAACCCAAATACCATGTAATTATAATGCTCTAATAAAAAGTAATTATTATTTACATCTCAATTAACAAGGATGCAGCAGGGCAGGCTGACTTGCCAGCTACTGAAGCCTCTACTCTCCCCTTCTGAAAATGAAGACTTGTCTTTCCCAATGTAATTCAATGAGCAGCCACAAGAGGGCAGTAGAAAGAGCCAGCCCAAGTACAGCATCAGGTATTCATCAGGTATTCAGAAGCATCTAGGAAATATTGGGTATTCAGATGTGGCACCCAGGACTGAGGCAGGGCTGGGACTGGGCACAGCAAGAGGCACTTCCTGTGCAGGCTGGTAAAAGACCTACTGAGTGGGCAGGATTTGCATTGGAAGATAAGTTCAGGACAAAGCAAAGCCTAGGAAGAGCATGGAGCCAACTACATGCTCAATTCTCATATTAGCTCATATTGCTACAGATTCAGCGAAATCAGCATGGCTGCCCACTGTATGCACCATCTCAGAGAAGGTCATTATCCCAACACAGAGACAAAAGCCAGAAGTCAGAGATTCTATTCTATCACTTGCCCCACCTCTCAACCTTCATGACCAGGTTCCAGGTCATGCAGTTCCTATCTCCTGAAAATTATTAATCTATTTCTCTTCCTTTTCATATTCACTACCATTATCTTAGTTTAACATTGATCCTCTTCCAATAAAATAGCTTCCAAAAGTTTTCAGCTTCTATGACTATCATATCGCTCTTTCTAATTTATTTGTGTCTCTATATTTAAAGTGAGTTTCATCATGATTCTACCCCAAAAAATTAATAGAGCTACAAAAATTGACCCCAAAGAAATGAAGATCTGCTGGGCACAGTGGTACATGCCTGTAATCCCAGCAACTTGGGAGGCTGAGGCAAGAGGATTGTAAGCTAGAGTTCAGCCTCAACAATTTAGTGAGGCTCTAAGCAATTTAGGTCCCATCTCAAAATAAAAAGGGCTGGGGATATTGCTCAGTGATTAGGCATCTCTAGGCTCAATCCCCTGTGCAAAAGAGGCAGGGAGGAAATGAAGATCTATAAACTGATTGAAACATTTCAGAATAATCCTCTTAAAGAAGTTCAGTGAATCACAAGAAAACAGACAAACAAACAAAATTAGGAAAATAAGACTTGAACAAAATGAAAAGTGTAAGAAAGAAATTTAAAAAAAAAAAACAGATATCCAAGAAATGAAGAATACAATGTCTTATCAGAGAAGGTTAATAGAGCCCTTTCACAGCAGACTTGACCAGCAGAATAAATGAATTCTAAGACACTTCATTTGAATCATCCAGTTGGAGTAATATGTGAGTTAGCTTTGCACTGCTGTGACCAAAATGCTCCACAAGAACAATTTGGAGAAGGGAGTGTACTTTGTCTCATAGTTCCAGAGGCTTAGTCCATAGTCAGTCAAGTTCATTGTCTGGGTCCAAGGGCATGGTGGAGGAGCGCTGCTCAACTCATGGCAGCCAGGAAAAAGAGAGAGAGGAAGGGGCCACTGGGAAAAGCACTCTTTCAGAGACCACCTCCAGTGACCTACCTCCTCAAACCACTTGCCTATAGTTACCACCCAGTTAGCCCCTTCAAATTAGCATGGACTGATTAGGTTACAGCTCTCACAGTCCAACCGTTTCACCTCCTGCATTAACACAGGAGCTGTTGAAGGACACTGCATATCTAAACCATGGTTTCGATGCCCCTGACCCCTAAAAGCTCATGTTCATCTCACAATACAAAATGCATTTACTCCATCTCCAAGAATCCCACAATCTTAACAGTTCCAAAAGTCCAACTCCAAAGTCTCTTCTGAGACTCAAGGCAAGTTTTTGTCTATGAGTCTCTGTAAAAATCAGAAACAAGTTACATATGTTCAATATACAGTAGCACAGAGTAAAAATTCTTATTTCAAAAGGGGCATAGAAAAAAGACAAAACCAGCTGGGCAAATGGGTCCTGTAACTCCTCAGACAGATCTAGAACATATGGTAGCAAGATATTTTCTCCAAAGGACTTAGGCAGTCCCACCCCTCTGGCCTCACTGATTGCAACACACATGGGCTCTCCTTTGGAAGGACTCTGTCCATAGTCAGTAGCTTTTCTCAGAAGACAGCACACATTACTGACATTTCTTAATTCCTGGGGTCTCACAGGAGCATCCCACAGAGATTTCAACCCTCCTACACTTTGCCTGATCTCCCAGGTCTTCCTTTGAAATCTCAGTGGAAGTCTCCATGACCACTTAATTCCAGCATCCTGCATTCCAGCAGAACCAGCAGCATGTGGATGATGCCAAGGTCTACTGCCAGCTCACACAAATGTTGGATGCCCTAGGATCTTGGTTGCTGTGGCCTCTGAATGACTGGGTGACTGAACATGGTTAACAACTTCCTTGCCCCCCCTGTATGAGCAGGGTGCCCCCCATGATCTCTTCTCAAGGAATTTTTCCTTTTAGTTCTTGAGCCTTGTAATGGGTTTGGTCTTGCAAATTCCCAAGATGCCCTGAAGGCTTCTTTCCTATTGTCTGTATGCAAAGTACTTAGCATCTCTTTGGGGGCCATAATCTCTTCAACAAGCACAACTTTCTTGGCCCCAGTTTTACATACACTTTTCTGGTCAAACTGGGAGCTTTTAAACTCCTCCTTCTCTCTTTTATGCTCTTGATTCTCACACACACACATACACACACACACACACACACACACACACACACACACACATAAATTGGCCAAAAACTGCTAGTAATATCCATGCCGCTGTCTGAATACCTGTGCAGCCTTGAAATTTCCTCTGTCAGATTAGTCTATCATCTTTAAATTCAGGCCCACACAAAGTCTTAGGACATCATCAAAGTGTAGACAAGTTCTTTTGCCAGAATATAACACGAATGTTCAATTTCCAATGGAGTGCTCATTCTCCTCTGAAACTTTACCAGCACAGTCTACATCCCAACGAGCATTCTGGTCTTCCAAACTCCCACCAGTAATTCCCATTAAACTCTGCTTACAACATGCTAAGCCTTCTCCAGCCTGTATGTCTAAACTTTTCCAAGTTCCTCCTGCAAATCAGTCCCAAATGCTTCTGAACCACATAGGTTAGTCTCAGCAGTGACCCCACTTTTAGGTCCCAGTTTCTTTGTTAGTCAGCTTTTTGTTGCTGTGACTAAAGTATACAAGAAGAACCATTTAGATGAGGAAAAGTTTATTTTGGCTCACCATTCCAGAGGTTTAGTCCAGAATCAGTCAACTCCATTGTTTGGGGCCCAAGGTGAGACAAAATATCATGATAGAAAGGTGTGGTGGTGGGTACGATGGAATATTACTCAGCCATAAAAAAAACAACAAAATTATGGCATTTGCAGGCAAATGGATGAAATTGGAGAATATCATGCTAAGTGAGATAAACCAATCTCAAAATCAAAGGACGAATGATCTCACTGATAAGCGGATGATGACACATAATGGGGGGGTGATGGGGGGGCAAGAATGGAGGAAGGAGGGACTGTATAGAGGGGAAAGAGGGGTGGGAGGGGTGGGGGGATGAAAAAATAACAGAATGAATCAAAAACTATTACCCTAGGTAAATGTATGATTACACAAATGGAATGCCTCTACTTCATGTACAAACAGAGAAACAAGATGTATCCCATTTGTTTATAATAAAACTAAATTTAAAAAAATAAGAAAGAAAGAAAGGTGTGGTGCGGGATTGCTGTTTACCTCATGGCAGCTGGCAAGTAGAGAGAGCAAGGAGCTGCGGTGAACCCTTCCAGGGCAGGAACTAAGTAACCTAACTCCTCCAGTCACACCCCACCTGCCCAGTTACTACCCAGCCCATTCAAACTCAGATGGACTGATTAAGTTATAGCTCTCACAATCCATCATTTCATCTCAGAATATTATTGCATTAACCCGGGAGCTTTGGGGGAACACCTCGTTCCAAACCATAAGAAGAATCAAAACCAAAACATAATGAAGAAAACTTACAAGATTTATGAGACACCATCAAGTAAAACAATATATTCCTCTTGGGTGACCAAGAGGAGGATGGAAAGAAAACACCCAGAAGATTAAAGAAATATTGACTGAAAACCTCCCAAATCTGGACATACTGTTTCATGCGGCCCAAAGTTCTCCAAATGGTTAAATACAAAAACATCGACACATTATAATTAAGTTGTCAAAAGTCAAACACAAAGAGAAAAATTTGAAAATAACAGAAAAGCAAGCTTTTCACATACAAGGCAACCTTCATGAAACTATCAATGGATTTCTCAGTGGAAACCTTGCAGGCCAGGAAAGAGTGGGATAATGTATTCAAAATATTAAAAGGAAAAAAAATCCTGCCAAGAATACTATACCCACTGAAGCTGTCTTACAGAAACGGAGAGATAATGATCTTCCCAAATAAGCAGAAGTTGAGAGAGTTCATTACTGCTAGCATTGCTTTACAAGAAATGCCAAAGGGAGTCCCTCCACCAAAATAAAAGGACACTAATAACAACATAAAAACATATGAATGTATAAAACTCACTGGCAGAGGTACATAGTCAAATTTAATTTTTTTACTATTGTAATGGTGAAATGAAATGAAATGAAAGTTAAAAACAAATACATTTTAAAATTATAACTATAAAAACCTAATTATACCTAGTAGTATCAAACTTTTTAATATTTTTATCTTTTTATTGACACATAATGTTAGTACATATTTATGGGGCACACTATGATAATTTGACACTTGTATAGAATGTATAATTGTCAACTCAGGGTAATTGGCATTTCCATCTCCCCAAATATCATTTCTACCTGTTGGAAAATCTCCAGACTCTTCCACTTATTTTGAAATATATCAAATTGTTGTAGCCCCCAGTTACTCCACTGTGCTATAGAAGACCAGAACTAATTCCTCCTATCTAAATGTGTTTGGGTATCTGCTATTCAATTGATCTCCATCTCTTCTCCCTTCCCCTTTCCCATAGAGACATTCTTTTGATTTCTTCTCAAAATTCTATTGTCTATCTTTAAATTTTAAAACAGAAATGCATTCAGAATCAAGTTCTTGTAGTGTGGGTAACAGTTGATATTGTTTTCAAATAAGGTTAATAAATTTCAATAAAAATAGAAAAACATAATAATAATTTGTTGATACAGAAGGCAAAAATATGTAAACTGTTACATCAATAACATAAAATGGGGGAGAAGTGAAAATATAGTTTTGTATGCAAAGTTAAGTTGTTATGAGCTTGAAACAGAATGTTTAAACAGTTAAGATGCTTCACATGGGCCAGAGCTATAGCTCAGTAGTACAGTGTCTGCCTAGCACATGGGAGGCACTGGGTTTGATCCTCAGCAATACATAAAAATAAATAAATCAATAATGATATTGTGTCCATCTACAACTAAAAAAATTTTTTTATAAAGATGCTTCATGTAAGCCTCATAATAACCACAGAGGAAAAGCCTGAGGTCTTAACTCAAAAAGGAAGGCAAGAAGAAAAGAAGACAGCAACTCCAAAACAGGCCAAAAAAAAAAAAAAATCTCAAGTCCTTTCCTATCAATAATGATCTTAAATGTAAAGGGATTAAACTTTCTGTTGCAATCACAGAATATTATAGACTGAGTAATTTATAAGGAAAAGATTCCTTGGCTCACAATTCTGGGAGGCTGGGAAGTCCAAGGGCATGTTGACAGCATCTGGGGAGATATTTGAGCTGTGTCATAATGTAGTGAGGGCGAAAGGGACAGCCAGTGTGTGCAGAAGAGACAAAGGGGAGGGGTGGGTAGACTCTCTTCGTATCCACACACTCTTGGTAATGACCATAATCTTTATGATTTTGTATGAATCAGATCATGACATCTGAATACAGACAATTTTACTTCTTTCCTCTGATTTGGATCCTCTTTGTTTCTTTTTCTTGCCTAATTGCTCTGGCTAGGACAGAATTATGTTCACTAATAGTGCTAAGAGTAGTCATCCTTGTCTTGTTCCTGATCTTAGAAAGAAAGCTTTTGGCTTTTCACCACTGAGTCTGATGCTAGTGGTGGGCTGGTCATGTATGACCTTTATGATGTGGAGGTACACTCCTTCTATACCCAATTTGTTGAAAGCAGGCAACTACTTTCTCAAGAGGACTCCTAAAGTTCAGGAAATAATATCAAGCACTAATAAATGGGATGGCATCAAATTAAAAGGTTACTGCACAGTAAAGGAAACAATTAAGAATTTGAAGAGAAAACCTTTGAAATGGGAGAAAATCTCTGCTAGTTACTCTTCTGATAGAGGATTAATATCCAGAATATATAAAGAACTCAAAACACTTAACACCAGAAAAATCAATAACCGAATTACTAAATGGGTAAATGAACTAAACAGACATTTCTAAAAATAAGAGATACAAATGGCCAACCAATATATGAAAAAATGTTTAACATTGTTAGCAATTATGAAAATACAAATCAAAACTACACTGAGATTTCATCTTAGAATGGCGGTCATCAAGAATACAGGCTAAAAAAAAAAAAATAAGAAAAACACAGGCTGTACCACAGAATTTACAGTGTACATCTTTCACTTCCAACCATCAACTTTCACTCCATACAAAGCATAGGAAATGTACAAGAAATTACTGGTGGTTTTTCCTCTTCCAGACTTCATGCTGTGGCCATCAAAATTATGTTTCTCCATATGTTATAAACTACACAATACAGCAATATTATATTTTCTTTTAAAAACTATATTTTATCCAAGAACGTGGGAGATCTTTCCATCTTCTAAGGTTTTCTTTAATTTCTTTCTTTAGTGTTTTGTGGTTCTCATTGTAAAGGTCTTTCACCTCTTTTGTTAGATTATTTCCCAAGGTTTTTTTTTTTTTTTTTTTTTTGAAGCTATTGTGAATGGGGTAGTTTTCCTAATTTCTCTTTCAGAGGATTCATCACTTATGAATAAAAATGCATTAGATTTATGAGTTTTGATTTGATATCCTGCTACTTTACTGAATTCATTTATGAATTCTAGAAGTTTTCTGGTGGAATTTTTTAGCTCATCTAAATATAGAATCATGTCATTGGCAAATAGGGATAGTTTGAGTTCTTCTTTTCCTATTCATATCCCTTTAATTTCTTTTGTCTGTCTAATTTCTCTGGCTAGAGTTTCAAGGACGATGTTGAATAGAAGTGGTGAAAGAGGGCATCCCTGTGTGTCCCAGTTTTTTGTCAGAATGGCCATACTACCAAAGTGCTATACAAATTCAATGCAATTCCAATTAAAATCCCAGTGACATTCCTCATAGTAATAGAGAAAGCAATCATGAAATTCATTTGGAAGAATAAGAGACCCAGAATAGCCAAAGCAATCTTAGCAAGAAGAGTGAAGCAGGTGGTATCACAATACCAGACCTTCAACTGTACTACAGAGCAACAGTAACAAAAACAGCATGGTATTGGCACCAAAATAGACAGGTAGATCAATGGTACAAAACAGAGGACACAGAGTCAAACGCCAAAAACACAGTTATCTCATACTAGACAAAGGTGACAAAAACATACAATGAAGAAAAGATAGCCTGTTCAACAAATGGTGCTGGGAAAACTGGAAATCCACATGCAGCAAAATGAAACTAAACCCCTATATAGCCTGTTCAACAAATGGTGCTGGGAAAACTGGAAATCCACATGCAGCAAAATGAAACTAAACCCCTATCTCTCATCCTGCACAAAACTCAACTCAAAATGGATCAGAGACCTTGGAATTAAACCAGAGATCCTGCACCTTATAGAAGAAAAAATAGGTCCAAATCTTCATCATGTCAGCTTAGGACCGAACTTCCTTAACATGACTCTCAAAGCACAAGAAATAAAAGCAGAAATCAGCAATTGGAATAGATTCAAACTAAAAAGCTTTTTCTCAGCAAAGGAAACTATCAACAATGTGAAGAGAGAGCCTACAGAGTGGCAGAAAATCTTTCCCATACACACTTCAGATAGAGCACTAATCTCCAGAATCTATAAAGAACTCCAAAAACTACATCAAGAATACAAATAACCCAATCAATAAATGGGCTAAGGAAATGAGCAGACACCTCACAGAAGAAGATCTACAACCAATCAACAGATAAATGAAAAAAATGTTCAACATCTCCAGTAATAAGAGAAATGCAAAACTACCCTAAGATTCCATCTCACCCCAATTAGAATGGTGATTATCAAGAATACAAGCAACAATAGGTGTTGGCAAGGATGTAGGGAAAAAGGTACACTCATACATTGCTGGCAGGGTTGCAAATTAGTACAGCCACTCTGGAAAGCAGTGTGGAGATCCTCAGAAAGCTTGGAATGGAACCACCATTTGACCCAGCTATCCCACTCCTTGGCCTATACAAAAGGACTTAAAATCAGAATACTACAGTGATGCAGCCACATCAATGTTTATAGCAGCTCAATTCATAATAGCCAGATTGTGGAACCAACCTAGATGCCCTTCAGTTGATGAATGGATAAAGAAACTGTGGTATATGCACACAATGGAATATTATTCAACCATAAAGAAGAAAAAAATTATGGCATTTTCAGGCAAATGGATGAAATTGGAGAATATCATGCTAAGTGAGATAAGCCAATCTCAAAAAACTAAAGGCCAAATGATTTCTCTGATAAGTGGTGACAATACATAACGGGTGAAGGGGGAGGAGCTAAGGGAAGAATGGCAGAAGGATGGATTGTGTAGAGGGAAATGAGGGGTGAGGAGGAGGCAGGGGAAGGAAAGATAATAGAATGAGACAAACATCATTACCCTATGTACATGTATGATTACACTAACGGTGTGACTACTTTGTGAACAACCAGAGAAACAAAAGTTGTTGTACCCCATTTGTGTACAATGAATCAAAAGAAAAAATAAGAAAAAAACCCTACATTTTAAAGGGGCTTTAACATTTGCCCACATTTTTAACATTTCTGATGCTCTTCATTCTTTCACACAGACACAGACTTCTGTCTGGTGTTATTTCCCCTCTGCCTGATATGGGCAATAAAAGACCCTGGGAAATTATCATTTCCAAAGTCAACCTTGGCAAAAATCTGAGTAGCTGGAAAAGGGAATTCACTTGGCCTTCCCTGCCTGGACACCTATGGCCAGAGTATTCTGCAGACGCTAAGGCAAGAGTGCATTTCTAATGCAGAGGGGTAGAGAACAAAAACACCCCTTTGACTCATGAATACCGTGCAGGGCCCTGGCGTCCCAAACATGGCCCTTAAGAAGTACAACTTACCTGTTCAACCACAGACCCAGAAATGTGGATCAATATTGTCCAAAAGAGTGGCCAGACAGGCTCCCAGGAAAAGGGGCTGTCAACCTGGGTTCACTCATAAGTTCATCACTAAGCAGATACAGCATCTTGGGTCCAGTGCCTAAGCTTTCTGATCTTCAAATTTCTAATTTGGGAATGGATAGGACTCAGGAATGAGACTATAGTGCCCCTACTGCCCTAGAAAGACTCTGATTGCTATTACCCTTTCATATTCCTACTATTTCTTACAATACAGGCCCCCTTTGACCCAGATCAGATGTCTCAGAAAGGTCTATGGTTCTTTTCCCAAGGGATTTCCCATTTGCATCAAAAAGGATATTCAAATCATGATCCTCCTGGAACACAACACCAATTTCTATTCTGAAAAACAAAAACAAAAACAAAAAAAGATTGCAAAGCCCACCTGATCCTCTCACCTGGTCAGGGGCTGCCAGACCAGAGCACCATACTGGATATAAAGAGTCCTAATTCAACCACTGACTCAACGTGGGACCTGGCAAGTCATACTCTCTCCAGGGTACTGTTCCTCCACTTGTATAATTGTAGATCTCGACTCCTTCTGCTCAGCATCTCCTGGTAAAAGTCTTAAACTTTGTTGATGAAACCTTGCAACCCACAGAGAGAAAGAAAAATTGACTTAAAATGGAAGCAGACTGGTATTGCCCACATGAAGGTGAAGATTTAGAAATATTTAGGGCCTTAGCCATGTATCTCTTCATCTGCAAAAATGGCCTAAAAGAAGGCAGACACACCAAATTAGGAAATAATGGATTTAGAAGCAAAATCTAGATATATGCCCTTCAAGCAGATGAAACAGAAAGTTTGAAAACATCCTGTGCGTGGTTGCACAGCCGCTCAGGAGGCTGAGGCAGGAGAATCACAAGTTCAAAGCCAGCCTCAGCAACTTGGTGAGGCCCTAAGCAACTTAGTGAGACCCTGTCTCTAAATAAAAAATCAAGAAGGGCTGGGGATGTGGTTCAGTGGTTGAGAGCCGCTGGGTTCAATCCCCAGTACCCATCCCCTCAAACACAAAGAAGAAAAGAAAGAAAACAAAAGGATAACACAGAAATGCAAACAGATAAGATGGAATTGTGGCTGAAAGAAACACACAGAGAGAAGGAGGGACCTACTTAAATGTTAAAAAGTATAAGTAATAACCATAAACCTACATGCACCAAAAACGTAGTAACTAACAGATAAAGATATATAGAAATCCATGGGGGAGCTTTTAAACATACAGTTATTTGGGGAAATTTTAATATACCTCCTTCAGAACCATATTAATTAAATAGAAAATAACAGGAAGTACACACTAGAAGGTGATAACAGAATTAACAAGCCATAACTTTATACCTAAGTAAAGAACATATAGTGGAATGAGACAGACATCATTGCCTTATGTACATGTATGATTACATGAAAGGTGTGAATCTACATGGTGCACAACCATAGAAACGAAAAGATGTACCCCATCTGTGGACAATGAGTCAAAATGCAGTCTGTAAAAATAAGATTAAAAAAAAGAATTTTTAAAAGAATGAAAAAAAATAAAGAACATAAACTTTTTAATGGTTGAAGAATATTTACAAAAATCACCTGTATACTTCACCACAAAGAGAATATTAACGTTCAAAAAAGGAAAGATTTAAGGGCCACTTATTGTATCCTAAATCTATTAGAAATAAAATTTTAAACTGCTCTTCAACTTAAAAAATTGGAATTACAAAACATGCACCCAAATTATCTATGTATCAGTGAAAATAAGACTTTTATACCAAAACCTGTGGGGCAGAGGCAGAAGGTATGCTTAGAGAAAAATGTATAACAAAAACTAAAGTAAAAGTAGTGGTTCTTGTCTTTATAAAAGAAAAAAGAAATAACTAATATTTTTACTAGTTTATAAGTAGAAGACAGAATTACTATGAAAACAAGAATTAATATTAAATATTGAACACTGGCAGAGATTAATGAAAATCAAGATAAAAGTAATTAAAAGCAAAATCCAATGGCAACACTTTGGAAAATCAAGGGACAAATAAATGAAGATAACACAAGCCTTATTAAAAAGAAGAGTTAAAAAAATCTCAAGATTTG
The DNA here is from genome assembly GCF_902686455.1 of Sciurus vulgaris. Lineage (NCBI taxonomy): Eukaryota > Metazoa > Chordata > Mammalia > Rodentia > Sciuridae > Sciurus > Sciurus vulgaris. The sequence goes on along the minus strand of NC_136478.1, from coordinate 34,516,330 downwards.
GTATAAAAGCTAGGCACAGAGACACCTGGCTGTCATCCCTGCATTTTAGGGATCACGACAGGGGGCTGACAAGTTCTAAGCCAGCCTCAGGAACTTAGCGAGCCCCTGAGCAACTTAGACACTGTCTCTAAATAAAATATAAAAAAGGACTTGGAACATGGCTCAGTGGTTAAGCACCTCTGGGTCCAATCCCCAGCACAAAATATAAAAATAAAAATAAAATTAAAAGTCTGAGAAAGGATACAGAGCAAAAAAATAAGTTCCTATATTCATATATTAAGTGTATTTTTTTTAAGTACTGGGAATTAAACCCAGGAGTGCTTAACTACTGAGTCACATCCCAAGCCCTTCTTTATATTTTATTTAGAGACAGGATCTTACTGAGTTGCTTAGGACCTCTCTAAAATGCAGAGGCTGACTTTGAACTTGAGATCCTCCTGCCTCGGCCTCCAGAGCTTTTGGGATTATAGGTGTGAACCACATGCCAAGCTCTATTCTGTGTATTTGCTGGAATATGTTTTTTAGATTTTTTGGTATCTTTATTATTGCATAGAAGTATGTAATTCATATTATACAGAACCTATATAATACATATCCTATCTAATCTTTAAAGAGCAAATAATTTCAATGTCACTTCAACTATTACAGACAAATAGAATATAGACATTTCTGCATTAATTTAACCGGACATCATAACTTAATATTAACATTTTAACCAAAACCACAGACCAATTTCACAATAAAGTAAATGCAAAAAATATCTGAAAATGTTGCAAAATACACCAAACATGCCAATGTCTAAAATAATGATTCCTCAAACTCAATTGAATTTATAACAATAAGTAAGAAATGGTTTACTACATGGATATCTAGCAACGTATTTTATTACATCAACAAATCAAAGGAAAGCTATATAATCATATCAAAAGATGATACAAAAACAAAACATTGCATTAAGCTATTATTACTAATAAAAACTCCAAAGTTAAAATTAAGCTGCTAAAACGTGATAAAACATATACCCCAAAGAGCGGCAAATATCATTGCAAAATGATGAAATGCTAAAGTCATTTTAAGAGTAATCAGGGATAAAATGATGCATATCATTCTTGTCATTGTTTTTACAGGGTCTGTCAAATTAAATGTCAAGAAGAAAATAAAATTTTTATAAATAAAGGATTTTTTCGTTTTACTCAAATATTGCATTCCTGCCAAAGTCAAGAAAGTCTTGTAAATCAATAAAATTTGCTAATTGATAAAATGCACTGTTGGTTGTGTACTAGACAAACACATTTTAAAGAAACAACAGATTTTCTCTATACACGTCATGCCCATTAAAAATGGAATGGGTAGAAAATATTCCATCCTCATAAGTAAAAGTTTATAAAATAATTAGAGGAATTTAACAAGAAGAAAAAATTAAGATCTCCAAGCTCTAACCCCAGTAGGATTTTCTTCAGTACGAATGCCATATTTGGGTCACATCAGACGTTCAGAGTTTCATGCATTTGTGGCTCCGTGCAAACCATCATTTTCTCCCCTTTTCTGTCTAATAAACGGTTTGTCCTTTAACGCCACCCCCACCCCCAAAGCTCATCCCCTCTGATTTCTTCCTCAACCTCCTCTAGGCGAATTTCCTGTAGGTAAACTCCCTCTGGGGAAGGAGGAGAGGAAAGATGGAGGGAAGCGGTAATGGGAAGGAAGGGAAGGAAGTGAGAGAGGCAGAGAGCCCGCGGGAGGAGAGGAAGGATTGGATTGCAAAGCCGCCACCTGGACCGGGTGGTCCCTGAAGCCCCTGCTCTCCCTCCTGCCAACCCCGCCTCCCTCCTCTCCCAGGCGCTAACTCAAGGGGGCACCTGTCCTCTTTCAGAATTAGACATCAAGGATGCCATCGCCCTAGAGTCCACTCAGCGGGCGAGCACGTACCGCCGACAGAGCAGCATCATAGATCCCACGCTGCAGGAGGCCATCTTCAGCGGCCGCAGGGCCACCCTCACGTTGAGAGACTGGGCAGGCAAGACGCCAGACATCGCTTACGAGCGCAAGCTGAAGACCCTCATGGACAAGAGCACCGAGCCCAAGATTGAAACCCTGAAAATGCTCAAGCCGGAGGAGGTGCTCAACTGCCGGTGAGCCGCCCCGGGGCCAGGGCGTGGGCCGAGGGTGTCCTGGGAGAGGGAGGCCGTGGTCACTGCTGTCTCCGGTTCGGACACCTGGAAACCTAGGTGGGTGGACTCACAGGAGTCAGCTCCGTCCCTGAGTCCCAAAGAACCGTTCCAGCCGGAGCCAGTGGGTTGCAGGGGTAGCAGCCATTTAGGTGTGCTAGTTTGGGCGCTACACATTTGGACACTTAGGCAACCCTTCCAATATTTCCATTGGTTGCACAACAGAAGCCATGAACAGTATTCAAAAAGGGAAGAAGGAAAAGTGGCCTACCCCTGTAATCCCTGGGGGGCTGGAGGCTGAGGCAGTGGGATCACAAGTTCCGGCCAGTCTCAGCAACTTAGCAAGACTCTGTCTCAAAATTTAAAAAAAATAAAATAAAAAGAACTGGAGATTAGCTCCATAGTAAATTGCCTCTGGGTTCAATCCCAAGTGCAAAAGAAAAAAAGAATGAGTTGCCTGTGGTCTTATTTTAACAGGAAATTCTGCTAAGATCCTTACACTATGGGGTGGAATAGTAGCCATAGTCCCCAGTGGCGCTCTGCTATGCTTTTGGACTTTTAGACTCCCAAGGGGACCATGAATCAAGTTAGGCCATTTAATAGGTACTGCTCTTACCAAAGGGCTCCCTTCTGCTTGCTCTTATTTATCAGGGCTCTCTGCTTTTCAGCAACACCAAGCAGCTTGGACTCCACCCCAACCCACCCACTCCTCCCCACCTCCACCGCCAAAAAAAACCAGGGATCCCCCTCTCCATAGCCCAGTGTTATCCTCACTATAAAGATATAAAAGACAAAGCCCAAAAACCTTAGCTGAGAGCAAAGGAGACAACAGAGTAATGTAGACATCCTTGTGAAATTGATAGCAATAAACTCATCCATAGGTATAAGATGGCCACAATGGTGGGAAGTCCGCAAGGCCAGCTCTACCTACTGCCAGGCTAAGAGGCAGTTAGGTGGGATGGTTAATTGGCTGAATGATGAACAGGTAGAGTCCCCAGTTGACTGCCCTTGTGGGTAATCAATGACTGGACGACTTTGGCTGGGCCTTTTAGATTGAGCACGTGTTTCTAATTGACTCTGGCTCCGTGGGGTCCATGGTGGGAAGAAAAGAGATTTGGCTAGGACTCTGGCCCTCCAAGGAGGGAGGAAGAAAATTTGAAAAGATGGCATATATGAAGCCATTAGAAAAAGATGCAAGAAAAGGATGAAATAGTTCAGAGTGGGATCTTAATGGACGCCCACATGCACCAGTGTGTGAGACCTCAGAGGCTGGACTGGTCAAGGAGGAGGAGGTGGGCTGTGGCTGGAGTCATCAAGGAAAGGGTCGTCCAGGCGTGGGGATAGGTGAGCGGTGGAGCTGGCCACGAGAACAGGTGAGCTCCGGGGAGCTCTTGAAGTAGCTCCACCTCCATGTCTGTAGCAAAGTACCCAACCAGCAGGAGGCCTGAGTAGGGGGCTTCCTCCCCTCATGCTAAAGCTGGGAGGAAGGCCAGGCTTGATGGTGCAGTAAGTTCTCTGGCTCAAGCAGCAGAGATACTTTCTAGAACATACAATGAAAATGGAATCTATTCCATCCTTCAATATAGATTGTGGGGCTTTAGAAAATAATGTAAATCAACATCCTAAATTATTTTTTAATTTGCTGACTATTATTAGAATAAAATATGCACTTCGTCCCTACGGCTGTTCAGCCATTATTTCCACCATTCTGTATTTCAACCCTTGGCATCTCTCAGAGTACGTGCCTATGAGGGTGACGAAGCACACAATAATTTACACTAGTTTTTCTCCCCACTTGGCTTCAGGTGACAGCCACATTACACTTTGTTCCTCCTAATGCCATTTTAATTATGGCATTTTAATTAAGAACCCTCAGAATGGGATAGTTGATTCTTGGCTTAAGAATTCCTCTGTTGATGGAATTTCTCATATCCCTGTTGTTGATAAACCCCACATGAACACTTTCTATTATGTAACTTTTCCTTCCACTGACTTCTTTACTTGAGATAAGTGGATGCTTTAGTTAGCTGTTTCACTGCTGTGACTAAAAGTCTTAACCAAAACAATTGTAGAAGAGGAAATGTTTATGTGAGGGCTCACGGTTTCAGGGGACTCAGCCCATAGACAGGTGACTTCATTCCTCGGGGCTGGAGGTGAGGCTGAACATCATGGAGGAAGAGTGTAAAGGAGGAGAGCCGCTCACATCATGCTCAGAGAGCAGAGAGACTCACCAGATATGTACCCCAAGGCCACGCCCCAATGGCCCACCTCCTCCAGCCACACCCCACCCACCTTCAGTGACCACTCAGTTAATCCCTTTGGGGGAGGGATTGATTCACTGATTGGGTTCAGGCTCATAACCCAATCATTTCTCCTCTAAACCTTGCATTGTCTCACACTTGAACTTCTGGGGGACACCTCACATCCAAACCACAACCGTGGAGAACCTAAATGGAGTCGCTCCGTCAGAGACAATGAACCTTTTGCCCTGGGGCAAGGTAGGAGTGGTGCTTGGCAAATTGATTTAGAGAGTCCCACCGAGGCCGGCTGGCCACCTCTGCAGGGTGTTCCTGTGTCTTACAGTGTGTCTGTCAGTTCTAGAGAGCCAGTCCCCTGGAGAGGTCCCACACTTCATGCTGCTTAAAGTTAAGCTCTTATCAATAACGATGGACGCTCCCGTGATGCCACTTGCCACTGACACCCTCCTTTTGCACAGATACCTGCGACTGTCCAAGAACAACATCCGGACCCTGCTCAAGCTGTGCAAAGATGCGGGGCTGAACATGGACATCCATCCTCACATGGTTGAAGCAGAGATAGATTCTAAGAAAGTTTTCACCCAAGGCTCCAATGCAACCCCCTAAGTGGCTCCTCGCCATTGCTGCCTAGGGGTCCTTCTGCCATCGGGCCCTTGGCCACAGATGCTGGCCATCCTCTGGCACACGACGACTAGCCCTTCAGATGTAGTGTGTCTCTTTTAGACCGTGACAATCAGACTGCTTGCATCCTTGTGCCGGTGTGGGCTTTGTCCTCGACATTCAAGTCCAAACCAACCTAAAAGAAACCATGGTTCTTCTCCCACTCAAGGAGGAGTTCTTGGAAAGGGCTTCTTAAGAAGGAAGGCTTATGCAAGGGGGAGCCCAGAGTCCCCAGAGCAACCTCAGGAAGGTCATAGGGCAGGAACCTCTGCCAAAGGTCATAGGGCTGGTTGGGGACCCCTGTGCAGGACTTGGCTCTCTGGGGTGCTGGTCCTCTTGTGTGAAGGACAGGGGACTGACCTGGAATAAACAAGCCTCAGTCAACAAGGGGCCCTTGGGTACCCATGGGCTGTCCACCAGGGAGATGGGAGCTTCCAGAGCTGGTAGGGACCTTGATGTCCATAAGTCTAGGACCTCATTATTCCCTTGAAGTAAAAGGCCAGAGAGGATAAGGAACTTGGCCAGAGTCACACAGATGAGAAGTGGCAGGACTGAGGTCCAGTGTCCTCACCTCAGCCTCCTGCTCCACCCTCTTGCATGACAGAGGTCACTGGCAGATCCTGCAGGACTGTTCAGAGACCTCGTCTTCCCAGCCCGGCACCTCTGCCAGTCAAAGCGATAGGCCTAAGCCCTTCTGGTCCCCATAAGCATTTTAAGTAAGTCTGAAGCCCAACTGCCTCACTTACGAGCTGTGTGATGCTAAGCCAGCCACTCTCTGCCTTTGCTTAGCATCTACAAAATGGTCCTAATGACGGCAGCTGCTGAGCAGGGACACCATGAAGAGTAAAGGAGAGCATTCAGGTGAAGCAGGAAGCACAGTTATTGACACCCAGGAGCTGTACCCATGGTCCCCTGGGCTGGGTAAGGAATTGACTTCCCAGCGGCTGCATTCCGAGAAATGATCCTCAAAATCAGGCACGTGCATGTTCGAATCAAGCCCTGTTAAAAAGCTACTGGTGCCAAATCTATGTCCTCCCAGGTAAACCTCAAAATGTAATGGCCCCTAGGTCACTGAGAGCTAGTACACAGCCCTGGGGGAGCAAGACTCTCAAAAATACCATTGCACACCTGCGCTCCAGCCAGGCCCTGGGAGCTGCTTACTGTCGGACTCCACACAGTGAAATGGCGCGGATTCTCCAGGGATTCTGTGCCTTTTAAACTTCCATGCCCCACACTGAGGATCTAAAGTGATCCCTCAGAGGTGAGTGGCCTTCCTGTGAGCGTCATTGCTCTGGGGTCACAGAGAGGCCCTGGAGACCACCAGACCCCATGCTACCCCAGCCCACACCAGAAGTACAGTCACAACTGAGAGGTGGGGCCCCTTGGAGGAGTCGGGAGGCCACGGTAACTGAGCAAGAGCATGGTGAGCCCTGCCATGTTGGGACAAAACCTCAGCCAAACTCACCAGACTCTAAAGAAACCAGGTGCATGTGATTAGGTGACACTCCTCTCCAGCAAACTCCTGTGCCTTTGGGAGAAGCAGCAGCTCAAAAGCAGAAAAGGAAAAGTATTTTCTGAGAATCACTATTTCAGTCAGTTTTGTTGTTGTTGTTGTTGTTGCTGTGACTGAAAGGCCCAACCAGCACAATTATAGAGGAAGAAAAGTTTATTTGAGGGCTCACGGTTTCAGAGGACTCAGTCCAGAGAAAGCCGGCCTCATTCCTTGGGGCTGGAGGTGAGGTTGAACATCATGGCAGAAGAGTGTGGAGGAGGGAAGCTCCTCACATCATGATCAGAAAGCAGAGAAAGACTCCACTTGCCAGATACAAATATCTACCTAAAGCCATGCCCCGATTCCCACCTCCTCCCGCCACACCCACCACTTCAGTTACCACTCAGTTAATCCTAGGAGAGGGTTAAATCGCTGATTGGGTTAAGACTCTCACAACCCAATAATTTCTCCTCTGAACCTTCTTGCATTGTCTCACATGAGCTTTTGGGGGACACCCCATATTCAAACATAACATTCTGCCCTGGGCCCCAAAAGCTCACACTCATCGAACAAGGCAAAATACATTTAGTCCATTTCTAAGAGTCCCCATAGTCTTAAAAGTTCAGAGATTGCTCAAAGTTCAAGTCCAAAGTCTTCTCTGAGGCTCAAGGCAACCTGGCATTGTGACCTCCTATAAAACTAAAAACAATTTACAAGTATCCAATATATAATGGTACAGAGTAAACATCTCCATTCACAAAATTAGGGGCATAGAAAGAAGGGATGGGACCAAAGCAAGACTGAAATCCAGCTGGGCAAACAAGGCCTGCAGCTCCATTTCTGGTACCTGGGCACATGGCTTCATGATGCTCTCTCCAAAGAGCTTTGTTCATCTCTCCCCTGTGGCCTTGTTTGTTGTAATCCAAGTAGCCTTTTTGCTGGCTTTTGCTTTCTGCTCCTGAATATCACAATAAACTTGGTTAAAAGCCTCCAGCAAAGCCCATGCCTCTGTCTAAATGCTATGCTGCTTAGACATTTCTTCCACCAGAATAAGAAGTCCATGGCTTTTAAAATCAGCTTCACAGAAAGTCTCAGAACATGGGCAAAATGCAGACAACAACTCAGCCAGAATATAACATGAATGGCCTCTACTCCAAATTCCAGTAGACTCCTCCATTTTCTCTAAACCCTCTTGAGCTCTGTCTTTACTGTCCATGGTCCTATTGGCATTCTGGTCTTCTGAGCACCCACCAGAATCAACCATTAAGCTCAGCTTATAAAAACTTAAAGCATTTCCAGTTTGCGCTGCTAAGCAGCTCAAAATTCCTTCCACCAATTCCAAAAACCACATGATGAGGTTAGTCACAGCAATGACCCCATTCCTGGTACCAATTTCTGTTTTAGTCAGCTTTTTCAATGCTGTGACTAAAAGACCCAACCAGCACAATTATAGAGGAGAAAAAGTTTATTGAGGGCTCATGGTTTCAAAGGTCTTAGTCCATAGAAGCCTGGCTCCATTCCTCAGGGCTTGAGGTGAGGCTGAACATCATGGCAGAAGAGTATGGCACAGGGAAGCAAGCAGCTCACATCATGATTAGAAAGCAGAGAGAGAGAACTCCACTTGCCAGATACAAATATATATCCAAAGCCACACCCCAATTCCCATCTCCTCCACCCATACCCTACTACTTTACTTACCACTCAGTTAATCCCTATCAGGGGATTAAGTCACTGACTGGGTTAAGACTCTCACAACCCAATCATTTCTCCTCTGAACCTTCTTGCATTGTCTCTCACACATGAGCTTTTGGGGGACACTTCCTACCCAAACCATAATAATCACTTTATTAGTCCATTTCCTGTTGCTATAACAAAATACTTGAGGTTGGGTAACTTTGACAGCAAATAGGTTCATTTAGTTGATAGCTTTGAAGACTGAAGGTCCAAACTACATGGCAGGGACTCTTGCAAGGGCCCCATTGACAGTATCACATCATGGCAGATGGCCTCATGGCAGGAGCACACACAAGAGGCAACAATTACACAGGAAGCCAGAGAGTGGGAAAGGACCAGCTTGCTCTTTCATGACAACCTTCTGGGGAGAACGAACCAGGTCCACAGGTACTTCGTTAATTCCTTCAGAAAGAAGAGCCCCCAGTGCCCTCCCACCAGGTTCCACCTCTTAAAGGTCCCATCGCCTCTCACAGCCACATTGGGGATCAAGCTTCCAGCACAGGAACCCTTGGGAGACACACTCAAACTAGATCCAAACCACAGCGATGCCAGTGTCAGAAGCTTCATCAGGATTACCTCAGCAGAAGCAAAACCCAGAACCATCTTCAAACCTCACTACTGCAGACCAGAAGTCAGGATGAGGTTCTGCCAACCTCTTTCCTGTGTTAAGGGTCTTCACCTCTAGGAAGTCCTTCAGCCTGTCCAACCTGCCTCTCTCTTGCTGCAGTCTGAACCTATTTTCTCTCACCTAAATCAGTGTGGAAGGGGAGAAGTCAGTCTTCATTGTCTAGTAAATATTTATATTCGGGAAGGACAAGTGATGGGGAACAAATTAAATAATAGATTAAATGGCCCTGAAAAGTTAAGTGTCAGATATATGAACCACAGCAGTGTAATACGACAGTGGCCATTTACACTTTTCATCTTCAGACTTGATTTCCCCCCACACTTTTTTAGCATACGATTCAGTTTGATTATCTCTCCAGGATGATTACCACATCTTTAAAATGAATAACCAATGGTCTCAGCCCAGGCCTTGAATAAGGCTTGAAGTCAGTGACTGAATGGTTTTCCAGGAATAAGGGCTGACTGCAGGGTATCAGATTTGATTTATTCATCCTTTGTCTTGCCCGCCACCAATTGTATTATATGGCTGGTTTTCTGTATTCCCCTTGTGGTCCCCTTGTGGACCCATAGGTCCTTTCCTGCAGAGCCCGGGTTGTTTTCTAGTTCTATTCTTCCAGGTTGCTTTGCACCAAGAGGTCTGAATGCAGGAAGCTCAGCTCCTCTGAAGACACGAAGGATCCAGGGCCCCGCATCCCATCCCTACTCCTCCCGACTCAGGGGAGTGTTTGGGGTGGTGGACAGCAGGCGGATACTTGGGATCCCAGTACTCCAAGGGCAACCAGTTCATCAAAGCACGGTGAAGGAAGTCAAGCACCACGGGAGAGCCAGGGATGGCGGACCATCGCCATAGACTGGAAGAGGGGGAAGGGTAGGAAAGGCTTTTTGGGAACAGAAAGGCTAAGGTAGAACTTTTATGGATAAACAGGAGTTACGGGGCTCTTTGAGCGATATGGAAGGGAAGACAGAGGGAACAGAGCGTGCAAAAGCTCAGCAGCCAGGGACAGTGTGGCATGTTGGAGAACCTGCATTAGCTCAGTCTGGATGGAGGGGACAGTTGACAAGGGAGCAGTGGCAAGAGATGCTGTGCACAGAGGGCTCGTAAGCTGCACAACAAGGCGTTTCTCCTCTGGAGTTGTCATTCATTCATTTCACAAATAGTGAGCTCCTACTATGTGCCACAGACTGTTTCAATGGCTAAGGATTCAGCAGTGAGTCACAACCGTCTCATTCTTGCTTCCATGGAACCGTGATGCTGAGGAGATAAAATGGATCGCACAATAGAACATTGGGGGAACATTCTAGTTGGGAGACACATGCACCTCAACTAAAATTTCAGCAAGAAGTGAGAAAATAAAAGCCAAGTGGAATGCCAGGAAATGACTGGGCAGAGGGGAGAGGATGGCAGCTTTAGGGTACGACTCGAGAAGGAGGCGGCCTCCACGTGCAGATCCGGGGAGTGCTCCCACAGAGGGAAGAAGAGATGAGGGCTGTTGGAGGAACTTTACAGAAGGTCAGCATGGCTGAAGCAGCAAGAGAGAGGAGAGCCAGCAACGTACCCAGGTCTTGTAGGCTGTGGTCTAGGGCGTGCATTTCATTCTGCTTGCAAAAGGAAACCACTCTGGAGAATAATAAATACAGAAGAGATCCCTGTGGCTTCTCAGAAGAGAGAATATCCTGAGGGAGAAGGGGAAAGCCTAGAGATTAGTTCAGAAGTTATATCAGTCAGCTACAGCTGGGTAACAGATTTCCCCCAAACACAGCTTCCAACTGAACACAATTTCTCAGGAGTCCACAGGTCAATCGGGCATTTCTGCCAATCCTGGCCAGACTCAGCAGCCCTAGGCTGGGCACGTGTGTCTGTGGTCAGTAAGTGGGTTAGCTGGGGGCTGGCTGGTCAAGGACAGTCCTACTGGGATGGCCAGTCTCTGCATCAGGCACATCATTTTCTAATGGGCGATCCTGGGCTTGTGCTCAGGGTGCAGCAGGATTCCAGGAAGCAGGCAAAACTGGGTTGAGGCCCAGGTCAGAACCTGCACACAGCCACGCTCCTCTCATTCTGGACTAGAGTGACCAAAGCAAGTCCCAAGGTCAGTTCAGATTCAAGGTAGAGAAACAGACCCCACCTGCTGAAGGAAAGAGCTGTAATTTCACATTGCAAAGGACCTGGATGCAGGGGGTGGGGTGGCAGTCAAGGACAGTGGCTGTTTTTGCAATTAGCAAGTGAAAGAGAAGTTGGCTTTACAGAAGGTGAGCATGGCTGAAGCAGGAAGAGAGAGGAGAGCCAGCAACGTACCCAGGTCTTTAGGCTGTGGTCTAGGGCGTGCATTCCATTCTGCTTGCAAAAGGAAACCACTGTGGAGAATAACAAATACAGAAGAGATCCCTGTGGGTAATCATGTAGGGAGCAAATGATCAAGGACACATTTTTAAGATAGAGCTGAAGGATTCTGTCATCAGATGGAATGTGGGCATGACAGAAAGGACTCAGGTATGACCCTCAGTCATCCTGTAGTTTGAGTCACTGTTGAGTGCTCAGTCAAGGAGGCGGGGAAGAGAAAAGAGAGGAAGGCAGGAGCCGGTTGGAGCTGGCAGAATGGGAGATGCCTTGGGCACCCAGGATGCTGTTCCAGGAAGAGCCAGGAACCAGGGACAGGAGGGAAGCAGGGGAGTGATGGGGAAGGATCGGAGGAGCAAATTCAGGGACAGCGAGCATTCATGTCTAGAGCCGCTGTGACAAGAACCACAAGGTGGGTGGCTAAACACATCACCTTGGAGTCTGGAGCCTGCAATCTGAAATCAAGGGGTCAGCAGGACTCTGCTGGCTCCAAAAGCTCTAGGGAAGAATGGTGGTTGTTTCTTCTAGCTTCTTGTGCCCCGGGGGTTCCCTGTCATGTGGCAGCATGACACAAGTTCTGCCTCTGTCTTCACTTCTCCACGTGTTTCTGTCCCTTCTCCTCCTTTTCCTCCTCCTCCTCCTCCTCCTCCTTTTGCAATGCTTGGATTGAACCCAGGACCTTGGCATGCTAGGCAAGTGCTCTGCCACTGATCCACATCCCCAGCCCTGTCTCCTTTTCTTATGAGAATACTGGTCATATTGGTTCACTGGCTCACCCCAGTGAGCACCTCCTAACCTGATTATATTTCATAAAGGTCCTATTTGCAAATAAAGTCATGCTCCCAGGCATTAGGGAGTTAGATTACAATACATCTTCTCAGGAGATGCAATCCAACCCATAATACCAGGCCATCCAAGGTGAGGAGTCAGTGGCCCAGTGAGGGGTAGCAAATCCCCCCAGATGCTCCTGAGCTCATGGCAGAGGTGGCACTGGAACCACATGCCTACCGCCCTGCCAACCTGGCCCTCACAGCCATACCCTGCTGCCCAGAGCTTATTCCCAGGCTGATGGGCTCTATGCAGCAGATCCATCCCACTGCCCATTTCCACTCTGGCACATTCAGAGCCAGAGTTACGGGGGAATTCTCCCCTGAACCCCCAAGGCCCAATTCCTGGACTAGCTCATTGACGTGCAAGCCTTTTCCACAGTTACCTTAGCATAAGTTGCTGCCCCAGCCCCTGCTGAGCTGAGTGCCACAGCCTCAAGGGACTGCATGGTACCTCCAGACCCTCAAGAGGGAACTGCTGTGAATGGCCACCTCTTGGGCCCCCGATGCCTCCATTGAGATTGGCTGCTGGCTTTCCTGGGTTCTGTGTGGACTAGAAAATGGAAAAGAGCCTTTGTTCCACTTACAACTGTTGGGGCTACATGGACTCTCTCTGGGGGTCCTCAGGGTTTTTATGCACCAACCCCAAGGCACCAGGAACCTCAGCTTCCTGACAATCCAGCCAAATGTGCCCACAGTGAGCCTCATGATTCAGAGAGCCTTAAGAAGGGAATGGTCCCCAGCCCACACGGAGGTGGGTCTGTCACCAGGCAGCACCACCTGCAGTGCACGCCAAACCCTGGAAGTATTTTCGAAATTCTAAAAGGACCTTGTGATTTGTACAGTTAGTTATATGGCATGTCCTTAGAGTTCTCATCAGAATTAGAAACAGACAGAAACACATACCAGACACAGACACACGTGTTTACAACACAAAAGTTACACTTCGGGACAGTGAGGAAAAGCTGATCTTCCCAATAAATCAGGCCAGCCGATTAAATATCCATAGGGAAAAATAGACTGACCCTCTGCCTCCCATCATATGCAAAATGCCATTCCAGATAGATGCCAAGTGTGGACGCTTGTAAAAGAAAGAGTCAAGATGATCTTCACGACCTTGGGTAGGCAAAAAAAAAAAAATTTTCAGCAGAACCGAAAAAGCACAAAAATAATCTTTAAACATTATGTTAAGATGAATAACTTCTATTCATCAAAAGGGTGATAAACCAAGGGCTACCAAAGGGAGAAGATGTCTTCTGATGATGTATCTGACATGGACTGCTGTCCAGGTGATCTATTTTAAACTCCTATAAGATAAGAAAAAGGCAGATCACTCAACAGGAAAACAGGCTAAAGTCTTATACATTATAGAGGGACTTCACAAAAAAAGTTACCCAAGTGACCAAGAAACGCAAGAAATGTCATTAGTTACCAGAATATGCAAATTCTAAAACACAGCATACATACACGGAGTGACAACAGCAATCGTTGATGAGTATGTGGAGCAACTGGAATTCTCCTCCACTGCTGTTGGGACCATTCAGTCAGTCAGAAGCTCAGGGAAGCAGGGAGCATCCACTAAAGTTGAGTCCACACCTACCCTGTGGTCCAGTATCTCCTGCCGGTGCACATAGATGCATACACAACAGAATTGTGTGTACGTGTGCATCACTACACAGACATGCTAGGCATTCCCAGCACCTTGATTCCATAGAGACAAATGCTGGAATCAATCCAGGTATCCATCAGCAGCAGAACAGATAACTTAGACTATCATGTAAAAGCAAAAATGAACAAACAATGTGCCAGAGTAGCGTGTTAGCAAGCTTTCTGTCGCTGTGACTGGGATACCTGACAGGAAGTACTTAGTGGATGGAAGGTTGTTTGGGGATCATGGATTCCGAGTTCTGAGTCTATGGATGGCCGACTGCCTTGCTCCATGCCCAAGGTGAGGCAGATCATCATGGTGGAAGGGAACAGTGGAGGAAAGCTGCTCAGTTCCTGGCAGCCAAGAAGCAGAGAAAGAGCCTATGTGTGTGCACAAGCGAGGAACCCAGGACAATATAAATAACCCCCAAGGGCTCGCCCCCAGTGACCATGCCTCACTAGCCTACAGTGACCACCCAGCAATCCATCCAAATTACTAATCTATCAAGTGGATTAATCCAGGGAGAGGGTGCATGCTGGGGTCCAGCCCTAGCAGCAGTCAGGGATCTGAGGTGGATGGGAGGCGTCAGCGGGGTGGACAAACAGCACAGAGACACCAAGTGTTCTGAGGTTGAGTCTGAATCTTTAATGTTCACAGAGTCCTTTTATGTTTTTTTTTTTTTTAGTATTGATTACATCATTTCATGGTTAATACAAGGAAATGTTAAGTAAAAAATCTTCAAGAGTATAATTAATGATCTTATTCAAGAAACATGTTTTTACTGTATGATAGCTTAAATAAAAAGAAAACCAGTTCCCAGCAAGGTAGAGGGCAACATGCTCCATTTAGTGTTGATTTCCCTGAAAGAATACATCATTAAGTTTCTATAGAAGTTACCCCTTCCATAAACTCTAATATTAGTTATTAACAGTGGAATGTTTTTGTTATTACTAACAGAGAATAGAGGAATCAGGTTATAGTTAATATTTATTCTATTTCATGTACTCAGTGATGGACTAAAACTCTAACTAGACATAGGAAGAATACAAATTGTACTTATGATTGACCTATTTATTTATTAAGTGGGGAAAATATCCTTAAACTAATCATAAACACTAAGAAAGCAATGAAGACCAAACACCACATCAAAGTTCAGAGGAATAAACTCCTATACCTATACGTAACTTTTAGAGAATTTGTATACTAAAAGAAATCACAGGCTCCTTACAAATTTGAGCAAATCATAATTGCTTATTTATGATTTCATCTAAGTATTAATATTAAACTTTATTGAATGTTATTTTGTGTCCCAGCACCCTGAAATCTCCACAGTATTCTCTATAATCTGAATCTAAGGATATATTGATTATTAGTATTAAAAGCAACTGCAATGGAGACATGCAACGCCTATGGCCCCCAAGAGGGAGGATGATCTTTCAACAGAACCGTGTCAAGTGTCGGAGTGGTAGGAAATAGATGCGGCAGGTGCAGTTCTCCCAACCTGCTCATTTCACCTCTGAACATTCCTGCATTGCTTCCTAGAGCAGCAAACTATAAAGGACACCTGAACAGCTCCGTTCCTACAGCCTTCAACCAGGCAGGACTGTCTATGCTATTAGAAGTTAGGGCAGGGGCCACCCGTGGAGGGTGGGGGTGTGTGGCTGGAGCAATGTTTGCTCAGGAAAATCCATCGAACTGTTCGCCTGGGATTTATGCCTTTTAGGTAGGTAGATTGTACTTTGGTTAAAACTACATTTTTAAAAAGAAGTGTACTAAATGTTTTGGTAACGAAGTTCTGGTTTCATTTGTCAAAAACAACAGAAGCCTCAAAAACGAGGATGCTCAAGGTTCATACACTTCCTGCGACCTGGCCCAGGCCCTCCAGGTGTCCAGAGTCTGCAGCGGGGCGTGGCCTTGAACTTGCACAGACCTCTTGAGCCTGAGCTGCTGGGGAAGGTTTCTGCACTTCCCTTTCCCTCTCTTCTTTTCTCTTTTCCCCCGCGTTAGTTCCCTCTCGGCGCCACCAGGTGGGGCTCGATCACAGCGGAAGACGGCTCTCCTGGCGGAGCCCACAGGAGCCCAGCTCTGCCCATTCACGGCCTCCAGCCTGAGCACAGAGGGTCCGGCCACAAGCCCGGCTACCTACAAACTCCTTGAGGACCCTGGGCGTGTCACTTCTCTGAGGCGTCTTCATCCCCCTAGAATAAGGCTAAGAAATGCAATTTAAACCAATACTGAGTCTTAGACTAGCAACATCAGCAGGAACAAGCAGCAGCCAGGTCCTGGAGCAAATCAATGTCTGCCAGATGCGGATGGCAAGGTGTGAACGGTGACCAAGATGGGAAACCGGTGACCTTCGAGCACCTAAAAGTGCACACACGGCAGCACACTGCTCACCAAGACACGTGTGAGTGCTCTAGGGAGTGGGTGAGGAAGAGAGGAGGGTACCCAGCTGGGCTTTCCCACATTTCTTAACTGGTGCACAGTCGGTGTGCATGTTGATGAGCTCTGTTGTTACATATCTGTTCATGCACACAGTATACCATATAACATATAATTTGGCCAATATTACTCCCCAGCACTTCCCCCTCCCTCCCCGCCCCCCCTCCCCTTGGTCCCTTTCCTCTACTGATCTCCCTTGGATTTTCATGAGATTCCCCCCCCCACCTTTGTCTTCCTTTTCCCTCTCTAGCTTCCACATATGAGAGAAAACATATGACCCTTGGCCTTCTGAGTTTGGCTTATTTTGCTTAACATAATGGTCTATAGTTCCATCCACTTTCCTGCAAAAGCCATAATTGCATTTTTCTTCATGGCTGAATAAAACTTCGTTGAGTATATATGCCACATTTTCTCTATCCATTCATCCATCAATGGGCACCTAGGCTGGTTCCATAGCTTGGTTATTGTGAAATTATGCTGCTATAAACAACGGTATTCATGTATCACCGCATTAACATGCCTTTCATTCTTTAGGATAAATACTGAGGAGTGGTTTAGCTCAGTCACATGGTGGTTCCATGCCTCCTCTTTTGAAGAACCTCCAAACTAGTGGTTTTACTAATTCACATTCCCACCAAAGTGTAAAAGTGTTCCTTTTTCTCCACATCCTCTCCAGCATCTATTTATTTATTTATTTATTTATTTTTGTATTCTTGATGACTACCATGAGAATATCAAGTTTTGAGGATTGCTGTGGAAAGAATCTACCGGAAATTTCTCTAGTATTTTAGTAAGTACTCGGTAAATTATTATTTTCTTCTGTGGCTTTAGGCACTAATATTTATAGTGTACCTACTGTGTGTCAAGAAATATGCAAGGCTCTGTAACACGATAATGGTCAAAACAACAACAACAATAAAAAAGGTTCCTGTCACCATGAAGCTGACATTTCAGCCTTATTCCATATGCTTAGGTGTAAAAGAAATGGCACGCATTCCTAAATCAATTACTGTAAGTATGATGTCATACCGGACTGGAGAGAAATTCAAATTCTGTCGTTGGCGAGGAGCCCAAGGTCCCAGGACATTACACAGAGTGACACATGGGGGCTTGTGGTGTTCCCAACATCTGGTACCACTGTTAAATACTGCAGGTCACAGCCCTTAAAAACCCAAAATGTCCCCTGAAGACGGGCAGCTCCATTGGGTCCTCACTGAGCTGGTTCAAGGATTTCTGTGCCTCCTGTTAAGAGCCACAGAGCCCCCTCTCCAGAATGGGGCTTGTCACCTCCAGGGCACTGCCAATGGCAAAGATTGCATCTTCACCCCGCCCTGCTGCCCGTCTCTTTCTCCTGGGACTGATACCTTCTTCTCACCCTAGGATGTACCTCAAAGAGTGCAGCTTCCAGACCAAGGCAGGCAGGTGTCTGCAGACACTTGCTTCTGGCCTGGGACAGGAACTTCCTGTGGCAGGTGCATGAGCACAGAGCTGCTTTTCTCTAGAAGGTAAATGACAGGGAAAGATTCAGATAATAAGTTTCACGAATCTCAGGCTTTTAAATATTCCAACAGTGCAGACAAAACACAAATTAAAATCATAATAAATAGCCCTGATGTCGTCCACATTTGTAAGTGGTTCATTCATCCAACATACAATGGCTGGGCACTTCCTGAGTGCTGTGTGCTCCAGGCGCACAGAGGGCCTTAGATGAGTGATGTTAATGGCAGTATGACGATGATAATGGCAGTGGCAGTGGCCATACCTAACTGGCGTAAAAGAAAGTGTGTGTGTGTGTGTGTGTGTGTGTGTGTGTGTGTGTGTGTGTGTATGTGTGTGTGTGTAATGTTAAGTGTTTCCAGAATCAACCCAACCACTTCCTGGTCTAGTATCTCTGCTCAAGGTATAAATTCTAGAGCGAGGGTCTGTGAGCTCTCTAGGGTCAGGACCTCCATCTGTTGTGGCCCTGGAAGGGTAGACTACTTTGAGTGACAATTCACAATAGAAAGGACAGTTGCCTATGGAACACTGAAGTACTTACTAGTTATCTATTTCCAAGTAGTGATTTTTCTCCAAAGAGTAGGAAGCAGTTATCACCTCACAGAGCTTCTGTGGGTCAGGAACTCGGGAGTAGCATAGCCGGGAAGGTCCAGCTCTGGACCTCTCATGTAGGTGCAGTCCGGCTGTTGGCCAGAGCTCCGGTCATCTGAAGGCTCAGTGGGGCTAGAGGAGCCACTTCTGACCTTCTCTCTCTCAGAGAAGGCTCGTTGATGCTGGCTGCTGGGCCCTTTCTACCCAGGCCTCTTTACAAGGCTGCTTGAGCATGCCATCAACATGGCGGCTGGCTTCCTCGGAGTAAGCGGCCCCCAAGGAACAAGGTGGAGCCTCAGGGCTCTTGATGCTCTCGCCTCAGAGTCACACAAACTCCCTTCTGCCATGTCCTGTTGGTCACACAGCTCAGTCCTACTCAACAGGAAAGGGAAACACACAGCACGGGGCAGACCAGGAGTTGGGCATCTCTGGGGGCCATCAGAGGGATGGCCAACTGTAGATGCCAACATAGGAAGAAGGGCTATGGAGGCAAGGCAGGAGGCACAACAGATGTTCAGCACAGTGAAGATGCCCTTGAGCTCACAGTCTAGAGGAAGGCAGAAGATAAGAATGTCATAGTTAATTAGTAATTACTCGGCTGAGAGCACTCACAGTAATGGGAAGAGGAACAAAGAGGCTAGGAACCCAGAAGAGGCAGCCACTAACCTCATCTGGAGAAGCCACGGGAGGCATCCCGGAGGTGGTGACATTTGGGTTGGACTTTGTAAACAAAGAGGAGACGGGATGAAGGGCACTCCAGGCATGGGGAGGAGCGGGAAGGGTTGGGGCTTGGCTCTTCTGAGTAGTTTGATGGGGCGTGACCGGGAGAGTGGGCAGAGAGTCTTTTAAGTGCCCCAGGGACTTCAAGTGCAACCAGAGAACTACTGGTCTCTGGTTGCCAGGGGAGGATGGCTTCTGTGCTGGGAGCGCCCGCTTGCCCTAGCTAACCGACCCCCTGGGAGGACAAGTCATGAGGCCCGTCGTTCACCCCAGCTGAGAATCAGGGGCAGGGCAGGGGGTCCATGTTTCTCAGTCACAGGGCCTTGGCAGCCCCATCACACCACACCCCTTTCTGGGATTGGTGACAGTCATCCAGGCTACCATCCCACTTGGCACTACACACACACAGAAATCCCCATGGGCTCTGGGCAGCCCACATCAGCTCCAGCAGGGGCAGCTCAAGCTCCTCTGCCTGAGGCGTCAGCCTCCCCCAGGACACATTAGGCAAGCTCGGCTGGTCAGAGCAGGCCAGCCTGCAGAGAAACAGGCTCTGGGGGCTCAAGTCCCAGAGGGGAGGGGCCGTAGAGCCCCAGCTGTAGAAACAACCAAGGGGCGCCCACAGAGCCTCTCCCTCCTTCCCTGTGTGAAAGGAGAGGTGGAGGAGGAGGGGGAAGAGGGAGAGGAGCAGGAGAAAGGGGAGGAGGAGGAGAGGGAGGAGGAGGATGGGGGAGGGAGAAGGAGGGGGAGAAAGGGGAGGAAGGGGAGAAAGGGGAGGAGGGGGAGGAGATGCTTCTCCGCTGCATCCTAAGCACTGGAGGGTCAGAGTCCTCCCACCAGCAGAGTCCAGCATCAGGAGCAAAGCCCCCTGCCCACAGGGTCCAGGAGCTGGGAGGGTGCCACCCTGGGCCCAGGTAGGAGAGGAAGGCAACTCTGCCCACCCCTGACTCCCATCTTCTGGGTCCAGCCTGAACACCAGCCCACTAACTTCACAGCAAACCAACCTCCAATCCAAAATAAAATTCACCCCCAGCCACCACACTCAGGAGGGACAGGCTTTATCCCAGATCTTCTGAATCCTCAGGAAGGGTGAAACTTCTGCTCAAACAGCTCCTGGCCCTGGTGCAGAGAAAATGGGAGAAACCAGATCAATGATCACAGCAGCCAGCATTGCTGTCTGGCTTTGCAAAATGTTTTCTCTTGCTTTACACTGCCTGTGGCTCCACCTTGACTGCAGGGGGAGTGGCTGCAGCCTCAGGTTACTGAGACGGGG
The DNA here is from genome assembly GCF_902686455.1 of Sciurus vulgaris. Classification (NCBI taxonomy): domain Eukaryota; kingdom Metazoa; phylum Chordata; class Mammalia; order Rodentia; family Sciuridae; genus Sciurus; species Sciurus vulgaris. Next base: position 34,496,064 of record NC_136478.1, on the reverse strand, counting down.
ACTGCGGCCCAGAGAAGAAGAGGGACCTGCCCAAGGGCAGTTAGGAAATTGCAGAGCGGGGATCACGCCAGGAATTACAACAGGAGGCGCGGATCCTCTCTTCAAATCCTTCATTTTATCAAGCTCTTGGTCAACTTGAAGCAACTACTTATTGAGCTCTTTCTAGGTGACATGGACTGTGCTCAGCCCCAGGATTCTATGATGAACAAAAACAGGCATGGTTCACCCTCATGAAGGCTCAGGTGAGTTGAGGATGTGGGCCTTAAATAGGTCTTTTTTTTTTTTTAATACATAATTACGAAGTGCGAAGAGCCTACAGAGAAAAGAACGATATTAGTCTAAATAAACAATTGAAAAAGGGTGACTCCTTTTGAGGGTAACCAGGGAAAAGCATTCTGAATAGGTGCTTTAAAACTATGTGCAGGCATAACAGAAAATGAGTGCGGTGATTGATTAATAATGTCTGCCATTGCCACTGGATTTGGAAGTGGAGGCAGGCATGCTAAATACTTGTTTGTCTGGTTTACCCCTTCACTAGAATCCTTGCTCTGCAAAGAACTAGACACACTTCTACTCCTAGAATTCCCTGTGAGGTAGAGTAGATGAACATTGGCAGTAGAAACCATGATTCAAGGCAATTCACTAGCTTCATAGGTAGAACAATCGAGGAAGTGAAATAGAAACAGTGAGGGGGTGACTGGTTCCCACAGGGTGATGTCAGTCAGTCCTGAAGAACTCCTAGCATGGGGCTTGGGGCCTGTTGAAAAGAAGGTCCTCATTTGAAGCAGGAGAAGGCAAGGGCCTGGAAGGATGCCGGAACATCTCGGGCCCTGGCCTTGGTGCACAGGCCAGCTGGTTCCTGCTCTGATCGTCTCTGTGTTCCTAACAAGTTCAGGCACAGTCTCTGCCTGGAGTTCCTTCTCCACCTGCTCTCAGGGCCCCAGCCTGACTCAGACCCCTGGTGATAACTGACCTTCTTCCCTCAGCGGGTTCCACGCAGCATCCATTACAGGGTGCACCAAGGCAGCTCAGGGCTCCCCATGGCAAGGCAGCCCACAAAGAGCCCACCCGGTGTAAAACAGTGTCCTTGAGAAGTGACCGTTAGGTCTGACTAAACCCTCGAAGAGCCACCTGTACTTACCCTTCACTTCACTTGTCACCATTGCAATCCAGTCCTTCCTGTGGCTCTTGATTCATCGTCCACAAGCCCTCAACAAGGAGGACCATCCAGCCTATACACCACCAAATCCCCAGGGCCTGGCACACACTGGCCACTCAACTCTTCATTGAATGAATGACGTATTACAGAAAAGAAGGAGTTGGGACAATGTTGAGAGGCCAAAAGTTTGGGCCTTGCCCTAGGGATCACTCCAATTTTTAAAAACTGAACTTTCGGATTTCAGTGTGGTCGGCAGAGGGTGACAGCAATATGGCAGCAGTTTCTCTTGCATCCTACTCCCAGGCCTCAGAGAGAAAAGATTTGGGGGGAGGGTGGTGATGTCCCCTGCACCCTCCAGTCTGCCGGAGGCTTCTTCTTGCTGTTTAAGAAGGCTGATACTTCTTATTGTGTCCACTCTGGTGGTCCTCTGCCATTTCTGGCCCCTGTAAGGCTGGCGTCCGTGCCCCTAGCTGGCAGTCCTTTTTGGAGAACAGACTAGAGGGACAGTCAATGAGATGTCAAATGCATACGAGATCAGTGTGTAAGATGGGCACAGGCTCCTGGGACTCTGGTCTGCCAGCCTAAGTAGACTTTGGACAAGAGCAGAAGAGCTTCTCGGAGAAAGGCATCTTGAGTGGAAGAGGAAAAATAAAGTGGGCTCTCAGAGAAGATCCGTCTGATAAGAGTAGAGGTCTTGGAATAATGAGGGGACTAGGAAGAAAAAGGTCAAGTGGAGCCAGTTCATGGTGACCTTGGTTGCTAGACTAGGAATTTGAAGTCGAGCATGTGGGCAACAGGAAGCTACCTTGGACCTTCAAGAGAGGAGCCTCTGGGGCTTGAGGGGTGATGGGCGGAAGACACATCCAAGCCCCCTGGGAGGCCAGATTTTGCAGATAAGGGGAGAAAGGCCCCAGGGAGCCAGCTATGGATGACTCCTATAGACCTTGGTTTTCAGAACGTGTCTCATCAAAGAAACCAGTCGCCTTATTAGTTCTCCAAACAGCACATCTTCCCTAGATCAAGACTCTGGTAGAAACACAATGGCCACAAAAGTGGTTTTTGTGTCTTGGTTTTCTGGGTCTCCCACCCCCCCTCCCTCCAATATCTATTCTCCATTATTGGCCAGACAAAGCCCATCCCAAGATCCCCGCGTCTCCGTGTAGCTAACATCTGTCCTTTCTCACCTGCGCATTTACCCATCTGCGTCTCCACGAAATCTTTCATCCCACCGACATTGTAAGGGTTCAAAGTAAGGAGGTTCATGTTGTCAAAGAAACCTTGATCTGAATGCCTTCCCCCCACTTTCTCCTTAAATGAGTTGTTAACAGGAACCCAAGTGTCTGTTGAACCTAAAATACTTTAAAAAAAAAAAAAATAACATTTCAAGGTAACTTACGGCGCGCACTTTAAGAAGCGAGGACTCAGCGTGTCCCCGGCTGCTTCCTCCTTGAAGCTCTGGTCCTCAGGGCTGTGGGAGGCATCCAATCAGACAGGCCGCCGCTGAGGGCTAGGGGAGGAGGGCTGCGGTGGTTTTATTTCAGATTTGAGCTAAGACCATGAAATGGAAGGCAGGAGGAAAAGTGAGTGAGCGAGGGAGTGTGTGTGTGTGTGTGCGTGCGCGCGTGTGTGTCTGTGCTCCGACGGCCAGAATAATGAGTCGCACTAATTCATAGAATTCCATTTTGGCCATCACACACGGCTCCCTTTTCTCTTGAAGGCCACTTTGAAAAATCCCATTTTCATAAGTCATTTACTTCCCCTAGGAGGGCAGGCCTTCTAAAAATATTCCCCATTTCTTACACCTCAGAAGCAAATTATTTATGTTAAAGCAGCTTCGTTATCCTGGCCCCACTGGGCCTGCTTGGAAATGGAGGTGACTTCCAGAAGACACCATTATCATCCACGAAGTCTTCGGAGGGGCCTGTCCCCAACCTGGAGAGGCGAGACCAGGTTTCCCACCGGACCTCAGGGCCCCAAGACTGCCTGTGTGTCAATGAGAGGACAAGCCTATTTTCCACAAATATTTCTGGACCAGGCACTGCACTAGGCACTGGGTAAACTACACTGAGCAGACCTTGCCTTCCAATAAAGGCAGACCGAGGCTTATTAAAATACAAGGAAATCCGTGCGGGCTGGAGGAGAGTAACCTCTGTAGGGTGCCCAGCTGGCCCTCCGAATCCCCAGGTTCTGCATTCACAGATTCCACCAACCATGGATCAAAACTGTTTTTAAAAAACGTGTCTACACTAAACATGTACAGATTTTTTTCTTGTTATGATTCCCTGATGATACAAAATAACAAGGAGTTACTTAGCCTTTAGGTTGTATTAGGTATTATAAGTAATCTAGAGATGATTGAAAGTATACAGGAACATGTATGTAGAATATATGAAAATATGATGTTGTTTTGTAGCAAGTGCTTGAATGTCCCCAGATTTTAGTATCTGCTCAGATCCTGGAACTCATCCCCAGATACCAAAAGATGACTACTTGACATTCTGTAGGGTGAGCAGTCACGGACACGAGGAGCAACACCGAAATGACAATAAGGAGCAAGACATGCAGAGATCTAGGACTTGTGTTTTCTGGGGAGAGGAAGCCTCCAAGGACAAAGTCCCCTGAAGAAGGGGCAGTGTGGTTGGAGCAGAGAGTGAAGTTGGGGGAAACGAGGTCAGAGGTTGTCATGAGCAAGCCCGGCCAAGGAGGGGATTCTTGGGTTACTGTTCACTCTCATGCTGACCGGGTCCACAAACTCACTGAGATTCCAAGTCCCCAGGACAAGCCAGCAGCTGGAAGGAGGCGGAGGCTGGGAGAGAGACGTGGCTGAGGCTGGCCGCTGCCAGAGAAATTCCCTGGCCCGCCCCTCTCTCATCTCGGCTCCCTCTCTCCACCTGGGAAAACGCAATTAAAAATCACCTCTGAAAAGTCGGTGGGAGGAGGAGTGGAGTCGGGGAGGGGACAGGCTTAAATGTAGGTGGAACCTGTCACCGGCCCCCAAGAGAGGAGTTTGTCTTCCCCTCTTTAATCAGCCACAAGCCCTGTCATTATCCAGTGGGGGAGAGAGAAAGAGTGAGGCGAGGAGCCGCTCCCTGGAGAAGCCCTCCATTCTTCCAATGTCCATAAGGCAATTAAGTCTTCAGTTCGCAAACCTGAGGCTTTCATGGGCCGCGCCAGTTGGTGCGTCTCCATAATGAGGGGGCCTTGCGCTCCGTGCGCCCGGCTTCCCAGTTGCTTCCCACCTCGGCCTGTACTCGCAGGGGCGTCCGCGGCGGCCTCTGACCTCAGCTGCCCACCGCTCCTCCCTGGGCAGGGAGGCTGGAGCCCACCAGGGGTTACCTAGACAGCATACTCGCCCAGGACACCACCGAGGCCGGAGGAGGCCCCCAGCCAGGGTGGGGACAAGGGAACTGAGGCCCAAGGGAACCAGAGGGAGGTTCTGACAGTCAGCCAAGGCGGGAGCTCTCCGAGCAGGGCAGGGCTGGAACCGGCATGAAAGGCCTTCTGTGAACAGCCTCATTACCAACGAGCCCCAGATTAAGCCTCTATTATGGGCCTATAATTGGAGAGCTAATTATTAGGCTGCCATTGTGCGCCGCGGAAAGCCAGGATGGTTCACCCAGATACCAGCGGCGCCTTGGCTCTGGGTCTCCGGGGTTACCTGGCAGGGCAGGACAGGTAGAGGCCAGGGGAGGGCCTCCCCAAACCAGCAGGGCGTTCAGCCGAGCGAGCGTGGGGGGACACAGGGGTCATCTCACCTCCCAGATGAACAGGAGATGACGCCTGGGAGAAAAGCACGGATGTGCTGAGGGAGGCCAGTGAGGCCCCGCCACCGACCCGCAGGAAGAAGAGGCATTTAGGTCCAGAGGAGCGGAGTGACAGGGAACGGCATGTGGGAGGGGCCTGGCCAGAAGCCTGGAGAGGGGTTTGGAGGGGCAGCCACGCAGGGCACAGAGGCAGACCCCAGCAGGAACTGGAGCAGGGGGACCCTGAGGGCGTGGCAGGCATTTTGCGGTTTAAAAACAAAGGCGCCATGGATTGCCTGAGTCACCCCGTGGACAGAACCCAGCAGGGAACAGGGAGAGCCGGCAGGAGGACCCAGGGGGCAGAGGAAATGGAAAGAAGGGTGGTGAGCGCTGTCGGTGGACTAAAGCCAGAGATGGAAGGATCCCCACACCACACCCTTGCCAGCCAGTCACCCCTAACTGACCAGAGAGCACCAGGCAGAGCAGAGACAGCACCAGGCCACCCAAGCCCAGCTTGAATGGATCTTAGGACCAGCAGAGGGAAGCGTGCCTGCCCGACAGTGAGAGCGCAGAACTGGTGGGGTGTGGAGAGCTTAGCTTATCCTCACAGGGGCCTGCCTGAAGGAGGTGTCCCTGAGAAGGAGAGGAAGACCTTCCCAAAGACACCACCCAGCTCCCAATTTCCAGGACTCACAGGACTGGACTTCCTGGGGATCAGACCCGTGTGTTCCCAGGCAAGGGTAAGCTGTCACTGGAGTCAGGGCTGGATGGGAATGAGGAGGTGACCCTGAAGAAAACCTCCCAGGCCTGCGGCCTCAGGAGTCCCCTGAGTCCATGAGTCAAAGGATTTTGAGGCATGACCTTGGGACAGCCACTCTGATGCCTGGGGAAGCAGCTCCACAATCGCCCTCCCTCCCCAACGCTGGACACAACCTTGAAAAGGGAAGGAGCCCAGGCTCCCACAGGCCCCAGGACCCTCGCAGTGGCTGAGCTTTGTCTTAGGTGACTTTTATCATGGTCCTGGCAATACTTGACACGAAGAGGCCAGGTACATTACTGCCCTCTTACAGGCATCCTCAACCCCATTTTGCAGATAAAGAACGGGCTCCAGCTGCTGGGATAGAGTCGGTGCCTAGCAAGCACGAGGCCCTGGCTTTGTTCCCAGCAACCTCCACCCCAGGAAATCAATAAGAGTGGACAAGAGTCCCAGAGCAGGAGAGTGGTCTCATGCCCAACAGTGAACCCTTCACCTCCTTGTGGAGCTACAGTGTGGTAGTTGGTGGTATGGGGGGAGGCAGTGTGCTGTGCTTGGTCCTGAGACCACCACCTGGCATGTTCATAGAACCACTGAGGAGCTGGGGCTGCATTCAGATGGTCTCCACCCGAGAAGCCCAAGGCCTGGCCACGCTGCAGATCCCCACCCAACCCCCGAACTGGCAGGGACGTGGGTGGGCGTCATTATCTCTAACCAGTTAATTGTAATGGTGGAATGCATCTCCCCAATCCTGTGCCCGCCCCTCATCAAAGCGTTCCCATAATGACATGGGACCGTGAAAGGAAACTTGCAGGTGGTTAAATGAGGGTTCTTGCCTTTTCGAGGCAGTGGGGACGGGGAGGGCTGTTTTGTTTTAAGAAGTTCATTTTCTCTCAGAGAAGATGTGAATGAAGCCAGTTCTGAGCGGGTATGTGCTCAGAACCTCGCCCTCCACAGCAGAGTGGCAGCAGAGCTGGCCAGAGGGAATGTGGGCCAGCCTCCTCTCTCCTCCTCCAAGGCACTGCTAGACTTTAAAGTGGCGCTCAGCTTTTACCACCCCTCGCTCAGCAACAGACAGTAGCTCCCCATGGTCCCCACAAATGGGTTTTCAAGCTTCCAAGTGGCCGATAAGTTGTAGCAAACAGAACTTCTTTACTTGCGATTGACAAAAACCACAAGTCAAAGAGAATGAGGAAAAGGGTAATGCGTTAACTCTTATTAATGGCTAAGTCCCTGACCAGTCCGTCATCAGATACAGTTTGATCCAGGAGCTTCATCGTGTCATTGGGAACCAGTTGATTTCTTCCTTTTTCTAAGCTCCTCTTCCTTTGCAGGCTTTCTTCTGACAGGTTCTCCTTGTCTGTGCTGCTCCAAATCTATCCCCTTCTGGTTTCACTCCTAGCAGGAAGGAACCTGAATTCTGCTTCCTTGTCACTCAAGCAAAGGTCTCCTGACTGGCTCTGATTGGCTGGGCTGGGAGGTCGAGGCCCCCTTCAAATCAATCACTTTGGCCAGGGTGATGGAAAGTGTCCAAGAATCAGGATGGGAGCTGAGCTTGGAGCTGGTCCAGAGCTCTTGCAGGGACAGCCAGCACTGACCACGTCTCACTGCTCCTACCAGGGCACCAGGGAGACTCCCCAGATGATGCCCCCCATGGACCAACCTGTGCTTTCAGTCGCAGCCCCCACATCTTAGGACAATGCTCTTTTCCCCGGGGACAGGCACTCTTATTTGTCCCACAAGATCCTCCTGCCGACTTCCAAGTTCAGGGCTCAGAGTCCAAGGCCTGGAATCCTCTGCTCTCCTGCTTCCCACGCCCTGTGTCCCAAGGACTGACCCCGCCCCCAAGCCCAATCCTCCCCTGTAACTGAGCGCTGATGATGGAAAACCACAGTCAGGTCCAACGCTACAGCCAAGGCTTGGTTCTGCCAGGAAAAGTTACTCCACCTCTAGCAACCTCAGTTTCCCCACTTCTGAATTAGGTAAAATGCAAATAGCTAATTTATAGCATCACCAGGAGAATTAAAGTCACACATGCAAAGCATTTCATCCCATGCCAGAATGGATTAGTACCTCAAAAAAAAAAAAAAAAAAAAAAAAAAAAAAAAAAAAACCTATCCTTTCTCTGCCTCTCAACTGTCAATCACAAGGAGGGCAGGTGCCAGTCAGGCCAGGAGAGGGCCAGACAGGACTGGAAGTGGGGAGAGGATCCAGCTGGGGAGTTGTGCCCTGGTATTCTACCCTTCTTTTGGTAATATCACCCCAGTTTTACCCATAAACCAGCCCTCTGTAACTCTTGGGAACAGTGGGCTATAGGCCAAAGGAATCCAGTCCTCTGGCAATTAGTAAAGGGCTCACCCCAAGCCAACAATAATGAATAACTATGGTCTCCTGAGCTCCTGTAAATGGGCCAGGTGCCAAACTCAGCATTGCACACACATGATCTCAATCCTCAACAGGGGACTCTTGTTAGCCCTATTTTCCAGACTAGGAAACTGAGGCCTAGAGAAATTTGCTGGCTCACTCAAGCTCATGGAGCTGACAGGTGGCAGAGATGCATCTCTCCACCCAGCGCTCTTGGTCTCCAAACTAGTAACCATCACTGTTTTGGGGTCAACATGAAACCCACAAACAGGAGCTGGCCTTGAGCTGGGGTGGAGTTGCGGTAGCCGTCCCACCCCTGACCCCTCTAGAGGCATACTCTGTCCTCCCAAGAGCACCCAACTCCCAAGTGGGCAGGGAGCCGGGGATTGCAGCAGGCCCCAGACCCTCCCCACTGGACAGCACAAGGGCCATCCCATGGCCATCCCTGCCTCATTTGGTGCTGGGGCATGGGAAGCCCAGCACCTTGGGCCACTCAGAGCCACAGTGCCACTTGAGAGTAGGCGTGACAAGGGCTGCTGGACAGGCCTGCCTCCCTGAGTCTTCCATTCTCAATGCCTGCTCAGCGCATCGTGGGGTCAGTCCGACATGGATCCCTGCAGCTTGGCTGGCAGAGCACCCAAGGCAGCTGCCCCTGCCTGCCCAGGCGCTGGTACAGATGGTGGCCATCAAGGGTGCCTCTCAAGAGCACTAGTGACAATAACCTCCTCCGAGCTTCCGCGGCCCGTCTCCAGGGCACTTCTTCTCTGCTCTCTCGTCTCTGAGTATTGAGAGTTTTAAGAGCTCATATTAGCAATTGTGTGTCAGACTGTATGTTTTAGACACTGTTCATTCACTCATCAGCAGCTTCCACAAATATATGTGTTGACTCTTTATTAGGGAATGGCTCGTATCCACCGAAGGAAAAAAGAATATCATTAACCCCGATGTGCTCATTTCCTAATTTCAACTGTGATCAATACTTGAGCATTGTTATGGTTTGGACGTGAGGTTCCCCCCAAAAGCTCGCATGTGAGACCGTGCAAGAAGGTTCAGAGGAGAAATGAGTGGGTTGTCAGAGCTTGAACCCAATCAGCGAACTGATCCCTGGTGGGGTGAACTGAGTGATGACTGGAGGCAGGTGGGCTGTGGCTGGAGGAGGAGGGCATGGGGGTGTGGCTGGGGGTGTGGCTGGAGGAGGTGGGCATGGGGGTGTGGCTGGGGGTGTGGCTGGAGGAGGTGGGCATGGGGGTGTGGTTGGGGGTGTGGCTGGAGGAGGTGGGCATTGGGGGCGTGGCTGTGGGTGTATATTTTGTATCTGGAGAGTGGAGTCTCCGGGTCACAGGTCAGGGCAACACGGCGTTTTCTGGGAAGCCACGCCGGTCTGGGATCACCTTGGCACCGGGGTTTGTTCCTAGCCTCCTCCAGTTCCCAGCAGCTGCCCCTCAGCTCGGAGGGATTGACCCAAGGCCCAGGGACTGCATCCCAAACTTGGGCAGCATCCTCTCAGGAGCAGGGACTGCAGAGCCCAGGTCAAGCAGGGAGGATGGTAAGGGCACTCGGGAGGCCTAAGGAGCAGTCAAGGGGGAAGGCCAGATCCAGGAGGGCGGCGAGGGCGGCTGTGAGGAGAGGAGCTAAACTCATCCCATCACTCCACGTCGGAGCTCGTAACCTGGATCCCCACCTGGACCCGGGACGGGGTACTTCAGACCCTTGACATGAGACCTCAGCTTGGTTCTCAACCTCCTAACAGCCTTTGAACTCACCAGGATGACCCGCGTTTCAAAATGAGGAAACCGAGGCTCAGTTTCGTGGAGTCTGTGAAGTTGGATAGAAAAAAACCCGGCCCTTCCTGTGTGCTAACCTCTAAGTCACATCTCCCTCCCACCAACCACAAGCGCAGGCAACAAATTTCCATGGCGTGCTCGTGACTGTCACCCCGAGAAAGTACAGATGTTTTCCTCGTCCTACTCACTCTCGCAGACTCCGCTAAGTGGCACCTACACTTGTCACTGCTTCAAGAGGACGGTAGTTGTCAGACCTGCCACGGGGAATCCTGTAACGTGCTAACGAGGAAGCACATCACCAAATCGCGATGTCAAAAATATCTTAATAGCTGTGTTTCACTACAGTTGGCTTCCTCCGCAATGCTCATTCTACCTGGCGGAAGGTCTGTGGTACAAAAATGGTTAAGGTGTCCACCCCCTTGCCACGGTACATAGGGCTCCTGGGGCAGAGTGGGGACCCGGAGACAGTTCACCCTAAATCCTTCCTCCCGTGGCAGACGGAAGGAGCCTTAGTGCAAGCATGACCTGCCGGTCCTGTCTTCTGGAGACCTCTGGAAAGCCCTGGAGGAGGCTCAGGGGGGCTTGCAGGTCACTTGGGCCTCTGTTCCCTCCCATGCGACTCAGAACTCCCTGGGATCTGGTCACATTGCAGACCCACCTCATGACACAAGGTGGACCATCACTCGGGGCTTGACCCCTGGACCCCTGCATCCTCCCACTGCTCTCTGCCTCCATCCACGCCCCAGTGCCACCCCCACCAACCCTTCCCAGGGAACCATAGTACAGTGGACGTTTTAAAACGTCACATCTCCTGATGTACCCACTCTACTTCTGAAGTTCCCTTACTGTCCTTAAACTTAGGATAAAGACCCAGCTCTTGGGAGCTGGGATTGTAGCTCAGTGGTAGAGCGCTTGCCTAGCATGTGTGAGGCACTGGGTTCGATTCTCAGCACCACATATAAATAAGTGAATAAAATAAAGATCTATCAACATCTAAAAATATTTTTAAAGAAGACCCAAATCTTCCGCGTGGTCCCTAAGCCCCCACCTTCCTGCTGCCTCCCACCACCTCTTCCCTGTTGGGGGCCGTGCCATGTTGGCTGCGCCGGGATGGCGCCTGATCACATCGGCAGCGAGGAGGTTAATTGACATAAGCACACTCAGGTGATTTTCTCATCCACGCACAGAATGTATGCGCATGTGTTGTCGAGCACTAATTGCCCGCTGGGACCGCCTCGCCTAATCTTTGCGTAAGAGGCGTGGCCCTGCTCTCCGCGTCCTGGAGGTGATATAAGCGTAGGCGGAGCGAGACAGACACAGCAGTCATTAGAAGCAACCAGAGGGAAAAACACGCGGCAGTAGCTAGTAGGGAACTGAGACGCATCACTAGGGCACCTTATGCAGGACTTTAAGGCGTGGCAGGCCTCTCTCCTTCTAAACTCTAAGAAAAGCCTGTCTTTCTTTCAAAGTTTCTCTCTTAAGCAAAGTCTCTTTCTCTCTGATAAGCGGGGTCTCTCTCTCCTCTCAAAGCAAGTAAACCTCATTTCCTCTATCCTCTATGAACAAGCAAGAAAGCAGTGCACTAAAGAGAAAGATAGAAGTGCCTCAGTTTCCACTCCACCACCCATAAGACCCGTGCAAGTTGTTGCTGCAGGCGGTGACAAATATCCACGGATTTTGGAACCGCAAAGAGCCAGCGACATTCCCCCTCACAGATGTCCTCTTTTCTTTCCTCAAGTGTACTGATCCATCCCAACCAGGGACTTCCACAGGTGCTGTTCCCCCTGCCTGGAACTCCTTCCCTCTACTCCACCTCCCTAACTCTTGTCCATGCTCCACTAGGCCCTCTCCCTCGGACATGAGCTGTCACAGCATCAGGGACCTTCCACTTGGACCACTTGCCACAGTCACATTTTCCAACTTTCATTTAAACAGAGTTCTAATACATAACCCCAGTGTCGAGGTGTAGCAGTCAGGGTTTGCTAGGTCATGCTGAAATAACAAACACCCCCAAATCTCACTGACTTACAAGAACTTGCTTCGTGCTTGGATCACCCTTCATCCATGACTTCACCCTGCGTGTCATCTTCCTCTTGGGATCCAGCCTGAAGGACCATCGCCCTTTGGAATATGCCATCCCCACAGCAGAGCGGAGAGCAGCAGTGGTATGTCCACCAGACGGCTCCGATTTCTGCTCCTGGCAGTTACAGTTGCGTCCTGGACCGGGGAGAATGAGGCCCTGCAAATTCCAAGCAAAGTCCTAATGCACCGAGGTTGCCCGATGGGTGGTGGCAGCCAGTACTCAAGAACAGTGAGACGACGGAGTGCATCCCACCCAGGGCAGGGCAGGTTTGGGTTCCTCACCCCTGCGTCCCATAGGACACACAGGTAGCTGGGAGACAGGGGGTGGGGTGGCAGAGGAAGGAAGCATAGAGGCTGAATCCCAGCTCTGCCGTCCACTCAGGACACTTACCCGGTCCAGATGGTCATGGGCGAGGGAGGCAACCATACACAGAGGCGACAGGGATCGGCGGCTCCTGTGGAGTTGCCCTATAAGCCAGAACAAAACTGGGGTTCTGAGAGGAACAGGAAGAAGAGGGAATGTTGGGCATGGGCGGGCAAAGGTGTAGACTTTGGTGACAAGGGGCAGTGGGCCCACCCGCCAACCCTCCTCCATCTTTGTGCTCACGAGGTCCCTCCGCGCTCGTTATTCCTCCTCCGACTACCTGCGCAGGCTCCTTTCTTCCCCTCACTCTGGGCTTTCCCTTCTATTTCTGTTCTGTGAAAATTACCCACGCCTTCCTGAGCTGTTCGCTGACCCATATCCTTTTAGGAAAGTGATGGAATCTTTTTCTTTTTTAGTCTAACTTGTGCCAGAGGGAAAGGCATTTTCTAACCTGATTGTACTCGGAAAGAAGCAGACAGTCAGAACTTAGGGAGTGACTTGGTCAACTTGTCACATCCAGGGAGGGCCCGCCAGTGCCCAGGTGCATGCATCCTCGCCCCAGCCCCACCCTGCAGGTCTGGCTGCAAGCAGAGTCCACTGGGTGCCGCCACCAACTAGCTCGGGATCAGGCGTGTCTTAAGTTCTCACTAAGATAGGGGTCCCCAGGCATGGAGGGGTGGGAAGAAACAGTCACCGCCTCCCACCCCACTCCTGCCACCACAGGAAGCCACAGTTCACAGGGATCAGAAGGCCCCTTGTTTCTAAATTACTTTCCACTCCCCAATTTGAAAAGTTAGGGAAGTGATCTGACATCAGAATTTCCTGGGAGCTGTCCTACCTGGTGTCATTTTTGACCTGGACCCTGATGGGGATAAAGAGAGGCAAGGTCAGGGTGATGCCTGAAACTAGGTTCAGCAGAATAAGGCACCCCAAATCGCAGGCAGGCAGGGCCGCTGCTTAGGAAGGGGAGTGAACCCTGGCGAATGCTGTCTCCTGAAAGCGTTGACAATTCCATCTCTCTGAGCTCACATCGGGGAAGTCTTCTATATTACCAAGATAATACTGCATTAAGCGAGATTTTGTATTTGGTGTATTTAATGAGCAAGCAACTCCCCAAAGACCTTTCAATAAAGCCAGTAAATTTAACAGGAGAAATGCGTCAATTGGCTTTGCTGCTCTGGTTAAGAGGGCTGCGGTTTCTGCTGTTACAGACCCTGGCATGTATTATGCTAAGAAAGCCCGGGAATCAATCTCCGAGAAGAGGGCTAAAGGTGGGCGCAATTAAGCAGAGAACGCTCAGCCCTCGGCTGCCCCAGCTGAAATGATTATTTTAATGTAAAAGCAATGAAGTTGATGAGAAGTCACCCAAGTTAGGAAGCCACCCGCTCACCGTCAGAATGCCCCTGCCCTGAAGTGTCTCTGAGAGTCGGGCTGTTCATAAAGGCAGGCCAGAGACCAAATCAAAGACTAAATTCATAAAGGCATGCCGCGCCCCGAACAGAGTGCTCAAAAGAAATTGATTTATGGAAAGCAATATTATGGGTTTTGACAAGAAGGGAGAGAAGATAAAATATTCATATCCATCATCTCTTCAACGTGACTGTGTGCCACCTGGGTGCCCTTGCAGGGAGGACTGGACAGAAGTTGAATATGGGATGGACGTCTTGGAGGGTGAGCAGGGCCCTGCCCTGGGCCAGAAGATGGGGTCTGGTCCTATCTTTCCCATAAGCAATCACTTCTCCCAACCATCTCCCCCAATGGCTGACAGCACCGCTGGTAGCTTTACTGTGTGCGACTTTTTTTTTAATTAGTAAGCTTTATCTTTTAGAGTACTTTTAGTTTCCACAGCAAAATGGAGCAGACAGTCCTACAGAGAGTTCCCTGGTACTCCCTGTGCCCACACTCACAACCCTCCCCTCTGTGCACACCCTGCACCACTGAAGGCTATTCTAGCTGCTGTAATGGGAGGAGAGCCAAGGGCTCTTTGGATGGCCACAGACATACAGCATGGAGGAATCCATGGCCACTTTTACCATCTGCCTGCTATGGTTTGAGTATGATTTGTCCTTCCCACCCCAACTCCTGCAGAAGTCCAATCCCAAAGGCTTATGTTAATGATTAAGAGGGTGGAAAATTAATCTCACTATGACCATCAGAGGTGGGGGTCTTTGGAAAGTGCTTGGATGAGTTCCTCCATGACTGAACCCTGGTGGCTTTATAAGGTGAGGGAAAGAGACCACCCGTGTTGACATATGTGATCCGGCCATGAAGTGATGCAGCCACGGAGGATCCTCACCAGAACCCGAGCCATGCTGTTTGAACTTCCAGCCTCCGACACCATAAGTCAAAATAAACCTCTTTCTTATCAAGTAGTTTGCCCCAGGTATTTTATTATAGTAACATAAAACTGGCTAAAATACCCTGCCAAATGCATGTTTGGCTTAAGAAAACAACATAGAAGCAGGACAATCACTCAAATCCCTCTCAGGTGCTCAGTATTTCTTCCCAGCTACTCCCCTCCTGACCCTTCCTTCACACTGAGAATTTCTCAAGAATAATTGACACTTGGTCCTGTCAGCTCTGCAGTGGGGACACCACTCTACCCAGGCTGCCTTGGTGAGGACTTGGAGATCCACCAATTGCCAAACCAGACGAGGCTCCTTAGTCTCTATCATACCTGTTGTCCCAAGGGCATTGTGCTCCTTTCTTCTGAAATATTTGTATTTGGTGGTCAATTGTACAATTGTTCGGGATATTTGGGCCCCATTCTTGGAGGGAATAGATATCCCTGTCATGTGAACCTTGGAGCTGGCATTGGTCAATGAATGTGAGCAGGAGGGACATATGTCACTTTGGAGAGAAAGTTTCTAGAGGCAGTATGTGGGTTGGGATGTCCCCTTTACCTCTGCTGTGAAATGAGTGATGTTACAATGAGAGGCTACACTGTCAGTCCAGGCCCTGGTGGAGGGCAGAGGTCACCCCAACACAATTGGGTACCTGAGGACCTCACCAGAACCCGATCTCTATTTCTGTAGAGATTTAGACTGACATTTGGGGGTTGTTTGTTACTGCAGCACAATAAGCAAACCCTGACTAATACAGAATGCCCATGGCTTTTCCAACACCATGCCCCTTCAGCTTCTGACCTACCACTGTTGCTGCTCCCCCTTCCCAGGCTCTCCTGCCCTGTCCCCAGCCCATTCTAAAACCATTGGTGCCCAGGGTCATGTTTAACCTATTGCTCACTCTCTTTGCTTCTGTTTTACTATCTCCCTGTGACTTCTGGGTCCAGATCTTTGGCTCAGATCCACCGCCAACTTCTGTCTTCTAAGTACAACTGTCTCTGAGTGTATCCATGGCATTTTGTGGATAGCCTTACACCTACCTGCTGCCTGCACTCCAGGTAGCACCAGGTGGCCCCTTTGTCCATTTGATCAGCAAGGTGTCCTTGACTTCTCACTCTTTCTTGGCCACACACCAACAATGGACAGTCAGTAAGCATAATGCCCTGAAGCCACTCCTCCCTGTTCATTCTGCTGCCACTTCTTCTCTCCGGCCATCCTTCCCTAGATGTTGACCATGGTTCTGGTACCCTTTACTGCTCCCTCCAGTCTTCTTTTTTTTTTTTTTTTTTTTTTTTTTGGTTCTGGGAATTGAACTTGGGGACACTAAACTACTGAGTCACATACCTAACCCAATTTTGTATCTTATTTAGCAACAGGGTCCCACTGAGTTGCATAGGGCTGTTTGCGAGACTGGCTTTGAACTCAAGATCCTCCTGCCTCAGCCTCCCAAGCTGCTGGGATTACAGGTGTGCACCACCACACCCAGCCCTCTAGTCTTGTCTCCCACTCTGCCACCAGTCCAGCCCAGCCCAAAGCTCATTTTGGCATTAGTTTAAGAACTATCTAAACTAGAGCTGACCGGGTGGAGCTGCTCATGCCTGCCAAGGCTTCCATTACCCGTGCATGGTCCAAACCCCTCACTGAGACCCACAAGATCTTCCGGGGGAGCCCTGACAACCCTCAGCCCCCTCCCCCTGTACACATGCACACACCAAGACCTATGCCCCGTTATGTCCTGGTGTCTGCAGATGTTGACTTCTCTAGCTAGACTTTTTTGTGAGCACCTACACCCCTGTGCCCTGGGTAAGTCCTACTTGCTCTTGAACACTCAGCCCAGATGCCACCTCCTCCAGGAAGCCCTCCCTTACCACCCACCCATACTCCATGTTCCCCAGAAAAATCTCCACCACTACATTCGCCCCACTGAAATGAGCAAAGCTGCTTAATGTCCCTCTCTCCTTTCAGACCATGTGCGTCCCCTGCCACCTGGCATTGACAACCTGTCTGCCATATAGCAACTCACATGCAGAGATTGCTAAAGGTAGGTCTGAGCAAGTGTGAGTGTAAGTGCATAAAATCATCACTTTATACCACATCTGGTATTCAGCCAGTCGGTGAGTCCAGGATTCCATCTCTTCATCCCACTTTTTCCATACCTCAGGCCATCCGTCATTCTGGCAGGTGGTGAGCTACCCATAGCACTCTAAATCTCCATGCAATCTCTGTGGCAGAATACTTCTGAGAACCCTGACTTCGTGAGCACACAGATACCTGTGACCCCACAAAGGGCTGGGCACGGCTCTTCTCCCTCCCTTTCGACCATGGGTTCTTTGACCCCTGGAGCCACATTCCCTGCCACACGGGACTGCAATTCAGAGTGACAGGTCTCAGGTGCTAGCTGTGGGTAGCATTGTGTGGCTTATCTCATTCAATCCAGCAACAGTACCTCCGTAGGCTATGACTATGCCTTAGTCATACCTTAGGCAACCGCAGAACAGAGGTTAGTAAATTTCTTGAGGGCACGCAAGTTCAAAAATGGTGAACTGAGATTCCCCCCGGGCAGGTGGACGGCCTCTTAAGGGTCTGCTCTCAAACACTTGTGCGCACAAAAAGCGTCTGAGGACTGGGGTCCAGGTAGATGCGTTCGTTATTCTGCCCCATCCCCTTAGTCCAATACCCGGCAGGATGGTTCTTCTAAAACTTTGGCTCAAGCCTGGGTTGTGGGAAGGAACCAGCTCCAAGTCCCAATAAGACAGCACCCTCCATGTGACTCGCCTCTCTGAACCTGGGCTCCTCACCTGTGGGGAGCTGCACCTGCCATCGCAGAGGCTGGCCTGAGAGTTCCCTGGAGGTGTCAGGGGCACCAAGCCGCCCACCCGGGGTTTTCCTCCGGGAACCTGCACTTTCCACTTCCACTGGGGAAAAAGTAAAAGCATGGGCAGTGTCCTGGCCAAGCTTGTGCTTCCTAGGGGACACCAACAGACCCGGGCAAGAGCAGAGACAGTCACCATCAGTTCAGCCTTCTCAGCCCTGCAAATGGACTCGGCCATTTCCTTCTTTCCTGGCTGAAGTGATTGATTGTCGTGACATCGTGGGGACAGCCTGGACTGGATGCCAAAGTATCTCATCAGTTCTGTCAAGCCAGGTGTGAGGCTGCCCGGTGCCAGGCACCGGCATCCTGGTGCCTTTCCTTACCGCTGGGTCAGGACGCCGTTGAACCAGTTGATCTGAGGGGGTGACCAGGTGCTAACCAGCTGTTCCTCTGGCCTCGGTGACTTTGTGTTGCTAGTTCTCCTTCATCCCTGTGCCATATTTTATCAGCCTTACTCTGCGCCTCCCACAAAGAATTCCCTGTCAAATAAAACCAGGTTCTTTCCCCACAAGCTCGCCATTCAGTGGGAACTCAAACAATAAACGCTTGGCCAGCGCGCAGGCAGCAACGGAGAAGATGCAGCCCTTGCCCAGGTCAGCCTCCGCTGCTGACCCAGCTGGCGTGGACGGTGCAGCCTGACGCCGACCCCACTCCTGGGCCCTGCTGCTCCCTTTCTGCGGGCTTCCTCCTCCACTCTCCCCTTCCAGCCTCCTGCTCGGAGGCCTTCCCCGGCCCCTGAGCTTTGGCTCAAGGCACACTTGATTTGCAGTCTTTTTTGGAGGGGACCCTTGCTGCCATGAACAACAGGCTGTACTGTGTTCAAACAAAGCCTTTCTTGGATGACAAGCAATGCACGCGTACCTCACAATATGTAGGAAAGAAAAAAGTCACCTGGCTTATGATTATGAGCACCTCGATGTCTGTAATTTTCATCCTTTGTTCTACGCACACACTGGCCAAGGTGGAGATTTTATTCACGCTGTATCAGGTTTTTGTTTTGCTTTGCTTTGTTCGGTTGTGTTTGGGTGCTGGGAATGCGGTGCGTGGTTTTTACCTGCTTTTCAGGGATCATGCTGTCCACCTTGGTCCCCCCAGAGGACCCCCCCTTCAGGGGATGCTCCCAGCCTCTGGGTGGCTGCCTTCGGTTCAGGACTTCTCACGCGCAGGCTGCCAATCAGGTCTCCAGGTCCTTGAGAAAGAGCTTGTTCTGAGCAGGTGGCACTGGTCGCCCCAGTGAAGGGCCTGCAGCAGGCTGCTGAGCACCAGGGCCCCAAAAGCCTCCACTGGGGAAATCTCAGCCTGTCAGTTGGATCCACAGCCCAGACATTTGCTCTGTGCCTGAACCCCTGTGGGAACTGGGGAGGTTATGCTCCATGATGGGCAGCCCCAGTCACCTTCTCCTGAGGAACTCCTCTCTCACAGGTGACAGAGAAAAGGGAAGCTCAGAGGGATGCCCAGAGGAAGTAGGAGACTCGCCTGCAGCTGCCGCCTGCCTGAGGCCAGAACCTACTCCCACCTAGAAATCTCACATGGCCCCTGGAGAATCAGATCGTCATCCTATTCTCACCCTACAAATGTTCTTGGAGCACCTGTGACGTGCCTGGTCTTTTTTCTAGGATCTGAGGCTGAGTAGAAAACAGCACTGGGAGAACGCTGCCTGCATGGTGCTTACGTTCTCCTGGAAACACAAACAAGAAAATAAATAAGTGGCTGAGTGCTTTGGCACATGCCTGTAATCCCAGAGTCTCAGGAGGCTGAGGCAGGAGGATCGCAGGTTCAAAGCCAGCCTCAGCAAAAACAAGGTGCTAAGCCACTCAGTGAGATCCTGCCTCTAAAAAAAATACCAAATATGGTTGGGGATGTGGCTCAGTGGTCAAGTGCCCCTGAGTTCAATCCCTGGTACCAATAAAATAAAATAAAGGGAAAAAATAAAAAGAAAAAAGTGAAGTTTCAGAGAATAGCATAGAGAAAAGCGGAAAGACAGGATAGAGTTATGAGAGGTTGGGAAAGGGAGGCTCCTCCTCTTTGGGTGGCCCCTACAAGGAAGTAAAATGTGAGTTTAGATTTAAATAATGAGGAGAAGCCAAGCAAAGAGCTGGGGGCATAGGGGGCAGTAGGTACAAAGGCCCTGAGGCGGGAATAAGAGTTTTCATATTTGAAGAAAAGAAAAAAGGCTTCTTTCTAGAGTCAAGTGTGGGGGGAGTATAAGATGGGTAATCGTGAGCAGGGGCAGAGCAACGAAGACCTTTCAGACATGATGGGGAACTGGGTTTCTATTCCAGAAGACCTGGCCCAGGATTGGAGGGTTTTTTCACTAGAAGTTTCACAAAGTCCTGGTTCTGGGCCAGGATTGCCTGTGGCCCCAGGAAAGGATCTAGATGGAAGTGGAAGATGACTGAATTACCACAGTTCGTTCACCAACTAACTTTGTTTTCTCCTTTTTAAATGGCGCCATAGCTAGAAATCTGGGCCAGTCTTTGCAGAGCCACAGACACACTTGTGCTCACTGACCTGGTTCTCCATTTAGGATCCCTCCCCCACCGTCAGGCCACCCACCCCCACTCGTGGGTGGCACATTCTGGCTGGAGAGACGAGTCCATTTGGCTAATAAGTCCTTATTGAGCACCCAGAACAGCCAGGCCCTGTGCAGAGCTATGGCCCCTGACCTCCATACTTCCACAGGAGAGCCAGATAATACGAAGCAAGCGACCATGCTCACATCTCCTTTCAGCTCAGAAGGGCGCACAGGAAAAGATCAGGGTGCGAGGGGAGCTTAAGACAGGAGCCCTGCGCAGACCAGGACTTGGGGAAGGTGGCCTTCTAATCTAACAGGAACCTATGTGCAAAGCCCCAAGAAGAAAATTTACTGAACAAGATAAACATGTCCCCAACCCCATGGAGCCTACAGTCTTCCAAGAAGAGTGCATTAGTCAGCTATTTGTCACTGTAATGAAATATGTGAGACAGACTACTTATGTAAAAAAGGAGGTTTATTTAGCAGGCTTGGCAGGTTCAAGGGCACAGCACCCACATTGGCTCAATTCTGAGGAGGGCCTCACTTGGCTGCATCACATCATGGCGATGGTGGAGGTGTGTGTGGGAGTAGACTACCTCCTGGGCCAGGAGCAGAGCAGGTGGGGCAGGCTTGCTCTTTTTAAAACAACCCTCTGTGAAGAACTTCCTTCCAAGAGCAAGTCCCCAAAGACCTAAGGGCCTCCCACTAGGCCCCACCTCCTAAAGATTCTACCACCTGAGAGACCACCACCCGGGGAACCAAGCCTCCAATCACAGTGGACCTGCTGGGGGACACTGAACCCTACGCAAAGCATAATAAGGAGGAAATGAATTCAAGTTCTCTCCAAACACAAACCAGTTGCCTCCACCACCTCAGAGGCCCACTGCTGGCTTGAGGGTCAAGAGATTCTTAGAAGAATCTTCTTGGGAAAAAAAAAAAAAAAAAAAGCTTTTGGACAAAGTAGACAGATATTCAGAGCACAAAAGGGACTGTCACATAGGCCAGGGTCTTCCCAGAGGATAGACACAGGCTCGAGGGGTGACACTTTATGGGCTTCATAGTCCTGATTTTCCAAGTGGGCTGGGCAGCTTGACCTACTCGGAGGATCTGACTGATCCCAGGGCCTTGTGCATGCTAGGCAAGCACTCTGCCACCGAGCTACACCCCCAGCCCAGTGCACTGAGTTAATATGTATGTGTGTATATATTGAGTTATATATACATGTATATTTCCAGTCTGGCATTTAGAATGAGCCTGGCAGGAGACTGTGCAGCCTTGGATAAATGGGGTTCCCAAATCTTCCTGCCAATATTCTCTGAGGAACGAAATCCTCATTGAAAACACAAACCATTACAATACGGATTGTTTAGGAGCAGAGGTTTGAGACTGAGAGCAAGTGACTTGGCGAGTGATCTTCTGAACGTCAGTTACAGCATCTGTAAAATGGGAATTGCAAGGGGCTAGGGCAAGTGTTGAATAAAATGCACACAGAATACCCTGAGGACTTATCAACTTGGGCATCGCTGCTGTGATCTGATGTCCTCCTGCTCTGACGTTTCTGAAACAGATGGAGATCCAAGCCCTGTACCTCAGTATAACAACCAGCATCAGGAATCAGCCTGGGGGCTAGGGGTCAGAGGGGCCCAGGCCGCCTCACCTCAAGAACGCTGGAGGAAAGCGCGGACTCCAAGATTCCAGCTTATAAAGCATGGGCTTCTTCCCATCTGGCCTAGTCTCACCTGGTAGCCCAGGTCTGGGCTCCCCATGGAAGCAGCCTCAGGCTAAGTCTGCTGCAATCATTCCAGCAGCCTGAAACGGGAGAGCAATGTTATCAGCAGCAGCTGAGCCGGCCCCGGTGGACCCGGACCTAGGAGGACAGTCTCAGCCCCAAGACATCAGGACCCAGGTCGCAAACTGGAGGGAAGCGGGCAGCAGAGGCGAACGCAAAGAATCCTGACCCAGAGGCTGTTGTTTGTTATAACCAAAGTAAAAAAAATGCAAAGGAGACCACACCCACTCCATGTGGATCCGACCGGAACAAAACATTTCCAAATAGAGATGAGAGAGAGGGCGGGAGACGCAGGGGGTGACGGTCCTGGGTTTCGGGAGGACAGAAGTGTAAGTGTGCCTCCTGGGGGCTCGGTGAGGGAGTGAGGCTCCCAAGGACGGGGCACCGGAGAGGCTGCCCTGCAGCAGAAGAGGAACTTCCCCCAAACATCCTTGGAAGGTGGCGTGCGCTTGGTTTCAGGCAAATGGTAAGAGGCGACGGGACTCCAAAGGGACTCTTCACCCTGGCCTGCTCCTTTGGTCTGTCTGTCTCGTCTGTCTCTACTGTTCTCCACCCCCTGCCCCTTCCCCGTCTCTTCTGTGTCTCAAGGTCTTTTATTCTCGGTTTCTCTCTGTGTGTCATCTCTCCCTGTTTCTCACTCTCTGTCCCTGGTGGTCTCTCCCTCTCTCTCTCTCCCTGGGCTGCTTGCTCTTCCTTTGTGCTAGAAGAGGTGCCGGCTTCCAAAAGAGCAGAATCCTCAGGAGACGTGGGGTTTCCAGGTCTGAATGCTTAATTTCCCATTCCTGCTCAGCAAGGGCAGAGACTCACGCCACATTGTACGGTGGCTTATCACTCACTCCCCACCCGCCTGGAGAAAATGCTCTGCTCTCCTCCCCACGGGGCTCTGCTGTTTCCCCTGAAAAGGGGGCACATTGCAGGGCTTCTTTTAACAGTTTTGTGCCCCCTGTAAGGTGCAAAGGAGAGACACCCCAGGCAGGGCCCCCACCTGCTCTGCACCCAGAGCGAGCCTGGGACTCCACATAAGAGGAACAGTTACATTCCCTGCCATCCACTTGGGGCTCTTTATTTTGTTTGATTCTATTCTGAGAAAGAGAGAGAGAGAGAGAGAGAGAGAGAGAGAGAAAAGAAGCAAAAAGAAAACCTCGAAGAAACAGGTCATACAGGCCAAATATATATATACACAGTCTCAAACACTTCACCCATATGAATTCACCAACTCCTTATCCCTTCCCTCCATTTTACAGATAGGAAAACTGAGGCCCAGAAAAGTTAGACTACTTGCTTAGGTCACGAGCAACCCAAGGTGAATTTGAACTCAGCCATCCTCCCTGGGTTCGGGCAGGGACTCCTGCCCTGTTCAGCAGCACAGGGCTCTCTGCCAAGTCCTCAGCCCCAGTCCTAAACACCCACGCCTTCCCCTCCCTGGAGCGCTGGGGCTGAGCTCCCTCTCCCCAGCTCTTCCATAGGGTGGGAACTCAAGCCCTTCTGGTCTCAGCTCTTTTTCAGGGGGACTTCTCTGGGCCTCCTCAATAAAGGAGTCATCTCCAAGTCCCCTAGGACACCACACCCATCACACTCTGTGTGTCCTTCAAAGCTTATCCCAGTGGAGATTTGTTGCTATTTTTGTTTAATCTGTCTTCTGGGTTGGTGTCTCTTTCCTCCCCTGGAATGGAAGCTTGCTGAGAACAGAGACCTGATCCGTCTTGTTCAGAGCTAGACCTCCCTGTCCAGAAGAGTCAGGGCTCCAGAAAGACAAGTGAAGAAGGGAGCACGGGACAGTGAGGTGTGGGCAGGAAGTAGAAGAGAGCTGTCAGGGTGTGTCAGGAGGGGAGGAGGCTGGGGCATGGTGGTAGGGAAGGCCCCCAGCTGTCCTGTGCCGAGCATTGCAGGGTCCTGTTGGCAGGAAGGACTCGGGACACGGGTGAGTTAGAATCAAGGGTCTTGAGTGCCAGGCTAAGAAGTCTAGCTTTACCAGCAGCAGGCAATGGGAACTGGTAAGGGGGTCCCAGAAGTGGGGTGGTACCTGCTCTGGTTCAGGAGATTGTCCTGGCAGGGTGGATAGGGCAGGAGGACCCTTCCGGCCAGAAAGGCTCTAGGAACCTGGGGAAAAGACAAGGACAGAGGAAGCCAAGGTCTTTCCCTTACAGTGTGTGGATGCAGAGAAAATTCCAGCTATGCACCAAGATGGGAGCAGGACCAGGAGGGAAGGAGCCTCCCATGGTCTGAAATTGCCCAGATGCATTTTCTAAAAATCAGAGCAGGTCAGGATCTTTGTTTTCTATTTTCCCCCTACTCACTTTGGGGCAATGAGGAGCAGATTGTGTTTCCAAACACATCACAAGAATCTGCACTGGAAGTTGGAAGAATAACCCCAGGCTTCTTGGTCTAATTCTCAAGGTCAACTGATATCATTAGAATAACATGAACTCAATTTGAGTTACAGCAGGGAAATCATGTTAGGAAATATGGGTCACTCATCACCGAGTAATGAAGCTGTTACCTCGCGCTATCGGAAACGCGCTCGCTCAGAAACTTGTCCACCGCCCTCGCCCCATTGTCGGGCTGGCTCTTAACAATGAAGTCGCCCACGGAAAACCAAAGACCAGGAAAACCAAAGCCCACTCCGGGGGGGAGAAGTGTGACTGGGGTGGAAGGGGCCCTCCTGCCTGCAGCATCGGCACCAGCCGGAAGGACGGGATGTCCCCCGAACAAAGGGTGGATTCGTTCCTCTTGGTTTTCGTGGAGAAGTTTGCTCCGAGGTGCGTGAGATTTCCTCCCAAGGCCACTGTGGGAAATGAGAGAGAGAGAGAAGGTCCCTGAGGTCACAGGACGCACATAACCCAGCGCTGGTGCAGGAGACCCCAAGATTTAGTGCCGAGGAACCAGGCTCCCGGGGCAGCCCACAGAGAGCAAGTGAATGACTGTCACCAGTCGGCCATCCAGCACTAGGTGGTGAGCCACCATCACTGCCCCACGCAGCAGGAATGGGGCTCGGCAGCAGGCTCTCCCCGTGTTTCAGTGGAAACTAGGAACAGAATTTTCTGTAAAATCTCCTTGTTTTAGAATGTGAGCAACATGCTCAAAGTACCCTAAAAATACACGTTTTGTATAATACGGTGCTGCCAGTGTGTGACTTTGGGAGTTATAAAAAATGCTAATTAATACTCTGCCAGAGACTTACAAGCCCTGGGTTAGGAGACCTCAGGCCCTACCATCATCAGAGCCCGGTGAAGGTGGACACCAGGCAAGGCCCGTCCCCACTCTAGGGCCAAAGTGCTCCCTGGAAACAGGCGCCCCCTCCATGGGAGAGCCCATATCTAGTGGCTGATGTTGGGACGTGGCAGAAAGACCCGGGTTCCTCGCCCCCCCGTTCAGATCCTCTGCGAGTGGAATCAACCAAGGCCCTTGTGTCACAGGCTGGCTGCTCTGCCCAGGCCTCATTCCCTGTCTCCCTTCTGTGCTGGTTCTGCACACTACCTTCCAGAAGCCTCCAACCCTGGCTTTCTCACCTGTCCCATGGGAGAATCACCTGTCTTACCATGTCTCCTGAGGATGCAATGAGTTAGTGCAGGGGAGGCATACCATGCATACAGTGGGTGCTTAATAGCTACCTGCTGTACCTTGATGTCTGAATGCATGGAATAAAGTAGTGGATGTGTACTTAGGTACTCACCACATGGAGTTCATTCCCTAAACCTAAGCCAGAGTTTCTGGACCTCATGCTGCTGAGACGTGTACCTCTTTGTTGTGGGGGAGGATCCCCATCTTGCAGATTAGAGGGTGTTTAATAGCCTCTACTCATTAGATGCCAGTAGCAACCCCCAAGTTGTGACAAGGAAATGTGTTCCTAGACACTGCCAAAGGCCTCCAAGGACAAAATTGCCTCCCAGAGAGAACTGGTGTCCTGACTCACTCAAGTACCTTGAGCCACATTTAGGAGGCAGTCTCAGTTTGGGGTCCAAAAGTTGCGTGGGATCCCTTCCCAAGGCAGGCCAAGAAGTAGTGTGCAGTAGTCAGGGGAGCCACTGCAATGGGGTGAGATGCACTTAAAGTCCTAGAGTTTTCTTCTCTCAGCCTCCATGGCCTCCTGTGGAAAAAATAGAGATATCAGGCCAGGCACAATGGTGCATGTCTGTAATGCAGGCAACCTGGGAGCTGAGGCAGGAGGATCGCAAGTTTGAGGCCAGCCTCTGCAACTTAATGAGTCTCTGCATCAAAATACAAAATAAAAAGGGCTGGGATTGTAGCTCAGTGGTAGAGCAACCCTGAGATCCCAGTACAGAAAAAAAAAAAAAAAAAAAAAAAAAAAGAAGAAGAAGAAAGAAAGAAAAAGAGATATCCATTCCATCACTACCAACCTCCCAGGGAAGTTACCAAAACAACGGTTTGATGGATGCAAGAATATTGGACATAGCTTAAAAATATTGTGCAAAAGTACAATGGAGCTGATTCATACATTCATCTCACCCAAATCCAGCCATGTGTGCTCAGCCAAAGAGAGGGCAAGAAAGACAGGCAGACAAACAGAGGCCTTCATTCACCATGCCATTCTGTCCTTGTCCCCACTGCCCTAGAAAGAGGGAAGCCACAGTTAAAATGCCCAAGAAACAAAACACATTAAATTATCAGGACCCAGCCAATCTGATGATATACAGGTCAAGGTCACAAACATAGTCAAGGTAAATGTTACTCCAGCAGATTTGTCTCATATGGCAACATCCCTGACCTTGCGTAGCATGTGACTGGGTTCATTTTTTCATTCCAAAAATAAGTGGATGAAAAGCAAATCAAAGAAAGTTATGCCAACTTGACAAAACCATTCCACCAGCAGTGGGCAGCAGAAACAGGAAGAAAAAAAAAAAAAAGTTTGCCTCTGAAACACCTGGTGGAAGCAGAGATTCAGGCCTCCGCTTCCCCCCTACTGCCCGCCCTCCTTCCTGCCCTCCCTGGAACAGAAGGGAAGCAGCAAGATCCTGAAATAGCCTCGCTCCCAACGGTGAGACAGGAAGCTCCAGCCCCACGCCTGGAAGCTGTCATGCGATTGACACAGGGCACCCACCGCTGCCCCTGTCATTTACCTTCAGGAATTCGCAGCCTCCCACACAGTCTGGAAGGGGAGGATCGGAGGGGGGTTCAGGGGTGTGTTCCCTGGGGACATCCCCAGGGAAAGTGGGTTCCAGAGCAAGTGGCTTCTTTTCCACACCGGTCCCTGAAACTCCTCACTCAAGATCTTCCATCCCAGACCAGGGGCTCACTCGGTTTACCCCATAAGCACTGGGGTCCACAGAATATTTTGGTGGGGGTAGACTTGACATGTGCATGACAGCCATAAAAGATTACTGACACTAAAATATGAGAAGAAAACTGTCAAATCAAAATTACTAATCATATCAAAAGCAATATTCTAAAACCCTTGTCACATTTTTAGGTGAAATAATTATACCAAACAATGGCATTCAACATAAGCTGAGTAGAATTTAATATATTGAAGTAATATATTGAAGTAATATGGAAAAGGGCCTCACAGAGTTTCAGTCAGCACCCCCAAAACATACTCCTTTCAAAACCTCCTGAGGATAAAGTTTCTCTTCTCTGATGTGACTAAGTGGGAAAGTGAGGCAGAAAATCCACATGCCCACACAATACTCTGGATCGGCAGGATGGTCTCAGAGACCACAGGGCACAACCCTTGTAAATGCCAGGAGCCCGGGAGAAATTTGACCACCCATCTGCATCCCTAGGTGCATCAGGAGCTGATTCTAAGCACTTAACCATCCCCCATCTCAAGTCCCCAGAGTCCATATCAACACCTGCTCTCATCTCTGCAAAGTTTGGTAGAAGATTCTGGGCTGGAATTTGGGACTCGGGGGTTCTAGGCCAAGCCTCTTACTTTCAAAGGAAATGCAATATTTTCTGCACCAATGTCCTGACCCAAAAGTAGAAAAAATCAGGATAGACTGATTTATAAGGAGATAAAAATGGAGAGAATTCATTTCCTTGTGAAAGACACCCAGCTCTTTGTTGACCAGGAAACCCTCCTCGCTGACTTCAGAGTTGAAGTCGGCTCGTCTCCTCCATCTTGACCTGCCAGTCCCTGCCTGTGAGCCCGGAGCTAGGGCCTTCCCATGCCCAACTCTGATTCCCCGCTGCCCCGCCTCCTCCAGGAAATCACACGTGGCCAATGGAGGGCAAATGGCGCCAGACCCGCCAGAACGGAAGGCAGCCCCTGCCCACTGCCTGCTGGTTCCCCAGTTGGCAGAAATCTCTTTCCACAGTCGGTGGGCAGGGTTGTGTTTATTTTGCAATTAACAAAGAACAAAGGAAGTGGCAGGGGGCTTAGGGGTGGTGCTTGTGGCTTGCTTTTGGGGACCAGAATTCCTGCCTTGCCCCCAGTTCTATTGGCTCTGGGTCTGCGGGATGGGAGGGGTGTCAATGCCTTCAATCATTTCACAGGGGTCTGTGTCTTTTTTGGCCAGGTCACCCGCTGCGACAGATGGGCCCTCTATTCCAAAGAGAAACAAGGGGCAAAGCTCTGCCCAGATGGGCCTCAGGGCTGCTCAGGGCTGGGTGATCAAGAAAGGCGCCCGCGCTCTCTGATTGCAGGGGCCATTGGGGGACCAATGGACCAAGGAACACCCTGCCATCCACGTCTCTGAGAACAGCCCCTACTAGCTATTTGCTGTGCCATCTTCGAAACAGGCCCTGTGTCCGCGTGTCCTACACATAGATTGAGCAGGGCCCTACTAACAAAGCAGGGAGAACTGGAGGGCTCGGGAGGTATTGACATAGCAGACAGGGCGCCAAGTTGCCCATGGTAAACAAAGCAAATTATATTTACTTCCACAGGAGCATGAGATTTTGACAGCAAAGAGAGACTTATGGTAGAGTTGTTGCTACATTTATATTTAATAAATTTAAGAGAGAGATGAAATAGACTTTAGCAAGGCTAGTGAAATATTTATAAAAGCACACCGAAGCCATGTAAGGGAGAGAGGGGGAAATAAAACAGCTCGCATGTGGGATCAAATCGAGCAAGCCAGCTTTTAACCTGACAGCTCCCTAGCACTGCGGGCGAGAGAGCTGCCAACAGGCCGCAGATGCACCACACCTGAGCTAGCCGGGAGACGAGGGAGGTGTGGGAGGGAGGCGAGGTGGGGACGGGTGTGTGCACAGGCACAGCCAGCTCCATGCGGTCCCGGGCAGCTGTCACACCTGCCCAGCTGCTCAGGTGCGCCTGGCACCTTGCAATGCCAGCCAGAGCGCGTCCTCCTACCCCTGGCTCACGTCCAGTCAAACCTATGGCCTGGTAGGAACATGCAGGCTCCTGGGAAGGCCTTGGACAGCTGGGGCCCAAACACCCTGGGCTTCCATTCCCTGGGAGAACCGATCTGTCTTCGACTACTGTCTGAGAAAGGGCTGGTCTTCCCGTCAAGGGAGGGAAACAGGTGAGATTTGTTAGCTCGCAGATTTAGAACATTTTTTTTTTTTTTAATGCACAAGAAATATACACTCATGGTAGAAAGATGGAGGGGAAGCAGATAAACTAACAGACATGCAAACCCACTGTCCTGGCTCTCAACCACGCTGACATCTCCAGGCTGGCTGCATTCCATTGTATCAGGGGGTGGTTTTAATATCAGGAAAGATCATTTCAGAGCAAGTTCTGTTGGCCACTGACATGTTCTGGAATATGCTTCCCACTGTTCATCTCTTCCCCTACCCTCTTTTCCTGTCCTGAGCCAAATCTAAATTCAGCCCAGTTCAATCCTATCTCCCCAGAGAAATATTCACAAGGGCCTGTTGTCAGCCCCCTGCCCCTGACACACACACACACACCCTGGATCTTCCTCCCCTCAGCCCACGTCATCCTTTACCTGCCTGGGTTGTGGTTCCTTCTTACACTCTTGGCTGACCACGCTGTACGCTGGCTTTTCCTGTCCTCATATCCTCAAAGAAGACCCGGAGTCACCCTTCTGTTCCCTCTCCGCCTTCAGAGCCAACCTGGGTACAGCTCAGGCCTCGGTGGGCTCCAGACAACACCCAACACCTGGTTTCAGCAACGGGCTGCGACTGACCTGTGTTCTCCTTTGGGAAATGGTATTGACACTTGTCCAGTTTTCCCAGGAGACGCAGAAAACTGCTTTGTGGTTTCAAAGAATGATTTGCAGAAATCAGTTTGACCAAAAGTCAGTCTGTGGAAAGCCAGTTCACCAGACGCCTGGCTAACCCATGACCCAGAGTTCATTCCCCCACAGACTTTGTCCCTATTTCTGCCGTCTCTCATGCCAAACCTGAATTGTCCTAAAATTCTTTGCTTTCACCCCAGCCTTTGGCCTTCAAATGGCTGCAGAGAACCCTGCTGGACAGTCTAAGATATGTGCGTGTGACAGCTCATTCAGCAAAATCAACTCTGTTAAGTGACTTTTCTGTGTGTTGGCTTCCGGAATCTGTGCAGACACCCTTCTGGGATGGGGGGAGGCTCGGAGGTCCATCTTGCTGATTGCTGAGGCCCCCTCTCCAGCATCTTCTCCTTCCCTCAGGTCCTGCCTAACTATCCTGAGCCCCAGCCTCCAGGATGGAGCTCATTTGAGCACCTGAATGGGATGGTTGAGTTGTATAGGAGCCTGTAAGAAGCAGGAAAAACAGAATTCAGGCCTGGTACCCTCCAAAACTTCTGAGACTCTCTAATAAGATGCAGAACATATTATAAGCAGATTGCAAAAATTGTCTTTTAGCCCCACCCACCAACACTTGCCACGCCCCATTCTGCAGCCACACCCAACCTCTCTTCCTCATTAGAACCCCTCATTAGAACCTTGGAGGTGAGCTGGCTCTCACCTCCATGCCTTTGCCAGGCCATCATCTCTACTGGAGCACTCTTCCCTCACTACCTTTTCCCTCTTTTAAAAAGCAGGCCTGGAGGGCTGGGGAGATAGCTCAGTCGGTAGAGTGCTTGCCTTGCAAGCTACAAGGCCCTGGGTTCGTATCCCCAGCAACCCACACACACCCCAACAAAAAGCAGGCCTATTGAAATATGATCGACACACAATAAATTGCACATACTTAAGGGGTACAAGTTTTGACCTGGTGTACATCTGTGAAATCATCACACAGTGAAGGTAGTGAACGTGTTCATCACTCCCAGTTTCCTCCTGATGCTATAATCCCTCCCACTCATTCCTTGTCCCCAGTCCCAAACAACCACGGATGGGCTGTTATAGTTTGGGTCTTAAATGTCCTGTAGAAGCTCATGTATTGAAGGCATGGCCTGCAGTGCATGGCACTACTGGGAAGTGGTGGAAACTTTGGGAGGTTGGAGGAAGTAGGTCATTGGGAAAATGCCCTTGTAGGGGACGTAGGGATCCTGGCCCCTTCCTCTCCCTCTTTACTTCCCAGTCACCATGGAGTGAGCAGTGTCCTCTGCCATGCAATTCCGCCATGATGTGCCATCCCACCCCAAAGGCAGCAGAGCCAAGTGACCATGGACATGAACTGAAACCTCTGGAATGGTGAGAGGCAAAATAAATCTTCTCTCCTTTTAAGTTGATTTTTCTCCGTTATCTGTCACTGCTACGGGAAGCTGACTAACACTAAGTGGGCCTTCTGTCTCTATAGATTACTTTGCAGTTTCTGGAGTTTTCTATTCTTTGAATCATATGATAGGTGTTTACTTTGAGATTCATCCATGTTGTTGTGAAGGTCAGTAGCTCCTTCCTTTCTTTTGTAAATACCATTCCATCGTGGGGATGTGCATAGTCTACCCACTCACCTGTTAATGGGTTTGGGGTTGTTGCCAGGCTGTTACTATTAAAAACAAAGCTGCAATAGGCATTCGGGTGTAAGATTTTAGATGCACATGTACTTTCATTTCTCCTGGTAAATACTTAGAAGTGAAATGACTGGATTATATGACAGGCATATATTTAGGTTTTATTTTTTTGGTTTTTTGGTTTTTTTGACTAGGGATGGAACTAAGGGGCACTCAACCACTGAGCCACATCCCCAACCCTTTTTTTGTATTTTATTTAGAAATGGGGTCTGGCTGAGTTACTTGATGCCTCACTAAATTGCTTAAGCTGGCTTTGAACTCAGGATCCTCCTAAGTTGCCAGGATTACAGGTATGCGCCATTATACCCGGCATACATATTTAGATTTTAAGAAAACTCTGGACTATTTTTTCAGATCATCAGTGTAAGAGAGTTCTTAACACTTGGTTTGTTTTGTGGATTTTAGCAATTCTAATGGATGATTATTAAGGTGAATTTGCAACTCCCAAAGGTCAGGTGATGTTGAGCGTCTTTCCTCTGCCTATTGGTCTTCCATGTATCTTCTTTAGTGAAGTGTCTGTTGAAATCACTTGCCATTTTCTATTGACTGATTTGTTTCTTATTATTGAATTCCGAAAGTTTTTTTATGTATTCTAGAATCAAATCCTTTATATGATTAAAATATTTTCATAAATTCTGTAATTTGTCTTTTCAGTCCTCTAATGATATCTTGCAAAAAGCATTAATTTTTCATTTTAATCAAGTCCAATTAACTGATTTTTTTTTTTTGAGACCCTGGTTTTAATAGTGTTTCTAAGAAATTTTTGCCTAATCTATGGTCACAAAGATTTTTCTCATGTTTTCTTTAGGAATGTTTATATATATTTTTATTTTTAAATTTTTAATTTGTTCTAATTAGTTGTATATAACAGTAGAATGCATTTATGCCTTTTGATAAATCATACATAAATGGAGTATAATTTCTCATTTTTCTGATTATACATATTGTAGGATCACATCAGTCATACCCTAAGACTCTTATTCAAAAAAAATCGTTTAGTTGTTGATGGACCTTTATTTTATTCATGTATTTATTTATTTTTATTTATTTATTTATTTTTATTTTTACAGACTGCATTTTGATTCATTGTACACAAACGGGGTACAACTTTTCGTTGCTATGGTTGTGCACCATGTAGATTCACACCATTCGTGTAATCATACATGTACATAGGGCAATGATGTCTGTCTTATTCCACCATTTTTCATACCCCCCACTTCCTCTCATTTTTCTGTACGTAATCTAAAGTTCAGAGAGACAAACGAAGGAATGTTTTTGTTTTGCATTGAGGTTTATGATTCTTTTTGTGTTAAGTGCTGTTGGTGCAGATGAATCAGAGTTTGTTAATCTCGCACATGGATATCCAATTATTCTAACGCAACCTGCTGACATGACCACCTCTTCTCACTGAAGCACCTTTGCATCTACATACCTTTGCATGTGTGGTCTCTGCTCTGTTCCCTCCCTCTCCTCCCCTGCACAGCAATACTGCACCCTCGTGATTCCTGTGGCTATATTGTAGGTCTTGAACTTAGAAAATGTTTGTCCTCCATTTTGTCCTTTTCGAAGTAGTTTTGGCTACTTTAATCCACTTCATATTTCCAAATGAATTCGAGAATCTTCAACCAAAAACCTGCAGGAATTTTGATAGGGATTGCTTTGAACCCATCAATAAATTAGGGAAGAAATGACATCTTAAAAATATTGAGTCCTCTGACTCATTGGCAAGGCCTATCTCCTTTTATTTAGATCTTCTTTAACTTCTCTCAGCAATGTTTTGTACTTGTCAGTGTACAGATCTTGCACATCTTTTCTCAGATTGATTTCTAAGCATTTCATATTTTATGCTACTGTAAATGGCATTTTTAATTTTAGCTTCTGATTGGTCCTCCTTCGTACATACACTTGCAACTATATGTTAATCATGTGTCTGTCAACAGTGCTAAATATTCTTTTTAGTACTAGTGACTGCTTTATAGATTCTTTCAGATTTCCTATGTAGACAACCATGTTATCTGTAAATAAAAAATATTCTTACTTCTTTATTTTGTTACCTTTTTTCTTTTCTTTTTTTCTATTTATTATTTTTTCCTTTCCCCTATATTATTTCCTATTTTTTTCCCTAGAACTTTCAGTACAATGTTAATTTTTAATCTGGAATAGATACTGAATTTTATCAAATGCCTTTTCTGTGTCTGTTAAGATGACCATATTTTTTCTTTCCTAAGTCTGTGAATATGATGAATTACTTTCATTAAGGCTAAACCCCCTCGGGTCATGATATATTATCCTCTTTATGTTGTTGGAGTCAATTTCCTAAAGTTTGTTTTGCTTTTAGAATTTTTGCATCCATCCTTATGAAAAATATTGATGTGTAAATTTCTTTTCTTCTCAAACCTTTGTTTGATTTTGCTATCAGGGTAACAACTTCATTGGAAGAGGTGGAAATAGTTCCTCTTCAGTTTTCTGGAAGAGTGTGTTTGGAATTGGTATTGTTTAATTTTTGAATATTTGCTAGTATTCACAAATGAAGACACATGGCTTACAAGTTTCTGTGGGAAGGTTTTAATTACAAATTCAATTATTTTAATAAACATGGGTCTATTCGGGGTATTCAGTTCTTCTTGGATGAGATTTTGCAGTTTATGAATTTCAAGGGTCTTGTCCATTTCAGCTAAGGTATTGAATTTATTCACATAGAGCTATTCGTAATATCCCTTCATTACCCTTTTCACATCTATAAATTTGGTTTGATTCACCCTGATCTTTTTATTTCCTTATTCTGCTTACTTTAATTCATTCTGGTATTTCTTTTTTTTTTTAAGGTTAAAAAAAAAAAAAGAGGCCATTGGCCTCAGCCCTTCCTCCTTTCTAATACAGGCATTTGAGCTCTCAATTTCCCCGTGCCCACAGGTTTTACAGGTCTCCCACACATTTCCGCATAATATGTGGTCATTTTCACTCCGTCAAAAACACTTCCTCTTTTACTCTTTTGATTTCTTCTTTGACCCCTGAGTTACATAGAAGTGTGTCATTTGGTGGCCAAATATTTGGGGCTATTTCCAAAGAACTTTCTGTTCTTCCTTCCTAATTTAACTTAATTCCATTGTGGTCAGAGAACATATTGCACAACTTAATTCTTTTAAATTTATTGAGAGTCATTTTATGACCCAGAATGTGGTGTATCTTGGCCAAAGTCCCATGCACACTTACGAAGAATGACTGTTCTGCTGCTGTTGGGTCTAGTGTTCTATAAATGTCAACTAGGTCAGGTTGGTTGGTTTGGTTGGATCTCAAAGCCTCGTGTGCAGAGGCAGGGACACAGAGAAGTGATTAGATCATGATTCTGACCTCATCAGTGGATTAATCCACTGATGACTGAATAGACTGCTGGAGGATGGGGCATACTTGGAGGAAGTAGGTCACAGGGGTGGGGTGTGCCTTGGGAGGGTTTATCGTCTCTTGGTCCCTCTTCCCTTCTCCCCCCACCCTCCTCTTCCTGGCTACCCTGAGTTGGGCAGCTTTCCTCCACCATGCCCTTCCGCCATGATGTTTCTGCCTTGGAACTAGCCAACCATGAACTGAAACCTCTGAAATCGAGAACCAAAATAAGTCTTTCCTCCTTTAAGTTGTTTGTGTCAAGTGTTTTGGTCACAACAATGACAAGCTAACCCACTGGTTTTCTATCTACACAGTCTATTAATTATTGAGAGAGAGGTATTGAAATATCTGACCATAAATGTGGATTTTTCTATTTTCCCTACAGTCTTTTAAGTTTTTCTTTCATATATTTTGAAAAATACAGCTCTAACAGTTGGATAAAAATACACCTTGACCCCTTAATTATTATAAAATGAATTTTTACTCCAGTAATATTCCTTGGTCTGAAATCTACATTGTCTACTTTTGTTTTTTGTTTTTTGGGATTTTTTTTTTTTTTTTTTTTTTTTGGTACCGGGTATTGAACCCAGAGGCGCTTAACCACTGAGCCACATCCCCAGCCTCTTTTAATATTTTATTTAGAGACAGGGTCTTGCTGAGTCGCTCAAGGCCTCACTAAGTTGCTGGGGCTGGCTTTGAACTTGTGATCCTCCTGCCTCAGCCTCTGGAGTCACTGGAATTACAGGCATGTGCCACTGTGCCTAGCTCTACTTTCTTTTTATTACTGTTTGCATGGCTTACTTTATGCGTTTTACTTTTGAACTCACTTGTATCTTTGCATTTAAAATGAAGTCCTTAGGCATTTGTATGTTTTAAAACATCTGTATTTTGCTTCATGTTTGAAAAATATTTACACTAGCTGTAGAATTATGGGTTACCAATTTTTCAGTTTTTTTCATTACCTTAAAGACAATGCTCTAATATTTTCTTTCTTCTTTTTCGGTTTTTCTTTCTTTTCTTGTGTGTGAAGTTCATTGAGCTTCTTGGACCTAGAGATTTATAGTTCACATAATTGGAAAAATTGGGGCCACTGTTTATTCAATGTGTTTCCTTCCTCCTCCCCTTTAAGAAACTCCAGGTACCTGTGCTGAAGAGAGTCCCACTTCTCATTCTGTCTTGTGACTGTTTTTCTTTTGATTCTTTTTGCTCCTTTTGTTTCAGCGCATAGTTTCTATCGTATGTCTTCAAGTTTTCCGATCTTTTCTCCTGTGATGCATAATCTCCTGTGAATTCCATCCATTGTATTTTTCAGCCTCAGACCTTGTAATCTTCATTTTTCATATTTTGATTTGGGTCTTTTTCATGTTTTCCATGTCTCTAATTAACATCTTAAACATATGGAATATAGTCATAAGAACTGTGTTAATGTTCTTGTCTGCTAATTCTAACATCTGTGTCCGTTCTAGGTCAGTTTTGATTGAATGATTTTTCCGTTCCTCAGGGGTCATATTACCCTGCTTCTTTGCACACCTAACAATTTGTAAATGGATGCCAGACATAATGAATTTTATCTTTTGGGTGCTGGATGTTTTTTGTGTTTCTATACATAGTCTTGAGCTTTGTTCTGGCTACAGTTAAAGTACTTGGAAACATTTTGATCCTTTGGAGTTTTATTTTCAAGATTTGTTAGGTGGGATCAGAGTGGTGCTCAGTCCAAGGTTAATTATTGCCCACTAGTGAAGCAAGACCTTTGTGTTAGTCATCTTCCATGACTGTAATACACGCCTGAGATAACCAACCTATAAAGAGAATGGATTTTGACTCACAGGTCGGGTGCTTCAGTCTATGGTTGATTTGGGCCTGTGGAGAGGTGGTACATCATGGTAGGGAGCACACAGTGGAACCAATCTGCTCACCTCATATCAAGGACAAGAAAGATAAAGAGACAGGAAGAGACTGGGGTCCCAGAATCCCCTTCGAGGGTGCCCTCCTCAACCCCCAGTGACCCGAAGACTTAATAGGCTCCACTTCTTAAAGTTTCCACCTCCTTCCAATGGTGCTGTGCTAGGGATTGAGCCTCCAGAAGACTCTCCAGTATTCTTGCCTACTTTTCTCTTTCTCTGTCTCAGATCCTCTTTCCTGCGTACTCCAGCAGTGTTGGTCTCCTGACTATCAGGTCTGTCTCCTCAACTCAGGTCGCCTACCATTCTTCTTCC
Source organism: Sciurus vulgaris (assembly GCF_902686455.1). NCBI lineage: Eukaryota > Metazoa > Chordata > Mammalia > Rodentia > Sciuridae > Sciurus > Sciurus vulgaris. The sequence goes on along the minus strand of NC_136478.1, from coordinate 34,458,867 downwards.
TGGGTCCCCCTGTCCCGTGCCATGGCTTGGAAACTCTCAAGGGAGTGGGCTGGGGCAATCGCAGTGGGCTGGGGCTCACCTCAGTTGACTGCCACTCTCAAGGAAGTCCACCCTTCATTTCTTCAGTGTGCGCTAGCGCGCGCGCGTGTGTGTGTGTGTGTGTGTGTGTGTGTGTGTGTGTGTGTGTTGGTTACTGGGGGTTGAACCCAGGGGCACTTTACCACTGAGCCACATCCCCAGACTTTTTTGATTTTCTTTGAGATAGGTCTTGCTGAGTTGCTCAGGCTGGCCTTAGACTTAGATCCTCCTGCTTCAGGCTCCTGAATTGCTGGGATTACTCTGCGCCAGGCTTTCGCCCTCTGTTTCTTCATGTTCAATGCCTAGCAACTGGTGGTTTCAGGCAGAAAGGTAAATCTCGTTCATGTTATTCCAACTTGGTTGGAAGTGGAAGCTTCCCGACACACAGCTCTCAGTCTTTGCAGTTAGCTCAAACGCTACTGCCTACAGGCAGCCTTCCCTGATGGCCCACGGACCAGATTAAGGAACTGTCCTTCTGTCACAGTTCTTATCAGTCTGCATTTTTATTGCTTGCTCACTTGAGCACCTCCTCAATAACACTATGGGAGTCTGTGCCTTGTTCACTAGATTCTGTCTGGCACTCAACAGGTCCTTCATTACCGTTGACTATTTTGAACATGTTTTAGCTCCAGAAGATTCTAACGTTAGCAGGGTTTTCCTCTGATGTACAGTTAGATGTTGAGGACACAGAAGTTTCATCTAGAAAAGTATGGTTATGAAGTACACCTGTACCCCTGGGGCGAACTCACCAATTTCTGTCTCCAAGGCCCCAGAAATCACAGTTGGTAGCCCTACACGCAGCCAGGCACTGGGGCAGTTCAGAGTTGCAGACAGATCCAGGGAGGAAGCAAGGGCTGGGCTTCCCTGGGAAGCAGGAAACCTCAGGTTGCAAAGCCGGTGCGCGTGCAGCCATGCTATTGACCCCAAATTCTGGACTCCCCAACCCCCAAAGCCCTAGAAAGGACCCCCAGCCCAGGCAGTTTGAGAATGAAGCAAGTTTGCAAAATTATGGAATTTCAAATGATATCCTGGTCTGTATTTGGTGAGGGGGGGGGGGACTCTTTTTCAAAGAATGAAAAGGCTTCCCCACCCTCCCCTTCCTTTCTCTTCAATGACGGCATTTCCATAAGAGAACTGCTTGATGGGCCTGTTCCCTTTAAATTATTTTCTAACGATGCAGGCAGTCACACGCGCCGGCCGCCTCTCCTTGGCTAACCTTTCCTTTCAATTACTTTCGTTCTTCCGCCGAACAATGGCCGCGGCGCAGCCCCTCCTGGCTGGGACTGCTACAACTCGGCGCCTCTGCGGCCAGGTGCCCAGGCTGGGCTCCGGCTTTGTTCCCCTGGCCAGACGGCCGCGCTTTCATCTTCCCGTCTCCCCTTTCTGTGCCATTTAAACTTTAACCTGGTAGTAACTTTGCCCGCCTTGATTCCCAATTCAAAGGCAGGCAGATGAAAAGCCCTCCCCTTGGATGTGGCTTGAAAACTTCATCCTCAGTCTCTCTGTGTCTTTGAACTGCCTTGGAGCCTTTTTGCCCAGACTGTTTTATTCTCCCTGGGCCTCTAGCTTTCAGGCCTGGGGGCATAGGAAAGGCAGCATTGGGGGCTTCCCAGCTGGGGACCTACAGGACCCCAACTGCTCCCAGTGGGCAACTCACGTGTCCTCACACGCGCACACACACATCATCCCACCCCTTGGCCCAGGAGCCCGGATCTCAGGAGACCATCTCTGGCCTTCCGGGCCAGTCCCCTGCCTCTCTCCAGCCCTCCCCCATCTCAGCTTCCCTTCACAAGCCCCAGACCCACAGCAACTTCAAGGCTTCTAGCCCCAGGTGGGTCTTCCAGAAACTTTTTCCTTTTCAATGCCAGGCAGGCCACTCGCTGCTCTCAGATGTCGGGCAAGGCACAATGAGAGAATTCTGCAATCACAGAAAAATTCAGGTAGTCGAGACCAAATGGGACAGCCGGGAAAATGAACCAGAGACAGGGCTAGAAGTGAACTCGAAAGCAGGCACAACTTTCCTCAGCCTCCGAGCAGGTCCTGCACCACCAGGGCGTGCAGTCTTGCTGGTCAAAGTCTCATGAGGTCTCCCTTAGTAAGAGGCTCAAGTGTTTTGTTGCTTGACTACCAAGAACAATCTCTGCAAACAGAGGTAAGCAAGACTGAAGTAGGTTGAATGGCAGCTCTCAAAAAGATCTGTCTACTTCCTGTCCCCTGAAATCTGTGGCTGTCACCTTATTTGGAAAATAGGTCTTTGTAGATGTGATATCAAGGATCTTGAGATGCAGAGATCATCTGGATTGTCCAGAGTGTCCTTAGCCCAATGAAACATGTCCCTTTAAGAGCCACACAGAGGAAAGGCCCAAAGAGAAGGGGAGGAGGAGATGGGACCACAGAGACAAGATGGGAGCAATGTAGCCACAGGCCAGGGACACTTGGAACCATCAGAAACTGAAAGAGACAAGAACAGGATCATCCCCTGGAGTTTTCAGAGGGAGCACAGCCCCACAGACACCTTAATTTTGGACTTCTGTCCTGCAGAATGGTGAGTAAATAAATTTCTGTTGTTCTGAGCAGATCAGTAATTTAGCTTCAGGAAACTAATGTAAGCGTGCAGAAGCGGAGAGAGGAAATTGACGGGCATTCGCCCTCCTCACTAGGGCCTGCCTGATGCTGGGGTGATGACGGTTCAGGCCCCTCCCCAGCCTCAATGGTGCCCACTGGTGTCAACCAATCACAGGTGTCTCATGACTCTCACCAGTGATTGGCTTAAGGATGGGCCTATGAACTATTCTAGCCAATGAGATGGAGGAGGAGGGCATGCTGGGAGGCAATGGCTCCTCTTCATTCCCAGGGTGTGATCATCTCTACCTGTGAGCCCACGCCGTTGGCCCAGTGGTGATGGGAGGAAGGAGAGATGGACAGAGCCTGCAGAGGGAGGGGCAGGGACAGCAGTGAGGCAAGCTGGATTCCCAGAGCCTAATCTTAGCTGCAGACTGTCCGGCAGCAGAGAGTTGAGGGAAGTACTTCCTAAAGGCAGAACTGTGTGTAGGTCCCTGGGAACCATGAAGGGACAGTTTGAGCCTAAATTTCACCTCCTGATGGAAACAGGACATCCCTTGCCAGGCATCGTGGTGCACATCTGTAATTCCAGCAGCTCAGGAGGCAGGAGGATCGCAAGTTCAAAGCCTGTCTTGGCAACTTAGCAAGGCCCTAAACAATTTAGCAAGACTCTGTTTCAAAATAAAACATCAAGAGGGCTGGGGATGTGGGTCAGTGTTTAAGTGCCCCTGGTTTCACTCTCTGGTACCAAAAAAAAAAAAAAAAAAGGACATACCCAGACTTAGGGAGTGAAGGAAAGGGACAGGTCACCAAGAGTCTACCAACATGAGGGTTTGAGAAGCCACATGGAATAGAATGTCTCCCAGAGGGAGAGCCAGGCAAAGCAGCTTAATTTATAACAAAGGTCTGAGCATGGGGCAGGGAGGGCCAGGATGGTGGTGTCTAGCAGGTCAATTCATCTAGTGGCTACATCCCTAGATGGCTGTTCCAAGTCCTTGGGAGTGAGAAGAGTTGTCTACAAAAACCCAAAGGACGCTTAAGACATCAGGTCTAAGCAGCATTGCTGTGAGGCCTCCTAACAGAGAGAAGCAAAATAGGGAATGGGCGTTTCCCCCACTGTAGCTCAGGCAGGGAGGACTCAGATGCAGAGAGCCTTCTGCAGCTCAGGAGGGTCAACCCTCCCACATCAGAGACCCAGTGCTCAGAGGCAGCTGCAGGGCTGCATATAGGGTGGCCCACTTGAGGCCACCAGATCTGGAGGGCCCAAGGTGAGTCCAGCAGCCATCATGGTGCCAAAAGCAGGTACAGGATCGAGGGGAGGCTCCAAGGACCTGTGACTGGCCTCCAGGGACAGGAGCCAGGTGCCTCCAGGGACCCCTCAGGCAGCAGACGTATTTGAAGGGTACCAAAGCAGAACAGAAAGGCTTTCCACATGTGCTTGGTGGCTGGCAGACGTGTTTGTGAGGTTACATGTCTAGAGAGTCCTCCCACTGATCAGGTGACATTTTGGGGGGGGGTTCTAGGAAGTACTAAAATATCTAGTGAAAGCAAGAACCACATAAATACATTTCATCACTGTCGATGCCTCTTGGTGGCCCCAGGCTGCTGTGACCTGGCAGATAGAGGTTGTATCAGCAGCAACGTCAATTCAATCCAAAGCCACTTTCTGTGGTTCTCAACCCTTATGAACCCCTGGTGTACATCGGGGTCACCTGAGGGCTTGAGAGAGATACCCGTGCCCGGGCCCCAACTTACCAAGAAAACTGTGAGCTCTGGGAAGGACTCAGGTTCTGTCTGTTTAAAGTCACCCAGGAGATGCAGCGCACAGCCAGGGTTGAGGCCCACTCCATCCTCAACTCTGCCCACCTTGGCAGGAAGCAGGGCAGAACCTAATCTCCTCCCAACCAGGGACCTTCAGCTTCCCTGGCGGCTCTCTCGTGAGAACTTGGGCTCAGTCGCATTCCAGGGCCGATTCACCTCTGCCATCACATAAAGCATTGGAGAGAGTGCGACTTAACCGAGCTGAGGATGGGGAAGCAGGTGGGGAGAATGGGGGAGGGCAGCAATAGCCCCCTCCCCTGCCCCATGGCAGCCGCCACCCACGCCCCGCTTGTGGCCAGAATGAGGCTTCCGCGGCACCCAGGAGGGGCGTCCCTCACCAGGAGGAAGGAGTCACCCTGTGGTGTACCTGTGCACAAGCCCAGAAACCACTAATGGGCCTATCAGTCGTTAGGTGGAGGACATGCCTTCTCGCGGTGCCATCTAAACCCCATTTAACTCATCATGTAAATTGAGTAGCAGATGTAAACTCCCCTCGATGGGAGGAAGATGGGCCATCAGCACCCTGCCTCCGACCCACTCCGAGGAGACTGGGCTTTCATTTCAGGGCAGACGACCTTCCGGAGAGCTGAGGGCCCTGCAGTGGCCATTTGTGGGTGATGATTACAGATAAATGGAGGGCAGGCAGCCCCAGGGCTCTCCTTATGGCAGCTTCCCCCAGCAAAGGCTCCCTTCCACCTTGCGAAGGTCCGGGCGCCCTTCACCACCCTGTGCCTCCCCCACCCCAACGTGGTAGCAGCTCGGGCTGCCTCAGAAAGCTCTGGTCCCACGGCCGTGAGTAAACCAACCCCTGGAGTAAAATCAGCCTTCTATCTGTAGGACCCCTCAGCTGTCCCCAGGATGCCAGTCCTTCATGGCCTCAGCCTATAGCTCCGGGGCCCACTCAGGCAGAGCTCTCAGAAGGAGCCCTCTGCAAGCTGCAGGTGCCTCCCTGCTAAGGTGAGCTTCTCTCCATGGGGCAGCAGGTCTTCTCTGTTCAGGAAGGGCCCTTGATTTGGTCACCAAGCGTCAGGTGAGTGGACAAGAGTTAGGAGAAGAAGGTGGTCACACCTATGGGGATCTGACCAAGGTCACCCCACACTCCCCAGGTGGTGACATATTTGCACTGGAGTCAAAGAGTCTCCAGGGAAGGGAAATGACCCTTGTCCTCTTCTTGCACAGCTTTGTGAAGTGGCTCCTGGCTGGAAGGGACCCCAAGGACCCTCACTACAAGGAGAGGGGATGTCTGAACCGTGAACTCGGCTGCCAGCTGTGTGGGTGGTGGGAGTGGAGGATGTTAGCTCTGACAGCCTTGGCCCTGTTCCCGGAAGGTGGGCTACAGGAGGCCAGGCTGGGCATGTTGTGGGTGGTCAGCTCAAGAGCTGGGTCTGGGGAAAGTCAAACATAGGCAAAGGGCAAGTGGACCACCTCTCCTCAAACAGCCTGTGTTAGTCAGCTTTCCTGGACTGTGACAAATACCCAGGAAAATCCACTGATTAAGGAGGAAAGGCTTACTCTGGTTCACAGTTTCAGAGGTTTCAGTCCATGGTTGCTTGGCCCTGTTGCTTTGGGACAGTACAGTAGGGCCTGTTCACTTCAGGGCAACTAAGAAGCAAGAGAGAGAAGAAAGAGCCGAAGTCCTGATATCCTCTTCAAGGCCACACCCCCAATAACCTAACTTCCTTCCACTGGGCCCCACCCACTAACAGTCTCACAATCTCCCACTAGCACCATGGTCTGGGAGCCAAGCCTTCAACACACAGGACTTTGGGGACATTCGCGATTCAAACCAGTACACTTCATTCACCTGCCAGACTGGAGAAGAAGATGACAGATGAAGGCATAACCTCCCCGGCACCAGGCAATGGACCAGAGGCTGGTTGACCTGGTACCACCAGATTCGTTTGTCCCACTTACCTGTCTCTCCTTTCTACTGGGAGCCTATGAAGTTGTCCTTTCCATTCCCATTTCTCCAACACCTAGCACAAAGAGCGAAGAATTCATTTTTTTTTCTTTTGAGATAGGGTCTCACTTTGGGCTTCAGACTCACAATTTTCTCATTTCAGGCTTCCAAGTAACTGGGATCACAGGTGAGCACCACAGTGTCCAGCTTAAAGCAAAACTTTTTTTTTTTTTTTTTTTTCATGTACTGGGGATGAAACCCAGGGCCTTGTGCATGCTAGGCCAGCATTCCACCATGGAGCCACACCCCAGCCCAGTAATTAGCAGCTGTGGATTAAACAACAGACACACGAAGCATCTGAAACTCCTTTAAGGTGCAGACACACGATCCACCGCCCTCTGGATTTTCCCCAGCAAACACCTCCTCCTGGATCCCAGCACTGTCAGGCCATACCACCCTCGCTCTCTGTGAGCTCAAGGATTACAAACTAATCCTAATATATTTGCCTGAGCCAAACCTAATTAGGAAGGTAAATCTGCAAGAAAACAAAAGGTAAAACAATATCAAAGCCCAAGGGGAGTAACCTCTCACCCCTGGAGCAGAAGGGAAGGTGGCTTTGCTTCCTCATCCTGCAATGTCCCTTTCTCAGCTCCAACGAGGAAGAGGCAACATGTCCTCTCTAACAGGCAAGGCCAAAGAAAAGGCAAAGAGTGATTCTTATAAACAACTGGACTTGGAACCCCACCTGGGAAGGGGACTTGGGAGGTCATTTTACCTATCTTCTTGCTTCCAGGGCCTTGAATCTCAGATCCACCAGAGACTCCAGCAAATGGTGAGCGATTTCTATCAAAAGGGAATAAATACACAACTCCGAGCAGATTGACAAAACAGGCATGTGTGTGTGTGTTCACACATATGCAGAATGTATGGTACATGTCACTGAGAAGTCCAGGGGTTGTCAGGGCAGGTAAAATATAGCAATTTGAATAAAACCTTCTCTTTTCCCTCATCTCTCATCCACATCTCATGGGCAGGAGTCTCCAAATAGTTCCTGTCAGCAACCAGCTTCTAGCCTCCTCACCCACGGTCAATGACCACGAGGGTCTCTTTTCTAGTAGAAGTTCCAGGATTGATAGTGACTGGGTTTGACTGGTCTCTTTTTGGCCACGTGTGCATCTGGGAGCCAATAGCACGGTCAGAGGAACTAACTACTCTGATTGGTCAGCTTTGGAGAACATGTTCCGCCCCTGGGGTCTGGAAGAGAGTCCATCCCACCTAAGCCCAAGCAAGCTGCAAGTGGGGAAGACTGGGCCCCAAAGGAAGATCAGCAGACAGACGTGTTTGGTCCAATGAGGATGCGAAGGAAGATGCCCCGGAGCAGTTGCATGGAGCTAAACCTGGAAGGATGGAAGAGTCTTTTAACATGAGGCAGCAGTTTGGGGTCTGAACAAGAGGGACCAGGAATGGCAAAGGTGCAAAGGTGCCCAATGAGTCAATCTGGTGCTCTGGGTGCTCTGGGGGGTATGTGTAAGCTGCTGACAAAGTTAGATAGAAAGATAAGAGCCACTCCTCGAGGCCTGGAAGACCCAGGGTCCACCCTCCTATAATAGATGTTATTTATGACGTCTCCACCCGTGCCAGGTACTGTGCCCAGCACTTGCCAGGTGTCATCTAGTGCTATTACTTATGCTACTAATAACCACTCATTTAGTACTTATTGCTCTTACCCTACAGTCCTATTACCATACCCACTGTACAGATGGGGCAACTGAGGCTTAAAAAATACAAGTACTTGAGTCACATGGCTGGAGGCTGAGTCACAGGTACCTCCACCCACCACAAGGCATCTTACCTGGTGGGAAGAGGGGACACCGAGGGGTCTGGTGGATGGGGACCCTGCATCTTTCTCCATCAGTGCTGGCCCAGTCGGAGGGAGTTGAAAGAACGGCTGCTCTGAGGCCCCCACCTCTTCCAAGCAGACGCTCAGAGCAAGGAGCAGATGGAAGTTGCCCACCCAGGGACCGGCTCAAACCTTCCAGAAACCTGCAAACATGAAACAATCGTAGATGAGACGAGGCTTGAAAGCTACCGTTTTTAAAATAAAAGGAAATCGTATTGTAAAAGCCCTGGCAAAGATGACAAAAAAAAAAAAAAAAAAAAACTTGTTAAGATCAAAAATGCAGCCAATCCTCAAAAAAGAGGCTTGGGATAAAGGAAGTGGGGTTTTACCTGGGGGCTTCCAAGGGGGCTTCTAAAGTGGGCGAGGGCGGGGCCGTCTCCAGCTGGGGCCTGGGCAAGATGGCGCCTCTGTCCTCCGTGGGCACCTTTTATGTTACCCCCCTGCCGGGGCCGCGAGGCTGGAGCACGGCATGGAGACGCTGGACACCCATTAAGTTTTCCAACTTGAAACTCATTTCTTTCCCTTTAAACTCAGGAAACTTGGAAGCCTTTCAAGGCACAGAGAATGGCAGGAATTCGATGTGCCCATCTTCCCACCTGCTCGCCCCTGGAGACAGAGGGGCTTTTCTGTCCCTAAATGGGGAGAAAATTAATTCTTCACCCACCCAGGTGACTGCCACCTGGCCTAATGAGAGGCCTGTGGCCGGAGTCACATGATCTGCCCTCGAGGAAAGGTCTTCAGAAGGGTCTTTGTTATTCTGAGACCCCCCAAGGTACAGATGGCGAGATGAGCCCCTGGCTTGCAGCAGGTCGTTCATGTGGATTTACCCAATAACATGCCTCAAAAATAATTTCGTCATGCCACATAGTCAGAAGGGGGAGGCTAGGGCATGAGGTAAGGCAAATGCAGGCCCCAGGCCTAGGAAGTCCCTCAGAGCAGCCTTGGCCCTCCCAGGGGCCAGCCTGGCAGCAGGGTTTGCACAGCCTCTGGCTTTGAAAGCGGATGTGTTTGTTCCGTCTCAATGCAGAGAGCAGCCCATGCCACCCACCATGAGCCCACAGCATCTACTCTGGCCAGGTACCATGGAGCAGGCCAGGGAAAACCCAGGGGACACAGGCAGGGAGGAGTATGAGGTCACATGTGTCTGGCTGAACATGGGACAGTTGGGGGTCAGTGATGGAACAGGGGAAGAGGTGTGGCGGGTTCCCCTACTTCAGGATAAACTTTCAGACTGAGAAGCCCACCCTCACGTGGGCCACACAGACTCGGGTCTCATCTGAGACCTCCAGCAGTCAGTGATAAGTGCACTTCCCTGATACCAGCCCCAGGCGTCCCAATCCTGGAAGGACCCAGGCCCTGTCCCTGCCTGCCATATGAGCTCACGCAGGGCAAGATTATGATGGAAAGTTCTGCCATGAACACCGCTCATTCTGAGGAAGCTGGGCTAGAGGAAGCGGGGAGAGAACTGGGGTGAGAGAGAGAGAGAGAAAGAGAGAGAGAGAAGGAAATGGAAACCGGTATACTGTGCACTAGAGAAGACCCTGAAACCAAGGCAGAGGGCAAAGGGAGAGAGAGATGAAAGGAGAGAGAGAGGAAGAGAGCCAGAGAGAGAAGGAAATAAGGAATCAGACACACAGTAAACGAGACAGAGAGAAACTGAGACAGAGGGGGGAGACATGGGTAAAGACAAAGAGGGACAGAGTAGAGGAGAATAAAGACAGTGGCTGAGACAACATGCCAGGGAGAAGCAGGGACAGAGGAACGAGACGAAGACCACAACAGCTAAGACGAAGAGGTGGGAGTGATGGGGAGAAGCCAGGAGCCAGTTCAGAATTAGGAGGCACAAACTGCACCCGACCCTCACAGAGACAGGGGCTGGGCGCTGGTCGCAGGGCCCAGGCAGGCACTCACTAGCTACAGGATGCAGAGCATGCGCGTAACCCCGGCTCTGGGGATTTGGAAGGGAAGGGCCTCGGCTAAGAGCACAGGCTCTGGGGCCAACTACCTGGGTGAACCACTGTGGGGTACCCATCAGCGGAGTCCCTGTGAAATGGGGACCATGATTCAGCCCACCTCCAGGGGCTTCCAGGGGCTACGGTAGCAACCCCTGGGCACTGGCCTCATTGCCTTGATGGCCTTCGGCCTCCCTTTGTCTTCTCTTCACCAGGGTCCCCTCTAGGCCTGGACCTCTCTGTGCCCAGGAGGCACTGGACGCACCCAGATCAGCACTCTGATGGCCGCCTGCCTGCTGCCAGTGGTAACAGCCTCCACAGAGGTCTTGCCTTGGCCCATCCTCCCTGGGATCCAGGCCTTCCCTGCCTTCAGGAGACCTGGTCCCCAGGGCAGACACTGACCCAGCCCCTGATACACTTCACAGCACTAACCTCTGTAAAGGCAGGGAAAATAATTGTCCCCAATCTGATTTTTCCCCTTTAAAAAAGTCCTAGATTAACTGAGGAGGTGGCTCGCGAGCACATGGGACTCACAAAACCTACGAGCCGCCTTTGCACGGGGATTCCAAGGCTCTGGCTGTGAGAGAGCTGTTAGCCTCGTGACTCAAACCTCCCTGGACCCAAGGCTGAGCAAAGGGCCAAGAGGTCAGCACGGCTCAAAAGTACAAGATTCAAAAAGGCCAGGTAGGGCGGGCGAGAGACCTGCAGGGAGACGGCGGCTTAAATGTCACATCCACAGAGACCGTCCCTGTCCACTGTCCCCACGGGTGCCCTGGTTCCCTCCTTTTCTGGACTTCACCATTTATAGTGATAATTTAGTTGGGTGCGTTGTTTTCCGTCTGCCCCGACCCGGCTGTGCGTGGGTCCACAGTTGGAAGTTCTCCTGGATGTCCTGGGCCTGCAGACTTGTGAAAGGTTAGGTGAGTTGATTTGTCGTCAGAGCAGCTGGATGGTGCAGATCAGGAGCCGGTTTCTGGAAAGGGAAAAGGATTTAGAAGTCAGGGCGTTCCAGGCAAGGAACCTGAGTCCTTGGGGACTGGATGCCAGGGTCTCAGCACTCTGTCACAGCCTGGGTGTTCAGAGGAAGTTCCCTTGTCTCCCTGTACCTTTGATTCCCCCTCCGTGGAAGGTGGAGGGTGGCAGAATAGATGGAAGTCGCTGGGGATGTTCTAGTTCTGGGGTCAGGTGGACTGCCCTGGTGTCACATAATTAAAGATGATTATGTTTTATGTTTTGTGTTGCTGGGCTCCGTGGGGCTCACCTGCAATTCCAGCTGCTCCAGAGGCTGAGGCAGGGGTATCGCAAGCTCAAAACCAGCCTGGACAACTTAATGAGACTCAGTGGTAAAACATTTGCCTGACGTGCACGAAGCTCTGGGTTCAGTCCCTGCACACATTAAAAAAAAATGGACATATTACTGAGCCATACAAAATTCACTTATGGATCAAAAAGAGTCAAATGTTGGCAATTTCAAATGGCTCAAAGTAAAAAAAAAAAAAAACAAAAAACAGTGATAATAATAAGATTTGCAGGGACCATAATAATAGGATGAATCCCTAGTATAAATCCATTTAGTACAAAGAAATGATGGGTCAGGTAAACTGATCCTGAGTTCCCTAGAGCCCGGAGTATTTTAGGGTGTGTGTGTTGACGGTGGTGACATGAAACTAGTCACTCCTCCCCTCTGAGCCGAGCAAAGGTGTTTCCCTCAGCCTGCCTGGTTCATGGGCAGTTTCCAGGGAAGGCAAGGGCACATGCTGGAAGAGAGCAAAGGCTGTCCCCAAGCCAGGTGGACCCCCGCCTTGCATGCTTGGGACCCCACTACCAGCACAGACCCCAGGGTGGAGCAAGAAGGGTTGAGAAATGTCCCACATGGGGCAGGGTTGGAGAGAAAGAACTCAGGGCACAAACACCCAGGCTGGGACCCAGAGCCATGAGGTGACAGTGGCGCACCCAAGGACAGGCTGACACACCTGCCAGCTCACTGCAGGGCTGTGAAGTGGTTCCAAAGGGAGGGGGGTCAGAACATTACAAAGGGAAAAAGATATGGGAAACATTTCAGAGGCCTCGGGAAGCCCAGTAGGTGGCGCTGTAACCAGCGACAGAGGAAGGTGTGTGGGGAGGTGCCCTGTCAGCAGAGCCCAGCCCACACCTGGTCCAGGAGGTCCCGGTCCCCAGCAGAGAAGCTGAGAAGAGGCGGCTTGAGAAGGACAGGGAGTAGGACAGTGGGGGTCGAAGGGCCTCGGGGACAGCCTGAGCATGGGACTCCGTAACTGGGGCTGGGCTCTGTGGGGCCCTGTCTGGCCCTCCCGGGCTGGGTCCTGAAGGCCTCCCTCTGAGCTGGACTCTAGGGAGTGCTGGGATGCTGGGGAGGTAGAGGGGGACCTGGGGCAGTGACGGGTCAGCTAATGAGGACAGTCGCTCACTTCTCTGAGCATCTTGCTCCTGGTCCTTTTTGGAAGGAAAAAGCCCCAGGGAGCGAAGGCCCTGGAGGCCGTGGGTCACGCTGATCCTGGCGCTGCCAGGTTGAGATCGCCTACAAGGAGTAGGATTCGCCTTCAAGGGACAGCAGCTCCGACCTCAGGACAAGAGTCCCGGCCTGCTGGCCGCCCAGACCAGCTGGGAAAACAAGACATTCCCTCTGCCCGGAGTCCCTCTCCCTCTTCAGGGAGCCCCGCCCTCGGCTCATTGTTCGTGAAGTTACCACAAGCGCCCTCGTTGGCCAGCGCCCCAGCCACCAGCCTCCGCGTTGGTTTAGATGCTCCTCTGCCACCCACCCAGGCGAGGGCAGGCAGAGTCTCCACAGGACAGTGCAATTGGGGTGGAACGGAGCTGAACTGGGGCTGTTGGCAGCAGATGTTGGGGAGGGAGGCAAAAGGAGGACAGGAACTGGAGAGGCCCAGCAGAATTCCCGGGGCCAGAGCTTGAGACCCAGCAGTATAGTTCCTGCTTCCAGCTCCCACCTGTCACCACCGGGCCTTTGAGCCGAACTGTTTGTGCTTGGGCTGGTTTGAATTGAGTTCTGTCACTCACACCCCAAGTAGTACTGATCACTACAAACTGCACACAAGGGCACACACACACACACACTCAGAGAGAGCGAGTAAAACAAGAAAAGGCATCATGGAAAAAGCCCTGGGGAATCCCAGCTTCCTCACTTCCCTGCTGTGTGACCTCAGACAACCTCTGAACCTCAGTTCCCTTACCTGTGACATGAGAACAATCACTTCTTTTTTTCAGGATTGTACAAATCCCTTGTGTTAGCTCTGCATGCTGTGGCAAAATACCTGAGGAAAACAACTTAGAAGAGGAAAGATTTATTTCGGCTCATGGTTTCGGAGGTTTCAGTCCATGGTTGAACAGCTCTTATTGCTCTGGGCCTGAGGTGAGGCAGAACATCATGGCGGAAGGGTGTAGGGGAGGCACCAGAAAGCGAGAGAGAGAGAGAGAGAGAGAGAGAGAGAGAGAGAGAGAGAGAGAGAGAGAGAGAAGGGGGGGGGGGGAGGAGAGGGAGGGGGAGGGGGGAGGAGGAGAGGGAGGAGGGGAGAGAGGGAGAGGGGAAAGGGAAAGGACTGGGACAAGATATACCCTTGCGGCACCGTCCCAGGGACCTGCTCCCTCCAATGAGGCTTCACCTCTTACAGTTTGCACCCCACTCCCAATAACGCCATTGGCTATGAGTCCACTAAGGGATCAATCCACCCATGAGGTCGAAGCCCCCCTGATCCAATTGCTTCCCAAGGGCCCCACCTCTGAACATCGCTGCGCTGGGGACAAAGGCTTCAATGCATGAGTCTCTGAGGAAACTTCCAAATCCACGCCTTGCAGATAAACCACGCTGGGTTTGTTGACTCACTGCGGCGGGTCGAACGCACACCTGCGAGTGTCCCATGAAGGCCTCAGGACTTGCGGGATGGCGCTTTTGGTTAAGCGAGGTTGCAGGCCTTGCCTCCGGGTTGGTTGCCGTCAGGAAGCAAAGGCGGTCAGGTACCTCGATGCTTCTTATCCAGCAGGCAGGGGAAAGGAGGCAGAGCCACAGCTGCAATTAGTCAAGGAACATTCCAGCCCGGAGAGGGGACACCCGGGCGGTTTCGCCTTCTGAGTGGCGCTGGTGTGCTTGTCGTGTTGGGGCATGACCATGGCCTTTTATTCTGATCCATTGTGGTCACCAGGTGGTCTGGGGGGATGTGGGTGCTCGGGAGCCACTTACGGCCAGCAGGACACTGTGCCCCGAGCCGTCAGCTCCTGGCCGTCAGGGGCCCTCGCCTTTCTCAGCTGTGCGGGGCTCAGGCGCCCACGCCTGGCTAACCTCAGGCAGATTTCAGTCTGCCGGAGCCTTGATAACCCAGAGGCCGATACCGCGCCGCACGGGTTGCCAGCGCCTGAGAGGCGGAGAAAAGTGAAGCTGCAGTCACGGGGAGGCTTCCAGCAGCAGCGCGCACTTGGCCTGGGTTTTCAAGGATGAACAGGAGTTCAGCCAGGAGAGGGCGGTAACTCACAGCCAGCCAGAGAACTAAGGCCTATTGGCCATGGTGATGGCTGGGCGGGCACCTCTTTGTCTAGAGGTAGCAACCCCCATGATCAACGCGGTCCCCCACCCCACTTCCGACCACAGGGTCTGGGCTGTCCAGGCAGCCCATGGGACATGTCCCGGCCAGTCAGTCCGTCGAATTCCCATGGACACATGGCGGTTCAGGACAGGCTGTGGCAGAGCTGGTCCAGCCAAAGCTCTTGCTGGGGACTCTGGGCGAGGCCATTATTATTTTCTGTGTTTCGGAACCTGCAAGGATGTCGCCCCAGAGCTGCTGGTGGCCACTCTGTGAGTTTGAGGGAAACATTTGCAAGAAATAGATCCAGTCCAGGAAGAGAGACAAGGAAGAGTCAAACAAGGAGAGAAGCAGAGCCTGCATGGTCACCTGAGCTGTGTGGAGCTGCTCGGGAAGCAGATGGTGTCTGGGATGCTCCTGGCCCGTAAGCTGGGCCGAATCCCTCCAGGGTGAAGCCAGCTGGGATGGCATTTCGGTCACCTGCAACCAAAAGGCCCTGACTAATTCATGGGCTCTTCTATTTCCGGCATCCACAAGGGACTCTGCTTCCCAGCCTCCCGCTCTGGGCCTGGTTTCATAAAAGAATCTTCCTCCTATGCCAGGTCTCTCTTCCCTTCCTGCCCTGTTGGCCACTCATGCTAATTCCAGGTCTCTGGGAGAAGACGCCTCTCACAGTGCAGGAAGCCATACTGGGAATCTCATCCCTCACCCCTCCTCGCAGCCACCACGCAGGGGAGAAAGGAGGTTCTCCATTTCCCAGATAAAGATGTGGTTCCAGAGCTGGCTAAGCAGTGAGGCCACATGCGACTGACCCCATAGGTTCCCTGACCAGGCTCCTCTCCAGCACTGACTTCCCATCAAGCTGATTAATCCACAAGAGTTACCCACATTCACTGAGTGCCATCATGGCCCCCGCTTTTGGGGCAACCCTGGACAGCCCCCAGCTAGAGGGACATCCTAGGGCTGCGAGGCCAGCTCACCCCACACAGGACCTCGAGTTAGCATAATGCCAGTGTGGTGCCCAGTCTGTGGTGCCAACAGAAACGGAACGGGAGCTTCGATGAGGCCAAAATAAAGCCATCTTCTTCACAGAGGAGGACTTGAAGAACAGGCGGGGGTTCAGGAAGGTGGAGGATATAGGAAACCACACCCTCAGGTGTCTGGACTCCCAGCAAAAGCAGGATGGTTTTGGGGTCAGGCAGACACAGGTTCACATCCATCCTTTCCTTACCACGTGTGGCCTGCCTGTCTGAACCTCACTCCCCATCTCTAAGGGCCCCTGGTGGCTATGCCCTGGGTGGTTCTACTCACCCCCTTCCCAGTCCTGCAGCCCAGCGCCCTGGGCTGGCAGTAACCTTTCAGTGGCTAATGGACACAGTCCTGGGCCCAGGGTGCCCAGAGGACCCAGAGTCATCTGGAGGAGAGATCTGCTAGCTTGCCCTTTCCCCCAACCCCACTGAACCAACCCAGTTGGACTTTGGAGTCTGAGCTGATGGGGCAAGGACATTAGACCAGGACTGAGCTTGTGGGCTCATCAGCACAGCTGGACCTGGGGACTGCCCATGCAGGCCCCTGCCCCTGTGCCCTCTGTGCCTCCTCTCACTGTCCAGAAC
This sequence comes from Sciurus vulgaris, assembly GCF_902686455.1. Lineage (NCBI taxonomy): Eukaryota > Metazoa > Chordata > Mammalia > Rodentia > Sciuridae > Sciurus > Sciurus vulgaris. The sequence continues at coordinate 34,442,494 of NC_136478.1, read as the reverse complement.
CAGGTGGATGCCAGCGCCAGGAGGGCAGAGCTGCTAAACTGCTCGGCCCGTTGGTTGATCCCCACACCTGCAACAGGGCCTGACAAAGAGGAGGTGCACCATCTATTTTTATCACAGGAATAAAGGCCCCACACTCACCCTTGGCAGGAAGAGACCTCTTCTTAAGCTAAAGAGTCAGATTTGTTGTTAGCAAAACTGCACGCTGGAGTTTTCCTAAGAGGGGCCACTGACAAGGCTTACTTGTCACTCTTCTGCGAGGAATCTGAAGTTGCTAAAGCAGAGAGCTCAAAAGCAATACCGTCAGAAGGCGGGCAGGTGTGGGACATGTGGGTGGGGACAGGTGTCGAGGAGAGGAAGAGGAGGACGCTGGCAAACAGAGAGGGCCTGTCATATCCACCTTAACTGCAAAGACGGCCACCACTCATTCAGGCCGACGAGAGGCCACGTCCAACACAGGCCTCTCCAGAGTGATTCCTGAATACGGCCCCCCCTCTGGAAGCGGAGAGAGGCCTGCAGGATGCCGCCTTTCACGGGCAGGGCAGTGTTCCCAGGGACATGCAGGGCCGTGCTCTCCGCTCCAGCTCCATCTGCATCCTCCCTCTCCACAGCTGTTGCTGCCCACGGAGCCTCAGCAGGGACATTATGCCCATGACCAGACCCCAGAACCACGTACACGCACCCAGGACCTGCCTCTGCACAACGTGCCCGTGGGCACCCAAGCGCCGGTCCCCTGGGTGTACTCAGGGACTGCCGGGCACCTTCCCTTCTGTTCAGAGAGCTCCTCCCCCAGGAAGCCCTCCTTGAGCACCCCCTGCTGTCAGGGTCTGCCCCTCCTTCCTCCAAGCTTCTGTCCCCCTGCACTCAGTTGAGGCATCCTTTTACCGGGGCCAGTGACTCTGGTGAGGAGGAACCACATATGACTCTCCTGACCCCTCAACACAGGTAGGACTGCCTGGCGAGTGTGCTGAGAGCCGAGAGAAGTGTTCGCAGCATCACGGGTCCTGACCGAGGCCTCCCGGGTTCAGATCCCAGTCCGACCTGCTGCCTGACTGGCGAGGTTGAGCAAAGCTCTCCAACCTCAGTTTCCCCACGTGTGAAATGGGTTTAATAACAGTGCCAGTCTGGTGAGAAGCAACGAGTCCAGGCAGCGTGTCTGGAACTTGGCCCCATGTGGCACGGGTGCCCTTGTGGCCACCCTGGGTCTGGGTGGGGGTAGAAGGATTAAGTGCAATCGTGAACAGTCCGTGTGGCTTTTTCAGAGACATACTCCATTGGTGGGGCTAGAATGTGACCTCCCAAGTACGCCGGCCTGGCCAGCCAGCTCCCCAGGACTTGGTATTGACCCCTTCCTGTCGTGGGGCACGTGGCCGCTTCCTTGAGCATCACCATGCAGCGGGGATGGGCAGACCCCGCAGGCTGATTGATTTTGAAATCTTGTCTCTTACACAGGAAAAGGTCATGTTTGCGGGTGGGCATCCCGAGGCCTCTTTCCAGCAGGGCGCCCTGTCCAAGCCATGGGACTTCCATTAGCATTAATGGGGGCTCTCGGCAGAGGGCTTGAGCCGGAGGTACTGGGAGGCCCGAGCGCGTGTCAATGTGGAAATCATTCCTAATGAAGCTGCTCAGAGCTACGAGGGAAGTTCCAACCTCCACCGCCCGAGTGTGCCAAGAGCAGGTGGGGCTGTGGTGGGGGTGGCCTGGGGCCCGCGGGGTCATACTCAGCACCAGTGTCCCCAGTAGGGCTACCGTAGAAAGCTGTCCATCCTCAAACCCTCAGGCAGGGCTGCATCCAGCTGCCAGCTAGACCCTGCCAGGGGCCAGATAAAGGCCCGTGGGCGAGACAGTGGTCCTGCTCTGGGAGTGAGACATCTCCTGTCTCCTGTCTGTCAGCCTTGGCTCTGACAGGGACAGGCTTAGGAGAGGAGGCTCCTTGGAGACGGGTGTCTGGACCAGCCTTCAAACCCCTGCAGCTCTGTCAGAACCAAGAACCCCTCTGCTCTGCCTCTACGCACCCTGATGCCCTCGGGGCCCCTTCTGGCTGTTCCCAAGGAATGGAACCCCCCAGTCTGAATCATGGCCAGCAGGGACCTCACAACAGCCGTTTCCAAAGCTGCCAACTGCTTGCTCCCAGGCTAGATCTGATCTATAATTGAGTTTGGTGTGGCCATAGCAGGGTTTAAAAAAATTTAAAAAGAACTTCCAACATTATTGACAGCTTTTTTATATTTCCAAAGATAAAATTGGAAGATGATACATTTTGAAAAATAATGATTTGAGCCTGGCTTGAAATATTAGCCACCCCGGCCACTCCAAGCTGCATGTCCAGGTCTCCAGGCAGTTTCCTGTCGCAGCCCTTCCATGTCTGCCACAGTCCCCACCCTGCCCTGTCACCACCCCACGCGCGCTGAGCAGCAGGCTCTTTTACTCTCACACCTGTGCCTGGTTCTCCTCTTCCCTTCCTGTGGCCTGGAGCAAGGGGTGTTGGAATAGGTGGCCCCAGTTTCTTGCAGCAGCTGGGGTCCAGAAAGGTCACTCAGAGCCTTGGCACCAGCTACCCCTCCACTTTGAATGCTTTTCTCCTGGGTGACCATGCTCGAATCTCATGCAGATCTCCACTCCAGGCAGATGCTGTCCCTGTCCTCCCTCATCATTTCTTCCCAGCCCTGTCCTGCTTGGTCCGTCTTCCTTGCTCTTCTCCTCCTGACATATAATATGCTCATCTGGTCACATGTCCCCTGTCTACACCCCACTCCACCCTGCCACTAGAATGTCAGCTCCATGAAAATGGAGTATTTTAGTCACTGTTTTATCCTCAGTCCCTGGGTAGGACTTGGCACATAGTAGGTGTTCAATAAATACCCTTGATGAATGAAAAGGAAAGCAGGTAGGAAGTGAGGCAGTGGACCATGAAGAACCTATGGTGGTCTGAGGAGAAGGGACAGGAAGCCTGGATGGGAAGCATCCACAGAGATAGGTGGCAGAGTGACAGGGTCAGTTGTGCATTCCTGATCTTCTCTGGGAACTGTGTGTTTATGTGGTCCCTGAGAAAACTTTGTTTCCATGTTAGCTTCTTGATCGGTATAACAAGCAGCCACTCTATGGTCAGCACCCTGGGGAGACAGAGGCCATGGTGCCTGTCCTAGGAGGTCTTCAGCACAGGAAAGAATAGGACACACACAGCAAGAGGTGAGAGGAGGAGAGAGTGATTCACCCTGGACTATAATCTCTAGGTTATCTAGAGATAACCTAGGGCAAAGCCCCCTAAAGCCATTCCACAGTATTTATTGAGCACCTATTATGTGCCCTTGTGGCACTCAGCCTGGGAATGGAGATGGGCTTTTATCCCGCCACGCCCTAAACACAAGCTGATGGGGACTTTGGGGGAACGGCAAGAGGCTCTGAAGGCCTTTATCTTGCTTCTCATTTTTGAGCACACAGTAGGGGTTCACAGGGCTCTCTTCAAGAGCAGGTCAGAGGGGTTGAGTCTCTGGGGAGGTGCAGGGACAGTGCTCAAAGGCACAGAGGCAGGAGGTAGAGGCCAGGGAGAGCAGCGACCTCAGAATCAAGGGACCACTTCTCCCTGGATGTGACACAGGGCTGGGTGCTGGGAGCTGGGCCCCAGGTGCTGGGCAGGGCTCCCCTTGGCAGAAGAAGGGGCTCCTTCTCCTTTTTCAGGAATGTGCCCTGACCGGGCACCACTTGGTCTACCATTTTGATGCTCTCGGTGGGCCCAGGATGCTGTAAACACCCATACGCGACTCTCCTGCAGGGTCTCCGGGTTGCCAGCAATCACGGCCATCTGCTTGCATGGCATCACGCCCAAGCCCAGCGCTCGGGGAACTGTGCCAAGCAGCGATTGGTTCTGAGGCGTGCCCCTCAAACCGGGCAGGGGGCCTCCTCTTCTGAGGGGCCCTGGGGAGCTTGGGAACAAAAGACAGATTTCTTTTTCCCAAAAAAAAAAAAAAAAAAAAAAAAAAAGATCAATTTCACTTAAGACTCAGCACAAAACAAGGAGTAGGGGAAGAAACAGGAGCGAGCAGAGCGTCTGTGGGTCCTGAATATTCACGAGCTGGCTCTGTGTAGCTCAGAGTCCGGGGGAGCAGGAGGCAGGGAGGGCTCACGCCATGTTTAAAACATCCTCCCAGAAGTCACTGTCTCCTCTTGCAGGTACCCCATCTCCAGTCACCCTCACAGCCAGCCTCAGCAGAGGCCAGGAAGAGAGTCCAGGAGGCCTCCTTTTGTGCGATGCTGCAGGATGCTCTGGCCTGGACCTCCACTAGCTGGGCTACCTGGGAACCCTGAGGCTCTGAGCAGCCACTTAGCCTCTGGGAGAAGTGGCAGGACAGTCATAGGATGAAATGGGACAAGAGAAACAGTGGCAAGTCTCTCTGAAGCAGCCGGTGGGAGCTCGGTGCTAGGCTTCTCTTGCATACAGTCCTATGTGTCCAGTGAACCTGATCTGTGTCTCCAAGGGCATGCGTGACCTTGACCTCGTCCCTGAGTTGACCCCTCTGAGTTTGCACACGAGAATCCAGGACCCTCTAGGGTGTGTCTTGGTGCTTGCTCCTATCTGTGCCCATGGGTACTCACACAGAGCTTCGAATGTGCGCTGGTGTGTGTGCACACAAGGAGAGTTGGCCCCCGCCCTGGGCTCGGCCACCTCAGGAGCCAGGCTGACAGTGGCAGATGGGAGCCGACCTCTGGTGAGGATTTGGACTGAGCTCTTTTCCACTCATTCTCTCCAAGGGTGGCCCAACCGTAGTGGGCAGAGGCTACGTCACCTCCCTGGTGACTTGTCCTCAGTCCACCCCACCCACTGTCCAGCTGGCATATGTCGAGGACTGGCACTCATTTCAAAATTCACATCAGAAAGCGTCTGGGCATGGTGAAGTCACCCTGGGCTCTCGGGCAGCCTGCACACCCGCCAGGCATCAAAGGGCTGGGCTGGGCTGCGAGCTGTGTGTGTGTGTGTGCTGATTCTGGGCTCCCTGGAGCAACAGAGAGGGGAGGGGCCTTACTGCTGGGGGTCCCCTGGGGTGAACAAGGCGGCGAAGAGGGGTCTGACCAGCACTTCATCAGATCTCCGGCCCATGGCGTCCTTGCTGCCCTGCCAGGCCACAGGGACCATCAACCCCATTCCTCAGATGAGGCAGTTGCGGCTCAGAGAGGGAACCCAGGCTGCGCTGGGCGCCATGGGCCCTGGCTCCACACCTTGGCAGATGAGCAGATGTAGATCAGGGCAGCTCTGTGGGCAAGAGCCTGCGTTCCAGGCCTGGCTTACATGCTGGGCCGCAGGGGGCCAGTGGGGACGAGCGGGGATGCCTGAAGGGTCTGTCTTACCCCTCCAACGACCCTGTGGTGCCAGCATCGGCATCACCCCCCATTTTACCCCCAAAGACACTGCGGTTCAGAGAGGTGAAGGGATTTGTCCTCGGTCACTCGGTTAATAAGAAGCATCTGGAGAGGAGGCTGTCACCGCCACACGGGGTGCCTACCATGGAGGCCAAGGCAGGCCCCACACCCGTTCAGAAAAACAGAGATGGGGGCATGGAGACTCTTCTCGCCTCTCCCTCCCAGAGGAGGTGAGCCAGGCAGCTTCCGCAGCACACAGGGGCTACACCATGTCCAGATGCCCCTTCTCTGTCCCTGAGGCCCAGAAGGAACCCCCCCCAAGAAGAGAGACAAGTGACCAGTAGGACCCAGGACAGTCCAGTGGCCTGGGGACCACCATCCTGTGCCGTCTTCCCTCAGGCCTGACTGGGTGTCCCAGGCACCTGGGGCTCTCGCCTCTCTGCCAGCCGGGTAGAAGGGGGCAGTTCTAAGGGCACCCTGTGCCCTGTGGCCCTATGCCCACACCTCTCCAGAGTCTGAGGTGAGGTGGTGGCTGGAGGGCCTGGGGGACACAGGAGGGTGGCACAGACACAGGCCTTCAGCCCCTTGCCCCAGCCCGCCACAGCCACCTCCGCCTCCACTGAGCCCGCTCTGGATTATTCAATGTAACATTTAATTACACCGAGCGTCTAACGAACACAAGGAAAGTCAGATGTGGCGCTTGCACCCCCGCTGAGCCTCCTGGAAGCCATGGGGGAGGCGGGGTTGCTCCATATGCCGCTACGTGGGTGTGTGCGCACGCGTCTGTGGGGCCGGCCTCCCTGCGTGCCCGTGTGTCCTCGTTGGCAATGAACGACCCTCTGCCTGGTGTGTGCCCGGGGTGTGGCTGTGTCTGCTGTGTGCACACACATGCATGTGCGCATCTCTCTGCTGTGGGTGGGAGGCCTGCCTGGGTGTCTGTGGTGTGTGTGTGTGTGTGTGCACCTCATGTTTTTTGTGGTGTGTGTGTGTAGGAGTCGGGTAGCCACATCTACAGCTCTAGGTAGCTGCGTGCGTGTGTGACTGTGTGGGCCTGGGCGTGTCTCTCCACGTGTGTGCCTGTCTTTATCATGGCTGCTAAAAGCAGTTTGGCCTCTAACCGATGAATAATATTTTTCAGGTTCCCAATAACAGTGGCCCCGACAAACACTGTCCTCTAGAATTGCATTGCTGTAAAATATATAGCAATATAGTCCCAGGGACCCACTTGAGAACTGCCGGACCTCCAGATAATTACTGCCAGATCCATCTTTCTGCAGAGGTTTTTGCAGGTGCCTAGATATTTGTGGTCACCTCTTCCTCTTCCTTCCTCTCCTTTATACCTCTCTTCCTTCATGATTTTGCCCTCAATTAGATCTAGACCTACGTAGTCCTCTTTCCGGTCATTATTTTCTACATGGACCTTTCCAGAATGTTACTTTGCACTCCAAACTCCTATTCGGATACAGACTCCGGAACCGAAACACTGAAGTTCTCATCTTCTACTCCCAGTGTGACCCTGGACCAGTCACTCTCCTTTCTGAGCCTGCCCTCCCACATGGTAGAGTTCTAAAGGAGATGATCTATATAAAGTGTGTTACATGCTGCAATAAGAACAAGTCCCACCAGAGGCCTGTCCTGACATCACTGAGCCCTTCCCAGGGCCACCCCTGCAGGGGCAAGATCAGCTGCTGAGGAGAAGGTACACATTCTCCCAAATTGGTCTCCTTCTTACCTTGACGAATAAGACTGGAAAGATAGGAGTCAGAAAGCAATACCTCCAAAACAGCAGGACCAGCTCAGATCAAGGCCAGCTGAGGACTTTCCAGAGACCTCTGACATGGACTGACCCCAGAGGTAGTCTACGTGAGGCTGGGCTGAGCACATTCCCAGGCCCGGTCTAACTTCCCAAGCCCCATTTTCTTCTCCTTTCCTCTCCACCGAAAGCTTCCACTCCGAGAACCAACTTACCAAATGAAATCTACCCCGCTTACTCAAAAACTTCCAGAATTATGACATGTTCACAGGAGGAACCAAAGAGCTAGGTAGAAAGACATTCATTGCAGTGTTGCAAATGACACAAAGACTGGAACAATGTAAGTGTCCATGGCAGGGCCATTTTTAATCAAGTATGATTCATTTGTTCAAGGAGTGCATTGTGGCCATTATAAAGAACAAGATCTGGGGGGACCTTCACTTCCACCAAGATGGATTAGACAGATTTTTCCTATTTCTCCTGCTAAGTTCAATCTAACACCTCAGACATTATATAAAGAAGAAAATGAAGAGGGGAAAGAGAAGGAGCAGAAGAAAGAGAAGATTCTGAAGAGGCTCCTTTTTTTTTTTTTTTTTGGTGGTACTGGGAATTGAACCCAGGGCCTTGTGCATGCTAGGCAAGCACTCTACCAACTGAGCTATATTCCCAGCCTCTAAGAGGCTTCTGAAAGCGTAAGAGGACAAACTGCCCAGGAACCTCAAGACCCAAGGAACAGCACAATGGTGAGTCTTCTGGGTTTTCTGTTTCCTTCAGATGTCCCAGACTTGGAGCTGAAAAGGGTACGGGCAAAAAAGTTCCTAAAAGTCTGCTACCTGCCCCCCAAATGATAAAGGAGCAGCCTGGCAAGGGAGAAAACTCTTAAAGAATAACTATTCTACCACAGCCAAACACCACAGAAATGGAGGAGGCCCTACGCCTCCAGCCTCATCGGTTCATGACGGTGCCGCCCGGTGCTCTCCACCAGGAAGATCTGAGAAGGCCACTAGGAAGCAGGCGTTCTCACTCCTGAGGTGCACCACTCCACGGAGACAGGGACCCCGAACTTCCACTCTCCTCCAGTGGTATTGAGGTACCCACACCTTCAAGAGGGGTGCTGTCAGAGAAGGCCTAGCACAGAAGCAGGACTTCCGCCCCTGCCCAGTGCTACCAAGTCCACCCACCCAGTAACTGGGCAACCCTACCCTTCCCAGTCAGAGAAGTATCAGTAGAGACCTCATGCAGAGCTGGGGGTCCCAGTCCCACCCAGCTGGAATAGGACCGACCACACCCCCTCAGGTGCCCGCGGAGGCTGAGTCAGGCACATGGACTTGACTGCCACCTGGCTTCGATGAGGCACACTGAGCCCCCACTAACTGTCCCTGCTGAGGCAGTAGCACAGGAAGCCCAGTAGCAAAGGTTTAAACAGGATCCAGAGTTTCATCACATGACACACAAAATGTACCAGTTTCAATGAAGAATTGTTTGTCATAATAAAATAGAAAGATATCAAGTAGAATGAAAAAAGGCAATCAGAAGGCAAAACTGAGATAACATAGATGTTAGGATTCAGATTTTTAAACCAGCAGTATTAATAATCAATGACAAACCTGCTTGAAACAAATTAAAAAGAAGAAAATCTCAGCAAAGAAATAGATTGTATCAGGAAGAACCGAGTATACATTTTAGAACTGGAAAAAATACATCAACTAAAATAGAGATCTCAATCAATGAGCTCAAAACAGGATGCAGGTGACAAGAAGAATCCAGTGATCTGGGAAATAGAATGATAGGCTTGTCCAATATGAATAAAAAGAACAAATAAATTGGAAAAATAAATAGAACCTTAAGGATCTGTGGGACTATAATAAAAAATCTGACATTGGTGTCATCAGAATCCTGGAAAAGTGGAGGAAAAGAATGGGGAAGGAAGTACGTGAAGGAATATTGAATGAAAACATCCCAAATTTAGCATAAATCTATAGTTCTAAGAAACTAAGCACATCTCCAAGAGGATAAACCTAAATAAATCCATGCCCAAGACACACGTAGAAAAAGTTCTAAAAACTAAAGAAAAAGGAGAAATCTTAAAAGCAGCAAGAAAGAAACACCATCTTAACTTGAAGATTCAAAATAATTCTAACAAAAATGAATTTCTCATCAGAAATCAGAAAGACCAGAAAGAAATGGCACAGCAGACTTTAAGAGTTGGTTCAACCTAGAACCAAATATCCATTAAAAATATCCTTCAGGAATAAAGAAGAAATCAAGATAGGCTCAATGCAGAAAAACTAAGAAAATCTATAACTAGCCAAGCTACCTTAAAAATGGGGAAAGAAAGTTCTCTAAACACACACACACACACACACACACACACAAATATTATATATATATATATATATATATATATATATATATATATATATAATTGGGAATCTTGGAACATGAGAACATAGTAAGCAAAAATATCGGTAAATACAACAGATTTTCCTGATCTCCTGGAGTTTTCAAAATTATGCTCAATGGTTGAAACAAAAATTTTAACATTGATATAGTTCTAAAAGTATGTAGAATATTTAAGACAACTTGAAAATTATAAATAGGTGAGGGCAAAGAGATATAAAGTGAGGTACAATTTCTACATTTCACTGAACTGGTAAAAGAGTGACAAGAGTCCGAGACGCTAACAAGACTGACAGAGAAGACACAAGGTACCAATATCAGGAATGAACAGGGGATATCACTACAGACCCTACAGACATCAAACTGATAATGCAGGGTTACTATAAACAACTCCGCATGCATCAATTTGACAACTTGAATGAAACAAACCAATTCCTTGAAAAACACAGACTCTCGTGGCTTATCCATTTAGGAAGTAGGTCATTTCAAGTAGCTGCATATACAACATCCTCAAACAGCTTTATATACAACTTATAACTATTAAGGAAGCTGGATTCAGGATGGAAAAACACCCCCACTAGAAGAACATGTGTATGCTAATAGGAAGACAAAGGGATGGCATATTGACAAAAGAATTATGTGGAGGCATGTATGAGTTTGTGTTCTCAAGGTACAGCTGAGCCCCAGCTTTCCTCACTGCACATGAGAATGAAGATAACGAGGAATAACTAGCCAGGACTGTCAGAACTCTGAATTTACCAAGCAGCTCCAGTGTGCCTTGCCCTGTGCTGGGTACCGTGAGGTTTCAGGACGAGGGGAAAACTCAGGCAACTGCCCAAGGAGAGATCAGGAGGGCTCTCAGGAGGTGGTGGTGCACGAACTGAGCTCCGAAGGAGGAACAGGATCTGTTTGGGCCCAGGAGAGGGGAAATGTGATTATAGACAGAGATGCCAGGAGATGGGTCAAACCCACTGTGCCCAGAAACAAGGTGGCCAGAGGGCAGGGTAGAGCCAGGAGCCAGCCTGGTGTTCTCAGGCTGCTGGGGAAGGTGGTTCTCCTTCAAGGGGGCCAACTGGAGCTCTGTTTTGTTAAAAAGACAGAAGGCAGGGATGATTTACTCACTGTATTCTCAGGGCCGATTTTCATCCCTGCTTCTACGAGGCTTTAAAAACCAGCAGCTCATAAAACCATCCCCTGGGAGCTTGGCCTGCCACAAAGTGCTGCCAAGTGCAGCATGTCCTCATAGTCTCTCCACAGCCTGGGGTGCGTGTATCCTCATCCCCACTGACAGATTGAGAAGCTACCCTCAAGCCTGGTCCCAGGTCCCCAAGGAAGACCCACATGCATAGAAAATTCTAAAGCCAAGTTCAGGTTGGACAGCTTTAATTCAACACTCTCACAGATGAGGAAACTGAGTCCAAAGTAGGGAAGAAATGTGCTTGTTACAGTTTGGATCTTAAACTCCTCCCCAGTCTGTGGCATTAATGGGAGGTGATAAAACCTTTAGATGTGGGGCCTAGTGGACAGAAGGTAGGTCACCAGAGATGTACCCTTGAAGGAAATACCGGGACCTGCCCCTTTCCTCTCTCTTTTTGCTTCCTGGCCACTATGAGGTGACAGTCTTGCTCTATCCTGTGTCTATGCCATAGTCCCAAAGCAACAGACCAAATGAACATGGACTGAAACTATGAACCAAAATAAACCCTTCCTCTTTAGAAGTTGATTATCTCAGGTATTTTGTCACAGTGGTGGAAAACTGACTAATACTGAAAGTTAAATGAGCAAATGGTGATAGAAATGAACTCCCTGTCCAGTGTCTGTTGCTCTGCACAAGAGGCACACAGCAAGGTCCCAACCCATGTTTGGGTTATGATGCAGGGACTTCTATCACAGAGCCCTGAAATCTCCCCTCCCTGTTTAAAAGGTGTCAGTTCTAAATTAGTAGCTGAGCCATCCTTTAGAAGTTCAGGGACAGAAGTTGGTTTCCAGGTGGTATGTTATACTCAACTTCTCTTTTTGAAGGGCCTCTTCCTTGGTGCCTCTGGAGCCCTCAGTCTATCTGCAGGAGAGGGATGACCACCCTGTTTGTGTGCACACCTTACAAGTGCCAGCCAGGTGCTCTGCTAAGTGCCTCTACCTAATTAAATTCTCATAATTCCAGAGAGTTTGACTTTTTATCCCTATATTGCAGATGAGGAAACCAAGGCACCCGAGATCCAAGAATCACTCTCCAATTGCCTCCACGGCTGTGAGATTAGAGAGGAAGACTGAGACACTGGCATCTGATGAGAAGGGAAACAGGGATTTGCCACTTCCACCCACCAGCCAGGGGACGGGTCTGCCTCTCTCAGCCTAACCTCAGAAGTGTTTACTGGAACACAGGTGAGTTTTTTGTTTTGTTTTCAATTAAATTCTAAAGTAATTATTAGCACCAAAAATTGGGATACAGTTCTGTTTCTTCCTTTTGAAAAACTGGAAGATCTGGCAATCTGGGTCTACATACCCACAGGGCAACAAGGGACTGGGACTGGATTGCAGGTCATCTATTATCCTATCGCCACATCCAGTCCCTTCTTTTGAAATCTCATTCACTCATTCACCAGGTCGGCTCCTGCAGTCATTAAACAAATATGTCTTGGCACCTGCTAGATGCAAGATACGATTTCAAAGGGAACACTGATCCCATCAGAACTTCCGGGAGGTCAGACAAGGCGGCACATACCTACAATCTCAGTTACTTTTTTGGAAGGCTGAAACAGGAGGATCACAAGTTCAAAGTCAGCCTGAACAACTTGGAAAGACACTGTCTCAAATAAAAGGAGATAAGAATATTGGTTAGTGGTAGTAGATTCAATTCCTATTATAGGGGAAAATTTTTTTCCAGGAGGTGAAGAGAGTAACTGATGGGCAAATCAGTTTGAAAAACAATTTTATACATTATGTTCTTTTTTATATTTGGAATTTTAAAATTTTAGAATAGTGCGGTAACACTCTTAGCAATAATGGTGAAGCAGGTACTACATTCAGCACTTTTCATCTATTCATGTAGTCAATATTTATCGGGCACTGACCGTGGTGTGGTGCTGTTCTAGGTATTAGGGATATAGCAGAGGTGAAAAGGGGAAACTGGGCTCTCTGGAAGCTGACCTCTTGTTCATCTCATTCAGTTCTCACAGGAGCCATACAGAGGCAGGAATAGCACGATTTCTATATTCAGATGGAGAAACATACCTAGGCCCAGGGAGGTCAATGGCCCGCTACAAGTCACATTGCTATTGAAAGGCCAAACTGGAAACTGACCACAGCCTAGCAGCCCCCAGCCCTGACCTCTAAGCCTCACACTCAAGACGGATCACGTGGCTGGAAGCCCACCCCTTACCAGATAAGAAACCTGGTCTCGGGTCTTGGGGCGGGGTGTAGCCTTTGGCATATGAAAATTCAGGGGACAGGGACTTGGAGGGTGGCACAGATTGCCCAGCAGCAACCTTTCTCCCAGTGACCTTGAAGTAGGCTGGGCCGGCATTACAGAGACAACACTGTCCCTGCACCTTAGCATCCTCTCTCCAAGGTCATAAGTGGGGATCGTGCAAATTTGCTACTGCAAAGGCAGGCACTTTGTAAGGACCCGTGTTTTCAGTTGCTGGGGCTGGGTGGGGCCGGTGACTGGACTTGGCGTTAAAACTAGGAGCGGCCAGGGCGGGTGTAAATTATGCATAGCTATTTCTGGAAGCTTCTCAGATTTCTCAAGAGAGAGAAATTAATTTGCCTGTTTGGGCAAATAACACCAATTTTTTTTCCCCTGCTTAAGGTCATTTTGTTAAAATAAAATTGATTAACGTTCTCTTTAAAGTTTAAGTAGAAACTGCTCAAACATATTTTTATGCACAGAAGCACGGTTTGCGCCCTTCAGTAATTAATAACTCCACAAATAAGCGAACACCACGCAGCTCGCGCTCAGCCCGCGGCCCGCTGCAGGCGCCGGTGGGCGGGGCCGGCGCCGAGTGGGCCAATCAGGGCACAGGGAAGGGAGGGGCGGGCCGAACCGCGGCTCTGTTGGTGTCCCGGCTCCTGCCGGCTGCTGCTGGCCCCTTGCGGCCCTGGTCCAGGTCCTGGCGGGTCTCCGCAGGAGAAGGCAGCCTCGGTGGAACAACACCTGGAAGCAGCGCCAATGACGAGAGTTTCAGGAGTTATCCTCTTATGCATTCTACTAAAGTGCTTGTTGGGATTGAGAACAGTGCCAACGGGGTTAGAAAGGGCGCCGGGCATTTGCCTGTCCACTCCCGCCTTGGTTTCCTCATCTGCATGGCATACACGTTATAATGTTGGTGCGTGGATTAAATGAGTGCTTAGAATAACGCCGAGCACACAATGAGTGCCAGATGTTATTTAAGGCAGTCGTTCTTACCTCATTTCAGTTTCACAGCTTTGTGAGGTAGGCACTCTTTTTGCCAACACTGAGGCTCAGAGAAATTAAGCGCCTTGCCTGAGGTCACACAGCTACTAAGTGGCAGAGCTGAGGACTGCATCCAGCTTTGTCTTACTCCACCTTTGTAGCTCCCAGTTGTCTTCAGATCTGTACTAACCTTCCCTAGGCTTTTTCGATTGTCACTTATTTACGTTCAGACTCATTTTCTGCCTTGATTTGGTAAGTACTTACCTGCTCCAATTCCTGTGCAGGTCACTGGATATACTGGGCTTCACTAAGAGTCAGAATCTGCCCTTAAATATAGTCAGGGACAGGTGGAAGGGATGTGAAGAGTCAGTGGTAGTGCACTTCGTCACAGTTTGCCCTGAGCCTAACTTCTAAATGACTATGATGAAGAAAGGCCCCTGGAGATCCAGGATGGACATATGATATGAGAAATAAATCTTTGTTGTGTTAACCCACTGAGGATTTGAAACTTTTTTGTCCTGTGCGGTAATCTAGCCTTTCCCAGAGAGAGACAGGTATGAAAGTGCGCGTGTGCTCAGTGATAGAGTACGTATCACATATTACCAGAGCTCTTACCACTACAGCATTGCACCCAACTGCAGAGGTCAGGGCAGGTTGCCTGGGGACGAACAGACCTAGGGTGAGATGAGCAAGGCACTTGCTTTGAGCATAAGATTTAAGTGAATACACGGAGGAAGAAGAGGAGGAGAAAAAGGAGGAGAAAGAAAACCAGAATACTTCCATGCAATATTTTTGAAAATCAGAATTAACACCAAAAATATCCATGATGAAGAAAAGAGAAGAAAATTCATGGTGAAGAAAATAGTAATTGTTTAAATAAACACAGGTCCTGCTCTGCATTTGTACTACCCTTCTTCACTTTACCTCAGACCAATCCAACTCTGGTTCCACTAAAATTTTATTTTAAAACAAAGGCAACAACAACAAAAGGCAGCCAGCCCACAGGTTGTAGTCTATAAATAATGCATTTTTATTATTTTTCTTAATTACTGTGTTTTTTGGTGTCCCCTTAAATTTTGCTCCAGAGGTGAGTGCTTCACTGTCCTGATCTTACTCTGGCCAAGAATTAGTTCTCTGGGGGCTGGGGTCGCGGTTCAATGGTAAAGTGCTTGCCTAGCACGTGTGAGGCACTGGGTTCCATCTTCAGCACCACGTAAAAATAAACAACCAAAATAAAGGCATTCTGTCCATCTACAACTACAAAAAAAAAAAAAAAAAAAAGAGAGAGAGAGAGAGAGAGAGAGATAGCTGAGCTGGGTCTAAAAGTGGGTGTTAACTAGGTGAACAAGAAAGGAAGAGCGTCCAGTGATGGGGGAGCGCTAGCAAAGGCATGAGGGAAGAGAGAGCCAAGGGGTTGTTTGTGGTGAACTTTAGTGGCCTGGTGCTCTGGAGAGAGACCGAGGGAGAGGGAATTGTAAACATCCAGTGTGTGCTAAGTGCTGTGAGTTCTCTCTCATTCTCTGACACTGAGTGCCACACAGGGTCATTCTTGGCATGCCTGAGTGAACCAAAACCGAAGGCAAGTTGTAAAAGGGCAGCTCTGTGAACTTGCTTTGAGAGGTAACAAGCCTCTGGGAGACCAATGCTTTTAGAGTGTTTCTCTTCGCTCAAGGCAAGTTTCAACCTATGACAATAAATACATAATGGCTGGTCACAGGTGCCATGATGGGAAAGAACCAGAAGCTGTGGGTGATTAATTGGATAATCAAGTTACCCCATGGTTTAAAACAGGCTTCTGGATCTCCAGATATTGCCTCCACTTTCCATCCATGAGGAAGAGGGAAGGATGAGCTCATTTCTCTCCTTAAGAATAATCCTCAAGAGCCAGGTGTGGTGGCACACACCTATAATCCCAGCAGCTTGGGAGGCTGAGGCAGGAAGATCTCGAGTTCAAAACCAGCCTCAATAACAGCAAGGTGCTAAGCAACTCAGTGAGACCCTGTCTCTAAATAAAATACAAAATAGGGCTGGGGATGTGGCTCAGTGGCTGAGTGTCCCTGAATTCAATCCCCAGCACCCCCGCCCCCCGCAAAAAAGAAAATAATATTCAGGGGGCTGGAGCTGTAGCTCAGTGGTAGAGCACTTGCCTACCACCTGTGAGGCACTGGGTTTGATCCTCAGCACCACATAAAAATAAATGAATAAAATAAAGGCATGTGTGCATCTACAACTTAAAAAAAAGAATCCTCAGAATTTGCATAGATGCCTCTATTCATATCTCATTGATAGAACCAATAAGGTCACACCTAGCTTTTAGGAAGGACTGGATATATAATCTGCTCCCACCTCTCAAGATAACCCATGTTTGGCTCAATGTCAGTTACTTTGTTAAGGAAAAGGAGGAAAATCTCTCCTATACAGTCCAATGCCATTTTATTTATCGTCATCATTTATTGTTATAATAAAAACAATAAAGGAGCCAAATACCCAAGACTGAAGGGCAAGACACCCAAGTTAGAGACCCAATTGTATCCTGACCTGTGTGACCTTGGACAAGACTCTGAACTTCTCTGTGCTTGGATAAAACCATCTGAAATTGAAACACAGAATGACTAAAGACTTCTAAGGATACTTCCAGCTCACTTCCAGCTCAGGGCTTTTGTGTTTGCTGTGCCCTCTTCCCACTGCTGCTTAACTGCCAAGTTCATCCAGTCTCCAGGTCTCAACTCAGGGTACTTCCTCAGTAAGGCCTCCCTCTTAGATGCACCCCTGCATCTAACACACAGGTCCCCCCGTTAACCACTCACAGCATCAGATTTCCCTATCAGCACTGTGACCAGGTGTCACTATGCGTTTATAGGCTTGCTTGGTAGGTGGCTGTCATGTGACTGAGCTCCAGGAGGGCAGGGGTCCTGGGGCACCTTTTCTCTATCCCAGGGCCTTCCTCCCAGGATGCCTTGCACAAAGCAGCATGCTGGTGGGTGGATGAGTGGGTGAGGGAAGGGACCGGAGTTTTCCTTCTAATTAGTGAACACTTAGAGGTACAGGTCCCACCTGAAAGAATTCACACTTTAGGAGGACAGAAAAGCAGGTGGCGAGTTTGCTATTGAACCTACCATGAGTTTAAAAGGACTTTGGCAAGGGGAACTGGAGAAGATTCTCCCCAGGGAAGCTTCTCCACTGAGACCAAAACTCTTACCCAACTACTTCTGGCAGTTCTGGGCATGTACCCAATGACAAGGGACCATGGCCCAGGACTCCTGGTTCATTTCCCAGCCTGGGCAAAACTCCTCCACCCACAGAGTCACTTGAAACTGACAATGTGCACATCCAAATGCAGCAGCATTGGACCACAGTCACCACACCCTCTCCCCAAAGTCAAATCCAAATTATTAGTGGCTGATTCCATTGCACCTTCTAGGCTGAGGGGTTCCCTCCTGCGTGGGAGGCCTGGCTCCATCGTCCTCCAAACGACCCCCATGCCACTGATGGTTCTTCTCATTGCCAGCCCTTCGACAGGCATCATTTCATACGGGCCTCCCAGTGACCCTCCGAGGCCCGTTGGAGCCGAGCAGGGAAACAGCTCATCCCGGCTTCAAATCATTTGCCTGGAAGGAAGCAGGACTCCCTAAAGCACTGATTTATAACCTTGCACTACTCCCCCACCCCAGTACGACCTGACGCTGAAGAATGCAAGTCCCAGTAAGGGCCCTGGTGTCCCCCCTGCCGACCCACTCCCTGCCTGAAGTCATGAGGGGCTCTCAGCTAAAGTGGCGGGGGCCGAGCCAGCCAGAGAACAATGGGGCCAGGGCGAGGGGGAGTCGGTGGGGTTCCCTGGCTGCCTTGTCATCGCCATAAACCTCATTACCTCGCAGTCCCCTAGGCCGCCTCTCTCCTTACCCAAGGCATCAGCCGGCTTCGCTGCTGATTCCCACACGGCGTGAAAAGCTCTTAAACCCCCTGCTGTATTTTTAATGGGGGCAGTGACTAATTTAGCCCTACGCCACCAACCGTCAAATCAAATCTTCTATTGGTACTTACTGAGGGCTCACCTGGGCTCCATGGAGTTCAGGATAAATCCAGAGCTGGAGAGCACCCGGAGTTGGTGATGTGGCAAAAGCCCCAGGACAGGAGGGTCCCATCTACAGTCTCAGCACTGTCTCACAGGCAGGTTTGGCTGTGGGTGTGTGGCAGCCTAACTCTGCAGCTGGGCAGGCTTGGGAGAACACTGACGCCTACCCCCAGGGCTTCCCCAAAAGGCCAAGCCCCCGGGGGCTGCGACTTGGAGTCCACCGCCTTCAGCTTTCAGGAAGCAGGAGCCCTGAATTCTAAGGGTGACACTTAGCAGGGACCAGCTCTGTGCTTTGCAGGTGAAAATGCTTTTTGAAAAAATAGCAAGCTCCATCTGTGTGGGAATGTTACCTGAGGCAGCAGGAAGCTCCTATAGGTCACCAGAAACCCCTTGATCTGAGAGCCTTCGAGATGATGGGTATAATTGCTCCAAATTCCATGCCCGTGACTTAGTATTACATTATAATTAGGTGCAATCTGTCTGCCTGTTTCATTTCCGCTCTGCAGAGGGTAATAACCAATTTCCTTGCCCCTTGTGAAAAGTTAGCAAGGAAGGGCTTCCCTGTGCGGGTCTGGCCTCTGATTGGTGCGTCAGCCAAGCGCCAGCATGACGGAGATGTGGGAGGTGATGTGCAGGCGGCCCAGGAGGCAGGGTGGGCCCCCGGGGCACCGGTAGGGCAACAAGTAGGCGAGACAGGCCAGCACCAGGGTGCAGAATGGAGAGACGCTCCTCCTCTGGGCTTGCAGGTGCAGATGGGCTCCTGGGGGCAACAACTCCCAAAATTTCACATGGGGGCATTTGCTGGCTTCATTCTAGTTCCAGTCCTGGTGACAGGTCTCAGTTGGGAACCTTCTACTCTCACCCAGTTCCACTCTGGAGTCCCCAGTCCTGGATTTTATAGGACTGGGAGCTGCCCTATGCCCCTGCCATTTCCCTAGGCCCTGGCCAAAATTAGAACCCAAGTCCTACCTGGAGCCCTGGCAAGGTGAGGGTTGACCATTTGCCCACCAACTGGAGAACCATCCCTGAGAAGGAGAAGCAAGAAAGTATCATGGCCAAGTGAGCTACCTGCTGCATGGGCTTGGAAAAACTGCCCATTGCTCCTGGGCCTCAGTTTCCCCATTAGGAGTGAGAAAATCAGAGTGTTTTATCTCTATGGGTTGTTTCCTTTCTGACTTTGGTGTGACAACTGCCAGCTCATTCCATCTCTGTGTTAGGTTACTACATTCTTCTTTCTCAAAAGAAGCAGGGTCTATTGTGTGCTGCTCCCCAGGGGCACGTGTGAGCCCATGGGAACTCGCCTAGAAACACACCTCACTGGAGATGACAGCCCCTGCACATCCCGGGCTGGGGAGGAGAGAAGCAGGCAGCCGGATGCTAATCGCATGGATTCCCTTTATTGAACTGTACTAGTTACTGCAGTCAGATTAAGTCACATTTAAAAGCAGACCATCTAGTTGCACTGAAACCGATTATATTCATTACATAGTTTTAATCACTGTCCGGTGAACTGGCAAATCCAATCAAAGCATTAGTCTTTAATTAAAAAATTAAGAGGAAATATTCAGACAATAGCCAAGCAATCACATCACGATGCACAATTACCTAGAATTGCAATTAAAAAGTAGTTAACCAAAAGGGGGGAAAAGAAAAACAAGAAAGAAAAATAAAGAAGCAAAGAAAAAAAATCACACTAATCCATTTTTTTTTTAAAAACTATCAATATAATACATGAAGGAACAAAGGACAATAGCCTCAAAAAGCAGGTTTCTCTAACACTAGAAATGTAGTCTGCGGCGGAAACTCTAAAAGCACACTAGCTGTAGCAGGACAATAAAAAATACTGAGCATGGAATACTTTTAATCTCTGCCATTAATATTCATTTCCAGCTGCTTATAATAGCAGCGCCTCATGGCCAAATCATTAGAGTTTTACATCTGGGTTGCAAATGACACTTTGATTGGATGTAATGTTCAAATGGCCCTCCCCACGGCGTCTCCGGCAAGCCTTCTGCGGAGAGGTGTCCTGTCGAGCGGTCCCTCACTGTGCGTGCTGGCTCATCGTGTGGTTCTGCAAAGGCGAAGAAAGGAGACGCGTGTGAGGGCAGAAGAACGGAGAGCGTGCGGGCCCCTCCCACCCGGGGCCCTGACGCGGAGAGCCGCCGAAAAGCGTCTCGATTATTACCAAACAAAATGCAACACGGAAAAAGTGCTCCGGGGACGCAGCTGCCAAGACTGCACGTTGATTCGGGGGCTTGGGGATCGGTTCTGGTTGCTGCCAACATTGGGCTCCCTGTATTTTTTTAAGGCCATTCAGGTCTTACCACGGGAATGGGCTATGTGGAGGGAAAGGAGACATGCCGGGGAGGTGGCAGGAATTAAAAACATCTCATGACAAGGAGGGAGCTATCTCTGACTGCCTGCAGGCTGCCCCCACGTCCCCTTCTCCATCCTCCCCGTGGCTGCTCAGAGCCTAGCAGAGGGAGACGGCAGATGTGCTGCACAGCTCTCCGGCCAAGAAACACCCGAGTGGGCACAGACATGCAGAGGCAGTGGGCGGCTGCGGAGCCTGCAGCCTAGGCAGGGGACAGGTCGCCCAGCAGGAAGGGACCTGGAAGGAGCCTCTCGCCACCGGGCTCTGGGAGCCTGCCCATGTGGCCACGTGACACTTCTCAGGCCAGAAGAGGGGGGTGTTGTGCAGTTTGGCTGAATTCACCTGGGAACACAGGGCCAGGTGGGACCCTGGAGCCAAATGCTTCCCACTCGTCACAGTCCAAGGCACGTCCTCCCTCCTGCCAGCCAGAGTGGGCCAGCAGTGTTGATCTGTTTTTATAGGAACCAACAGCCAGGGGCTGAGGAGGGGATTTGGCCTCTGAGAACCCAGTCTTTTTGTTTCTTTTTGGTGGTCTGGCTTGCAAATCCAGACCAAATTCATCCAAGCCTCAGGTGAGGCTCCAACTCATGACCCATGCAGAAAGGGAGCAAAGTCCACAGAAGATGGAGTGGCCTGTGTGGAGCAGCACGGTGCCACTGATCCAGGGCAAAGCTTCTTAAGGATGCTCCTGCCCCTGTGGCTGGGCGCCCCAGCTACCAGCCCAGCGACTCCTCACAGGCTGGGAGCAGTGGCCTGCAGCTCTGCCGCTGACCACTAGGGGGAAGAAGAGGTGCTGCCTCTTTCTCCTGGGCTCCAGGTCAGGCTGGGAAGTGGACGAGGATGCCCACAGCTTCTCCTGGAGGCAGGGAGCCCAGGGCTGAGATGGGACTGTGCCTGCTTGTAGGCACAAGTCCCCTGTGGCAGCCACCTCATACTGTAGTCACTGCAGTGGCCTCCATGGTGCTGTCACTGACCTCTCCAGCCAGGCGAGAGGCAGCCCCCAGCACTCCATCCACACAGAGCAGACGCCTGCTGCAACGCTCGCTGATATTCGCAGCACTGGGTGCCAAGGATATCAGGGCAGGTTGCGTGGCTGGTGTTTGGCAGGCATGGGTGCTATGTACCTGTGTTGCAGGTGAATCACTTTCAATCCTCACAATAGCCCAACAAGGTGCGACATCATAAGATGAGAAAAATCGAGGCTCAGGGAGACTAAATCATCAGCCCAAGGTCGGCCAGCTGGGGTGCAGGAGGAGCTGAACCAGGCAACCACACCCTGATGGGTACCCCAGACCAGCACCAGACACAAACCCAGACTGGCAGCATGGCCTGGCATCTCGGTAGGGGTTATAATGGACCCAGAGCACAAGGCAGGTTGTCTGGGGCCACAGATGGGATGCAGGCGGTTTCCATGGGAACCCCCACCCTCCAGCCAAGGCACCTCTCCTTGTACTTACACAGGGACAGCCTGCTAGTCCTGCAGGGAGCCCACTGATCCTGTGCAGACCATCCTTCTAGCTCCAAGTTTCTTCTGTGTCCCTTCACCTCCTCTCTTGATCCTCCCAACCAAGTCACTCACAAGTCCTCTGGGTACACAGATCCCTTCTGCACCCCACAGTCCCCTCCAGGTACCTCATGCTCCCTCCCTCCTTTCCTGGGCAAGGCTGGCCTCTGCCAAGATCCCTTCCTTTCACATCCCTACAGCACCCAGCCTAATGCTGGGCACACAATCCTGACAGGACCCCTGGGCCTCCAATGCCCAGTGGCAGCATGGCAGACACAGCTGCTCAGGGACAAACTGGAGATCTCACCTCCCCACTCTGCCCACAGAGCCAAAAGAGGCCGAGCCTATCAGGTGTAGCCAGGTCCTTCTTCATATGTGGGAGGTTGTGAGCAGGAAGAGAGGGGGCATTAGGAAGAGAGCCAGGTGCAGCTCTTCTCCTGGTCTCAAGTTAACTAGGGCCTGGCACAAAGGCAGTCCATATTTTTGAGTGCATTCATGAAAGGGTGAGCAAGCGAAGGAGCTTATGGGTAGGACACAGACACGGGGAACGGAACGTGGAGAGTGCAGGGCAAGGGAAGGAACGGCACAAAGACAGGCACAAAGACAGGAGACTGGAATGAGCCGGGGCCCTGCAGGCCCAGGGTGGTGCTGGCACACAGGTCACCTGGAGGGCGGGCGGGAGTGTAGACTACAGACAGTGCCCACTTGTGTGGACTCCCTCCACAGACAGCAGAACACCAAACACCATATTTAACCTTCACAAGATCCTCAAGCACAACACATCTCCAAAAGGGGGCAAGGCAGTGTCTGGGGACCTCTGGTTGATGAGGCAAGCACAAGGCCAGTGTGACACATCATCCACACTGGCTCTGCTGGGAACTGCTGGCTTAGAAATCCCAAAGGTGGAAACTCACGCCCAGGACCACTGGCTAGGAAACTGGAAATAAATACCACTTCCCAGGTGACAGCAACAGTGTCCCTTCTCACTTAAAGAGCCACAGCAGGTGGTTTTCAGGTTAGACTCAAGAGCTTCCTCCAAGATGGTTCCAAGATGGAAGGGAAAAATTTCTTCCCTGAAGTTACATGTGTGTTTGTGTTTTTTTTTTTTTTTTTTTTTTTTTTTTTTTTTTTTTTAAATGAGAACAAAAGCCCAGGATGTCACAGCAGATGGAAATGTCAAAACTTGATGCCCCAAGGGAACTGGGCACCAAAATTCATTGAGCGTTGTGTTATTAAGTACCTGCTGGATGCTCTGCTCTGGGCTGGGCACAGTGAGGGGTAGGGAAAGACTCCAGCTGGGTTCACCCCTTGAGGGGCCTGACGTGAGGGGCGAGATGCACAGGCCCCAGACGTCTGTGCAACTGTGGTGCAGATGGCTGCTCGGCTAGGGAGGCTGGGCAGGACCAAGACAGCGTGTGTGTCAGAGGGGACCAGGTGCTCAGCTGAGGAGGGCGTCAGCTCTCCTAGGGCCATCTCTCCAAGGGCAGAGGGGGTGGTGGGGACCCTTGTCACTCCCTCCTCATGCGCACCCTGGGCAGCCCCAGGGGAGCCACTTCCAATGGGCTCCGTTCAACAATCCTAAACAAACTCGCCATGGCTGGAGGTGTGGCGGGGAGGCCTTTGTAAGAGCGCTTCCACCCGGCATGGTCCTCACAAGGGCGTTCTGGCTTAATGTCTATTTCTCTGTTTATGCCTCTGCTATATTTAGCCCCTTGGAGAAGAAAATCGTTTTTTAAAGATGCTACCGACCCCGCAGATGAACACTTTCCGGCGCCATGGGGGTGGGGGTGGGGGAAGGACGGGGAAGAGCCTGGATGGAGGCCTGGCCTCCACACCTGCCAGGGAGACAGGTGTGGGGCAGAGAAGCAGGTGAGGAAAATAAAACAGGGGGATGGGGGATGGGAGGAGTGGTGGCCACAGCTGTGGCTGGGAATTGCCCACGTGCTCCTATGGACTCTGGTGGAGCCTGATTTGGGAGCCTCCGCCGGGCTCATAGGGCCACGAGTCAGAGACAGGCAAGGGGTAGTCGGGTGGGCACAGAGCTCTGCACACTCCCAGTGTTGGGGTCAGGCCTAGATGGGGTCCTGCTGAGGCCCACAAAAGGAGCCCTCTGTGGAAATCATGACTCAGGAGCTGGCTCCCTGTCGCACGCTCAGCCTCTCAAGGGAACCAGCCCAGAATTCACTTACCCTCTTTCGTTCATTCACTCAGCAAAGCTTTATTGACTCCCTGCCGGGTGACAGCCACAAGCTCCTTGCTGGGAATTCAGCAGCAAGGTGTTTCTGATCCTGAACCCAATCTAGAGTCTAAGTTGGGCACAGAGGGACTGGGCCAGGCATTCGGGGCACCGACACAAGCGGAGTGGGCCACATGGAGGTTCAGCTGGGGTCCAACTCTGTTGGGAGGGAGACAGCCCTGCCTCAGCCCACCTCCACACCCCACGACCCAGGAAGCGCAGAAGCAGGACCCCCCAGCACAGGGCTGCTGCTCCAGGCCTTGGCTCCATTTCTTGCTCTTTGGCAGGGACCCCAACTGGTCTCCCCTTGATGCCCGCCCACCCCAGTGTCAGTGGAGAAGACTGGGGGTGCTTCATTATGGTAGCATGAAGCAGTGAGACATCTCTGCACATCCTGGGATATGCAGGTGTGGGCTGCAGGTCATTCTTAGATGTCCTTGGTAGTGGCTCCTCCTGAGCACCAGACACCCTGATGACAAAATGTCTATGAAGTCCCAGCCCCTGCCCTGGGTGGCTTCAAGGCAGGCAGAAAGCATTAGTGGGGCTGGGCTGGGTTGAGTCCTGAATTCAAATCCTACCTCTGCCACTTACCAGCCATGTGGCCTTGTAATAGATGCCTTGACCTCTGGGGATTGGGGCTGCCTCTTCCAAGGTGCCCCTTGGACCCAGGAGACAATGTGCATATAACTTATCCTAGGCCCGACCACAAGGAAGTCCTGCACAGGTCTCCCTAAGGGTGTCCCAGACAGGTGGCTGGGATGGAGGGGCTGCTTGCTCCCCGCTGGGACCCCTGGGAGGTACCCACGTTTAATGGACTGACCAGCTTGCCCCTTCCTGCCTGTCCCGAGGGCTGGCAAGCCTGAGGAGTGCTCCTGAAATGGCCCAATCTTGGGTGGTCCTCTTCCTGGGCAGCAGGCACCCGATGAAGCCCCCACTCTCACGACCCCTCCCCTCCTGCCCCCAGGTAGAATATCAGACCCACAGGTCATTGTGTTCCCCTGCCTCCTGGTACCAAGCGAGACACCTGGTGAGGAGGGGCCACTGGGGAGACTCCACAGGGGAGGAGGAGGTGTGTGCTCACCCACTCACCCAGTCCACAGATGTCTCCAGAGTGCCTGTCTGTCGTGTCCGAGGCTGGGCACAGAGCATCCTGGAGGAGAAACCCTAGCCCCCCTCGGGGAACTCGTGCTCCCACAGCGGGTGCAGAGGTAGCCTTGAAGGGTCTAACGCTCAGGAAAGCAAGACTTGTCCCTGGAGAATGAGGCCTGGCTCTGGCCCTTGAGTCCCTAGAGCAGACTAAGGGCACAAGAATACTTAGCCCCTCACCCCCAGAACTTCCGACTGACCCATTCTCCCTGTATCCCAGCAGGCCTTCACCTGAACCCCACACCTCCTCTCGCTCCCTCATGGGAAGCAGGCTCTGGAAGACCCCCTTCCTCCCCACCCCCACCACTAGGCCACTCCCTGGATGGCTCCAGCCACCATGGCTTTACAATGGCCTTTCTCCAAGGGCAGGGGCCAAGTGCACAAACTTAGTAAGTCCTCTTAGCCATGGAGAGAGCCAGTTTCTGGGGCAAAGGCAGATGCACCAGGCTAAAATCTCAGGCCTGCTGGAGTGAAGCAGGGAGGTGGTTGACCTCTGTTATTTGCTTATTTCACAAACAAGGAGCTTGGCCTTGTGCAAGAGTCAGAAGAGGGGGCTGAGGGAGACAGAGATAGAGTGGGGCGCATCCTGGCCTTTTCCCAGCTTGTGGCTGGAGGAGGGGGTGGGATTCCACAAAAAGGACCACAGAGAGGCAACTTCTGATAGGAAGATGCTTAAGGAAGCAAGCTGAAGGAGAGCTTGTGTTAGGATTTGCACTGTGTGTGTGTGTGTGTGCGCACACGTGTGCGTTGGTGAACACACAAAGAGATGAATGGATTTTCCGGGCAGGACGTACCACCTGAACAAAGTGCTTGGAGATGGGACTGACACCCACAACGTGCAGTGTGGGCTCGCCCCTCCTGCCAGGCTCCGCGCTTCACACGTATTCACTATTCCGGTCCCACGACAGCGTCCGGAGCGGAACTCCGTGGTTACCCCATTGCACAGATGAGAAGGCTGAGGCGTGGAGAGGCTCTGGCCTGCGGCTGGAAGGCAGTGCCGATGGGCACCTCCGTGGCCCGTCGGCAGAGCCCCCTCCGCCGCGGCACCGCTCTGCCTGTGAAATGTGAAAAGTGCAGCATATGTTGGGGGAGCGATGAATAATTCAGCTTGGCAGAAGCGCAGGGCATGTGCTGTGGAGACGAGCCTGGAAAGGAAGGCGGGGGCCTTATTGATGGGGCTCCGTGATGCCAGACGAGGCAGCTTGCCCTTAAATCTGGGCCATGGGGAGCCATCGAAGGTATTTGAGCTGTGGAGTTACACGAGACGCAAGACACAGGGAGAAGCTCATGCCTCCAGCCAAAAAGGTGACTCAGCGGGGTCTGCGTCTCCCTGGGCTCCAGGCCTCTGGTCCCTGGCTAAGCCTCCTCCCCGGCACGCACACTGCACTCTTTCCCTTTGGGGAGGGTGCACACGCAGGCAGCGCTGCTTCCCCTCTCTGCTGTGTATCACCTGGGCAGCCCCTCTCTGCTTGTGAGCACTTATTTTTAGAAGCATTTGACAATCGTCCAAGGGTCTAAGACGAACAGATGGCCTGTCTTAAAGGCTCGTATGTTCGCTAGTTTGCACTTCTGACAAACGGTAAGCGCACTCGAGAGCGCACCATAAACAGCCCTGAATGAATACTCAGAACACAATTTAGCTAATGCACGTCATTAAAATTAGGAGTGAGCAATGGCCAAGGCTCCCTCCAAATGCCTGCCCGGTGACGCGGCCACTCCCCTCCCAGGGCCCGGGCTACAATGTGGATGCACCCCACTTCCCCCAGAGGTCCCCACCTGGCAAGCAGGTATTGTGCCATTGACACCAAGGGCAGGGTAAGATTTGGCCATGCGGCGGTGACACCCACCCTTGGCATCAAAGTAAGGCCCCTGACCCACTGGCCTGGGACAAAACCCTGAAGCATTCCACAAGGCAGAGGAAGAACAGCAGCTGATCCGTGTGCAGGGATGTGCATGAGGTTTTCCTGTCTCTGCCTCCAGACAGGGAGACAGCCTGTCGTCTGCCACTCCAGAGCAGCAGGAAGTGAGCGCCACAAGGCTCAGGCAGGGAAGTGCCGTGTCTCTGAGAGTCTGGGTGCACCAGCATCTCCTGGCCTGGAGGGAGATTCAGCTTCTAGGGGGCAGGAGGGTTGGTTGTACCAGGAGGTCCAAGAGCAGGAACAGATTCAGGGACCCAAGAGTGGCCTGGGGGACAGATGAGGAGGAGCTACATCCAAACAGCCTAGGACCCAGACTCCTTCTGTTGGAGGTTCTCCAAGGGGGCCGAGCAACGCTGGCTGGGCTTCTTTGTCCTAAGAAGTCCACGGGGAGGAGAGCACCTTCCCTCTGAACTCCCCTCTCGCCTGCACCCAGGACACAGAAGACAGACCGTGGGATGCAAACATCCCATGAAAACACGGGATAAAATGTGGGGGAAAAAATCCAATAAAATCCCACAGGGACAGGTTCCGTCCTGCTGCATTTTGAAAATAAAACCCACCAGAGAATAGATTATTAGGAGGGAACTGAAGCCTCTATTAAGGAACCCAACCTGTAAACAGGCTCCCATTTAGAGTCACCCAACAAAATAAGGGAAGTCACATTACTTGCCTAGGGGACTGCAGACTCAGGGGAAGCACACGTCAACCTGCAAATGGGCCCAGGCGGTCTGCTTATGAGCAGAGAATCGGGGGCAGGAGGCGAGACCTTCACAGCCGCACAAGGGAAGTGAGAGTTTTGTGTCTGTTGTCACAAGGAAAAGGAGATGAAGTATTTCCAGAGCTCCTTGTAGAAGTGCCGCTCTGAAGTGACAGGGTGGACATAACCCATCCCAGGGCCCGAGTTAATTTGGCCACAGCAGCTCTTGCTGTTTTTCCAGAGAGGGATCCCTGGTGGCTGGCTAGGACTCTGGGGACAAATTCGGGGCTCAGCACTGGGAATAGACAGTTCCAATAATGGTGTCCCAGGTTCAGTTCTGAGGACCTTGCACGGGCTCAGTCAATCTCACGGGCCACTACGAAGCCTGCACTAACCACACCGCCAGGCACCTGCTTGGACCCAGGTCAACAGTTCATCTCAAATATGAATTAACCTGCTCCCCTGCCCTCAAGGAGCATGAGTCCTGGAAGGCCCACCTGGAAGACCCCTGGAAGGTACGATTCCAGCCTGACATAGCCAAGGCGGGTCCAGGGTGGAAGAGGGGAGACACTGACATTGGTGGATGGTCTCCTGACACCTCACGAGGGCCTCTCTTCCCACCTCAGGGCTAATCTGCCCTTTTGATCAAAACAGGGAAGACCAAAGCAGCTTATTGGCTTGGGCACCAAACTCTCAGGGAATTTTTGTGTCAGGAAAGAGGGCTGATGAATTCCTGGTGATCCATGAGCACAGGCGGGGTTCCTCCAACCATGTGGAGCTGTGTGTTCAAACCAGGCCTCAGGCTGGAGGCCGCGGTCAGGCTGGGGTCCCACTGCCACAAGAGCAGCCCAGCCCAGGTGTAGAGCAACAAGGCACAGCCAGGACCGAAAGTCTCAAGAATGCAAACTGCATGGAGAAGGGGGCGGAGCACGTCAGCGCCAGGGGATGGTCACCCGTGGGCAGGTAGCCCAGGGTCGCCAGGGCTTCTGCTTTTGCCAAGAAACTGGAAATCTAGATTTTTCTTCAAAGACCAAACTTCCTCTGTGTGTAAAGCACTCACACGTCAATCAAAATGGGTCTGCAGGTGAAGAGCTTGAGCCTCTGGTGTGGGCGAGGGCCTCAGGACGCCCCTACACCTGGCAGCACACTACCGGGGCTGGGGATCCCAGGGCAGGAGGTCGTGGAGCCGTGTCCTCAGGTGGCAGGTGGCCAAAGTATTATTTAGAGCTCTCATCAGAAGAAAGGGGAGGTGGCACTTGGCACAGTTAAGTTCTGAAGAAAAGGACAGCGCGTAGAGAGATTCTGGTGACGTCGGAACTGCCCGCATGTCTTGGCACTCTGCCCGGGGAGTGTGTCCTGCTCAGCTGGCTTGAGTGTCCGGGGTGTGCTGGGGTGAGCACAGCTGGTGACATCAAGGCACATGCAGGGAGACCAGACCTCCCACCTTCCCCGGGGCCACACGGGACCCCCACATGGGCATCTCAGGGGCTGGTGCTTCTCCTTCTGGATTATCACCTCGATGGTGATAATCATCCACCTTATACTCTCCTGGCTTCCAAAGGGCTCCAGAGTCCTCTGGTTCATCTCCAAAGTGTCCCCAGGGGGAGAAGGAAGGAGTGGGTATGGAGGGCAGCCTCTTGGGACCCTTATGGAAGCAGCAACTCCTCTTAGGTCCCCCACACAACTCAGCAGGCCTGTGTCACATGGGCACTCCACACTCACAGAGAGCTCACGCTCACGACCCCAACACATACACACTCACAGATCCCATGTCCCAAACTCACAGATACCCCTCTTGAATACCTCACCCCTCACACCCTCGCTGATACCTCACGATCACACACAGATGGGCACCCCCACACACTCAGGAACACCCCTCCTCTTCTTTATTTTTGGATAATCCAATAAACCCCCATGCCCATAGCCATTCACCAACAGCCCACAATCACACACACATACAGTCTCTCCCTCTCTCTCAGAGTCCTGTCAGGGCTGTGACAGGGTTGACTATCACAATTTTGATGTTGGACTCTCCACTGTTGGGACCCTTCTGAAGACCCCATTCCTGAGCAACCAAAGTACCTGTGAGAAGCCCAGCTGTGTTGTCTCCTTAAGGGAGCAGGGCTGTAGAAGGGTCTCTGCTTGGGCCCTCCTGGGTCCTGACCACGCCCAGAATACATCCTGACCTGGATCCAGAGGCCCCAGGAGGCTGGACGCTTGCTGCCCCCAGCCTCAGTGACAGTCTTCAGTTCCCCAAATTCACCAGCCCTGCCCTCCACAGCCGTCCTGCTGCCCCAGTGCCCACCCGCAGCCCTGTTTCCCAGAGCCTCTTGTCTGAGGCCCACACATGGCATGGTGTAGCTCTGTGCCTGCAGAGGATTTCTTCCAGCACCTTCCTCAGCTTGCCAAGACCTTGTCATCTACCCACCGTGGCCAGCTGTCCCTCACCACACCCCAAGGCAGAGGTGTCGCCCCTCAGCCCTCCATGGCACCCTGGTGTTGGCTCCGAGGCATGCTTGTGAAAACTCCAGGGGTATTTCTAAACGGGCTGCCAGCTGGGCGGTCAAGCAAGGCCTCCAGCGACTGGCTCAGCGACAGGAGAGGAAGAACGACAGTGGCCCCCACTCGATGCCCCTGTCCCCACCCAGCCAGGCCATGTTTGACTCTTTTTTTCTTCAAGTAGGAGAGATCTCTGAGGACATTACACTAGGCAAAATAAGCCAGTCAGAGGACAGATAATGCATGGCTCCTTTTATACGGAGCAACTAGAAAAACTGAACTCACAGAGAAGGCAGAATGTCGGCTGCCAGGGTCGGGAGAAGGGGAATGGGAATGGGGTGTTGATGGGGACAGAGTTCCCGCCTGGGAAGATGAAGAGGTTCTGGAAATGGGCCGTGGTGATGGTCACATGACAGGGATGCAGTCAGTGCCACTGACCTGTGCACTAAAAAATGGGTAACATGGGAAATTTTAGGTTATATATCTTTGAAACGCAAATAAAAACAGAATGGGAAGAATCTTCCAGGGTCAGCGGTCAGGTGGGAGAGAAAGTTGCCTTCTACACCGTAACCCAGGCTCAGGGCCACGGCTGGGTGACTACCCCCATGACTCTGGCTCCAGAGCTGAAGTTGCCCAGAACAAGATGGCCTGGCTGGGTGACAGCTGCAGCACCCAGGGGACACTGTGCCACCTGCTAAGCACTAGTGCGTGCTGGCTCCAAGACCATCTCCATTTCTAGGAAGTGGAGGGGCTTCCTCTGTGCCACCCGAGCTGACCACCGTGGTCAACGGCACAGCTTCTGGTGCCAGGCCCTGGAAGCGAGGGCCCTTACGAGGTCCGGGGCTCCTGCCCCTGAGCACTGAAGCACACAGCCGAAAGGCCTCACCTGTGGTCACTGGCAAGCCAAGGGGACAGGGGCCTGGTGGCTACTCGAGAGAAGAGTGGGAGCATTCTCTGGTTCTGTGGGAGGGAGGCAGGAAGGTGGGCACGAGGCTCCCCTGGACCTGTGAAAAACGTTGCCATCTTGGAGGTAACTGAAATGGCAGGGAATTCTCCCCCTTGATAATTTTCTGACTCTTTGCAGTTCTTTAAAATTTTCGCTACTTATTCATCAAAATGTGACGAGCAAACCCAGCTCCACACAGAGCAGCGCATTTCACCAAACGAAAATCAGGACAAATAGCCAATAGCAGGGATGGAATACTGGAGAATCAGGGCTGCACTGGAAAATCTAGGTCACACGGTCACTAATTATACAGAACACGTATGTTCAGGTCCCTGAACTAACCCAGTGCTTTTAGGTTTTGCAAATGATATCTAAAAACTTTTTGATCAGATCCATTCTACTTTCTTAGAAATTTTTGTTAAAAGGAAAACTTTCCTGCGTCTTCGAAATTCTTGGAAATTCCCCTCGCTGATGAAGATGGTGGTCACCCTCAGAAAACACGACCCAGCATCCCCCCAAATGGCTCCCTGAGCCCACACGGCTCAGCCCCCCTTGCTCACAGGCCCCCAGGCTGCAGGGCCAGAAGTTCTGAAGATGGACCTAATTTGCTGTGATGAATTGTGTGCATGCACCAGTGATCAAAACTGCAGCTGAGACCGATTACAGTTAATGATAGCCACGGTTCTCGGGAAACACGTAGGTGTGCACCCTTGCTGGTCCAGAGACGGAGTCTCACAAAGCGACGGGCAGCGGCTGATGCCCACCCCCCCAGGGAGGCAGGGCTCGGTGGGCTGCCCACCCGTGGGAGGCTGGTCCCCAAGAACATTGTGGATCAGCCTGAAATGCCGTCCCTGTCCTCTGAATCCCCTCAGCCTCCAACCACACCGGGGGTACACTGCCTTGTCCACACGCCTGCCCGCCATGACAAAGTGGTCTGCCTGATGGCTCCCCTTCCACCACCAGCAGACTCCGCCGGTGCCCCTGAGGCAGACCAAGAACCATCTCTTCCCCCACGCCACTCAACTAACAGGGGTGCGTCCACGTGTGTGCACGCCCTGCTAAGGTGGGGAGAGGTGCGGGCAACAGCGGGGTTAAGAGCACACGGGGAAGCAGCCATAAAGGCTACGCAGCTCTCGGCTCCCGCTCCCGCTCAGTACCGATGGACGGGGAGACAGATGTGCTGCTGATGGATGGAGAATAGCTGGCAGATGGGTGGATGGACAGACAGGCGGATGAGGGGTGGGAGGGGATGGTTGGATGGAGGGATGGTGGGAGAAAGGAATGTGGGGGAAATGTGTGGGTAGGAGGGAACACAGGCTGGAGTTCAAATCAGGTGTTGACAGACACTGTCCCTGTGACCCTCTGCTAGTCCCGTCACTTCTCTCAAGTATCCATTTACTCAACTGAAAGGTAGGACTAATATGTCTACCTAGCAGACTTGATATGAGGTTCAAATCAGACCACACACAAAAAGGGTTTTACAGCACGTCACAACACAACACTGTCTTAACCAACACCAACACGGGCTCTGCCTTCACTGTCCATGCAAGACCACGGCCATGCCACACTTTCTGATGCAGTAGCATTGGAAGCAAAAGCGGGGAGACCAGGACAGTGTCACGGGCCAGGGCTGCAGCCCTCTGGGGCTGTGCACCAGCTCTGATTTGGGCAGAGGGCCTGGTCACTGAGTAGGGGAGCAGGGCCCACTTCGCTCTCCTGATCACAACTCAAGCCCAAATGGACAGAATGCACACCCCACCCCTACCCTGAGCCCACTCCCCACTGCTGGTCGCCTGCCTAATGTTCAGTCCCCAGCCTCTGATTTCAAGTCTGTAAAATGCTGCAACTGAAAAGCACTTCTAGTGGCCCCAGGTTACTGAGGTACCATGAGATGATCCTTGCAAACTGTGAAGTATCTTGACACAGACTAGCAGACCAAGGTAGGCGGTGTTGACCTGTGGACCTTTAAATGATTGTTTCTATTTCAAAAAAGGGAGCTTTCCCGTGATTACAATGGCTAACCATTACCTAGAGTTTAGTAAGTGCCACACATTGTTCTTAGTGCTTCTATACACGAACTATTCAATCCTCAAAATGCCTTTATTAATAAGGTAAGGAAACTGAGGCCCAGGAGGCTGACTCCCTGAGGCCCCAGAGCTGATCAGTGCTAGACCCTGTCCACCAGCCACAGATGCTGTCCTCTTTAACCAGCAAGTGTCCCATTTTACTGATGGAGAAACTAAGGCTCTTTCTGAGCCTTTTTGGAAAGGGGGCTTGCCAAGTCATCCACCTAATCAGAGGTGGCCCTTGGATTTAGCCCAACTGACCCAGTCCTAAGACTACCACCTCCTTCCCCCAGCTGTCCCCTATTATAGCCCCATCCCACTGTCCCTCAGTGCCACCTAAAAAAGACACCACGCTGAAACTGTCACCTGCCCTCACCCATGGTTCAGTCACAGTGACTCTCCTGCAGTACTGGACACACCCCGGCCAGTCCCTGATGGATTCTGTCTAAACTTCAGAAGCAGAGCAAGTGCAGCCACATCCATTATTGACACAGCAAAATTAATTTTCTGCCATCGCCTCCGTCTCCCCCGCCTGCCCAGCCCCCAGCCCTCGCCTCTCCTGTGAGCGTTGCCGGGCGGCTGCTGACGGGCACTCCTGAAATGCCAACTTGCATTTCTCATCATTAATTTCTCTCTAAATGTCATTAGTAATTGTTCCTGCTCGACCAAAGAGTGCAATCCAGGTTTCCACCGAGAGCACCCTGGCCGCTTCTCTTGGCTGGTGGGGGCCAAGAACCCCCAGCCAGGCCAGAGCCCAGCACCCTAGCAGGAGGCCCCTCTGTGGATGAGGGGGGAAGGCAACGGGTATCATCAAGATGAAACCAGACGAAAGGGGCCCAACCACATGAGAGCTGCACCCTAGTGTGACACTGCAGCAACGGCTGATGCTCGGGCTGCAGAGCAGACTGACCAGGTTCAAATCCCACCTCAGCCTTGGCCCAGCTGGGCCTCTGTCCCTGTCTGTAAGATGGGGACAGTAACAGCATTGGTTTGACAGGGTTGCCCTGAGGGTAAGATAATGGAGGCAAAAGGCTTCCTCCCCCACCCGGGGAAGCAGCTCAGCTCTGCCACTTACCAGCTATGTGTCTGAGCCTGTCCCTCCCAGTTCTGCCCCCAACCTACTCTCCACCGTCAGCCCCTCTGGGGGGCTGGACACCGGCCTCGATTGTCTCCCCACAATCACCCGCCAAGAAAGGTACTGGTGGCCCATCGTTCAGGTGAGGGTGGTAAGTCCCCAGGAAGAAAGCCAGACGTCCAAGGTCCCACCGAGAGCGAGAAGCAAGACTGAGATCCACACCCTCTGGCCCCGCGCCTGTCCTTCCTGTACACGAGAAGTCCTCTTTGTCCCTGTCGATGGCAGGCGAGGCTTTACACAGGACACGTTTCTGTGGCTGCTGAACCACCGTGGCACCCACCGTTACAAGTATTGTCATCGTTACTAAGAAACTAAAGGCATTTGGTCCCGGCTGGGACCGCGCTGGCGAGGGCTGGGCTGGAGGCACACATAATGGCCGCAGGCTCGAGGCTCCTGGCAGCTCCCCCGTGCCCATCTGTCGCAATGGCATGGTGCCCCTCTAAAGTTGGTTGGCCCCCTGCCCTAGGGCATGAATGACAGGCTCTGATGGGCAGACAGGCAGCCTGAGGCCGATTCCAAGTGCCATCTCTGCTCCAAGCCGGGCCTTTGGGGGAGGTCCCCCAGTCCCCACCTGGGCCTCAACACGCTTCATTGCTCAGGCAGGCTGACCCCGGAGGCTGAGGAGGGCATCTGAGCAGAGTTGGACACAGGCTTCTGCCTTAAGGGCACCCTTCCAGATGCCCATGTCCCCACCTCCTCTCTAGTGACACATCCAGGGCTGTGCAGAGCAGCCCGGCCTTGTGCCCCAGGAGCAGTGTGTGGTACTGATGTGGCCCTCTGGAACTGGACTCTCAGGGAGGCAAGGTCTGTCCACCCGGCCCAGCACCCAGAGAGAGCCTGTCCTTGGCTGCCAAGGGCTTTGAGGGGTCTCTTCCCCCTCTGCCTCATTTGGGGCTAAGGACACACTCATGCCAGACTGTCCAGGTGCACGCTCTGTCCCACAGCGCTGTGTAAGGGTGGGGGAGCCTCAGTCTACCGGCCAATGATTCCACTCCCAGAAGGCCCCCGAGACCCCCCCTGAGAGACCTGGCGGCCCAATCCCATGAGCACCTGGGAAGGGCGGTCTCAGTTTTACTGCTTTCAGGTGAGGAGCTCAGGCCTGTGTCCTGGGCTCTCTGACGATAAGGCACATTATCAGTGACTGCCTTCGTTTCCTCCAAATGTAGCCCCCAAACAGACACATGCAGCCTGCCAAGGACACTCAGCCAGTCCAGGTGGTGGCAGCAGGAATGATGATGATTTGGTGACAGTGATGTCATACTTTACTGAGAGCAGGGAAGGCCTTGTCCCCCTTGGAGAGCAGACAAACCGGTGCTCAGAGAGGCAGACCTCAGCCAGCAACACAGCTACCTGCAGGGAGTGGGGGCCCAACCCAGGCCCCGGGGGCCCAGCTGCGGGGCCGCGCTGTGCGCAGCAGGTCTGATGTTTAATTACTGCCTGAGTTACCCAGAACGTGCGGGGCTGGCAGTGCTCCGGATCTGGGAATATCAGCAAGGACATAATGAGACGGCTTGGGGATGGGACCCAAGTGCACACACCCAACTGATGTTTCATACACACCCTGCGCACACGGCTGGACGGTAGTTTTATAAGATATTTTAAATGATTTCCTACATAAAACAAAGTTTCAAGGTGCAGAACTTTCCATCTGAGGTGTCATGTCGGCACTCAAAAACTTTTGGAGTTTTGCAAAGTTTCAGATTTCCTCAGATTTTCGGATCAGCTCTACGTGACTGATACGACGCGATGCAACACTACAGTGTTACGCTGGATTCCAGAAACGATCATGGATACGGTGTCCCTGTGGGTGTGCTGTGGCCCTCCCCGTGTGAGGTGAGCGGCTGAGCGCAGGTCTCTGCGTCTCCACCACGGCGCACATCTGGCACACGGTGGTGCTCAGAACACGCCTGTGAGCGAGACGGAGCATGTGTGTATCCAGCTAACTGGATGAACTGCAAGCCCACGGACACCCGGACCATGGTCACGATGACCCTGACGATGACAACATGGGCTGATGCTCACCAAACCTGGCTTTTTTAGCACCATCACCTTCATAATCCCAAAATTCCACAAGGAAGGGACTGTCATTGCCCTAAGGTCCAGAGAAGGTCAACCACTTGCTCGTGTCACCGAGCTGTTTGGTAGTGAGGCCGGGATTTGAAGCCAAGGCGGTGGGCCCCATGGAGTGGGCGTGTCATGCTGCCCCAGGAAGCAGGATCTGGCCAGGGCAGGGCTCTGGCATCCCGCCCCAGTGGGGAGGACAGTAAGTGCAAAGTAATCGTGCTGGAAGTCCACCATGACCACACTCAGCAACCTGACGGTCTAAACATCTTGCACCTGTGAACTACCACCCAAGGCAGCAGCTCTCATCCCATTAACAGAAGAGGCAGCTGAACCCATCTGCCAGGGGAGGACGGCCCTCTGCCCAGCCCTCAGCCTCCTGGGCTCCTGGCCTCAAGAGCGGCCGGCTCCAGAGCAAGCTATAGGTTCTAACTCCCAGGAACTGTCCTTGCTGTCCCTGGGGAGAGGCCCTGCTCTCTGAGGTGACAAGGACTGGGCCATTCCAAAGCAAGAAGGAAGAAGACACGGCTACTCATGGAAAGTGCAGCCAGAGTGAAATGCTAAGTGTGTGCCTACAGCACTTTCGCTGTTTAATTATCATTAGTTATAATTATCCCGTTGGATCTGACAGTGGTAGTGCAAAGAGGCCAGGAAGCCGGCTCCTTGACTGCCTGTACAAGGACCAGAGGTTTGAAAGACGGGTTCCCAGAGTCCAGAGATTGCACCCCTCCTCCTTTTTCTTCTTTCCCTATTTGTGTTCTCTTTCCAAGAGCTCAAGAAATAAGAACACACAGGGGGATGGATGAAAAGACAGGTGGATGGATGGATGGATGGACGGACGGATCAATGGGTGGATGAACAGACAGGTGGATAGATGGATTGATGACAGAGGGAGCCTTCAACCTCCCAAAATCCACATGAATGGGAAATTAAGTTGCCACTTGGACTGGGCTGAAGCAGAGGGGAAGGGTGTTCAGCACCAGGATAAGCAGTTGGGCACATGTCCAGGAAGCCTTCAGCATGACCTCTGAAGAGGTGAAGCAAGATTAGCCCAGAAGAATGTAGCAGGAAGGCAGCTGCCATCTGTCTCACTAACCCCACTCCAGTCCCACTACCCTTTATTCTGTTTCTGGAACATGTCGTGTCTGTCTGTGCCTCAGGGCCTTTGCACTGGCTCGCTCCTTTCCTAGAGGATCCCTCAGTTCTTCCCCATACTGGCTCTTTCTCCTCTTTAGGGCTCAACTGAAAAGCTTCCCTGACCGCCCAATCTAATTTTTCACCCATAATATTCCCTCACCCCTGCCCCAGCACATACATGCTCTCTCTCTACCCCACCTCCCCTCTGTTACAACACCGTGTTTTACTTCAGAATTTCACAATCTGAAACTACCCAGTTCATGTATTTACCGACACATGGCAGTGCTCTCCTAGTATGTCAGCTCTGTAAGAACGCTGGCCTTGTTGATTTCCCAGGTCTATCCCAGGGCCCTGCAATGTCACCAGCCCTGCAATGTCCCCCAGAGTAGGTACCCAGCATGTTGGATGGATAATGAAAGCTGGGGAAGGGTGGAGCCAAGAGTTCTCAGGGGCGGGGCCGGGAGGGATCCAGTGGCGCTCAGACCCCGCCCCTGGCTCGCTGGGACCGCCCCTGGCTGGGTACCAGGATCCAGCCCGGCAGGGCCCAGCTCGCCCCATCGGAAGGGCTCCGGGTTGCTTGTTAGAATACCTAGCTCTGCTTTTAATCAATTGTAATCATTTAGCTGGAAGCGGCATGATTAGGCACATACAAGCAAACAGCGTGAGCTAATCCTTTAAACGCGCCCGCTAGATGCTGGGCTGGCCGCTTTGCCGCCGCGGGCCGGCTGGCGGAATCGCTTCCTGCAGCCCCCGGCTTTGTCGGTGAGGGGGTCAAGCTTCCAGGGTGTGGAGCAGGCCCACCACTCCCCCTGCCCGGCCTGTCAAGGCGAGGGACGCGCGTGTGCACGTAAGTGCAGGAGCACACCTGCCGTGAACTCGAGGTGCCCCGGCGGCTCCCCCACTAGTCAGGGCCCGTCAGAAGCTTCACCTTTAAGGAGACCTTTCTCTAGGTCGAGGCTTCCTCCTCACCACAGCAAGCAAATGAGGTCTTCCATAAAGGGCTGGAAGGAGGCAGCGCTAGGAAGCACGGGGCCTTGGGAAGTGAGTGGCCCTGAGCCCAGCCTGAGCCCAGCCCACCCTCGGGCTCCTCTGCAGGGCTGGCGCCTGACAACCGGCAGAAGGGCCCCGTGGCGTTTCCACCTGGGCTCACCCAGGAGCACATTTTCTGCATCCCCTGTTACTGCCTCTGTGCTACCTGCTTGGCCCAACTACTAAAATAGTTTCCGGGTCCCCTGACAACGAAGGCTTTTTATAGTTCAGCACTGCAGGCCTCATTTAAATCTATTAGCTCATATAAATGGCAATTTACTTAAACTTTGGAGGGTTTCTGTTTGCCTTGGTGGCAAAGACAAATTTGGCTTTGCACGCAGCTCTGCCACTTGGTTGTGACCTCAAGTGAGTCACCTAACCTTCTCAGAGGCTCAGCGTCCGTCTCCATCCTCGGGATAAGGGGACCTGCTTCCCAGTTGTGCTAAGACCATTCCTGCAAAGTGCTGAGACCAGACCTAGCCCACAGTGGAGACCCGGGGTGGAGGAAGTCGTGATGGGGTCACAATGGGGTGTTGTCCTGTTGCAAGGACTTACCCCCATCAAAGCCAGCCCTGCACGGCTGGCTAGCCACGTATTCCCTGCTGTGTCCCCTCAGGGGTGGCGAGGAGCAGGTGGCCAAGAACGGGAAGAATTTGGGGTTCTCAGGAGGGAGAGAAGGCGCCGCCCATCCTCAGTGTCTCTGGGATCCAGAGACAGCTGGGCTGTGTGGGCCGAGGCCACCCCTCCCCTCAGGTTGGCTTACCCCTGGCAAGGGGCCCACAAGGCCCCAGGCCTTCATCTGCTGAGGCCTGCGGCTGGAAACACAGGCCAACAGCCCTGACATTTGCTGGGCTGTCTTACACCCCAATCAAGTCTCCGCACTGCCTTCCCCCAAGCCTGGGGCACAGCTGAAGCAAACGGTGCACAGAAAGAGGCCTGGCCAGAAGTGGAGGAAGGGGCCCGGAAGCCCGGCCGCCACCTGTGAGGCCCGTCCCCGGGCTTCCTGGGTGTCCTCTGGCTACCTGTGTACACCCTCCCCAGAAACACCAGGGGGTCTGTCTCAGCAGAGTTGATGGGAGCAGAGAGGGCCAGAAGATTGGGTGGCACTGTCTTGTTTCAGTGACACTTGGCTCCTGGGAACTCAAAGTGACAAAAACTCAATGTCACTTCTTGCTCTTGGCATCCAAAAGCCATCTCTGTTCACCTACAGTTTAATTCCCTTTGTGGATCAAGCCGACTCCAGAGAGCGATGCCTATGCCGCCATTAACAGAGACCGTGATCTGTGTCCTTGTTTCTGACTCCTCCCAAGAGTCTCTAGGCCTCCTGAGGTGGGCTGAGAAGTCCCTCGACCCCGCAGGGTCTCAAATGCTTGAAGACATCTGTCCCAGCAGGTCCACCATGACGCACCCGCCTCTTCTCCCACATTCACCCAGAGTGGTCTCCTGGGAGGTCCCCGAGGCCCAGCAATCCCCACAGGCCAACCGGCGGCTGGGCTCTCAGATGCGGCCTACCTGCGGGGACAGGAGTGGGGGTGGGGCGCTCACACAAACCTTGTTCAGTCTCCCCTCTTTTATCCCCCGCCTACAGCCCCTGACAACTATTCTGCTCTGATCGATTTTTCTTTTCTTGTAGACTGTCAAGCCAAGAGAACGTACAGCATGGAGCCTTGTGAATCTGGCTCCTTCCCTTGGCATTTAAAGTCTGCCCATGTTGTTATGGTACCCATGGTTGCTTCTCAGGCAGCAGCCTGAGGTAGGGATGTACCACATCACCACACCTGTTACCCATTCACCAGGTGAGGACAATCGGGGGCTTGCCGTGCAGGGCCACTACAAATAAAGCTGCTGTTGTTACTTGCCTAGAGGCGTGTGCGTTCCCACGAGTTCCTTTCTCTTGGGCAAACACCTAAGGAATGGATTGCGGGCCTGCACAGTAAGTGCATGTTTAACTTAATAAGAAACTCACAAGCAATGCTGTCCTGTGGTTGCCCCCTGCTTGGTTTCCCATCACAATGGGGAAAAAAATCCAAATTCCTTCAATATCCTAAACTTCTTCCTGTGACCTGGGTTCCATCTTCCTCTCCCCACTGCTGTGTTTCAGCAACACCCTGCCTCATGCTGGCCACAGGGCCTTTGCACTCATGGCTCTCCTCTACACTCCCTGCTGGCTCATATCGAGTCTCAACTCCAATGTCACCTCCTCAGAGTGGCTCTCCCTGACCCTACTCATCAAGGGGTGCCTAGCTCCCTCCTGTCATGCTCTGGCCCATTTTCTTCATGTCATTGATCATTATTGCAAAGTGTCTAGCAACTCCTGTGGAACACAGGCCTGCAGATGTGTTTGTCTCTTTCGCCACTGTCTTCTCAGTTTTAGACCTAGTGCTGGGCACACTGTGTGCTCGCCACGTACATGCTTCATGTGAATGAGCAGCACAACATAGTTCCCTCTCATGTTCCTAATAACTGTTATAACAATGCCCGGTTTGTTCAAAGTCCTTTGAATTAATCTCAGTCTTCCAGGCAGAACAAGCTGAACTCAGAATCAAACAGGACTTTCACCTCCCTCATCCTGGCAACTGTGCACCTGTTAATGCATCCTAGGAAAGCATTCTCACTGGAGTCTGACAGAACAAGCCAGCTCAGGGTCCAACCTGCTTAATGCCCTTATCTCCACAACAGCATTTTCTGGTCCTTTTGTGAATTCAATCCAAAGCTGTGCATCTTCTCAAGACCTCTGAGCCCACAGTCCCTTGTGCTCACCAACACTAGCTTCCCAGGATCTTCCTACATGACCTCAAGTGACATATGGCCACAAGAGTCAGTTAAGGCTTCAGTAAGAATAGAACTTCCGGCTGGGCCTTGTCTCCTGTGGCCCCACCCAAACCCTCACATGCCATCCAGGAAGATGTCACCCTTACCTTTCCACCCAAACAGGACCTTCCAGCCCGAGCTTCAGCACAATGACAATGAAACCTCAGACAAAAACCCTCCTCTCAAAACCCAGAAAATTGCTATTCAAGTTACTTAACGAAAGCCATTATTTGCATAG
Source organism: Sciurus vulgaris (assembly GCF_902686455.1). Taxonomy (NCBI): domain Eukaryota; kingdom Metazoa; phylum Chordata; class Mammalia; order Rodentia; family Sciuridae; genus Sciurus; species Sciurus vulgaris. The sequence goes on along the minus strand of NC_136478.1, from coordinate 34,400,726 downwards.
ATTTGGCTTTGCTACAACACTTCCCCATTTAAATGGTCTGTAATTAAAATCATTAATTGCAGAAAATAGTGACTTGTTAAGGCTATAATTTAGTGAGGTTCTCGGCACTTGAGGATCTGACTTAAAAGTTAACAGGGTGACCCAGGAAGCCACCACCTCACAGGGACCATTCCTCTGTCCCCACCCAAGGTAGGTGGAGCCCGGGTGAGATGCAGCTTCATGCCCCCGCCGGGCAGCTGAGGCTCTGGAAAGCCAGGAGTGGGAAACTTCTCGGGAAAAATCTTAGAACCAACAAAGAGGAGATCAGTCATCCCTCTCTTGGTGCCTGGGACAACGGAGGAGGCCCAGAGACCCAGCCAGTCCAAAGTGTCGTAACTCATCATTGAGATGTGCTAACGGGCTTTAAGAGGCCCGTCCTGTTGGCTGTAATAAGGCTCAGGCTGGAGAGGGGCTGGGCCTGTATGCGTAGCTGGGCCACGCAGGTGAGACAGGCAGGGTAGGGCACTGCATTTGAGGAAGGGCCCGTGGCTAGCACAGGAGGCAGGAGGCTTCTGGACAGCAGGATGCAGACCAGGTGCTGGCACTAGTCCCCGCTGTCCCTCATGTATCCTCAGCCCAGGGGCCCAGCCTCAGTGTGTGGATCCAAGGGGACACAGCAGAGGACCCTGGAGCTGGGGGAGTCACTGTCTCTCACTGATGGCTTTTTGGAAGTGGAACCCATTCTTTGGGCCTGGGTTAGCGTAATTGGGTCCCTAACTCTGTCCCATAATATGACAATGGAATGAAGGTCACACAAACAATACAAGAATGTCTGGGAACTCAGAGGGGCTGCCCAAAGGAGGAAAAGAAGTGGACTTTCCAGCAAACTGCCTGGGGTCTCTTCCAGGTCAGAGATCAAGGCTGAACCCAGGCCTGGCACCAGGCCCACCTGCTGGAGACATGGCCGACCGTAGGTGGTGACCCCTCTGCATGCTTTGTGGGCCTGTTCTCAGTCCCCAGGGTGAAGGCTGCGCCAGCCGAGCGGGCGGGGTGGGCCTGGGCCTGGCAGTGCGGGGGGGGCTCTGGTGGAGCAGAGGACACAGCTGCACCCTTCCCACCCCAGGAGTGGCTACCGCTGTTGCCACCCAAGTGATGGGTGACTGTCAGGCACTGCATGGCCCAGCCTCGTGTGTGACCTGGGTGGGCAGAGGGTCACCCGGTTTGACACACGGGCATGGGTAGGCGAGGGTGGTTGCTAGGAGACACCCTTTGGGCCCATGGTGTGTGGGAGTCCCTGGGGCTATTGATGAGTGCCGGTGCCCCTCCCCTTCCAGGCAGGGGGCCCCTTGGAAGCCGGGCACGGCCACATGGCTGGCCCAAGTGGCCACAGCGAGGGAGGTGGTGCTGTGCGTCACTTCCCTTGGAAACCCGGAGAGCTGGCTCCGCTAGTCACCACCTCGCTCCTCTCCTTGCCTCGGTGACCATGGCAACCTGAATGGGCAGGGACCCTCTGTGTGTCCAGGTCACAGAATGAGTGCCACCTGCCCCTTACATCACATGAGCAACAAATAAGCCATTATTGTAGCCCCGGAGACCCAGAGGATGCTTCTGTAGCCTGCCCAACCCTGCGCCTGGCCCCAATGAGTCCGTGCCCGTGCGTGGTACTTCCACCTTCACCCGCATGGTCCCTGTGGACGGGAGTGTGGTCTGAGGGGGCTGCAGCATCCCGCTGTGAGTGTAGCCTATCTGTCCACCGGGCTGTGTGCGTGTGTGGTGTTTCTGGTGAGCATGTGACCTCTTCCACTGTCTCAAGAATTTCTTGTAAAAACCACTGGAGAGAAAGTGGTTTCACCTGGGAACAGATCTCGGTCCTCAGAAAACCAGTAACAGGCAAGAGGGGACCCCATGGGACACCAAGGATGGTGGCTGCAGTGCCAGTGGAGGAAGCCTCCCAAAGTCCCCTCAGCTACTGCAGATTCTACATGAGGGTCTGAGGAACTGGTCATGGCCACCCGTGCCCACCTGAGGGCCACAGCAGCCTCAGGATATGGCAGATGCCTCTTCCTCTGAGTTGGGGTCGATCAGACATCCTGATCCAGGCAGAGGTGAAGGTCCCCAAGTCCAGTCCCAGCTCCTGGCTCCACCCACACTGGCTGCCAGTCACAGAACTGAAGCCCAGTCAAATATCATCATGCGATAAAGGTGGGGAAACAGAAGCCCCCAGGGAGGAAGCACGGTCACTATGGGCCTTGGCCTCCTGCGGCTGTCGGACTGTCCTGAGAATGTGGGTCCAGCAAAGGCGGGGACACACCCACGCCAGCCTGCCCGCTGCTCTCAGTCAGGGGTGGCCCACCACCCCTTGACTGGACCCAAGACCCTGGGTGCCCACAGGTAGCGAAGAACCCGGGGGGGGGGGGTGTGTGCAGCGGGGGTGGCGCTCACCTGCAGCTCAGTTTGGAAGAAGAACTTCTGTGGGCACTGCGAGCAGTCGTAGATCTTGTCCTCCTGCCCATGCACGGCAAAGATGTGCTGCTGCAACTTGTTGGCCTGGACGAAGACTGTGCCCAGACGTGGCCGTCAGAGGCCAAACTCAGGACACCAGCCCAGCCACCCCTGGCAGCTGCCCCACCCCACTCCCAGTAGGGCTCACCCAGGCATGGGCGCCAGTGGCCAAACAGTGCTCCAGGGAACATTACTGGCACCTCCCAGAGGAATTTGAGCTAGGGTAGCTGAGCTCTGCCTCTCAGAGACTGTGTAACCTAGGGCAAGTCACTTAACCTCTCTGGGTTTCATGTCCTCATTCAAAAAGTGGAGTTCACTATGATATTGTACATACCTCCCTGGGTGACTGGGAGGATCAAATGAATAAATACTCATAAAGCACTTCAAAGATGACCAACCACATAGTTAGGCCAATGGATGTGTCCCCTCTGCTCATCAGCCAGACATCTTCCATGTGTGAGCTCTTTGAACACCTCACAGACCTTAAAGCAGGCAGTGCTCCTATCCCCATTTCATAGACAAGAAAGCAGAGGCACCAGGAATGTTAAACATTTGTCCAAATTCTCACTGCTTGCAGGTGACAGAGCTGAGCTTTGAATTAAAGAAGCTTAGCACATTGGCACGAGAAGTTGCCTGCCCAACATGAGTTACTGTCCTTATCGCCTGGTTGCTGTGGCATCCCCCAAGCAGGGGCTCCCAAGAGGAGGAGAGAAGGCACCAGGGTGTTTCAGGACTCCTGAGAGCCACAGAGGGGCGCAGCACGGTCCCCTCCCCAGGCCTGTCATGGAGTGGGTCACAGCCTTGGCTTCCTGGTGGCATACGTCCCGAGGCGGCCCGGGCCCTGAGCAGCTGTGCGTCTGGGAGGTGAGTGCTTCAGAGACACCCTCCCGCCAGGCGCCCTCCCCAGGGTGGGCTTCCTGCGGTGGCAGACGGCAGATGTCGGGGGAGGCAGGGGAAGGCCAGGCTCCCCACGCACACCGGTTGCCATCTGGGCTACAGCAGGGGGCCGGCAGAGCCCCTGAGACTCGCCTCAGGCTGGGACAGCCGCTCACCCGGGCGGGCAGCCAGGATGGGGGCTGGGGACTGGGCCAGCAGAGCTGCCCTTGACCCCTCCAGCCTGGAGCACGGAGGAAGCATGCGCTGGGACAGGGAGCTGGGGAGGAGGGGGAGCCATCGTGTGCATGGGGGAGCCCCCACGGTGCTGGATGAGTGAGTGGCTCCGGGAGATAAGTGTGGGGCTAGGAAGGGCAGGTGGCAACAGCCGGGCCGCTGTGGGGTGGACCAAGGTCTCCAAGCAGCTGTGTGCAGAGGGTGAGGCAAGGTATCCCCCAACCTCCCCTGGAGGGGACACCAGAGGGTGTGAGTGGTAGGGTGGTGGGTCAGCTCTGCAGGAGGGAGGCAAGGCAGGGGGCCTGGGGACTATGGGGGGCTCCCCCAGGGTGCCTGCGGCAAAGGGGAGGGGGCAGCCCGGGCTGGGATCCCTCTCCTCACAGGCTTCCCTGCTGTGCACACATGGGTGCCTTACCTGTGAAGCACACGGGGCATTTGAAGGTGCCGCCCATGCCCTCGAAGCTGTGCTCGATGAGGTGACACAGGAGCTTGGCCGGGGAGTCGAACATCTGGTTGCACAGCTTACACTCATGGTTGATGCCTTCCTCTGCAAGGAGAAGCCACAGCGTCAGCACCACCACAGGACACGCCCCTGTGGAGCTCAGGAGGCCCTGTGCCCCAGGGCCAGCCCCTCTCCATCCCCAGAACCAGGCCTGCTGTGGAGGCCACAGACACAGATCCATCCTGACTCTGACGGCCCGGTCCCCAGAGGCCTGCACACCCCAGGGGGCTCTTGAAGGTGCCCTTGGCCATGATTTCCCCAGCTGGTTGCAGGCCCTGTTCAACAGTGTGGGTTCTGAGGCCACACCTCGGTGGAAAGGGGCCCAGAATGGGGTACCAGAGGGAGAAGGGAGTCCAACCAGGATTTTAGAAACCCAATTGAATATTTCTTGAATGTGAACTATGTGCCAGGAACTTCGCTGGGGTTGTTCAAGGAACTAAACAGATAATGTCTTTGCCCCCATTCTGGTGGGGGGTGGCTGGCCCACAACAGAGCATCCCAGGGTGATGGGAGCAAGTGGGGTACACTCTAATGGAGGGGTGGGGCCTGTTGGGAGGGAGCAAGAGGGCTGGTGGGCCTGAGGCTCAAGGGCAGGGGGAGTGGGGGGGGCACGGACAGGTGAGGCCCGAGGTGCACACACTGAAGGTCTTTGCTAGCCTCAGAGAACTTGGAGACTTCAGGGTGAGTGATCGGCAGTCACTGGAAGATGTCGCAACAAAGAGAATACTCTCTTGCTGGCTCTTGCTCTCTCCTTTTGGAAACAGATGGCCTACACAGTGGATCACAGATGATGGGCAAAGTCCTCACCCTGCTTTCAGACCAGAACTCGGCTCCATCTCCCCAACTGGGAGCTTCTGTGACCCCAAACCTTCTCTCAAAGGTGTCCAGAGAACAGAGCATGCCGAGCATCTGCGTCATGCCAGCGTTACAGAGGCCCAGAGCCAAGGTCTGGCACCTCTGCCCAGAACGGAGCAGAGATGAGTTCAAATCCTGGCTTTTCTTCCTCCCTGTGGTATGCCCTGGGCATCAGTTAATGCTCAATGTAATGAGAACACCTGAGTCCCCCAACTCACAGCTGTGAAGGAATGGAGGGACCAGCACTCGTGGCCCCATGGTCGGCAGCAGGTGTGGGGAAGTTCCTATTTGAGCATCACATGGGCCACTTACTGGGTGATCTTGGGCAAGTTACATAATCTCTCTGTGCCTCGGTTTCCTTTTGCAGAGACACTCAATAGCAGCCTTGCTCTTCTAGTTGATTTGGGAATTGAATGAGTTAACACACACACAGCAGCCCCCAGCACACAGCAAGTGCTCAATACGCGTTTATTGCTGGGTGTGACGGTATTGGCAAAAATGTTATCTGGGACAGCCAAGGACACAGCCCTCTTCTGACTGCCCCAGGGAACCAGTCTCACCAAAGGTGCCAGGTGCTCAGATTTGCCCTCCAAGGCAAGAACTAGAGAGCAGAGGGGCTCTGCCAGTGGCAAGACACAAACACAGATGGGCTGAGGCTCCTGGTGAGTCCCTGGGTCCCCAGGCCCTGGCAGAGGCTGGCAGGGACAGCCGGCCTCCCCCGGCCCATCCTCCCTCCCACAGAGGCACACAGACACACGCGTGCAGGTGGGCTGCTCCGCGTAGCCCACTGGCTGGAATCTACCGGGTGTTTGCCATGCCCCTGGAGCCTTGCAACTAGGCCACATGCACCGGCAGAGACTCGAACAGACCTTCCATTTATACCAGCAGAAAAGAAATTCATTGACAAGTTTTGGGACACGGGAACGGGCTCGGCGCGCTCACCACAAAGGCCTGACGCACGTCTTCCACTGCCTACGGGGAGACGCCTATCGTAATTAGAGATGGCCTCCAGTGGGGGGAGCTGCCTCAAAAGACCCCCGACACACCCCCTGCCCCTGCACAAAACAACCTCCTCAGCGCAGGGCACAGAGCAGCAGTTCGGGGGATGAGTGAGTGAGTGAGAAGCCACCCTGTGGTAGTCTTCCTCTTAGAATGTCGGCAACTCTTGGATGTTAGTGAGGCAGGGGTTATCTGAAAATGAAACCTTAGAAATGGCCCCAATTGCTAGGAAATAATGGGATTTCTAGGAATTTAAAATGGGTTCAGAGAAGGAGAGCACTTGCTCAGGTAACAGCAAGTGTCACCTGATACAAAACTGTGCTCATGTGCATGTGTCCCCACCTCCGCCCCTCACACCACCGCCAGGCTGCCTTCACCCACTGCACTGCACCACTGTCCTCCATGGACCCAGTGACACCACATCCAGTGGGACTTCCTGACCCTGACCACTTGGCTAAGGGCCAGGTTGAGATCTTATGCTCCTGGTGCTCCCAAAGCATCACCTGCAGGAGGGGCTCAGGAAACAGCCTGGGTGGAGAGGTGCCCAGGCCAGGCCTCTCTGCCCAGCCAGAGCTGGCTTCAGGGCCCCGACGGCAGAGGAGGATTTACTGCTCTCCGCTGAGCCGGGCCCTTTAACCGCTTGGCTGTGAATGGAGACATGCCTGTCTGATATACAAACACCGAGAGGACAAAGAAGGCTCCTGCAACTTATAAATCAGAGAAATCATGTCTGACAGTCACTTTCCGTTCTCCAAGTGCCGAGCAATTCATCAGCTGATCCCCTCTGATTCATAAAGGCAGCTCCGCCCAGCGCCCACGTCCATAAACATGTGCCGGGTCAGGCGGCCCTGCAGCCGCACGGGTTCGGGGCCTGAACGGCTGCGGTTTAGGCAAATCACAGCCCCAACCTGGTGTCAAAGTGAGGTTCCGGGCTAATGAGATCAAGAGCCCAGCAGACAACCGGGCGCCTCGGGACCCTTTTCTTTCCCCCACAAGTGCTTCAGAGTCAAACCTGGGGAGGAAGGAGGAGAAATAAAACATGCCGCAAGTAAAAGTCGGGGGACCATAATAAAGCCTGAGGGGGTCCCGCAGATCCGGGAACCTCTCCTACTCCAGCGAGACCTTTTGATTTGCAAATCTTTCAGAAGCGGAGGAGGCCTTCTCCCCACTGGAGGGGACCGAGAGACTCCCTCGGGTGTCCATTATTGTGCACCTCCGCCTAGAAAACCATCCAGGAAATTGGGGGGAAGGCGGGGAGGCGGAGAGGGGCTGCCCTACTTAGTGTCACAAACACTCCTTTGCGCACCCGTGACCCAGTACGAGCAAACCCGCGGATACTGACAGGATCCACCGCCTCCACCGCTCTCTCCACCTGCGCTGACAACCTCTCCTTGCATCCCAAGGCGCGGGGTCCGCAGACAGCGGCACCCTCGGAGAATCGCTTCTCTGAATTATATAAGATCGCAGGCGATCGGCGGACACCTTGCAGCAGCGTGACAAAGCTGTCTGGAGCTCACAGGCCCTCCGCCCCGGCGTGGGGGCTGCAGGATTTTGTGAGTTAAGACCCACGATTGCTTCCCTCCTTTCTTTTTCTTTCTTTCTTTTTAATAGCACATGACAGGCATCCATAAGAGAGACCCACGCAACTCAAGTGAATTCTGCAGCCCCGCTCATTTGTAAAGTGAAACGCAGATTTCACCTGCTGAAAATTCAGACCTCGCCTCCTGCTCCCCATAAGTCAAGGCTGGCACGGGGAAACCTATTGATTTATTATAAATTTTAAAAAAACAACAATAAACAAAAATTCCAAACTGCTCAACAATCTACCCAGCAAGTAGGAAAATCCCAGCGTATCTCTCTCTCTCTCTCTCTCTCTCTCTCTCTCTCTTTTCTCCTCTGCTCAGGAATAATAAGTGTTAATTTTACACTTCATTTCTCAAAAAAATAATAGGATGTGCTTTTGCTTAAAACCAAGTCAGCCTGCTGGAACCTTTCAGGCTGAAACTGTGTCAGCCCGAAAGAGGAGCAGAGGGCTTTGTGGAAGAGCATCGTGCCGAGATGATAGCTCCCTGTAATGTCCTCGCCACCGACTTTTGTCTCCAAAAGCATTTGATCCCTGGCAGACACATACTTATTTCCATACGGGTCTTGGGGGAAGCCAGGAGGAGAGAGGGCTGATTATCAGAATCCTGAAGGTGAAGCTCAGGTGGGCCCCGCTGATGTCAAAGGCAGGCCTGGGCACACATTCCGAGGCCATAATTTGCTGCCTGGGAGGGAGGAGCAGCAGGCTGCCGAGGGAGTGGACAGGGCATTGTTCTTGGGCTCCACTGAGCTGAACGTGACCTGCTCCAGCCATTTTGCTGTGTCTGGCCTGGATCTTCTCTTAGCAAGGACCCAACTCGGGAAGCTGCCTCAGAAGTGGTATCATTAAGGCATGTCCCTCTAGGGACAGGTGGCTGCTGCCTTGTGTCAACAGGGTGCATAACTAGCCACTTCCATTCAGTACAAGTCAGAGCCAGAAAGGCTTGGGTTTGAGCCCCAGTTCCATCGCTTACTTGCTCTGTGTAACTTGGGTAAGTTACTTAACCTCTCTGAGCTTCAGCTTCTACTAGGAAACGAGAAGAATCATCACAAGTATTTTGCAAGGCAGACAAGTGGAACGCTCTTCTCAGTCAGCCCCATTCTCCTGCCCTCACACCACTCAGGGGTCTGCTGAGGTGAGATCTCCTTCTCGGGAAACCCCTTGGCTAAATCAGGACTACCACATCCTTTCTAGCACCTTACCTGCCTTTCATTTTCTTGATGGCATTTACAAATACCAGGCACGTTAGAGTTGATTATTTAACTCTCTCTCTCTCATACACACACACACACACACACAGGAATGTAGACTCTGTGAGGGTTGTTTTGCTCACTACTATACCACCAATTTGCAGGACAGGACCTGGCAACTAGTAGGTGTTCAGTAAATTAAAACTGAACAATTAACGTCAAGCACTTAGTACAGCTTAGAATATGGGCTGAGCTCCACTGGTAAATGCCATCACACACCAACCGTCACCCCTATTCTCAAGGACTGATAGCTTAGAACACCTGTTCTCGTCTACAAAACTTACTCTCTGGATCATCACAGAACCATGGTCTGCTGACATTGCAGACAGAGAGACTCTTGCTCACCTGACCAGAGAGGATACAGACACCTCAAGAGGCAGGGCCCCTCCCAGGGATGAAGCAAAGCTGGGCAAGGCACGCTGGTTACCTGCCAGCAGTGTTTTCTGGCTTTAGAAACTGTCAAAGGCCACAGGACTTGGGGCTTGGGAGCCAGCAAGCTACCCTGTGCTCCTTGAGCATTCAAAAGTTGAGCTGGAGAAGGGGAAGGCCGGAGCCACCCCCAGAGCTTTCACAGTGAGCCCGGCGGGTCCCTTGCTAGCAGCAGCTCAGGGCTGGCAGGAGGGCTGGGGACTTCCCCCCACATCTGACCTCTCAGGGTCGACATCCCTGTGGTAGCACTTCTGCAAGTAGAAGTGATGCCTGGGAATGTACAGGCTGCCTGGCTGAAGCCCCTGCTACCAGCCCCAGTAACAAACTTCGGACTTGATATCCCCAGCACCAGGGGCTGAGCCCACGGCCCACCCTGAACATCCAGTCAAGTAAAGACCCCCAAGGTCCCAGGCCCCAGGCCCCAACATGCACACAGCAACCAGGGACTCCACACTGAGCAAGATGAAGAAGAAAAGAAGTCGAGGGCCCAAGAGTGGACCAAGCAAATGAGACAGGAGGTGATGTGTGTGGAGGAGACCCCAGGAAAGGACCTCCCTGACACCATTCCAGTAAATAACTATGGAGAGGCACAGAACAGGAAATAGAAACATAGGCAGACAGGGGATTCCTTTGTTGCCTATAAGGAACAAAGACCCCCGGACAGAAGAGAAGAGCGCTGGTAATGATACCAGGGCAGCCAGGGCAGGCTGCTTATCTATTGACCTGTCATTAAATACCACAAGGAAATGAGCCACGCCTGTCCTGGGGGGAGCGAAGGGATGACATTTTGGCTGGGAGTTGACCTGGGTCAAAAGGGACAGGGACAGGCCTTCCTCAGAGGGCAGGCAAGCCAGGGAGCAGGCAAGTGGGGACAGGGAGGCTGACCTTGGGGTCCCCAACACCCCAGGCCCAGTGGCTCTGCAGTGTGCACATCCCTGTGTACACAGATGGACCCCTGCCCAGCAGCCCCCTGGCAGCATGTGAGGAAAGCAGAATCTCAGGCACTGCTTCCGACCCATGGAATTAGAACGGTGTTTCCAGTGTCCCAGTGTTTGGGGCTCACAGGCAAGTCAGAGAACTGTTGATCTCCACAAGCGGGCCCAAGGGGTGTTGACCTTCTTGGTATCCTGTCACCAAGAAGTCACTCCCCTAGCATCTCAATGCCTGTCATGACGCCCCAAAAAGGCAAAAGTTTTCTATAGTTGCCTTTTCCCCACACTTTATAGGAGACTAAGAAATCGTCAATAACAGTGGGGAGATGATTTCCTGTTATCACAACTGGGATGAAGATGATGTGGGGGGGTCTCTGGAAGGAGAGGCTGCTGGGGCAGGCAGCTAATGCTTCCACAAGCCATCCTGGATCGCCGCGGCCCCCCCCCACCCCAATGCTGGGGGCCCTGGGCCCCTCGGTGCGCCACGGTGCGCCACCTACCCTAAAACACTCAGCCACGGCTGGAAGGCACACCCCACCACCCAAAATAGTTCACGTTTTCCTAATTAATCCTGGAGGATGGGCTGTGCCCTTCCTCCTCCCTGTGGGGGCACCTTCCCAGGCCTTTCTGACCAGGAGGGACCCATCTCACAGTCCCCTGTGTTTCGTGAGGGTTTATAAATGAGCTCTGGCAGCCTGAACTGGGGCCCCATGGGGGACTCAGAGCCTCTTCAAAACAGAGCCCTGACAATTAGGCAGTCTGAGTTTTGAAAGGCTGGGGATTGATGGCGTGGACAGTAAAAATATCACCTGGGGAGCTGGGTGCAGTCCTCCGAGGGTTGCCTGAGGTCAGTTGCCATGGCAACGGAGAATGAGCTCAACCTTGTAACTGACCCTTATCTTTTTTTGATCTGTGGGCCACTTGGGGCAAAGGCTTGAAATCAACTGGAAAATAATCCGGTCACATATCAGAAAGAACACTATTTATACTTATTTACCTAGGTACCCGCTCACATCCTCCCTTCAGCAACCATGCCACAACGAGCTGGTGTCGCACGTGGGCTGGAACCTACCAGCTGGCAGGAGAAAGGGCAGACCCAATTCCTCACCTCTGAAGAATGCCATTATTTCCACCTTGGTAAGTGTCAGTGGGAGGAAAGGTCACTCCCTCCCGCAGCCCCCGACTTCCTTCTTGAAGGACCTCCCTGGACCGTCCCGCCTTCCAGAGTCTGATTCAAGTCCACCTCCTCAGTGGTACTCTGCTTTCCGTTCTCACCTGCTGTTCAGGTGAGCTGAGTTGGCCCTGCTGGGTGCCAGCATCAGGGGAGTCTGTCCTCCACCAGAAGCCTGTTCCCAGGGTAGAGGCTCACAGGGATGTGGGCAGATGTGCACTGCTCTCCACACCTGGGAAGGTGTGGAGACTGGGCTTGGGGCGGGAAGGGGGAGAGGGAGGCCACCCGCCAGGCTTCCCTCCTGGTCTCTTGCCCTGGGAAGGGCTGACTGGCTCAGCCACCCCCACTCTCACCCCAGGGTTTCCATGGTAAGACCAGCCATCTGGCCGGAGCCCGTCTCCAGGATGCTGCTGTCCTAAGTTACCAGTACTCTGCTCCCTCCTCCTCCAAAACTCAAATCTGAAGACTCCAGATGGTTCCATTGACGGACTGCTCCCAAGAGCCACGTCAGACGGATCTTAGCTAAGGGTCAGTTGAGCCTGAGAATGATTCCGGGTAAGCTCCCCTGGAGACTGCCCATCACAGCAGACAGGGCGGCTCAAATGACTGCCCCCTCGTGCCCTGGCCCATCAAGATCGGGTCCTTTTGGGAGTGGCGGAAAAACCCAGGCAGCTTGGAGGACAGTCCTGGCTCTACCATAGATTCAGAGGGTGACTCTGGGTCACACACCTTCTGTCCACACCTCAGTCTCCCTCTGTGGAATGGAGATGAGGTCGTTTATCCCCTGGGGACCCGTCAAGAGTAAGTGAGCCTAAAGCAAAGAACACCCATGACAGGCTACCGCAGCTGCGGGGTGACTGCTGTTTCTTCTGACATGATTCTACCCTGCAACGTCATGCTGGCAACCAGGAACACAGGTCCTGGGGGTGTCCCTGGGGCCATGGAATCCTGCTTCTTCCCAGGCACATGGCTGGTGGTGCAAGGGCCCTCCTGCTCCCACCCCCACGCTGTGAAGGTTAAAGAGCCCTCATGCAGCCCGGGCCCATAGCAGGCAACCTGTCTCATTTCCATCTCCGAAGTGACTCTGGCAACCTTGTCCCCATCCTCCATCCCTATACCCTTCCCCATATTTGCAATGACAAAACCCACGTCCAGGTTCCAAACCCCTCTCTTCAATTGTGGCTCAGCACTGGTCTTGTTGCTTCTGGTAGGAATTTGAGTTTACTTCCTTTCTGAGGCTCCTGCAAGCAAATTTCATATTTCTTGGTGGTTCTTCTTGCTCCTCTCTCTTAAGACTCGGTAGATTTTTGTGGAGCTCAGAGCAGGACTGGAGAAGAGGTCATGGCTCAGGTTCATGTTCCCCTCCTCTACCCCAGCCTTGGCCACCCTTCCTCCATAACTTGCCCATGCAGGAGGCGCCTGAAGAAAGGCCCCCACTGCCCCAAATCCTCAGACAGAGGCTCGCACGACCTGGCTGGGATCAATGGTGGAGGCTCCCACCAGCTCTGTCACCTGATTCCACACTGCCAGGGAACCCCGCCCTGTGGTGAGGATGGCCCTGGATGGCTAATGAAAACAAACCATCTTTCCAGAAGGTCCTACTTGCTAACTATTGCGATCTGACAGACACCCTCCTCCCACGCTGTCTGAGTGGGTTGCAAGCTAAGCTTCAGGACAAGGTGACTGGCAAAAGAAATGTCACAAATGAGGACCCGAACACATCCCCAAGAGACAAGTGGTAACTCTCTCAAGCTACTTAACAGAAAGAGAATAAGTGAGCAAGTCATCAAATAATCCTCAGACAAGAGAACAAAGTGGCCTCCACCAAGAACTCGAAAGAGAGAATTCTTGGACTTCTAAACAATTTAGAACTTCTTTGGAGTCGGGGGTATATCTCAGTGGTAGAGTGCTTGCCTGGCATTCTGAGATTTGGGTTCAATACCAAGTACTGTACAAAAAAAGGTTTAATTTAATTAAAAAAAAAAAAAAAAACAAAAAACAAAAAAAACAGAACTTCTTTGCCTCTGAGCTTCTAGAACTTGGGACTCCCAGAATTTAAGTGTCCTGTGAAAATGACCCCCAGTCATCCTTACACCCATAACCCCCATCTACCAAAGACTGAGGACCAGTGGCCTCAGAAGATGAAGATTCTGCAGCCTCCCCTGAGAATCCCCTAGGATTCTTCCTTAACATACGTACTGACAGTAGCTCACTGATCTCAGATTAAATTTTTCTACAACAAGGCGATTGCCTAAAATTCCATCACCTTAACAACCCTCAGATTAATGGCCTCTAATGCACAATTAACATGATAGGCAGGCTACAAAACCCTTACTGTCACCAACCCTGCCAGGGACACATGAATTACCCCTGCTCCGAGGGTTTTTCCTCTACTGCTGACATCATTTTCTGTCCCTACCGAGATCATTTTTAAAAATGAGCAACAGCTGAATCAAGAAGCCAGACAGCTATCCATGTGCGTGCACACCAACACACAAAAAGTAACAAAGGCAACATTTTTCAGAAGTTCCCCACCCGGAAAGACACAGCCCTGTCCCTGCAGTTACCACTACTTAAAGCAAGAAAAGCTGGTGCTGGGGTTGAAAACTATAATTCACTGCTTTCTAGAAGTTCTCTTTGACACATTAACTGGACACTGGCATCCCCCCTCCTCAACAGAAAAAGAAAAAAAAAAAAAAAAGCAAGGCTAGAAAATGATGATTGATTTCCATTGAAAGGTTGTGGGGTTTTTTTGTTTTGTTTTGTTTTGTTTTCAGTAGGCACCTGCTAGATTGGCACTGTCCAAGACAGTAGTTACTGCCACCTGTGGTTATTTAAGTTTAAACTAATTAAAGTTAGCTAAAAGTTCAGTTCCTCTCTCACAGAAGCCACTCTTCCAGGACTCAGCAGCTGTGTGGCTGGCAGCTGGTGGTTGGACGGTACAGGGCATTTCTGTCACGGCAGAAAGTCCTGGACAGCGTGGCTGGGTGAGCACGGGGCTCTCACCTGCTCAACATCTGGTCATGGAACCAAGATAGCACGGCCAGAGCTGAAAGAGTATTGAACTGTGGCGGGTGTGCTTCAAAATACAAACACTCCCCTGCCAGTGACAGGTTACATCCAATAAGTCCACTGCAAATCGAAAATGCATGTAATCCACCTGGTTTAATTGAACATTTGAGCTCAGCAAAACGGTATGTTGTAGAGTGTCCACTGTTTTCTCTCATGGCTGGCTGGGAGCTGTGGCTGCCTGCCACTTCCCTGAACCTTAAGGGGGTATCCTATGCACCAGGCTACCCTGAGCCACTGCTCACCAGGCAACCAGTGTCCTCTGCTATTGCATCTCCCTGAGAAACAAAGGACTGTCAGCAAGCAGAGGTGTCCTGCTGGGGGTCAAAGCTGGAAGAGAATGATCATCTAGTGGAGTTGGCTGAGGCCCACAGTTTACCAAATAAAGGCTTGCCTTTCCAGTGCCCAACTAAGGGGTCTGCATGGTCCCTTAGCTCTGCTTCTGCAGTCTGTAGAAGCAGAAAAAAGAACCGGGTTTTTTTTGTTTTTGTTTTGCTTTTTTCCTTGGGATCCGAATAAAATGAAAATGGAAGCTAAAATGGAAATTCAAATTCAAAGTGGAATAAATGAATACATTCAAATTGATACTGCCTTCAAGAAGTCACATGACTCCAAGGATATGCCAGGATGGAGCCTTCTTGGGGAGTTCTTTCTCCAGTGCAGTTGAAAAGCCAATGAGAGCAAGGCCTAAAGTCACAAGGCACATGGCCTTCTTGGGGATTTTCTCAGGTCAAATTGTCCTCTAACATCCACTCACCTCTCTGCCATCAACACATCTTTCCTCCAAGGGACATGGGATAAACACCAGGCCCAGCACCCAGAGACCACAGGTGGGATGGGCCACCTCTGGGCAGCCCAGCTCCCGCTGTGTCTTCACTGCTTTGCAGGACTAAGATCTGGGCTGATCCCATCCCACCATGCTCCCAACCCAAGGAGGTAGTGCCCACTGACAGCTTTGATGGCACCCACCCCACCCCGAGAGGTAGGGGACAGGCATCGTGTGCTGGGAAGAGGGAAGCAGGCTAAGTACTGAGGAGCCGGGTTCAGGTGGAGGAGCCCCCATGCAGTCCTCAGGTTTCCGAGCCAGCCCAACACACAGGACAGCTGCCATTAGCCAGGACGAGACATGAGCAGCAGGAGTCCACACCCCTCCAACAGCTCTGGATGGCATCTAGCCTCCCCCCTTCTTGGAAAAGGCATCTTCAAAGACATCTTGTAAAAGAACGCACACCCCACCCGGTACTCCACCTGCTGTCTCCAACCTGCCCCCACCCCCGCCCTGTCTGCTGATTGATGGCTCTCCCCTTCAGTCCATCCAGCACGCTGACCAGATGAGCCCCCGCCTGGCCAGGCTCTCTGGCACCATTTCACTCTCCTGCTCAAGAACCTGCAGTGGCTCCCTTCACCAGTGTAGAGCTACACTTTTCTACCAGATAGCCCAGGCCCCACCTGCCCAATACCCCTCCGTTCAGCCACCCAGCCCTCCTGCCCCAGGGACTTCCTCACTCAGACTGCTCGTTCCTGATGCTAGGCACTCTGTCAAGTCCTCTGCCATGCCTTGCCTCTGTCTTCCCAGCCACGAATGCTCCCAGGTGCATTTGAAACTCACCATAGCTATGTGAAATAAAAAGGTTAAGTCCAGAAACATATTCTCTTTGCTTAAACTCGCTTGACTTTCTGTCACTTGCAACCCAAACAATCCTAGCTATAAATTCTCTGAGGACAAAACTGCAGTTCTTTTACCTCTCTGGTCTCTAATAGGGGCAGACAGACACAAGGTACGTTCCAGATGCTGCTCGACATGCCCAGGGGCGAGGCTTGCTGTGAGTTCCCCAGGAGTGCCGGTTGTCTGGTGACGGGGCAGGATGGAGTCTCCCCGATGAATCCCACCCCACAACCAAGAGGCTGCCCACAGACCCTGCCTGCTCACCTGCTGCATTCAGCTGCTACTTTCTGGTGGCACAGGCAGCACGCGGAGCAGAGGTACAGCCACAGAGTCAGACTGCTCAGGTTCAAGTTGCCCACTGCCACCCACGAGCTGGGGGTCTTGGGTGAGTGCCTCAATCCACATAAATAGGGAGGTTTTCATAGCCCCAGATTCATCGCACTGTGGTGAGGATCCATAGGCTTAATGGCACCTGCTGTTATTATCACGGTCACTCCCGGGGTTACTATTGACCGCACGAGGCCTCCTGCAGTAGGCATGGAGGTGTGGGTGGGGGTGACAGAGGCCAGCAAGACACTGTTGATCATACCCAATCTGTTCAGAAGGAAAGAGACTGGGAGGCCAAGTCAAGGGACATACTCTGTCACCCAAAAAAAAACCTGAAAAATCTCCAAACCAAGCCATTTAGAACCCCAGAGCAGGGAGTGGCAGAGTTGTAGGGGACACTGAATGCTTGAGCTGTCAGGAGTCAGGGGCCTGGAAGCCCAGCTGGGCCAGTACCCCAGCCCTCCCTACAGGCCACGTGCAGCCTCACGAACCAGGGCCCAGGACACAGGGGCCACTGCAAGAGGGCAGGCAGAGGCACAGAGGTCTGCTGTCAGGAACCAGAGCCCGGACATCACTGAAGGGCTGGATCTGGAAGGATAACGCCTCCCTTCCCAACCGACACGGCGGGCACAGCATGTGAGTTGTACGCGGCCTCAGTTGGGGAGCCCTGTTGAAAGCCCCCCACTCCAGATTCCACCCCCAGGTCCAGCACATTCTGTGAGTTCCAATGCAAAACCTCCAGTTACAGCACAGACCCCAGATCCCACCCATGATGCTGACCTCAGACTCGCGGAGAAAGAAGCAGCCCATTTTTCTTGCCTTTATCTTATGCCTTGCCTGATCACACACAGACCAGACCTTGGTGACAACCTAGGACTCCAGAGGCCAGGCCCTGGCAAAGCACATGGAATTCCAGCTCCAAATCAAGAGCTTGTCTCCAATCTGTGACTCTGATACCTGGCCCTGCCCACCCCAGGCTCCAGGTGGATGGTCCCTTCTCCCTGTCCAGAGCTAAGAAGAGCTCTACAGAGACTGTGCATGTGCTGGTGGGGCCAGACTCCAGCATGAAAATGGGGCCCGGGTGGCCTTCTGCTCAGCTGACAGCATGGAACACCTCCCTGACTTTCCAGGGGCTGAGCCCTTCCTGCCAGTAGCAACACATCTTCCCAACGGGTTCCCTCCAAAGGCACACTCCCCATCCGCTGGGTGGGTGGGACCTTTATGGGAAGCTGCTCTCGGCACTGAGCACTCTCAGCACACTCAGAGGAAAGACAGACTACCATCTCTGGTCCCCACAGCCTGGGCATTTCCAGTGCCTGCCAAGTGCCTGGGACAGTGGCACTCTATCAGTCTGGCTTTGGTAAGGAGTTTCCAATGCAAAGGGGTCCTCTGGAGACAAACAATATTTAGTGTCTGTCCAGCCCCTGTGGACCAGAGGTAAGCATCTTCTCTCTGAAGGACACTGAATTACTTTAAACCAGAAGTTCCTCACCCCATGCATGATTAAGTGGAAATAAATAAAACCAGGTGGGTACTCAACGCAATACTGTTTTGGCTAAGAGACGGGGCAGCGTTCCTGTGTGTGCTGGCGTTTGCTCACTGACGATACTGCTAAAAGGACACACACGCGAAGGACCACCCTGGATGGCAGGGTGTGTTTTCTTAGCCTGTCTTGGTTCTATTTTCTAGTTTTCCTCCAATGAGCACAGATAGCTTCTGGGATAAAGTAGAATAAAAACTTTTCATTAGAAAAAAAATCAAATCCATTGATTAACAGGTGAGACAATGGTGATGATGACAGCTTCCCCCCCTCTTTGGGCCAGGGGCTCCCCATCTGTAACTTGTGGTGGTTGGACCAGAGACCCTCACATCCCAGCTCAGCCCTTGGCCTGCAGCTCCTTGGATCACAGACCGCAGGCAGCGGGCACGATCTCCACTCAGACAGCCCTTGCTGGGCCAGGCCAGGGCGGAGACCTGTCTTCTCTTCCCTACTGGGTCTCCTCCTGCACATGGGAAAGCCACTCCTTGCCATGTTGACTGAGTTCCATCACCTGCCAAGAGGGATGGGTAGGCCACTTCACAAGTGTGGGCTCTGCACTGTGTGATGGGGTGGAGCCACCTCCTGGGGCCCCATCTGTGAAATGGGTATATAACTGTGCCTGGTGCTTAGGTTGAAGGGTGTGGGGATTTGTGGAGCCTGGGTGCACCTGCTGGGCTCTCAGCTAACTCTAGTTCCAGGTGCCTTGAAAAGATGTGAGTCACCATCCGCTCCCAGGCTGGCACTGTGCTGTACTTGGGCTGGGAGGAACTGTTGCAGGCTTTGCTCTGCAGGCCCGGGGAATGTGCCTGATACAACTCCTGGCCACAGAGCAGAGGTGTGGGGAGATGGAGGTGAGGTTGGGAGTGGGTGAGGAGCCGCCAGGTGATAGTTCCTATAACCTGTTCAGACATTCTTAGCAGCTACTGCCTCTGACCCAGGCCCCAGGGGAGACAGCAGCTCCAAGGCTCACAGGCCAGATGCAGCCTGCCCAGATCTGTGCCCTCCACGAGATTGAAGATGACAGGCTCTGTGGCTGGGAAGAGCTGGGTCACAAGAGACATGGCAACCAGACAGGCAAGAGGACCAGCTGGGTTTAGAGGACCCTGTGTCCCCCTCATTTGGAGAGCCCAGCAAGGGTCCTCCCCGAGCCCCTTTCAGTGTATTCTAAATATCTGAGGCTGGGTCCTCTTGCTGCCCCTGCCCATCCCTCTAGCTTGCAAAGAGATGGCAGAAAGTGATCCAAAGATCCAATATTTGTATTTTGAATGCTAATTTGACAGAGGAGTGGGCATGGGGGAGCGTTTATAATCAGCACTCCAATAAGCCCACAAATGACGCCAGTATTTTATAAGCTTGTTAGAAACAAATCACCCCCTCAGCTGATATTTACTTACTGATGAATCATAAACGGGCTCAATACACAAAGAGTAAATCCAAAAAGAATGTCTCTCTCCATCCCGTCCCGTCTTCAGCCACAATGCTGGGAGCCTGGCTCGCTGAGCCCCAGCCGGCTCTCCCTGTTCCCCATTCTCAGCGGCCTCCCCAGGGTGGCAAATCACTGGCACCAGCCCTATCTCCGTGCCCACCCCCTACCCCGGCCCCCACCCGTGGACTGGCCTAATCTGAGACTCAATCCGGCGCTCCGGAGGCAGCTCCGTCCTTCTGCCGCCCCCGGAGCCCCCGGAGTCCTCTGCGGGAGCAGATTCAATCCAGCTAATTTGCATAATGATGAAGCCCTCCAGTGCAGGCTGGGTCTTAAGAGGGTTGGGAAGAAATATGCCCTGTCCTTTGGAGAGGCACACAGAAGGCTCGGTGCAGCCCGGGAGGAATGGGGCTCCTGGCAGGTGGGCGGGGGCAGCCAGGAACCCGCAGCTCACCCGCCAAGGACAGCTCAGCTCTGTCGCCTGCTGAGTCTATGTCCAGCTGGCCCAGCTGAGGAAGGACTGCCCAGGGCTGTAAACCAGCAGGAAGTAAGGTACAAAGTGCCAGCTCCAGACTCTGGCTGCAAAGACCCAGGTCATAGTGACCGCCAATCTCCAGCTAGCTGACCTTGAAAAAGTCACTGACCTCTCTTAGTCTCAGTGTCCTGATCTGTTAAAATGCAGCCCTACTCCACAGGGCTGCTGTGGGGACCAGATAAGGCAGCCTATAAAGCACTAAGCATGAGCTGAGAGAAAGTGACAACTGTCAGCCACTGTTATATTAATGTCATGATTAGTCTTAATTGTACATTATTAGGTCACCCACCCATCCATCTCCCCATCTATCCACTCACCCATCCACCCATCTGTCCATCCATCCATTCATTCATTCATTCATTTAACAAATGCCAGGTGCTATGCTAGGCAGTCCAGGGGACAGAGGGAAGAATCAGACACATGTCCCGGATTTAAAATGCCTCCAGTGACCAAAAGACTCTTTAGACCCATGAGAATCCAGACAAAGGTGAGGACAGTGCTCTTTTGAGCCAGGAGGAGGAGAGGCTAGAAGCGGGCACAGGAGCCGCTGAGGCCATCAGGTTCTGCTTCTTGATCCGGATGTGATCAGCTTCCGAGAATTCACAAGCTGTACTCTTGGGATGTGAGCATCTCCTGCATGTATGCTCTACTTCAGTGACGTCCAGAGAAATACCCGGCTCTAAGTAAGGAGGGAAATCAGCACATACACGCACTGGCACAACACCAGGCAGGAGGGGATCAGGTCCTTGGGTGGGGTGGATAAACTATTTGGGATGGGGGCGAAGGCAACTTGGAGAGGGGAGAACTTTCCTCTAGGAGGGGCGGGGCTGCTTCAGCACCTGTCTGGTGTGTCGCGGTTGCTCAGGGGACACCAAGGGAGTGAGAGAGAGGATGAGCGGCTCGGGCAGGGCGCTCTCGGGGCGAAGTCTCAGAGGGTGTGCCACAGTGCAGACATGCAGCAGTGGCCTTGCCAGACGCACAGGCCTTCCTCCGCCCTGCAGATGCTGACCCCGGTGCAGAGGGCAGCGCGGGTGCTGCTGACTTGCACGGAGAAGAGCAGGGCGCCCCTGGCCTCAGCACTCACTCCCCCACGCAAATAAGTGCTCCTTAAATCCAAATCCAACGTGAATGACGAATCAGACCTGAAGCTAACTACGCTGGCTTTCCACCGTGAGCCCCTGGGTTGTCACAGCAACACGACAACTGGGTTGTGCACAGCGATTACTCCCATTGTGCGGGTGGAGAAACTGACAAGGCATGCAGTACCTCACGCACTCCATGATCACGGCGTTCTACCAACACGGCTGACCCAGAAGGGAATGTGACTCTTCACCTGTGCACTGTCTCAGGCGCCCATCAAGGAGCCCAAGATGCCTGTCCCCCTGGCCCCTGTGAAACACTTTTATGTTCCCCATGTCTCTTTCACAGTCCAGGGAGGTAGATGGACAGAGGTGCCACTTAGTCCATTTCACAGATGAGAACACTAAGTTTCTAAGCACCAAGACACAAAAGGTGACAAGAGACAGCAGAAGGAACTCACTCCTTCTTCAATACCTTTCAGCCTGCTCCAGCCTGTCAGAAAGTGGGGAGGAAAGGGGCCAGTTGACAAGGGCAACCCCAGCCTGTGTCAGTGTGTGCTACAGGTGCCTCACCCACCTCTTGTCCACCCTGCCCAGCCATGTGGGCGTCATGAGAGCCTGTGCCAGTCGGGGTGACCACCAGGTCCACTGGCTCAGCGCCGCGTCTGAGCAAGAAAAGCAAACACAGGCTGCAGCAAAAGCTCAAGTTCAAACAGCTCCCTAAAGTTGCTTTAAGTGGAGATTTTGCAGTTCTGGGTGGGAAGTGGGCACAATGGATTTGCCTATTCTCAGCCAAAGTCCTGGACCCCAAACCAAGCTGCACAGATGCCCGCCAGGACTGCCCCTGAGTCACTGCTATGACAGGCTCTCCTGGTGTATCTCAGTGCTGACTGTGTGCTGACCACAACCAGGGCTTATGCTAACCATGTCACATCTGGAATCAGCTCACAAAACCTCTACAAGGCTGTCACAGTCTTATCCTCAATTCATAGTAAGTGAAGGAGTCCAAGCCTTCCAACCGCAGAGCTGTGCTCTTAACCCCAGGGCTGCACTAACTTCCTTACTGTTATTTATTTTTTTTTTAAATAAATAAAAATTTATTTATTTTTTAGTTGTCAATGGACCTTTATTTTATTTATTTTTTGTGGTGTGAGAATCGAACTCAGTGCCTCACACATGCTAGGCAAGCGCTCCCCCACTGAGCCCCAGCCCCCTTACTGTTATTAATAATTACCAGGGGTAGCAGAAGGATAAAGGCGATCCAATTCAATACTTAATTCCTGTTATATGCAAAACATAGGGCTGGGTGGTACAAACATAACATCAGTGAGAACTAAACTCTGTCTGCTTGGAGTTTCAAATGATCACACCCAGGGACACAAGATGTTTTCACCCTGATTTTTTAACGAGCAAGCACTTCGCCCAGTACTTTGCATATAGGAAGCCCACAATCAAGGTCTTTGGACTAAACAAACAAAAAAGCCCAAGTATTTTAAGAGGACAAAACCTTCTTTCCCTCCCAGCTATTCTCTATTCCATTTTAACCCCCTACATCTACTTAAACCGTTACTTCCTCCACTTCCAAAGAGCATCTCTTCCATTAAGAAACTATCCACAGGGTGCCTGGGTACGCTGCTCCCCTCTCTGAGCTCAGACTTCTCATCTGTAAAAGGATATGGGATCTGATCACTCACAAGTCACTCAGGAATAAGGTACTAGGACATTAAGAGTCAGTCCCCATGCTAGGTGTCAAGGACTTTATCAGATAGTCAGAGGATATAAAGGAATGAGCAGCATGTGAGAACTTCATTACCAAGTTCAAGGTTTAAACTCAAGGGCAAGACATCGGAAAATGACTCTCATACTGAGCACATGTACAAGCTGAAGAAGTATTTCTCCGGAAGCTAGACATGTCATTAGGAGGCACAGAGGTCAGCTCCAAAGCTGATAGACTGGGGACAGAAAGCAGAACTTCACTGCTTCTAGAACATTCTATGCACTCCCTGACAATTCTATTGCCCTAAAAGGCAGTTGAGTTTGTGACCCCTGTTACAGAGAATTCACTTCAAAACAAAGCAAGAGGGAAGAATGAGCATGATGTATAAATGGGAGGCATGCGTGCCTGACATCTGTGTGTTGTGTGAACTTAGGGAAGTCATTCAACTTCTCTGAGCTTGTATGCTTACTGTCAATAATGAGCAAAATTTTTATCTACTTGATATCCTCTGTAGGAAAAAAAAAAATCAGCTGGCACTCTCAGCATCCCACAGAAAATCATAAAATTTGAGGGAAATAAAGAAAAACCTCTATTAATCAGAATAGGTTAGGATATGTCATGGTAACAAATAGCCCCAAATCTCAAGGGCTGCAGACAACAAAGGTTTATCTTTCATTTGCCCCTCATGTTCATTGTAGGGGCTCTGCTCAGGGAGAATACTTGGGTACTGATGTCATTTTTGACATTAGCAGTCATCATGCCCCAGGGAAAAGCAAGGACTCTGGAGGGCCCACCCTGGCTGTCAAATGTGCCAGTTGAAAGCAACAAAGGCCACTTCTATTCACAGTTCGCTGACCAGAATTACCCATAAGGTATCACCCATCACAAAGGTACCAGGATGTGTAATTTCACCACACACCAAAAGATAAATGAAGACTATTACCATACCAACAAGAGCCATGATGCTCAGGACTCTGGAGGAAAAAGTCAAGAACTCAAGGAAGAAAATGAAACCTGCATCTTGCACCAGTGACAAAGAATGTTCCAACCAGCTAAGGCCTGGTCTTCTGAGGGGCAAAGAGCTCGAGTCTGGTTCTCCAGCTCTCATGGTCAGCTCCAGAGTAGCAAGTGGACCCTGGGTGAGCATCTCCAGCCCCGTGCCTTCTCCTAAAGGCAGAGGTGAAGCCCTCCTCCCAGCCCTTCGCCCTGGCTACTGGCTCTCCAAAGAGCACACCAGGTAAATGCCATGTGCTGTCCTGGGGCTTCTTGCAAAAGTCGCTCTTGACGATAATGGCTTTAGGAGGCTATGCAACCGCACGCCTGGCATCTGAAACGTCGTCTGAGGCCAGGTGTTGCATCTCTAATTAGGATGGGGATTTTTTTCACCCCACACAGAATTTACATAATTGGGAAGGAGGTTACAACGAGGACCACCCCCACCAATTGTGCATTTTTTATGTGCTCCTTCCACTTTTCCTTGCACACTTCAAATTTAAGGCAGAAATGAATCGATTTGAATTTTTTGAAATTAATTATCATCATTGCCATGGAAAATGTATCTGCTGCTTTCCTTGGGGAGTGGAGAGAGGAGGGGTGATCTCACGTGGAGAGGAGCGCTGGGAGGTGCCACACGTCACCTGCTGCACTCGCAGGCATCCCCCCACCCAAACTCACACAGCTGGTCTTCAGAGCACCTCCCCATTCCGGCTGAGCATTCTTCAGAATTTTCTTTTTTTTTTAGCACCAAAATTAATGCTTTAAAATGTCACTTGCTACAGTAAAATTTATCAACATTATTATATACCATAGAAACTGCCATCCCAGACAAATGCATAACATTAAAATTTGGTCTAGAGCTCCCCAGAGGAAACGTTTGCTGCAATTTGTATAACAGTTTATATATTTATGCTATTTAATGGTACAAAGCAATAATTATGACTTCATTCACTGATAAGCAACGGCATTACATAAATCTGATGCGGATTTAGAACATGCCAGTTCTGACACCAGTGTACTAGTTGTAAATTATGTTGCCGTTAAAAAAAAAAAAAATCCAAGCAAATATGAAGGAGCAGCAGGAAACTAATAATGCATCTCCAGCTGTTCCAGTTAACCTGCAAATGTGGCCATCTGCACCTCGGGAGAAGGAGAAGGGGAGAGACGGGAAGGCGGGGCAGGGAGAGGCAGCCCGCCTCCCTTCCGGAAGCACAAAGCCTTTCCCAGACATCAACCAATGACCTTGCTTCTAGCCAGGCAAATGAGGGGCCAGGAAAAGTTCCCCGAGTGTGTAGGATCCCTTCTCCACTCCTCTGGCATCCATGGCCATCCCGACGTCTGACCCCAGCCAAAAGGAAGGCTTGGACATGCTCCTCCTTCTGCGTCCTTCTAGGAGATCCTTGTGTCCCGCTGAGTTCCCGTTCACTGCGTGCAGTGCCTGGCTGACCAAGCAGCTTCTTTTACAAACTTGTTCATTTCTTTTCTTCTTCACTTCTATTTTCTTTTTTAACGCACCTTTGCACTTACCTTACATTGTTCTTAAAAAGAAAAAAAAAAAATAGTCCCGGGAGCGATGGGGTGCGGGGAGCCACGGGTCCCGAAGGCTCAAACTGTCACACCAGAAGGAAACGCTCAGTTAGTGGAAGATCACAGATCTTCCACCCAGGCTGTGGATTCCTGGAGCCCAGTGGCTCTCCGCTCTGCCCAGTGTATGGCAGGCAGGAGAGACGGTGCTGGGAGCCACAGAGACCGAGGGAATGGGTGGGGATTGCAGGCCAGAGGCAGCACGACTCCAGCCTGACCACCCCGCCAAAGGGCACAGAGAGCTCTCACCTGCAGGCACATGATTCTGCTCAGGGGTAAGGCCTTCAGACCAGCAACAGCCTGCTGGGCTCTCCCTGGACTCAATACTAAGGTACCGTGGACCCCATATTCTCTCCTCCTCTTTCAAGAATGGCTGGGAAGGTCAGAAAAATGACAGTTGTCCCTTCTCTATACAGAAGAGCACAAGGAGACAGCCTCACACCAGCCCCCTGTAGGAGCAGGAAAACCGTGTCCCGGAGAGACTGCATGACTCTCCCCAGATGTACTCGGCCAGGGAACCAGAGAGCTCCAGAGAATGTCTGCAGGCCACCTACCCCGTTTTCCCACAGTTCAAAACTGCAACCTCAAAAAGGAACACGATCGTCATGACCGAGTCACACACTAAGATGCACACAGGACGCTGCACCTGGGCTAAGCGGGGTGGTCTTGTCACCTGCCTGTCCTCCCTCTGCTTTCTGCATCCACTCTATTCCCTCCGCTGCCTCCTGCTCCTTGCCGCTGGGCCCTGCTCTCTCCTTTTTCAGTTGCTGGCTCTGGCTGACTAAGCTGGCTGTACGATTTGCTAATGGGTGGCAGCCCACAACTGGAAAAACACTAGCTGTTTCTACTCCCTCATTTTCCACAAGGAAAGAGGAGGCTCCGGGTCTGTCACAGGCCGGTGGCCCAGCCAGCACCGGAGCCCGGGCCTCCAGGCCTCTTTCCACCAGGCCTTCTGTCAACCTCCACCTGCCCAGCCTCTGGGCCTTCTCAGTGCCCACCTCCAACCATACCAGGGCCACCAGGTCCCTGGCCATAATGTGGCACAGGATGACACTGTGAGAGAATAGGGGCATGTAAGGCGGGAGCAAGGGGCAGACAGGAGGGCAAGAAGGACTTCCCAGATCATTCCAGCAATGATGTTGGCGGTGGGGCTGACCCAACAGCTTTCCTCTTGGAGTCACTCCCCAAGTACCCAAGTCTGCTGGCAGGCGTCCTAGTGATACTGAGAGGGAGGGATGCCCTGCCTGGCCCATGAGCATCCCTCACCAGGGTGAGCTCTCCTTCTGGCTCCTAGAAGGAGACTTCATGGCAGAATTTGTGAGAAGCTGCCTGCCTGGCACGAGACACAGACTAGACAGTGACAGAGGAGGGAGTTGGCCATTCCCCCAGGGCCACAGGTAGAATCTGCACAGGCTTCTCCAGAATGGAACCCTCCTTTATCATCCTGTGTCCCAAAGAGAAGAGCGATCCCCACGCCATTTCCAAGAAGGTCCCCAAACGAAGGACCTCCTGCTGGGATACGCACCCTCCTGCCTGCTCATGACTTCCTATCGTTTTGACAAAATGATCTTGCGTCTAGGAAAAGAGCATTTCTTGACCGTTTTCAAATGCCAGGCCTAACTTTTTTCCAACCCACGAACTTCAAAAGCCTCCACTGGTTACTGTGTCAAGCTGCGGGGCATCGCAGCTTGCATCTCAAAACACAACTAACAGCATCTCACAACACAACTCCCCCAGTCCCCGACAAGTATACCACGTAGGTTCCTGTGGGGTACACTTACACCCCTTTACTCTATGGTCCCTTTACGGTCTACACAGTATCAATTCCAAACCAGAGAAACACGTCCTCACCAGAAACCTACACAGTGACAAACCCGGTGGATCCTGGGGCCAAACCTTAGCAAGGACAAAAGACAAGCCAGGACTGAGGATGGGGTGGCCCTGAGCGTGTTTCAGAACAGAGGGCTCCTGGCAGGAGCTCCAGGGGAGGACACGGAGGCCTCTGGAGCATGGCTGGTTCGAGGGGGTGCGGAGGCTGAAGACCAGGTGCCTGGAGGGAGGGTGGTAGCCCCTCAGGTCTGTGGCTGAGACAGTGGCGTTGTGGGGAGATCTGAACTGGAGGGAGTCAAGGGTCAACTGAGTGGCCTCCAGGTCTGGCTGGGGCACAGGGCATGGCCTGTACTACTCTCAGCCTCAGACTTGGAGATTAGTTGTCAACATCTTAAAAGACAAGAAATTCCATATTAAGACGTGGCCTTCTGACTTCTGCTGAAAACTCAGAACATTAGGACTGTCCGAGGTCGTCTCCCCTGGACCACGAGGGAAGGGCACAGGCCCTCTGCTGGGACACAGGGGCCCCACCTGCAGCTGTTTCACACTTGCGTTAGTGAATGCCTGGCCCTTGCAGGCCTGGAGTTGGCCTCTTGAACTACCAGGTAAGAGAAGGACAAAGGAGATCAAGGTGCCAGCTTTTGGGTGTCAACTTCTTACGTGACCTAGGACAAGCTCCTATCCCTCTCTGGGCTCCAGAAAAAGCTGCATAATGAAGTAGGTAGAAATCAACTGCTCTTACACTCAGTGCCTCGGCAATGCCATCTCAGGCTCCTTGAAATGGAGGCGAACCAGGTGAGGGTTTCCAGGTGAGAAGACGGGCTGGAGCGGGAGGAGGAGCCGGCTGAGCACTGGCAGCCGCCCCGCCCTGCCAGGCGCCATCCCTGAGGCTGTGCTGACGCCCACTCCTGGCAGCTTGATATGAATATTGTGTCAGAGACTGGAGATATTAAGAATGACAATGCATTATTACTGCAGCAGGGAAATCTCATGAGTCCTAGAGATAGGATTTCAAAATCCTCAGCCAAAAATCAATAGTAATGCCCAAGAATTTATAAAAGAAGCACGTCAGTCTGCATTTGAGAAGACACACTTTCGGTTTCCGGCTAAACCAAAGGGACAAGTGCAAGTGTGTCATTCAGCAAGGGCAGAAAGCAAAAAGCAAAAACCGCCTGCAGGGTCCCGTGACTGAGTCGCCTTGTGGGTTTTTCCCCTTGGGGCCCCCGCGGGGCAAGGCAGGCGGAGAAACAGTCAGGCTCCCCAGGGGCTGCAGGACCCCAGGAGGTGAAGGGATGCAGGAGCACGCCCCCACCACCTCTCCAGGACCACTCTGTGCTGGAACCCGGCTTCCAAGCGGGGACGCAGAGGAGTGGGCGGGAGAAGCATCCAGTCTGTTCTCAGCTAGAAAATGGCTATTTAAGAAGAACCCATTTTCTCCTGGGATTGTTGTGAGGATCAAAATAGTTTAGAAGAAAAATCCAACAAGATGTGGGAGGCATTAAGACCCACATTCACATCACAGGCTCTGAAGGCAGATGAGCTGGGTTCCAAACCCAGCAGTGTCCCTGGTACTACGATGTCACAATTTTTATGTGTTTCTTAATAACAACTCGTAGCTGAGAGTTTTAGGTATTTTCTTGAAATACTGTCTTTCCCTGAGCTCCCTAGTTTGCAAAACTCTTTCCTCACTTTTTCTTCAAGACAAAGTGACGGAATGATTCTCCATGTGACAGGTAATGAAGATCCCCCAAAAGGAATGTGACTACACCCCAGACACATACCAGTCAGCAAAAGGGACAAGGGAGGGTTCCATCCAGAACAGCCCCGCCATGGAGATAGTGGCCCCCATGTCCTCTCCAGCGTCCACCCCTTTGCGAGGCTTGGTGCCCTCCCACTGAAAACAGACCTGTTTTTTTTATTTTTTCCTCACACCAACTTGGAAGGCCCAAGAATAGGACATCCATGCTGAAGTACCCCGAAGAGCATCCTCTCAGACTCTTGACCTTGCAGATCCCAAAGGCCAGGCCACAGCTTCCGACTTCCTGTTCCCCATCAATGGACCAGGAGCTGGAGTTTGCCTCAGCGCTTCCTCTGTCCCCACCCTGAGACCCCAGGCAGTGACACTAAGCACAACAGCATAGGAATAAGACCTGTGTCCCTTCCATGGTCCGCCTCCATGACAATGCTTGCTCCAGGCACCCCCCAATGGGTGACTATGGACAGGGCTGTCCAAATCCCAGCTACCTCCCAAACCACTTGGCTGAATACCCTTTCCCTGCCTGGTCCAGCCCTAACACTTTGAATGAGACGTCTATGGGCATAAGGGGTGGGTGCCCAGGGGGTTTCCAGCATCAGCCATTCAGATAACACCCACTCAACGTTCCCAAGTTTTCAGAGGGTAGCAGAACACTGTGACACCACTTTGGCCATTTTAAGTGGTGGTTCTTCTGCCCGACTGTAAGCTCTACGACGCCAGGCGCTCTGATCTTGCTGGAGTGCTTTTGGTTGACTTTTCTGATGATATCAGAGCACTGTATGATTATCACAGAAGAATTTGTGAAATACAAAAAGAGACAAAGATCACCCTCACCTCTCCCGCTCACAGAAACCCAGTGTCAAGACTTTGGCCTCTTTCCCTCTAGAGAGGGCAATCCCCCATGAGCTGTTCAGGACCAAAGCCAAGAAAGCAGGGAGTGAACAGCCCAAGAATGAATGAATTAGAATGCAAGTGGCAGTAAGTCCAGGCCATAAAAACAGCACTTTAAAATTAAGAGCTTTGTCAAGATGGAAATTGGGACCTCGAATGAGCTACTTCACCAAGAAGTATCACTTTCTTTAGTATTTCATATGCTTATTTCATAATTAAATGTTTTTAAAAATTTAATGGACCTCATGGATGCATAGCAAACATGCCTACATTGAAAACAGAGCATGGGCAGATATGTAAGACTGAAAATTCTCCCCTAAGCACTAATAAAAACTAAACACATGGGCTATTTCTTAATAGTCCCTAATACCTTTATAAGTAGGTCCCTGCTACTCAATCCCAGTTATTTCTATACTTGTTCCCAGGAGAAACCATTTTGGTCTAACCCTGGAGCACCGAGTAATTCTGCTTAAGCTGTGTAGGGCAGAATCTGGCATATGGTATCTCCCAGCACACATACAAGAATTAACTGAGCCCTTACTATGTGTCAGCAACTGTGCTAAGCACTTTGCATGTAGTATCTCGTTTAATTTTCATAACCTGCTTCTGTTGTCCTCTGCTATTTTCTTACATTTATACGTAAAAAAAGTTAACATATGGTCTAAGAAGCTTTCCCAAGGATGTAATACTAGTAAGTGATAAGCATTAGAATTGAATTCAGAAATATGATTGCAAAAACTCAGCTTTTAATCCTTGCCCTTTAATATCTCATGGATTAAGAATAGATAGATGGTAGGTGAAAGGATGGCTATCTGGTGGGTGAATGTTTAGAAGATTGACAGATGGACTGATAGATATATAGGTAGATGGTAAATGAATGAATAAGTGGGTGGATGAACAAATTTATGGGTGGATAAGTACTAAGTGGACGGATGGATGGATGAAGTGGATGGGATGGATGGGTAGGTGGGAGAAGAGATGGATACATGGGTGGATGATGGATGAATGGGTAGATAATATATGGGTGAACAGATGGTGAATGATGGATAGATGGATGCATGGACAGACTGATGTATGGTTGAATGGTAGATGAATGAATGAATAAGCCAGCAGAAGAAATAAGTTATGGGCAAATGGATGGATAATGGTAAACTCGATGGAGACACAATGGATGAATGGACGGGATGGGCTGGGTAGTCGGGCATGAGCAGACAGACGGATGGCAGGTGGGTGGATGGCTGCAGAGTGGCTGTGGATGCCACGTGGGTGGAGTCAGGTAGACCAGTCACAAATCAGTCCAGGTTGGCTCCTGTTCCTTCACCTGACGCCTCACCACTGGGGCACGCACAGGAAAAGAGCCCAAAGGGCAGATCCCTCCACAACCACGGTAACAAGAGAGCCAGACTGGCTTCCCTCTCATCTTACCTGGACACGATCCCCATCCCACCCACCGAAGGCCTGAGTTTTCCAGCCCGGCCAGGTCAGTGCCCTCCTCCTGCCCTTGGAATCCACAGACGGGCGGTGGAGGATTCGCAGGTTGGGGAGACAGCATGAGGGCCAGGTCGTCCATGCCGCCTGCTCCGATCATTCCCTTCAGGTTTGAAGCTTTGGCCTGGGCTTTGTTCATTTCCAAAACTTCCCAAGAACTCTCCTCACCCTTCAGAAGTGCCCCCTCCTCTCTGAAGCCCTTCCCTTTCCCCTCAACAGAGTTAGAAGCCCCTTCTGGGTGCTCGCTCACCCACCGTTCCACTCCAGCTCCTCCTGCGTTGATTGGCTGGCTGTCCTCCCTCCCGGCAAGACAATGAAGGGAGATCTTGCCCCACCATCGCTGAGCCCCCAGCCCACCCGCTCAGTACTTTACACACAGAGGTGCTCAATAAATGCACCTGGAAGTGATTCCAACCTCCCAAGCTGAGACTGCCATGGATGCCACCTCCTCCCCCTGGGTCCCCTGGCCAAAAGTAAACAAGAGTCCCACTCACTACGGCTGCAGAACCCGCCACCTGCAGTTACTGCTTTATCCACAAGAGAGCACAGTGTCTTGAAGCTCCACACAAATTCTTTTGTAAATGCCTGGTGTACTTACAGAACACTGTATAACTCAAAAATTATAATTAAAATGTCTTAGCGCCTGTATTTATAGTAACATTTAAACTACTGTGCTTTCTTGAAGTCAGTCATTTACTTGAGAACAGCACACTTTATAGTGAACAGATCTTTGAAACGGTACCGCGGGGATGGAGCCCAGGCACATGTAACTCAATATATGTCAACAGCTGTAAAAATATTGGTGGGAGAAGGCAGGAAGAAAGCCGCGGGCCGATCAAGTGCCCTGTCTCCTGCATCTGACTGTTTTCAGCTGCTCCCTCCTCTTCCAAATAATTGGGCCATTTTGGTGCCCGCTGTCACACAAGGCGGGCCCTCTTTGAGGCTGGATGATCAAAAAGGTTATAATGAAAATGATTTCGATGCTGGCGGCCCTGGAGAGTGACCAGGGCGTGCGCGGCGGCAGAAGGGGCTGTTCTAATCTACCAACTGCACGCCGCCGTCGGAGAGTATTCCTAGGGCGCGAGCAGCTCCCCAGGGTGAGGCCACGGTAAATTCCGCCTAATCCCTTCTGCATACAAATGAGCGCCTGGCAGGAGGACGGGGCCAGACGAGCAGCCCCCGCCCACCCGCCTCCCGGGTCGGCAGTCTTGACTGAACAAACAATCCAGCCACGGTGGAGAGGGCTGCGGGCTGGGCGGAGGGAGAGGGAAAGGAGGCGTGAGGGGATCCTGGGGCCTGCCCTGACCCTCTGACCTCACGGTCTGGCGTGGGCAGACAGGCTCGACGGGTGGCAGAGTGGCATGGTAGGGAGCCAGGAGGCTGGCCAGGGAGAGAATGGGATATTCAGCAATCCGAGGCAGCTGCAGCAGCAAGGTGACAGGGCAGTTCGTGTGGGGACCAGTCGGTAAGCACAGCACAGATTCACCAAGATGCAGAAACTCACCCCACCCCCAGGAAGCCCACGGTAGTGGGAAGACCTCCTTCCAAAGGGCCAGGCAGGCAGCAATCCCAGGATTCTGTCCTGCAGCCTCCCTCAGCTCCAGCCCTTCCCCACCACACAGACTGGGCCAGGGGCCTTCCCTGCAGTTCCTTGAGAAGTCAAATCCAAGGCCTGGGAACCTGAGGTCGGGAGGCAGAGGAGGGACGGCTCCAGGGGGCCAGTCCTCAGACAGGGAAACAGCCTTCCCCCAGGGATAGGGGTGTGTTCTGGTCACAGGGAGCAAACCCAGTGCTCTGCCACAGGGTTGAGGTCCTGATGCAGTAAATTGGAGGCCAGGACTGTTCATTCTGAGCCCAACAGTCAGGTGTTCCTAACCTGGGACTCCTAGATGGAGCCGGCAGTGCCCTGGACCCCTGTGGGAGAGGACCAGCTTCACAGACTTGCAAGAAGCACTTGAGAAGCATGCCTAGCGCATCACTAGTATCACCAGGCTCACTGTGGAGGTGTGGGAGAAGGTTCCACGACACAGAAAAGGGTGACTGCTCTGGACTGGACAGTCAGAGGCTCCTGCCTCAGTCCTGGGTCACTTCTCAATGTGAAGATGATGATCCAGGACAAGAACAACCTGGTGTGATGGTGGTGCATCCTGTAAATCCCTGAGACTCCGGAGGCTGAGGCAGGAGGATCACCAAGCTTGAGGCCAGCCTCAGCAACTTAGTGAAATTCTTCTCAAAATGAAAAATAAAAAGGGCTGGAGATATGGCTCAGTGGTTAAGCATCCCTAGGTTCAGACCCTGGGACCCCCCCCCCCAAAAAAAAGAGCGACGGGCCTAGAGATGGGCCAAGGGGCCCACCCCATGAGGAGTGGCCTGTGCTCAACAGTAGGCCCACCCAGGAGCCAGCACATGTGCAGATACCCAGATCTGCAGAGCTCCAAAGTTAGCATTTGCCCAGTCTTGCCCAGGGATTCATAAACACGCACGCGCTCACACAATGGCACATGTAAACCTATCCCGCATCCACGTTTTCCATGAAAAATCAGCGGGAACTGCGCATTTTGAGGACCCAATTAGGCTCAGTGTGTATTTGACAACCTTTCAACCTCCAGAAGACACTTATTTTTACAACGCTCTCCAGCTGAGAAATTACTAGGTTCCTGCCCTTCCCTGAAGAGTCTCAGCATCGGGAAGCCAAGGTGTATCTGGGAGTGAGGAAGGGGGTACTGCTCCGAGAGGTCCCACAGTGACATCATGACCACTGACAAAGTGGGTCTCGGAGCAGGGACATAGTGGGGGCAAGCCCTGAGTCCCTGGGGAGTCTGAGGGGCCCAGTTCAGGATCCCACCTCAGGCCCGGGCTGTTCGGGGGATGGATGATTCTGTGCAATTCCTGGATAATTCTGGAGGTCTAACGGCCCCTTCCACCTCCCCTCACCTCCTGGGCCCCTCGGCTGCTAAGCCCCACCCTGAAAGGTGGGTGTGTGTTCGCAGTGAGGGCTGCTTTCCATCTCACAAATAGGGAAACCGAGGCCCAGGGAGGGCCCACGGACTCACCTGTGGCCTTGCTCTAGAAAAGGGGCAACACCCGAGCTCAAGTCCCAGCCTCTTTCCACTTCCTGATTTGTTATTCCCTACCTACTTCAAGTGGCCGGCCACACGGTGTGAGGTTACCTGAGAAAACCTGATGGGAGGGAGCCCAAGTGGGAAGGGGTCGGGGGACAGGGCAGAGCGTGGGAAACAAAAGGAAACACAGATGAGAGCTTGCGGGTAGGGTGGTAAGGTGCAGCAGGTATCAGCCTGGGGTCGGATGACTAGGAATTTCCCCTTATCTTCTAGGAGGACCAGTGAGCTCCCTCATCAGACTGTCCATTCCAAAGAAATGACTCCAGCCCTCTCCCGGCCCAATAGAGTGGGTGAACCCAATGCTATCTCAACACCGTGGACTTATCTCCTGACTTATCTCTCTCCCAACAGCATGAATTTCCTCCCACTTAAAAGATTAGGATTTAACATCCCTGTCAAGGAAAACGGCTGTCAGTGATACCTCCCACGATGTTCGTGAAGGTCCCTGGCTGTGTTGATCTCTGCCAAGCCCCATGCTTTGAGATCTGTGCACATCAGAATCATCAGTCAGGGGCTGGGCTTGTGGCTCAGTGGCAGAGCACTTGCCTAGCACGAGTGAGGCACTGGGTTCCGATCTTCAGCATTGCATAAAAAAAAAAAAAATAAATGAAATAAAGGTATGGTGGCTATCTATAACTATTTTAAAAAATGTTTTAAAATCATCAGTCCGTTGCTGGACAATGGCACCAAGATCCGTGCATTTTTCATGGGTATCTCACAGCAGGTCACTAACATTTTCACTAATTCACTAACATTTTCAAACAAAGATGAGTGAAGTCGAATGAATGCACTGTCCCAGTTATGAGCCCATTGGACATTCTCCCAAGAGAGGCGGAAATGGTGCCACGGCTCGCGGATTTACCAAGAGAACGTCCATGATTTCAATGCTAGCCTCTCTTTGGTCTCCAGCTGCTTAAAAGTCATGGTGACTTTGCTAGGGGGAAAAGTGTACCCAGAAAAATACCCCCCTGTCACAGCAGCCTGGGGTTGGGGTACCAAGCGGAACATATGCTCTGGGTGGCTTTGTTTGCACCTCTGACTCTGCTGTCTCACAAGCAGCAGGTTGGTGATTAGCAAAATAGCAATAGAGTCCATGGTGGTGACAACTGCCACAACCGTGACAATGCCGTCGTCCGGAGTCCCCAAGCCTGCTCCCTCCCCGCACCCAGGTGTCCACACATAGGCAGGAGCTCTGAACATTTTAGGGAAACTTGGCCAATCGTTTCCGTGAATCTTTACTGCCTGGACAGATTAAACCCAAGCCCCAAGTGGCTCCCCTAGTTGACAATTTTTCTTTCAAAAAGGCAGAAGTTGCTGTGAGCCAAGTTCTTGCAGCCGAATTCCTGGACACAGTTTCCAACTATTCCAATCAGCCGGCTCTGCGGTTGGGCTGGGATTTCAAGCTTGCCACAGTATGAAGTCCAGTTTGGGCTATATTCCCTTCCCTCTCGCAGCGTGATGAAGGTTTCCCCGCAAAATCAAAAGGCTTACTGTCAAGTTTTCGATTGGTCTGGGCTCCGCACTATCGTGTGTGCGGGGATGGGAAGGAATATGAATGTGATTCCGGCTCTACCATGGGGCCTGGAGGCCTCGTCCGAGCCATCCAGGGACCTTATGAAAGTGGAGCGGAACTCTTTTCATGTATATTCCAACTGCTGAAATTCCCCAGACGCGCCACAGTGTGCAAACGTGGTGGGGAAAAGAACAATGGCTGGATAAAAACCGAGGCAGGTCCGCAGAGTACACTGAAGACAAACCAGTGTGGCTAATGCGAGGGGAAGCCAAGCCCGGCTTCCCCGGCTTCCGTCACCTTTCCCTCGTTTCTTTTTCCCCTTCTGTGCTTGGAACTTAATGACAACCAAGTCACCATGTTTCCAGGGGAGAAGGCTGCACTTTACTTGAATAAAATCCATGTGCAAATTCACCAAAGGAGGTTGACACTTGGGAAAAACACACAGGTGACACTCAGGACTCACACTGATGGACGGCATTTACATCTTCTTTCTTAGGCCACAGATACAGTATGTGTACATCTATGCACACCAGGGCGTGCAGATATAAAGTAGCAGAGTCCTGGGACCAGCTTGTACTGACTCCCGAGAGCTGATCATGCATTTCTCTTTCCAACACCAGGTTCAGTGAAATCATACCCAGAGCTGGGAATCGGTCATAGTGGGAGCATTTACACCACTGAAATTGGCAAACGCTACAAATTGGAATTCTTTTCTTTTCTCAGATGACTTCTCGTTAAATATTTGCTAACTCCATCACTAGTACACTTCCTACGTCACTGTGTCCACGTCTGTGTGTGTGCAGATGGAGAGAGAGAGAGACACATGCTCAGGTTATATGCACATGCTATTCACACTTGCATGTGTCTCCAAATTCCTAACTTCTCTTTAAATATTCTCTGAAAGCAATATTAAACCCAGAGATCTAAGTGAATAGGTATGCTTTTATCATAAAAAAGAAAAACCAACCTGCTCTTCTAAAATATAAAAGCAATAGCTAAATTGATTCCTTTTTTTTTTTTTTTTTTTTTTTTTTTTGGTCCAGGCATTAACTTTCTCCTATTACTGCAAATTTGCTGCACTTGTATTTTCTTCCAACCCCAGAATTAAACACACTTCTAATTTCTCACTTCAGGTGCATTAAGTGCGGGATAGGGCACAAATGAATAATTTTATTGATAATAAATTTTATAATCCATGCAATACTTGCTGGAAATAGATGTGTTCTGGATGCATTCATTATTTCTCCTAATTTGAAGACCACAGGATTGCAGCCGCCCTGCTCGCTGAGCCTCTGGTAATTGCTGGCTATTTTCTACTGGTTTGAGACCCGATTGACAATTCAGGCACAAGTTCTGCTTTATGAGGATAAATTACAATAACTAGTTTATCAGATTATTACTTTTATTAATTTAAGAGACTATCCAACATTGGCGAGTAGTTTCTGTCTCCTGCAGACAGAATTTATCCTACCAGCTTAATGGGGCTGTAAGAAACTGGATATACATCTTGCTAAAGGTAATGCCCTTACATATTTTCCCCAAAGTGTGCACATAAAACATGGATGGAAAGAAACTATCATGGGAAAGTGAACTGGCTGGAGTTGAGAGGGAAGTTGCAAGGAAAAGACCAAAAAATAATGGTTGGTTTTGAGTTTGTTTGAAAAGAAAAATAGTTAAGAATGTGAGTCTGACATCAGACAGGCCTGATCTGGTCAGATCCCAGCTGATTCACCTACATAGATCTGTGTGACCCTCAGACAAGCCAACACTCTGACCCTCTGTTTCTTCATCTGTAAAATGGAGGTAAAATAATGCCCATACCTTAGGTCATGGAATGATGGGAGGTATTATGTGAAGTGCTTGGCACAGTGCCCGGCCTGATAAGCACCCAATGGGTGGCAGTGGTTCACTGTTCCTGGGACTCTGCCCGCTGAAGTGGATGTCAGGAAAGTATTTTTATTAGATGAGAATCACCAAAGAACTATAGTTTGTAAGCAGATCCAAGAAAACTGGATGACTGATTGCCACGGCAGCATGATGGGTGTGAGTTCCCCATAATGAGAGGCATTCAGGGAAAGCTGGGAATTATGGGAGAGATTAGTGAATGGATTCTCAGGTCAGACTTTATGCCTGGAGGTTCTAGGATTCTTTGCAAATGATTCTTAAACAAGAATTTGACAAAATTTTTGTCCATTGGATACTTACAATGCCCAACATGGCTGGAAGCATTCTGCACATTAGCTCACTTCACAATGACTCTCTGAGACAGGTGTCATCATAGCCTCGTTTTATAGACAAGGAAAGTGGGGCACGGAGAGATTAAAGTCTTCCCAAAGTCATGTGGTCATCAGGGCTGGAACTCAACCCAAGGTCATCTGCCTCCTAGAGTGGGGTCCTCAACCTGGAGATTTGTCTGCTCTGCTCCCAACCACACTTCTGGACCATGCCAATGGCACCTGCCTGCATCGCTGCCTCACCACCCCTCCTCCCGGGCTCAGCTGCCAAGGGCATCCATCCATCCCACTGGCTAGGCCAGTTCAGGAAGCCAAGAAAACACTGAAACCTGGATGCACATCAGGAAGAAACCACCACCCCACATCTGCTCCGGAGCCTCAAACCACACCACGGATGGGCCACACTTGTCCTCCACCACCTCACAAGCAAAGGAAATGAACGGCAGCCTTGGAAAGCAGGCCTCTTCCCAACGTGACCCTGTCCTCGGTGATATGCCACACCAGCAGCTCTTTGTCTGGGCTCGTGTTTCTTGGATAACCAAGTGCATCTGTCACTTCCACAAGCTCCCACACGTGGCTGATGGACGGCCCACTGGCCTACCCGAGTGGGGATGCAATAAATTGTTAAACGGATGGATTCACTATAGATGAGCCACACACACCACTGCAAGTGAATTACAGCCATATGCTGTACTATTTATAATCATAATGGTAGTTTAGTTGGATTTATTTCTTTTTTTTTTTCCCCCAGCAAAGACTCACCTGGCCCTTCCAGTGGGAAGCAGTTTGCTTTATGCAAAAATCAGGACATATCCAAAAAAAGAAAAAGAACAGATCCAGACTTCTCCCTTGGCATTCTGCTTTTCCTAAGAACCAGGGTGCTTGAGATGGGCTCTCAAGTGGCATCTGTGACAATGGAAAGTAGCCCGTCTCTGATCTCCAGTCAGACTCAGGGGCCAGAGTTGGGTCCCTGCCATGGTCTTTCTCAATAAAACGAGAAGGTACCCCTTTGCCTCAAAACTGAAATCAAAAAGGCTGGGCCTCTGTGCTCAGCTGGGGAAGGTGAGGTTCGCGGCAGCAGGTAGCTCTTACGGTAAATGTTCCTGCACAAAGGTAGACCTGTGTAGCCCTCCAAACCCAAGACCCACCCTGTCACGTCGGCATGGGGACCTAGGCATGCGCAGGGGTACGGAACTCTTTCCCTTTGGAAATAATGTGGAAACAGTCGGATTTCCTTCTTATCTGCTCAACTCCTGACCAGCTGTCTGGAGCAAAGGAGGCGAGAGGATAATGTGCCGGCCAGGGGTGCACCTGCAGCAGCTTCTGTGTTCCCTGGCCCAGGAGACAAGAAGTTCCTGATCTGGGCGGACACCCCCATGTGTCTCCTCCTCCCTCTCCTCCTCTAAATCCCCAGCATTCCACGGGTCCCTCTGCCCCCTCCTGATTAACAGCGGCCACCTCGTTTAGAAAGCTAACTTTTCTCAGAGTTCCATCCTGTTCTTGAGGTTTCGGCTGGAAACTTGGCCTAGATGACAGCTGTGTGGGCCTCTCCCCAGCTCCACCCAGCAGGAGTTCTAATACACTTCATTCTGGGGCTGGTTGCTGCTTTTAATCTATCAGCACGGCGCCGCAGCTGCTGTAAGCTAGCTGGAAATTGTCTGCATACGGGGTGAACCGCCTGTAACCCTTTTCAGTGCGAGCATGCACCTCGGCAGAGACACCCTGCCCGTTCCGCTGTGCCTAGGAGGTGTGGCCCAGAGTGGCCATGGTCTTCCCAAGGACCAGGAGGAGGTCCCACCCACCAGAAAAGTCAGGAAACTCTCAGAAGCCTGAACACTCCGGTTGACACAGAAATGTCACCCTCCTGATGCGCTTCTTGCCCCAAGGGGAGCTAAAAGGCTTCTTCGCAAGCTGGGGCCAGAGCACCACGGAGAGACTTCACCCCAGGAGCCCTCTCCGGCTACTCTTTGATTCTTGGTAAGAGGAGGGGGCTTTTCTCCCTCAGAAAGCTGCCTCGGGTTTGCGGAAGACCTCCCGAGGGCTGCCCAACCGGAGCCCCAGGGAGGGCCTGGCCTGAGGCAGCACCGCCCCTTCTCAGATCTGCTGGTGCATCCGCTGCAAAGGTCTCTGGTCGGTCCACTCAGTGGCAGCAAACCCGACGGGGCTCTGCGAACACGGCGGGGGAGGGCAGGAGCTGAAATACTTGCCAAATATTAATAGTTACAGTTCTGACAAAATAGCCGGCACCCTTCAGGCATTAAACACAATTTTAGATGTCAATAGGGAAAGAGGAGAAAAAAAAAAAGGAGGAAAGTAGGAAAATAAAAAGAAAAGCGTGTGGATGGATGGAGAGAGGCGCAGAAGGGGGGCTGGAGAGAACAAGGAGGGCACGCCCATCAGGAGCACCCAATACGCCATCCCTCCCTTGTCCATCTTTGCAAACCCCTCGGTGGGGGGTCAGTGGTGAGAGGCGCAGGTCTGGCTCCATTTTCTGTCGATAAAGAGAAGTTGACTCCCCCTGCAGGTCTCCATCATTAATAGAGGAGATGGGCTTCCTGGCTTCTCCACCTGCCACAGAGGACCCCAGACAGCATTCTCAGCCCCCTCTGCTGGGAGTGGAGGTACAGAGAGGTTCCTGACTTCTACTCACTGAGGAAGGCCCATAACCCCCTTCCCTGTTCTCTGTCATTGCATTTCTGTTTGCAAGAGCAGCAGCCTGGTCATCTAGTTGGGTAGGCCCCACGTCCTGCCGCTGGAGCAGATGGGCACAGACCACCTAGACCCCAGCCCCAGCCAGGCCAGGCACTGGCTGGGGAGGAGGGGCTGTTACAGACTGTAGCACCCAGAGGAAAGAAGGATCAGCAGGGGCGGGACAAGGTGGGGGTGGGCCCGCCTCCCCAAATCAGCCCAACTCCAAATCCAGTCTTCCCTCAGAATTGATACGGCAGCAGCTGTATCTCTTTCATTTGAGTAATTATCATATAATTAAGTGCATGAATTACAAGAGAGACCAAGGCATTAAATTAAAAATATTTAATGCTTGTAAATCTGAAAATGATTACTGTGCTGATGCGCAGCCAGTGAGAAGTGAGGCTAATGGCTCCATGGCCGGCGCTGGGAGGCGGCAGCAGCGCCGGGCTGCACCTCGGAAGGCAGGGAAGGCGACGGGGAGAACTTCGCAGGGTGGGCGCTGGCGGCAACCTCCGCAGGGGCGGTGGGTCTACAAAACTCACTACTGATTCTCCTAGAAGCCAGAGGGGCCCTGAGAAGGCCAGCTGTGACATGTCTGTGACAACGAGAGGTAAGGCAGTCATCGCAGAGAAATCTCCCGGGCTGTGTAGGAGACTCCAGGGACAGAAGGAATAGGGCCGACACTCCGGCTTGGGTTTTAGCATTTGGAAAGCATTCATGTTTCTGTGCCAACAAACGAGGAAATGGAGGCCCAGAAAGGAAGGGAGACTCAGCAAAGGCCCACGAAGCCAGTCGCAGCGGGGGCTCCACGCCCACCAGACTGCCACACCTGGGAAGCTGTGCTGACCCGGCTCACCTGGCTTTAGCTAGCTTGATGACCCCAGGATGGGCATTAGCTGAAACTTTCATTTCCCAAACCAACCTGTCCCCCACTTGGGACAAAAGGGAGATCCAAAGCTGCTACAGCAGTGCTCCCATGAGACTGACAAATAGGTCCTCAAAGCGGAAACAGGGGTGAGCTTCGGGTTTCTGTCCAGAGAACACCACGCACTGACCAGACAGAGCCAGGCTAGACAGGCCCCTGGGAGGGTTCAAAGAAACCCAATGTCTCCCAGCTAGAGCCAGCCCAGCTATCCTCATCAGCGGGCCGTGGGCCAGCCAGGACTCAGACCACAGGCATCCTGGAGCGAAAGCTCCCATTCCCACCCCACAACGTACTCACCAGGGAAAGGGAAGGACGGGAAAGAGCCCAGCCCCAGCAGGGAGGGATGCAAGAAGGGACGTCCAGTCCAGGTGCAGGAAAGTGAGGTGCATGAGATGAGAGGAAAGAGAGGGTGAGGGACCCCTGTTGCCTACATGGTCTCCACCAGCATTTGTCATTTCTTGGCCCAGAAGACCCCTCTTCCCATGGACCCACGTCTCTTGGGGTGGTCTGATCCTGACATCTCACTTGACTTGTAGGTCCCAGTTTAAATTATGTATGTCCTGTAGGGGAGGGACGCCCTGTTCTCCTCCTGAAGTGGACTTTTTAATTCCTGCCAGAATCCATTCTCCTCTCTGAGAAGAATGACCCAGTGATGCTCCACCAGAGAATGGCCCCACCCCCTGAAGTTGCATGTGACTCAGACCTGGCCAATCAGTGTATTCCCTGTCTCTGGATTAAGGGATTGGTTCAGAGATGGTCATGTGACTAGCTAGGCCTGGCCAATCAGAACCATGCGTAAGAGTTTTCTAGTATAACTGGGGTTAAAAGGTTCTTTTGCCCCTGGGGTTGCTAAACTAAAAGTAAGTGAGCCTGGA
The DNA here is from genome assembly GCF_902686455.1 of Sciurus vulgaris. NCBI lineage: Eukaryota > Metazoa > Chordata > Mammalia > Rodentia > Sciuridae > Sciurus > Sciurus vulgaris. The sequence continues at coordinate 34,358,154 of NC_136478.1, read as the reverse complement.
GGGGCTGGTGGCCACATTTCCTAGGAATACAGAAAAGCAGGCCAATGGCTGGACAGGGAGGCCAGGTCCTGATCATAGGCACTGAAGGGCTATCCAGGTGGGCCTTGAGAATCTCCAGTTTCAGGACCAGTGAGTCCATCCCCTTTGTTCCTTAGGCCAATTCGAGGCAGGGTTTGGGCCCTTGCAATTCAAAAAAAGGTCTATCACTGTATTCCTCTCAAACCTTGAGTTCCTTCCTCTGAAGGACTTCGTTCCTCGTTGTCCATCGTTTCTTTCTCCCTCCCTTTGGAATAGCCGTGATCTGAACAAATGCACTGAATAATAAATGCTCCCTGCTTAGGCAGGTCCTTCGGGTCCAACAGGGGCTGCCCACTCTCCCCCAACTCCTCCTGATTACTAAATACACAACCCACTCATATTTGTGAGACAGCTGCTGCCGGAGGTCACTCTGCCACAGGCCTCCTGTCCCAACACAGGGAGCGCTTGGAGGGCAGGGGCTTCATCCCATCCCCCTCCTCTGGTCCACAGAGCCTTTCAACCCCCAAACCAATATTTTCTATGTCCCACTCTCAGAAATGACCCCCTGTCTCACTTGGGAGTTAGATGAGGCCCCACCAGCATCTTCTAGGAGGTTCCCCAGAGCAGTGTCCCTGCAAGGTCACCTGTGTCTCTGAGGAACTCCTGCAGTACCTGCTGCCCACACCTACGGGCGGGTAACTTGCTTTCTCCAGAATCCACCCACTACTATCCACCTCTGCCACTGTCACCCTTCTTCAGGCCACCTGATGACAGCAGCCTGCAAACCAGTTTCCTGGCCCCCAGGATTAGCTGGCCCTGTCATCTCACTCAACCTGGCTGAGCCTTTTACGGACTCTGGAGAAAAGAGTTACTAAGGGTCAGACTACCCCATGGGAATCACTCCCAGAGACCTTCCCAGACGTGTGGACAACCCCACGGGATTTCAGATATGAAAGTGGTCTGCACAGAGCAGATGCGCAATAAGGGTCAGGCGCGGAGGTATTCTCCTAACAAACCCTCGCCCTGTGGCTTCCTCATTGCCCCTCTAACTCTGCGGGGTCACTTTAAGAGCCTCGGTTTCCTCACCTGGAAGATGAAAGTGACAGTAGGATTGCTGGAAGAGTCACAGGAAACGAATGTTAAGTGCCCCTCTGGGCCTTCCACTGAGCCACGGCAGGCACCTGATAAGTGGTGGCTATTGTCACTGTAGACACGGGGATGTGTATCCCCGGCCCCAGTAGCTGGTGTCCACGCAGCTGAAATGGACCATCCTTGAAATGAATGGACCACAGAGACGACACGCCCTGGGAGCTCACTGTGTGTGGGCAACAACCCTGGGAGGTCCGTCTTTATCAGCGACACCCCCTTTACAGGGGAGGAAGCTGATGTAGCGAAGGCTTCAGCAACTTGTCAAGAGCTGGTGAGTGCCAAAGCAGGACCTGGCCAACCAGGTCACCTGAGGTCAGAGTCTGTCCCATCTGAGCATGCCTGCTATGAGCTAGGGACTGTGGGATACCAACAAGTAAAGGTAAAAGAGGAGAAGCTCCCTCACCCCTGCTCCCAGTAACTTACACACTATGCCAGGAACAAAGACAATTGCACGCACTCCAACTCACTGGTAGGAGCAGGACTTCTGGTTACTAGCCGTAACAGAGGAATATAAAATTAACCAGCTGCCTACCTGTTCCTCTATGCCATAGTGACCCTCTGGCAGAGGCCTATTTGTGCCTGGAGCGGCATCAGGCTCTCCCATGCATGATCTCACTTGACTCCTCACAGCAATCTGTGAGGTGCATGTTATTATTCCATTTTACAGATAAGAATGTCAAGGCTCAGGGAGGTAAAGTGACTTCACTGTGGTCAAAAGCAGTAAAGAGCTGGAAATCAAGGGCCCTTAATGGTTCAGTAAATCAGCTATTTTCATTTACACTGAGTGCAGTTTATTATTCATTCTTTTTTCTCCTCTCTTCTTTTTTTAGCTTATAGGGAGTCAAGAGAGGTGCCTGTTAATGAGGAATGAAATAACTCACTATGATTGCTCCTAAACAGGATGCTTAATTACCACAAACTCTTCCCCAACCAAATCACTTATTGAATTCAGGTAGCATGTTTGATTGTTATATATAATATTTTGCAAGTTGGCCCTCTTTGGGGGAGCGTATTGATTGAGGAGAAAAAACAGATGTTCTGGAAGATGTTCCCAGATCAGAGCTGGACCGATGGCTGTGGAGTTGAAAGGATTATGCGAGTGGAAATGACAGCTGTAGAGAGCCGGGACAGAGGCCAGGGCAGGCTTCGCCCACTACTCACACAGAGCCACCCCCTGGCCTCACCCTCCCACCCCCAGCATGACGGCGCCAACAGTGGCCTCCAGGCCCCACTTCCCACCCCCACGTGGAGCTCCCACATGCATGTGGGGGAGAGGCTGCCAGGGGGCAGAGGCATTGCCTCCTGGAGCTGATGGGGCAAAAGCAAGAGGCTGTGGGGATGGATGGACAGCTCCCTGGGCTGCAGGGGGCTTCACCGGAGGAGTCGTGAGACAGAGCTTCCCAACAAGGGGCTGAGCCTCCACTATTTGCCCATGTTTATTCAACAAGCCCTTGCCAGGCTCCTTCTGGGTGCCTTTTGTTGGTTTGTTCAATACACGTTTACCAACAACCTACCCTGAATCTTTTTTTTTTTTTTTTCCAGTTACTCATTCACTCACAAAACAAATATCCAAAGTTTGCTGTATGCAAAGCTGCAGAGCACAATGCTGCCTGCCGACCAGGAGCTGCAGTTCCACAGGGGACAAAGATGCTCACCAACTAGATGCTCGCGCTACCCACTAACTGCACCCCAGGGTTTGGACACACAGGAGCACACCAGGCAAGTTGAGGCAGGAAGTTTGTGTGGAGTGTGGAGAAAGCGCTCAAGGCGGAGGGACAGCATGTGCAGACACCCTGGCTGGAATGCAGAGTGAGGCGCGGCTGCTGGGGAGAGCTGACCACCACGTGGGGCCCTGCAAGCTGCACCGAGCCTCTGCCTAAAGGTGATGGGGAGACACACTGAGAAGGCCACTTCAAGTCCACCACATTAGCAGGGGTCTGGGGGGTGAAATAGGTTCCAGAGAGGACACCAGCTTCTACGCCAGGCACTGAGGACTCAGAAACAAGTAGGACCCAGGTCCTAGAATCCACGCAGCACCCAGGAGCAGGTGGCTGTGATCCTAGGTGACTAGTACCCTGGGAGACAAGCTGACTTTGTCACTTTTAACAATTCCTGCTCTACTCGGCCCGGATTTATTTATTTATTTTTAGTTTTTATTTTTTTCAGGGCCGAGGACCGAACTCAGGGTCTTGCACGTGCTAGGCAAGCACTCTGCCACTGAGCTAAATCCCCAACTCCCAGATTTATTTTTAAATTAGAAACAACATTAAGAGGAAGGTGAATTTTATCATTCAAGGAGCATGTATTGAGCACCCACTGTGTGCAAGGTTCCACATGAAGCAAGAGTTAGGCCTTTTAACCCCACAGCCAGCCCTGGCAGGCCTTAGCTGGTCTCTCACGCATGGCATACTTCTCAGACACGTGTCACTGACCCCTGAACTTGCCCACTTACAGCAGGCACTGTGCAGGGACCTATGGCAGAGATGACACAGACTTGTGCTACTCAAATTTGCTGTGAGCAGGAGTCTCACAAACCGGAGCCAAACATGAGATGGGCAGAACAAGAGACACACAGGAACTGGGCATGGTGGTACCCCCTCTCATCCCAGCCACTTGGGAGATAAAGCAGGAGGATCCCAAGTTCAAGGCTAGCCCGGGCAACTTAGCAAGACCCTATCTCAAATAAAAATCAAGGGCTCAGTAGAGAGTACCACTAGGGTTCAATTCCCAGTATTCAAAAAAACAAAACAAAACAAAACAAAAAATGGCAGAGAGAGAGAAAGCAGGGGCGGGGCGAGGGAGCACACTAGGATCCGGCAGGGGGCATATCTTGAGCCAAGGGAAGACAGGACAGATCTTATGATGAAGGAGAGGGCAGTGCAGTATGATCATGAGGCATGGGAAGGATTTTAACAGGGAGTGAGGAGAGAAGGGTGAAGGTGTATTAGACAAGAGGCAAGCTCATGGATGCTGAAGAATGTGCAGAGTGGCTGGGAGGGTGGCTCAGTGGTAGAGCACTTGCCTAGCAGTGTGAGGCACTGGGTTCCATTCTTAGCACCTCCTATAAACACATGAATTAAATTAAGGTCCATCAACAACTAAAAAAATTAAAAAAAAAAAAAAAAAAAAAAAAAAAGAATGTGCAAAGAAAGTCTGGAAGCAGCAAATTACCCACTGAGGCTGAGCACTGGCTGGGAACCTGAGGGTCACAAGTTTGATAAGCAGCCTGGGACAAGCACGGAGAGAATCAGACAATGGGACAAACCTGTAGGCAATGAGTAGCCACTGGAGTCTTGAGAAGTGACGTGATCAGAGCTACACTGGCAGAATGTGAATTACCGCACGTGAGTTGGGGGAGGCTGCCCAGGGGACACCAGTTGAGTTGTCAATACAATAGCTCAGAGGAAGAGCGTGGAAGGTGCTTGCAGAGGTGGTGACAGTGGTACAGAGGAAGGGGATACAAGGTCCCCTGGTAATGCGAGTGGAGGGCAGGCTGGCAATGGGAGGCACGGAGGGGACTGCTACCAGCAGAGGGTTGGGCTGAGCAGATGGCTGTCATGACTCCAGCCCCACCTTAGAGACGGCAGCCGCTGGCAAGGCCAGGTGAGCTTAGGTTCACCTGGTGAGAATGGTATCAAGTGCCTGGCACCTGAGGGCTCCTGATGGGCGAGGAGAGGAAAGGTTGGTGACTAGTAGTAGGTTTGTTGGGCGGAAGAGGGTGTTGGAAGTGGAAAAGCCGATGTGGGAGTGGAAGGATGCTTACCTGTTTGGATGACTAGGTGAACCCAGGGACAATGTCAGTGACAAAGGAAGGGGCAGCCAGAAAGTGGAGGTGAGCAGTGGAGCCGGCAGATGCATGATGGGTACGAGTAACGGGCACAGATGGACGGGTCTATAAAAGAGTGGATGGATCTAAGCGTTGGCAATAACTCCCAGCAGAATGTGAATGGAGAATTCTGGAAGATGCATACCAAGTTGATATACGTCGGACCTCTTTTTGGTTTATTTCCTCAACATTCATAATAATAACCTAACAGAAAGATATGGAATCAGGAGATCTAGTTGATTCCATTTGGGTTCTGTCATGTCATGTGACCTCAGACAAGTCCCTTTCCCTCTCTGGGCTTCTCTTTGCCATCTAGTAAAATGAAGGCATAGGACTAGACCGGGACGTCTGCACGTGGGAAGCCCACCCCGACGAACCTCCAAGGGAGCAATGAAAGCTGAACCCCATTTGCCAGGGGCCTTTAAGGCCAAACTTGAATGCACATCAGAATCAGTTGGAGAATCTATTAAACACAGTCGGCGGGTCGGTCCTCACTACCAGGGGTCTGCTTCTGTAGGTTTGGGCTGGGGTTGACAACTTTCTAACAAGTTTGCCAGTGATGCTGACTGGTTCATCTGAGGATCCCTGTCATCTGCTGCTACAAGAGTTTGGGTGGAAATCTGGTAGGTATCCACACGTGGGGAGCAGCTCCCTGGCCCCAGATAGCGACCCACTAGAACCATTCCCCAGCAGGCACCACGGGCAAACCAGTGCCAGGGAAAGGGGCGGTCCCACCTGCCGCCAGCTCCGCCCAGGTCCTGCACCCATCTCCCTGGGCCGGCTCTCTGCGCCTGCTCTTCTTCCCTCCAGGAGCCAATGAGAGCACTGTGCCTTCTGCCGCCTGCGCGCCGCCTGCCCCTGCCGCCCTCAGAACAGCTGTGGGCTTAATTATCAAAATAACATTTTAATAGTCTCATAACTGAACTCCCTTCAAAACATGCCAGTGGAGGAGGCGGGAAGGATCCTTTTTAGCACCTCTTCCCGCCCGACTTGCTAATCGGAGGCATTTAAGTTGCCAGGAGGCCCAGATGCCCTGCCTGCCCACGGAGACCCCCTTTCTAGCCACGTGGATGTGGCTTCCCCACACGGAGCCAGGGCTGCGGCCCACGCCAGGCCGCCAGCCGGAACCAGGAGTCACCGCAGGAGCCTCGCCCTCCCTCCTTAGGAAAGGAAAGCGACTCATTCACGTGAACCCAGGCATCGCTCAGCAAAGTGGATATGCTAAGAGAACTTAGGCAATTCATTTGCGATCACCAGGGGTTTTGCTTGCTTTTAACACTTTTTTTTTATATGTTAAAAAAAAAAATTGCTATCACAAGCATTAACTCTGGCTCCCCCTTTCCCTGCTATTCCGTGTAATAATTCTACAGGGAGTCCTAGCTGGTATTTAGCTCCCGAGTTCAGCTCCACTAAACAAGCCCAGTGCAAAACTAGCTTCTCAAATCAGTGTCGTCCCCCCCCCCCCCCCCCCACTCCCACAGCCCCTGCTCTCTCTGGGTTCCTGAAGCTCAGTGAGTTACATTTATCCAGCGCTCAGGAGGCTGGGCTGCGCTCTATGTTCAGAGCAGATGTTGTATGTTATTACATCAGTACACCTTTTCAGCAGCCCAAGGAGGATGGCCCGACTGTTTCCATGATCCCCACTTTAACCCAGGAGATACACTCCTGATTGCAGGCTGGCAGCAAGTGGAGCTGAGATGGGCGGCTTGTCTCTACCTCCCTGGGTGAATGGACTTCTAGGCCAGTCCTTCTAAAAACTTCAGAACGTTCAGATCACCTGGAGCTCCTTTTAAAACCACAGATTTTGATTCAGCAGTAGCAGGTACAACCTGAGATTCTCTATTTCTAGCACATCCTTTTGTCACTGGACCACACCTTGAGGAGAAGGTTCTAGGAGACAAAGGTCCCTAGCAAAGTTAGGTCAGAGACTGAGTGAAGGCTTGGAACACTGGGCTTCCCCAAGCTCGATCTTGGGTGATGGCCCTGGTTCTCTCCTGGCCCATCACCATCCCCCAGGAGAAAGATAGAAGGGGCCATTTCAGAGGCCAGTATTCTCATCTAAACTGTTCATCTGCTTCTCAAACTCCACACCCAGATTTAGAATAAAAACTTTCCTTTGTTCTGTGGAGGAAAGTGCTAGAACCTGGCAAATTCTTTCAGTGGTCACATTTTTCCCTGCTGCCACCATAGGGCACCTACGAGGTATCAAGACAGGCACTGTGAGATGATGCAGCAATGACAGATGTGGTATCTGTCCTCAGCACCTGACTAGTGGACAAGAAAGAACACTGCCATCTAAGGCAGCTTGTGGGTCCAGGTGGGCAAACGGTGGAGTAGGAATACCAGCAAGAGCAGAGGGTGGGCAGTGCCTGCAACCCTGAGCCCTGGGCCAGTCGGGTCCTCTACTGTTGCTCAAGTGTAACTAAATATATGAACAATAAAAAGGAGACCACCATGCAATCCTGGACAAAAAAGGGAAGCAGATGCTCTTCACAGGCTTGCAGACTCAGTGCCCCTTCAAGATTTGGGACAGGGGCCTCAGGCGATGGCAGTCCCTGGTGTACAGTCAACCCTTAGCTAACTAGTCATCAGCTCGTTAGAAAATCAGGCTCATTGGAAGACTCCAGAGACCACACTTGGGCCATACAGTTTGCTCTAGGAAGGTTAAAAGTTGTGAATTCAAGTCCTGCTTCTGCCCTTTCAAGCTATGTGACCTCAAGCAAGGCAGCCTCCTTCTCTAATTTTTTTTGTTAGCAATATGAACATAACAATATTTCATTTCATTCACAAGGTCTCATGCAGAGATTATATACGTGTGTCTACACACATGCATGTCTGTATATATACATACATTCTTTATACAGTTGTCAATTAGTATATTCAGGAGAGTGGTTCCAGGACCCGTGTGTGAGGATGTAAGGTTGCTCAAGTTCCTTACTTTAAATAGCACAGTATTTGCATATAACCTGTGAACATCTCCTGGACAGCTTAAATCCTCTGTTGCTTATAAAACAATATAACAGAAACACTACTGTTTAGGGAATAATGACAAGAGAAAAGTCTACATGTTCAGTATAGATGCAATTCTTCTCACTATCATTTTATTTTCACTGTATGCTGCAGAAGCTGCAGCCACGGAAGGCTGACTATATATTCTTTATTAAAGTGAAAGATCTTTACCTGATCTTGTATGTAACTTACGCACATTTTTAGTATGCATTTACTAAATCCAGAACATGTAGTTAAGCACATATTTACTATGCATTTATTAAATCCAGAACATGGGGTGGGGGGCACAGGTCAGAAGTCAGACAAGTCCCTGTTCTCAAAAAATCTGTGGTTTAACTGAGGAAATGTTCCAAATGCATGTGACAATGTTCAAGACAGAGGCAGTAAGGTCATCAGGCAGTAAGTGACTGGTGTCAAACTGCCCAGTGCAGACAACAACGGACCTGGAGCAGTACAGCTGGGAAGACCCACTGCAGGAAGGGCCATGTGAGCCCAGCATCCAGGATTGGGAAGGTTGTAGACAAAGAGAACCCATCAGGAAGTGACTGAGGCCTGTGGCCCCTGGCAGCCCCAGTCCTTGGGGGCTCAGGGAGAAGGGCTTCCTCGCTCTCCACTGACTTCAGGAGAGAGCGGCTGCCTTTGTAGAGCCTGCTCCCCACACAGGCACAAGAGGCCTCTACAGACCTGCTGCCTCTGGTCCCTGTCTGCCAGTGCAGGTTGTACGACCCTTAACCAATATGCTAGGGATCTAAAGTGTTGCAGATTTTGGATTTTGGGATACTTGCATATACCTAATGAGATATCCTGGGACAGGACCCAAGTCTACACATTTCATATACCTATAGTCCAAAGGTAATTCTGTACGACAGTTTTAGCAAACCTGTTTTCGTTTTGTTCTGTTTGTGTATAGCACTGGGGATTGAACCCAAGGCCTCACACATGCTGGGTAAGCACTCCATCAATGAGCTATGCCCCACCCCTTTTAATTTTATTTTAAGACAGGTTCTCATTAAGTTGCCCAGGATGGCCTCCAATTTAAAATCCTTATGCCTCAGCCTCCTGAGTAGCTGGGATTAAAAGTGTGTACCTCCACACCTGGCTAGCACACCTGTATTTTGACTCTGATCCATACCATGAGGTCAGGTATGTGATGTCTCACTTTCAGCATCTTAATGTCAGTCAAAAAGTTTTGGATTTTGGAGCACTTCAGATTTGAGGTTTGGGGATTAGGGATGTTCAGCCTGTACAAGACACTCAGCTACCAGCCACTCTGAACCAGGGCAGGTGACAGGTTGCAGAGACAATCGGTACCTGCATGACCTGGTCACATGGCAGGCATAGGCACCGTGGGCAGGTAGAGAGGGTAGAGAGGACAGTGCCCAGCGCCCTCATTTGGAGGAAAGACGGAAACAGCAGAGACTAAGTCACAGAATTCCCAAATCCTCACCTCTCTGGGCAGGGAGCGGGGCATGCTACTGTCCAAGGCCTTTAAAGCCACCCAAGTGGCAGCGGTCCCAGCAAACATCCTCTGAGAAATCTGAATCTTTGTCCACAAGTGGCCACCTGCCCAGGACCCCCCTGAGCAACACGCTCTGTCTCCATGTTCTGGAGACGGCCTCTCTCCACCTTGACCGTGGCCACTGCCACATGGCTCCCTGGCTCAGGCTGGGGTAGGGCTTCTTCTGTTCGCCAAAGATGGCCTTCATTTCCTTTGCCTTCTCACAAATGCACTTTCCAAAACAGGATATTAAGGGAAGAGAAACCGAGGGCTTTCGGGGTTTTTTTAGCCTCCGCTCCAGGGAAAAACAGACACTCATCCCTGTCTGAAATTGCTTCACTCCGCGAGCTTGTGGGCCGCGGGAGCCCTCCCGCCACAGCCGAGCAGAAAATAGAGTTTGTTTCTCTATTTCCCAGCCCCCTCGCCTCTCGCCCTCTCCTCTCCCCCTCTTCCTGCTCGCTGGCTCCTCTCCGCCTGGTGCGCGGCTGGGGGCTGGGGCCTCGTAGCTCCGCGCGGCTGCCTGGTGCCAAGGCGCAGGGCAGGGTTCCCTCAGCAGGCAGCCCTGGAAGGGAGGCGAGAAGCCACTGAAACCCTTCCTTCCTTCCTCCTCCCACGGCCCCCCAGCCCCACACCATGCAGCCTTCAGATAACCTTGGATGGAGGCAGAACTAGGACCTTTTGTTCCCTGAAATATTCAGGTTTCCAGGTCATTCTCTGGCCTTGCCAGGAATGCAGTGTGCTCCTGGCTTGAGCAAAATGCTCTGGTGTTAAAATATTCATCTAGTTTGGGTCAGGACTGAGGGTGTGTGTGTGTGTTCAGGAGAAACAAAAGCACACTCCCCCTCTTCCTCTGCTCCCTGGCCCACCTGGGTGGCTCACGTTCCACCTTGAGTTTGGCAACTCTGGTTTAGATTCCTCGAAGGTTGCCCAGGATGCAGAGAGGGAGAGACACAGATGGATGGATTCAACTCCTTGTTGCCTCTCCAAGGGAAAGGGGAGGGATATTAGATATTTTCTTGGACGTTAATTCAACTCGAAGCTGGGCACTGGGAATATTCTGTCCAAGCAATTAATCCCCCACCCCCAGCATCAGCAGGAAACCTACCTACCTCCCAGAGGGCCAGGTGTACACAAGCCCAGTGACCAGGCCTCCATGGAGGAGGAACCTCTTGGGCCAACTGGACCAGACTGGGGCCCCCGGATGCTCTAATTATCAGTCACTCCACTCCTTTCTCTTCTCCCCCGTCCCCAGCACGAAACCTGTCAAGCGTCCACCCTGAGGACTGGGAAAATCAGCTACCTACTGGCCTGGTCTTTAACTAAAGGCTTGAGCTAAATTATAGTGCAGACCTCAGGGAGCTGGGGAGCGGTGGCTGGAGGAAGGGCTGTTGGTGGTTGTGGGGGAGGGGGAAGGAGGGGTCCCTGCGCGCTGAGCGGGCCTCTAGTCCCTTCCCAAGAGGAGCTGGGGAAACCGAGGCTCCCAAAGAGCATGACCCCCCGCCATCCTTCTTGAGGGACCACCCTGAAGCGTTCCAGTCTACGGAGGAAGAAGTCAGACACCCCGGCCAGTCCTGGGAAGGGCAGGACCTCCAGCAACAGGACACAAGGAGGGGCTGATAAGGGTCAGCTGTGGGAAGGCAGTGGCACAAAGCAGTTCCGACAGCTACGTCCTCCTCCCTGGCATGCGGCTTGACCAGGAGTCCGTCCACCACCATGCAGGTGCATCCTGAGCGGCCTCCCACCCCACTGCCACCGCCACAGACCACTACCTCCAGCGACTGCTGCCGTGGCCACCGCAGCACTCTGAGCTTGCATTTTGTTCTCCTGTGACCCCACCCCCTCCGGGGGCCAGAGCAGTCTTCAGATAAACTTAAAATAGGAGATGGTGCTCTTGCCTTCAAGCCTTAAAATCCTTAAAGCGAGACCCGACACTGTCCAGCCTCACTGGCCTCTGCCATCGTCAGAGCCATTGTCTGGGTCACTCCCCACTCTCCAGCCTCACGCCCAGCTGGCTCCTTCGGGTTTCTTGAACCTCATGTCAACTGACTCCTCCTCCCTGCACTGATAACCTGTCTGTCCATTTGTGATTACATATTTGCTGTTTTCCTTTTAGTCTTGGCTTGCCCATCTACAAGGGAAGGTGGAAAGACACACTTACTCATCACCTGGCTCAGCCAAGTGCTGGAGCGAGAGCAGTCTCTCAACAAACGTTTGTGGAATGAATTAAAGAGCCAGTGGGTGGTGGGGGGTGCAGCTCAGTGGCACAGTCCCTGCCTCACATGCAAGAGGCGCCGAGTTCAATCCCTGGCACCACAAAAAAAAAAAAAAAAAAAAAAACAGTGGCGACTAGTTAGCTCAAAGCAGAACTTTCCCACGTTCCTATCATTACAGAGGGAGAAAGAAAGGCTCCAGGCACTCACGACCAGTATAAGCAAACCTCTTCCAGCCTGCAGTGAATATCAACCTTCCCTGCTCCCTCTTAATTCCTGATCGCATTTGGATTCAGATACTTAAGAAGCCAGAAAACCGAATGTTATTCAATGCCCCAGAAAGGCCCCTGAGGACTCTGCATTCGAGGTAGAAAAGTTACACTTTCATAAAGCCTAATAAATCTTGCTTCCACCGAACAGGCAGTGGAGAGCGGGCTTGGAGACCTACCAGGCGCTCTGAGGATCGAGAGCACGTGGAAACACGACTGTGACCAGAATACGAGAGTCCACCAGACCCACCCCAGGACCGCCCAGGACCTGGCTGGGTCCAACGCACGCATGGAAAAGGGGCCCCGCGAGTTCACGAGCTGAGCAGATTGAACGCCCCGAGTCATGATATTATAACCATAAATGATTCACGAGATTGCCATCGCCCTCTGCAGTCCTCCTCTGACAACGTGGACGAAAACACAAACACACACTCGCCCAATAAAAACGAGGGAAGCGTGGAAGCAGCTCCTCCAGCCCCCACGACGGGCTCCCCCGTCACTTCTAATGTAATCAGAAGAACATTAAACATTCCAAAGTCTCCTCTCTTTTCCATGGCTGATTAAGCAGTTGGGAGCAGAGAGTTTACTGTGAAGAAAGCAAACAATTATGCGCTATCCGAGGTAAACATTACCTTAGTAATGGAAGCTGGGATGCACCGCTCCACTGTCAGTAGGGATTATCATTATAATACTTAAAATAACATTTATAACACTTACTGAAATTACTCGAATGAAGTCTGCAGAGACACCGAAATGAAATCAGCTCAATGTGTTTTTATAAGAATACCGAAATCTCCGTCCCTTGGAGGAAAGTTATAGGCATTAACACTTTTTTTCTGGGTCTCCATTAGCTGGTAAAATTTGAATACTGTTTCTTAGGTGAGCTCTAATCTTCTTTGAATCCTCCCAACACATTTTATCTGTAAAAAATTGTAGTTAAAAATTTAGTTTGATGGAATGATATTTAAGAGCTTTCCTCATCTAACTCCCTGAATGCGCCCCAGAGAGTCTCCCTGTAATTTGTTCAAACGAAATAATATTTTCGTTTCCCCGTTTCTCTTTGTTGTCTTGGGTGATGAAAAGGTAACATTTCTTTTCTTTCAATCCTATTAAGCGAGGCTTGCGGAATGCCAGCCACTCAATCCAAATGCGATCTGGCAGACGGGCGCTCCGCTTAAAAAACGGGGCCTGCCAAGCTGGTTTTCTGTCAGGAGCTGACATGTCACTAGGCAAAGGTTCCAGGCAACATTTCCCCAGCAATAACCAGGGTTAGCAGCAAGTCCGGTGGGTTCTTCCCTTCTCGCTCACTTTCTGTCTCTTGTTTTGCAAGTGACACATGGGGAGCTTTGGTTTCAAATATCTGGTTATTTGCTCCCCCCGGGTTTCGCCCCACGCCTCTGCAACGCACACATATTGCCCCCGGAGCCCACCGGAACACCCCCACTGAGTGAGGGATGCTGGAAATGGGCCCCTTCTCCTTCTGCACACGGTTACTTGCCCTCTAGGAAGAAAGAGCATGGGAGATTTCACTCTATTCCATTCTTTCCACTGGTGGAATCTTACTCCTTTGCCCATTCTGCCTTGCCCACCTTCCCTGTCACTGTCATCAGCGAAAGCTGCTTCACACACTCCAACTCGCTCCTTAAAACCTGTATAATCCCCAAGTGGCTCAGGAGACTGAGGCAGGAGGATTGCAGTTGGAGGCCAGTCTCATCAACTCAGCGAGGACCCCTGTCTCTAATAAACTACAAACCGGGCTGGGAATGTGGCTCCGTGGTCGCGTGCCCCTGAGTTCAAACCCCTGGTACCCTCCCCAAAAATTAACCTGTAATCAAATGGCACCTCCTCTTTGAAGCCCTCGCCCGCATCTAAAGGCATCCAGCCTCCTGCTATACTTTGCAAATGCTTTTACTCCAGCCAGGAAGGTTGTAAGTAAATAAATGAGGGTGGCAGTCATGTGATAAAACACTGCGTGCTCTTTATTCTTCAATGGAGCAAAAATCAATGGGTTGATACAGAAAGATACGCATTGCTAAAAGTGAGGCAAGCAGGAGGCAAAGTAACAAATGCACTTGATCCCATTTGACTAATACATGTGGATAGGCCACAGAAAAATTTTGGAGGCAATTAAACATCAATAACAGTGGTAGATGACTTCTGGGGAATGGAAATTGGGAGAGGCATCGCTCTTGATGAGGGAGGATCTACACTCCTCTGTGTTATTTGATCTTTCTTTTCCATGAACGTGCATACATTTTTGGTGAATATAAATAAATAAAGCCACCTATGTTGATGAAAAGGACCCACGAGTGGCATTTTGAATTTCCGTACTTAACTTACTTGTGCCACCCCTATGACAGATGGTCTCACCAATTTTCTGCATGACCCGCTCTCCCTAGCTATGTATGAATGTCCATTCCAACAACGCCAGCTATTAATTCATAGCAATTTATTTGAAATTACGGAAGCCCTCTACAGCTGAACTTCTCTTAGTGTCCTATTCAAAATTGGGCTCTGCCTTTTCTTCGCTCTGTTCTTGCCTGCCTGGTAAATGGAGGAAAAGGGTTAGCCAACAATAATCACAATGAAGGCCTGGTCTTAAACAGCTTGGTGGCAACAAATGGTCATGTCTTTGAGGCATTCTGGCCAGTTTCACATCATAGTTTATTTTTTGTTTTTTAATTTAATTTCATTTTGTTGATGGTCCTGGGAATTGAACCCTGAGTCACTCTACCACTAAGCCACATCCCTAGCCATTTCTTTTAAAATTTTTGAGACAGAGTCTCACTCTTTAGCTGAAGCTGGCCTCAAATTTGGGATCCTCCTGCCTCAGCCTCCTGAATTGCTGAGATTTCTTATTACCCATATGCTTTCCATCCTCGGAGGAAAGAAAACCAAGAAAAAACATGATCGGGGTGCCACGCAGGACACTGACCTTTGTCCAGATAAGCTGCCATTTGACTTTAGGAAAGCATCTCATCATTATGCTAATTAAACCATCAGTGGGGGAAAAAGGTCACAGGGCAGCATCAGTCCTGCTCTATCTGAAATGTCAATGGAGTCAAAATTATTTGAAAACAAATATATACTTAGGCACAGAAACATTAAACCTGTCAATTTTATTCTAATGACACAATTTTCTTTGTAAATACATTAACCACCTAGAAAAGTACTTGCACACTCTATACATATTTCACATATGTTTATGCACAAATCATCAGCCTATCATCAAGTTCAACTGCCCCGGCCCAGAGAGTAAGGTGTGCTCCAAGGTGGACATGGCACCAAATTTATGCCCAGTAACAGCAGGGTGACTACAGTCAACTGACACCGCACCAGTGAGTGTCACAGCATATACCGATCACCTTTAGGCTGCTCGTCCCATGACCAAGCCCGGCAGCCCTGGAACCATCCACAATTTGTCCAAACGATTTCTGCTACTTTGCTTTCTAAGTAAGAAGAAAGTGAAATTCTTTGAAATTAGAGACAGGAGTCATGGGCAAGGGGACGGTAGACCCTGGGAGCTTGTCTTTGAGCCTGGGAGCTCTCAGACACAGCTTGTCCTCTGAGCAGAGGTCAGGCCTAGAAAGATGCCAGGATGACCTCTGGTGACCACAGGCGCTATCTTTCAGGCTGTTTCTTTTTTGAACATGAGTTCGTAGGCGCCAAGACCATTCTACTCAGTGAAGGAATGCAGACCTCCCCTATCCCTCTCACGGAAACAGGGCTGCAGTCTGCTGGAGCAAGGGGAGATCATTCCCATAACAAAGAGGAGCCCTCTCCCAGGAGCCCTGTGTCCCTTATAGCTAATTGTGGGTATGACCCTCAGGTTCCCTTGTCTCTCCCATGGAATGAACTCAGAGTGGCTGCATCTACCACCTGAGCCTGCAGCATCCTTTGCTTGATTCTAAAACTCAAATTGTCAAGCTTTAAGAGGGCTGCCACGCTTTGGTGTTCAGGGACTTTTCCGGTGGCCCATAGTGTTGGGCTATTGCCAAGCACTGGGCCTCATCAGTATGAGTCTGCGGGAGCTGCAGTAACAGAGTGGCACGGGAAGACTGGGTGGCCCAAACAGCACACATGGAACCTCTCACAGTTCCGGAGGCTGGAAGTCCAAGGTGGAGGCACTGGCAGGGCTGGTTTCTCCGGAGGCCTCTCTCCTTGGTTTGCAGATGGCACAGTGTCCTCACATCTGTCCTCTGAGCACGCGCATCCTGCCATCTCTGTGTGTCCAAATATCCACTTTTTGTGAGGACGCCAGTGGGGGTGGCCCAGGCCCGCTTGGTGGGCCCCGTGTGACTTCAGTCCCTCTCTGAAGACCCTGTGTCTCCAGCTAGGCACCTTTTGAGGTAGCAGGGCGGGTTAGGGCCCTGACGGAGGCATTAGGGGAGACACAGTTCAGCCCATAACAGACTCCTCTTTGGATCTCCGCTGTTCCAGAAGAAAGGTGTTTCAGCCACTTCATCTGTACCAGCTCCAGGGTCCCCACCCTGTCACTCATTTCATCAGCTGAATGTACCTTCCCAGGGCTTCTCTGAGCCATGGCGTGGTTTTCTCAAGGCAGAGGGATTAGATGACACTGGCTCTCCCCCACTGCCCCTTTTCCAATTACCTTCTGCCTCAGTCAAAAAGGATGTGGAGGTCACCTCCCAGAGTCCCTCAGGGTAGCAAGGCCCATCTGAATGAAGAAGGAATCCGATTCTGGTCAGGAGCACGTGGACACCCCAGAACACAGATGGGGGGAGGGTGAGAGAGCAACCGGGACATGTGCAAAAAGAGCCTCTCTAAAGAGTGGCCAGAACCTTCCCCCAACCCCACAGCTGCAGGAGGAGGCCAGACTCGCCCACTGCCATTCCATGGCCCCTGCACAGCCAGCCACTGTCACCATGAGCAGGGGGCATGGGGGTGGGGAGGATTGGGGGGCATTTAGCTGTATGCATTTGAAAAAACCTGTCCCCGTATTAGGTGCAGCCTGCCTCTGCCCCGCCACTGAGGGCATGCTTTGCAATCTGAATCGGCAAATTTGTTAACTGACTGTTGAGTCTAATGCTATACTGCAATTCTGCCTCTCGTTAGCAACACAAATTACCGGCAATTAGCCGGCTGACTGTTCAAAGGCAGTTCAATTTCATGTATAAAGAGAACTATATAATGCTTAATGTATCTATCAAATGTAATAGCCCAAACAAAATTAATGATATGAATACAATGAGTGCTTATATGGGATAATCACAAGGTGTCCGTCACAAGAAGCGTGCCATGGAGTCGACTCACACAATCCAGGCAAACAGGAACCAAAGTTGTTGAGGCTGGCCCAGGCTACGAAGAGAGAGAGAAGTCACTGTGAAGCAGAGCAGCGCTCGGCCCCTATCTAGTGACAGGGTAGCAAAGGTGCAGGCTGCTGTGGCATCTGGAAAATTCAAGTTTTGTCTTCAAACCCTGAGTGAAGCAAGACTCCAGGCTCAACATCCTCATCTGTCAAATGGGAGTAATCACATCTGTCTCCCAGAACCCTCGCCGGGCACGATGCAAGCAAATGACAAAGAAAGAGCTGTACTAAGGGTCCAGGCCTCGCCTGGAGGCGGGTGGTGATACTGTTGATGTTATTATTATTACATAAAAATTCCCAAGGTGAGGCCCAGCAGACCCCTCCCCGGCCCGGCGCTGACAGAGTAGCGTGCCGTGATACGAACGACACTTCCATTTAATTACCACCTTTTTTTTTTTTCCTCCGGTAACTAAACATTTTCCTCTGCTCAGTATCCCTGGAATGGCAGGGCCATTCCCAGTGTATTACTTGCATATCTATAATTAAATAATTAAGAATTGTTCAAGCCCTTCCAAACACAACAAAAGGCGATGATTATTTCAAACCCACTTTAGGAGAAGTCAAGCCCCTATCAGCTCCATTTTTTGCTAATAGTTATGCAAGGCTGCACGGCAGCATTCCCTCTTGCATGCCAGCACACCAATAAATTAAGATATTCCTGGCCGCATCTGCACGAGGGAAATTAGAGCATTACCTGGTCCCCGCCAGTGTGCCAGCTCCGAGCGGCAGGCGCAGCCCACGCTGGGCGACCAGCTGTCTGCGAATGTGGCGTGTGGATCACAGCTCAGAGCCAGGGGATCTCTTAGGAGGTCTGCTCTAATATCAAAACTGCCGCGCTGCAGGACTGTTCCCTTCGCAGCACAGTATTCAAACACTTCTTCTGCCTCTTTCTTTCCAGCTCCGAACCAAGGAAGAACCAGGACCTGGGACCTCTGAGCCGGTCCCCCGATGCTGAAAGAAGCTTAGCTGGTTTTTCTCGCTTGCCTCCAAGTCCTGAATGGTGAGGCGGCCACAAGGTACTTGGTTTTCTGAAACCCCAGCCCCAGCTGCCTTGGAGGAGGGGTGACCTCATTCCTGTTGGGTGTAACTTCACAGGGCACAACGTCCTGGGTTTGGATGGGGAACGAGTGGTGCTGGCAGAGGCTTAAAAGCCAAAAAGGATTCCAACATGGTTTACGCAAGCACAAACTCACTGTCCTCAAAAGACAGAAAGACCTATTTTCCAGGAAATGGGTGGAGGCTGCTGACCCCGGAGGCTGAGTCCCAGAGTGTCTAGCGCATTGGGGGTCGATATTCAGTTTTTCCGTGTGTTCCTTTAGGTCCAAGTCCCTCACCCTCCTCGGGCTCCTGAGACCCTGACCAGGACACACAGGCCCTGGAAATAGTCCCTGTGGTTTAAAAACAAAAGTAAAGAGAAAGGAGAGCCTGTGACCTCACACTTGGCAAGTGGCAAAGGACCCAGGATGCAGTGCCTTGGTGAAAGAGCCTGGAGCACAGAGCAGGACCTGGCTAGCTGGAAGAGGGGGTTAGAGGACGCTTATCTGTCTCAGCAGCAGCACTGTGATAAAGAGAGCTGAAGACTTGGGCACACCGAGTTGGATGGCCAGCGGGCAGAAGGGGTATCGAACAGGACAGAGAAGGCAGCCGGCGCTGCAGATCACTAGCTCGGGATTATCAGACATGCACCAAGAACAAGAGTGTTCATGAGGTGGTCAACAGAAATATTACAAAATCATCAATCCGGATCTTCGAACAAGAAGAGTTTCAAAGAACATCTTCTCTCTTTAAAGCCTCTAACTTTTGCAGTGCTCACCACCTAAGAAGTATCTTTCTCTAGTCCCACTGGTGAACTCCTATTCATCCTTCAGAGGGCCCAGTTCAAATGATCCTCCTTTTTCAAGCCTTTGTTGGCTATTCCCTATCTTCCCACATCTGCCCTATCCACACATAACCAGGGCAGGTCATCACTTCCTAACTTGTTCATGCCAATTTGCGTACCCATCAGACTGGATATTCCTTTAGGGTAGGGGCTATTTACCTTGGGTGTCTCACTCAGCACAAAGCCTGGCACGGTTGGTAGAAAGAACCAGAAGGCATGAGAGGAAATATACTTCCCCAGGACTGGGGTAGAGAGCTGGAGACCCCATAGATCTTCCCTGTGGCAAGGGGGCTGCTCTCAGAGTTTTCACCTAGGGTTGGCAAACCAAAGGAGCCAGTTACCAGAAGGCCAAGGGTATCTGGACCATTGCACTTAGCACAGCCTTCTCCCTGGGCACACCTGAGACCTCTGCCCAGCTGGCTCCCAGTTTTGCACACAGGGAGGTTAAGCTCCACCCCCAAAGTTCCGAGCTCCCATCAGGTCCCATGAAGGTCACATAAAATGCAAACTGGATTTTTTTCCTCCCTTTCCCTCCATCTGGGCAAAGCAAAGGCAAATTGTGTTGTGCCCTTCTAGGTTTCACAAGTAGGTCCAACTCACCCAAGCTGGTCTTACCAGCACTCAAACATGCTATGTCTTCTGCAGCCTTCTCTTACCACTTCATCTTCCATATTCTCTTTCCTGATGAAACCTAAACTCTAGTATTTAATCATAGACTGCTTATAACTTGAGACATTTTCTCTAGCTATATCTACCTCCCAGATAGGTTGAAAGCTTCCAGGGAGCAGAAACAAATTCTATACCTTTTCAATGTCTTTCTTGATTAGAGCCAAGTAAGCAAATTTGGTAGACAAGTCCAAGGAAAGTGCCACCATGCTACCACCACGCCACCAGTGGCAGACATCACCAAACGAGTACCTATCTGCTGTCTCGGGATAAATGATTCATTTGCAGAACTCGATCACCACTCCCAGTTTCCTCTGGTGGTTGCCTTCTCCCCAGCAAAGGAAGAGGCTGCTAAAGGCATGATTTCAAGGAGGCCCCCAGCAATATGCTTGTGTGGAGCCTCATTCTAAGGTTCCCCTCTGTCAAAGGCTGAAGGAGTCACAGAGAATCAAGAGAAACAAAAACGAGAGACACCATCCCCATTCTCAGTGTGTCCCCAAGAAACATCAAAACCTCTGTTACTACTCAACATTCCAATTCTCAGCAGCCAGAGGCCGCAGCAAAGGGGAAATCCCACCTCCCTGTGATGTGCCCTGTCCAGGCTTCCCAACCGCCCGCCCAACCAAAAAACCAGACAAAGAGCTAAGACAAGAGGTGGGGAACTCTTAAGCCTTTCATTTTCATATTAGTTTATAAACATGATTTCTTCCTCCTTTGCCAATCGCTGTACTCTGGGCTAAGAAACCCAGCTCAAGACCTGATCAGGGTATCACTTTTCAAATGCCCAAATCCCTGTAAAGGTTTAGTGTCTAGCTGTGTGCATTTTGCTCAGTATTAACATGTTCAATGGAGTACTTTGATTTTTTTTTTTTTATCTAGACGCCAGAAGCTGGTGAATATATGCTTCATAGCTTCAGATAAACCTTTTGTTCTTCTGGGGCTGATCAGCTGGTGGAGCAGCGAGAGGGAGAAGGGGAGGGGAATTCACAGGGGCTCAGCGGTTTCAAAAAGTCAAATTACCTCTGAGCCATAGCAAGGCTGATAATTTAAATGAAAAAATATATATACAGGCTGCAGCACACAACACCGTCTCTGTTAGGACTTTTAATGAAGCCCCAGTTGTGATGACACTGAAGCGGGGAACGCTACAGTGGGATAATTACTTGGCTCCCACACAGCTGAGTTCCATAGATGCATTATTAACGGCACATTCCTCGCCATAACGAGAGCCGAACAGAGGTAGGCGCCGCAGACCTTGGCGTCCGCCATTAGCGGCCTGGCGCAAACACAAATGAGTGTTTTCACAAAAGCATGCAAAGGTTGTGAAATTCCAATGAATCCTGGGCGAGGAGGCAGGCTCGGGGCAGGGGTGAAGGGGAAGGGAGGAAAGCAGGTGTGTGGACAGAGATGCATGAACGTATCTGTATGGACCACGGGCACATTTCTCTCTGGTCCATCAGATGGGACCAGAGATGTCACCTTCCCTCTCACAAAGTACTTGGAGTAAGGCAACCTGGGAAATTATGGAGTCAGAACACATTGATTTTCCGGCAGCAGATCCAGGCGGCGGCCCTGATGAAGAATTACAGAGGAAATGCAATAACCTAATTCTCCTCCTACCTGGCCCTGCAGCGACTGCGGCCCTGAGCTCACCTGGCTGGGGCCGCAGGGCAGCGCCTCCTGACCCAGGCAAGGAGCGCAGCCGCCCATTTGGCACTGCCAGGCAGTGCCCGCGTCCCGGCCCCGGTTCCACCCCCGAGCCACAGCACTCGCGCGGGCCACATTTTAAGACCCGCTGCGGAGCATCACCAGCTGCCTCAGAGTCCAGGGCTTTCTGCAAAGGGTTAGCCACGGAGGTGGGTATTCGTGCTCCCAGCTCAGGCCAATTAAAACCAGGGACGAAGGCACACACGCATTCTCACAAGGGGCCGGCGGACCCCGTGCACGTCCCAGACACAGGCTCCAGGGCAACCGGGTGGCTTCAGGGAGGCTGGTGGGAAGCCGGTACTCCGGCCCTGCGCTTCCCCCTGGTCTTCTCCTGGATGTCGCTTCCCCTGGAAGCGTCTGTTTCAAGGTGACCCTGTTTCGCGAGCTAGCCCCAGCGTCCCCCGCCTGCTCACAGAACCAGGGGCCTCCCAGTAATTAACACCCGCACTTGATGAGGTCCAGCTGGCAGACGGAAGCCATGCCAGCATCCTCCACTCGGCAGCCTGGGCTTCTCCAGCAGGGCCCGGTGAGGGCCTCCTGCCTCCCCATCGTTCCAGCCACCCTGTCCCCAGAGAAAGAGGCAGAAAGTCACCCATCACGGACGTTCAACGCAGAGAGGTTTGTAGGAGTGAAACCCTAAATGCTCCAATGGGAAATTCCAACTGTGGCACTTCCATATAAAGGAACACCGAGCACCCGACAACCATGACGTGCAGCGGACTGACACAGAAAACCGCCACCATCTATGGTTAGGGGACGTGGTGTCGAAACAGCACAGGCGTGACGGCTCCATTTAAACTAAACACGTGTGTGCAAAGAGAGATGGTGATTCCACTTGTATACACGAACAAAAACAGGCACCACTGTCCTTGCTGTTAGAAGCCAGGCTGGTGGTGACTCTGGGGAGTGGGACTGGAGGGGCACATGGGGGTCTCCCAGGGTGTCAGCTGTGCTGTGTCATGATCCAGGGCTACCTGGACACGACCAGGGAATACCTGCACGCTTACAGGGCCCGAGCGGGAGCCATCAGTAGAGTTATCACGTATTTTTTTTTTTTTTTGCGGGGGGGGGGGGGGGGGGGGGGGGAGGGGGGGTGCTGGGGATCGAACCCAGGGCCTTGTGCTTGCAAGGCAAGCACTCTACTGACTGAGCTATCTCCCCAGCCCCTATCACATATTTTTTGATATGTGTACTTCCTATAAAAATATCAAGCATGGATGAATTTTTTAAAAAATATTTTTAGTTGCATGTGGACACAGTATCTTTATTTAATTTTATGTAGTGCCGAGGATGGAACCCAGTGCCTCACACGTGCGAGGCAAGCACTCTACCACCGAGCTACAGTCCCAACCCCAAATTTTTTTTAAAACTGGTGTTTGCATGTGTATGAACACACAGAGTCGGGAAAGGGAAACACCAAATTGTGAACAGCAGTTTCCCTGGGAGGTGAGATTAAGGTTGATTCCTCTCTCCTTTCTCTTTATCAGCATATTTTCTTTTGTAAGAAAAATGTATTACTCGATTTAAATTTTAAAAAAAGCTTTTTTTGTTAAAAAAAAAAAATAAAGAGGGGTGATTTGCCTGAAATTATAAAGAACACAACCATTTAGCAAAATTAAGAATCATAACCACCCCGCCATCACCCTCTGCTCCACACATTAAGTACCAAACTGCAGCTTAGACCTGTTCCACCAAGCCTTCCTGGTCAGGCTTCCCTGGAAAAACAGAACTCTCCAGCAGAAGTCACCTGGGGGAGTAAACTGCGTGAACTGCTTTTCCCAGGCCTGACCCATGAGCCCTGCAAACCAAATTTGAACAGAGCAGCTCCAGGTGCCTGTGCTTTGCTGTAAAGAGCACCAGGTTCACCCATGCCAGCCAGGAGCTGAGGGCCATGACCAGAGAATAGTCAGACAAAAAACAAGGCAGGAGGTGGCCCAAGCCCAGGGCTCACAGACCCCTTCCCTACCCCCTGCGGCTGTCTGGCAGATCCATCTTAACTCTGCTAGTCCCCAGCCCTGATGCCCAACGTCCAGCCGATGTGTGAGAATTTAAGAGATGAGCAGAGCAGATCCACGGCTCGTGTGGTGGGGGGAGGGTCAAACAGGCAGATCAGTCATTTGCCCCCTCCCCAAACCGACTCCTTAAAGTGCCTGATCAAGATGGAGAGGCTGGGGAAGGTGGCATGGGGGAGTGAGGAGAAGGGGGGACCCCTGGTGGCGGTGGCTGTCCCCAGCAATCCAGCTCTGACCCTAAATTCATCCCCAACCAGCAGAAAAAGAGCCTTGCCATTAACAAACCCCGCCTCCCCAGAAGGCTGTGGAAGCAGCTTGTCCCTTTGGAGGTCGGGCCTCCCAGGCGCCTTCCCTTCAAAAAGTCTGGCGGAGAGGGTTTTCCCTCCTCAGAGATTTCTGGTGAGGTTGTAGCACCTCCCACAGGCCGGCTCCCAAACTCTACCCTGGCTAGGTCCTCAACCAAGTGGCTGGTCCCTTTGTGCCCTGACCTCTCCATGAAATGGAAAATCTGAGCCTCAGCCTGAGCCCAGGGAGGGAAAAGGGCCTCAGATCTCCAGGCGCCCTGAGGTCACTGGGGAAGAGGACCCACCCCTCTCTCCCTGGAAAGGAGTAGAGATCGCTGAGGAGCAGGAGATACTTCCTGCCAGAGGAGAACCAAGACCGCTGCCTGGGGTTCAGAGGACAGGGACCTCTACCGGTGAGATGAACCTCTTCGCCCCCAAATTCCCGGGGACCCCCAGAAGCAGTTCCCTGCCCCCAGCAGATCAGAAGAAAATGTTGTCCTAGATTACTTGGGAGGGGCCTCTCCAGAACAGAGAGAGCTCAAAAACAAAATCACTAACAAGCTACACAAGTCCTTCAAAACCTCCTCCCCCAGCACGAACAAAGGCATTTTCTGAATTAAGAACCAAGAGCGGCAAATTCCCCCCTTAGGGTTTGTGCTGGGTGTTCTCAGACCCAGGTCCACTTGTCTCTCTCTTTATTAAAAAATCACACACTTCCTTTCGTTGCTCTGTCCCTCTGGAACCTCTTCTCCTCCTCCTCTCTCTTCTGTCTGAAAGTTTGGTGGAAAAGATGGCCACACCCCTGTGCTAGCTCAGCCAGAGAATCCCACCTCCCAAGGAAGAGGCTGGGTCCACAACACAGGATGCTAATCACACACACACACTGATACAAACACAGACTCAAAAACACAGGCACCCAAAAGAGGGGGCTGCCTGGTATTCACACTTGGAAACACACACACTGGTAGAAATACCCAGACACACGTACACACGTGTACCAAAACACAGTGACAGGCCACAGATCCAAATCGGGACCTCCAAACACAAAAGGCCACACAAAAGGGGCAGAAACCACACCTAGGGCACTGAGCCAAACACGCACAGGCACAGAGACACCTGGACGCATCAACAGCAGAGCCAGGCAGGGGCTCACAGCTATGCAGAGCCAGGACCCCAAAGTACACACACTGGCCACAGCAGCAGCCCAAGCAACCCCAGAAACCCACTTCCAGGCATAGAGACACCCCCTCAGCAACAGCACAGACGTGGGCTCAGAGGGCTGGGGAAGCTGAAGGTAGAGTAAGGCTGGTCGCTGCAGTAACGGGACCTTGGTCAGGGGCTGCCGGTGTGCAGCCAGGGCACCACCAGCTGTCAGAACGTGCCCGGTGTCCTCTTTTCCTGTTTTTGTCCTTAAACTCTCCCCCTGCAACTCTGGCTGTTGCTGACAATCTCCAGGAGACCCTGATGGGTGGTCTGGGAGTGGTGCAGGGGTTGGGGTGGGGTCCCCTGAGTCTGCTGCCACTCTTCCCTCCTGAAAGAGGACTGTACAAAAAGTCAGGGTTTCCCTGCCACCCCCTGCTCTAGTTGGGGATCCGCACATGACACGCCCGCACCAGGACCATGTCCCAGGATATACTTCACTGGCTGCAGAAGGAACCTGAAAATCCAAGTGGAACCTTGATAGAAATCCCAGGGCTCGAGTGACCTCCAACCAACCCCTGATCCTGCCCAAATTCAAATTCCCAAAAGCTCTCCCTCACATCCTCAGGTCCTGCCAGCCACCCCGGGGCTCAGCCTGGCTCGGGGATCAGGATCGGCAACTCTCTGCTGGCAGGGTTCACAGGTAAGGATTCTATTCAAGAAATAAAACACCCACCGATATTCGTGTCCACGCGTAAGCTAGCAACACACCCGTGTCCAGTCAATTCTCAACCCGTAAGCTAGGAAATGACCTCAAACCCCAGTTCTCCACTGTTGAACCAATTCCCCGAAGTTTTAGACTGTGCTCACTTCCTAGAAAATAAAAATATCAATTGTCTTTTTAAACCTCTATAGTATTTTGTCAATATTTTTTTTATTACAGTGGAGAATGTATAAATATTTTATTATAAACCAAAGGCCTAAAATAAACAGTTTAGTAAATAGTTATTACATTACAAGGAAAAACATCTGTGGAAACTGCTTTCCATGTAATTATTCTTGCTATTTTACATTAGCGCTCAACGTGAATTTCTTTGGCACTAATGTTTCACTTGTTCTAAATCTTCCTCCTTGTTGCTATTATTAAAATCTTAAAAAGGTGCCAAATCTTAAATGAAGAAAAAAAATGATTCACTAGAAATTATTCATATCACAGTGAGCTGCTACTAACCCTGGCAGGGGTGCAGTATTTTCGGTGAAATTAACATAAAATATACAACTGCAAATTATCCAGGAAATAGCTATGTTCTTTACGGCATGCTTTTACATTTTGAAAAAAAAAAAAAAAAAAAAAATGTTCTCCTTCTCCATCTCACACAAAGCCACAAACAGCTCCATTCCGGCAAGTTTTAAAGGGAAAGTAATAGATTTGTCAGAGGAGCATGGGATTGCAAACAGACTAAGGAATAGCTCACGGTGGATCAGCCTCAGGTAATTACCAGAGCCAACGTCAGCCCTGGACGGCCAGCGTGCAGAAGGCAAGAAAAACAGCAGCCCGCAGCCTCCTTCCCGCGCCACGCCAGAGAATCTGTTTCCTCTGGAAGGCCTCTGGAAGGCCCTTTCTCCTAAACACAAGAAAAACTGTAACACCATGTAAAATGCAAATCTCGCTGTAAATATTTTATAAAATTGTTGCATACATCCCAAAAGCTATAGGTCTTAATTGAGAGCAGGCGATTTTTCTAGTCAATATATGGAAATGGAAAATGCTAATTTGTGTTTTTCTACTTATGAAAAACCCTGGAGAACAGCAAGCCACAAATGCACTCACTTTAATATTATAAATATAATTTGGCTCCTCTTTACCATCCCTACAGCCCTGGCTTTTATCTCCCTGTGGCTGCAGGAGGAGAGAGGGAGAGTCGCTTTCACAGCCTCAGCCGGGAGGACGGCCCCGGAGGGTGGCGGGGGACGGCGGGCACAGGGCTGCGCGCTGCCCCGCCCCCACCCCCACCCCTGGGGGACTGGCAGGCAGGACCATGTGCCAGAAGCACTGCCCAGCTGTTTGCCCCCGAGGGACAGAAGCAGGGGCCAAGGCCAGACCTGTGGCCCTGTGGCTCCTCTCTGCGCTGTTTCGGGGCCCAGGTGGTCTCCTGATTCCCGCGACTGCCTCACCTGACCCGGACACTCCAGCAGCAGCACAAAACAGGCGTGGAGGTGGCCAGGGCAGTTTCCAAACTGCACAGAGAGTGAGCCCGCTGCCAATGCCCCCAGGAGACCGCCCCTCTCCCTGAGGGGACCCCTGCTGCTCCGGGGCTCAGTGCGCCTCCATCTGCAGCCCAGCGCGCGAGGGAGCTCTGCTGTCCACCAAGGTAGCCCTGGCCACAGAGGACTCCTGAGCATTGGAAGCCGGGCAGGTCCACCCTGAGAGGTGCTGGGACACCCAGACACACCCCAGGTGTTGACGGTTTCATAGGAAAAAAACAAAGAATATAAGAAAAAGAAAAAGTAATAATTTTTAGGTTGATTGTATGGCACAATCTAATATTTTAGATACATTGGATGAAATGCATGACTTCGCCTGATTCCTTGTCTTTTTTTATTTTTATTTTTCTTAACGTGGCTAGCAGAACGCTCCCAAGTGGGTTGGCGTGCCACCATCCTGGGACAGCCTCCTGCGCATGCTCCGGCGCACAGTGAGTCGGCACGGCTCTCCCGGGCACTGACGTCAGGAGCCGGGGCTCCGCGGTTCTCGGAGCCCAGGATTCCCGGCATGCGCAAGTCCACTGTTCTAAGGAAGCATGATGGTACCAGAGTCCCTCTCACTGAGGTTTCCAGGTGTCTAACAGGCTCCACCATCAGCCAGAGAACAGGACCCCTGGGCCTGGACTTGCCCACTCCTCAACCAAAAAGAGCTTGGATATTTGGCATACTCAGCCCTCTAACTCATACCTCCTTACTCCACCTGCCCAGGAGCCTCTCAGAGCCACGAAGTGCGTGTCCAGGTGAAACCACTGATAAAAAGGCTCTAATCAATGAGAGCAACCCAGGACTGTGTGGGGCACTTGACACTTTAACCCCTTCATTTCACATATGTATAAACAGAGACTCAGAGAGGTTAAGGAACCTGCATAAGGTCACACAGCAAATGACTGGTAGAACCTGATCTAAATGCAGCTCCTAAGACCTAAGAGCCACAGCTCATAAACAACATGAAACTGAGATGGCTTTTGCTGCACTATTCCCCACAGTTCCAAGTCAGCAACTACCCAAATCTCCAGCAAAGGCAAAATGCAAAAATTTGAGCATATTCATATAGTGCAATAAAGCAGAACAAACCACATATATACAAACCACATGCATGGATCTCACGGACTAGATGTTGAGCTAAAGGAACTGGAAAGAAGACTCCAGACTGAGCCCATACAGACAGCATTCAGAAGCAGGCAAAGCTCAGCCATGGGGGGACATTCGGAAGCACGGATGCCCTTTGTGGGGTGGGGCTGGGGAAGGATGGCTTGCCTATGCGGGGTACACATCCGTAAAAAGGGATCCCACCAGGCAGTAAGAGCTGCACCTTTCACTGCATGTAAGTGAAGTCCCCATGAACAGAAAGCACTGCCAGCTAGGAAAGAGCCAAGACCCTGCTCTTGGGGCAGCTGTCCCACCAGGACATGGTGAGTCCCTGCAGCCCTTCAGGAACTGTCCCCAAAAGCCGAGCCAGCAAGAGCCCCTAAACTGACCTCAGATCTCCAAAATGTGGGACAGACGGGCGAAATCCTGGTCTTGAACTGTTTTCCAAGTCAAGAAGCGACAGGCGCGGCCCCCACAGTCCAGGCTCAGCAGGGGACGGCCAGCACAGCCCCCCTCTCGTGGGCAGCAGGAAGGGAGCCGGCCGACATTTATGACCCGCCAGCAGCGAGATTGACTGCCGGACTCCTTGCCCACACTGAGCCATTAGCTGGTAATGGCCCCGAAGGCTCCCCGGCCACAGGCCCGGGCCAGGCGCTCGGGCTCCGACACCAGAGATACTAATGACTACCACATTGCCGAAATAAATCATCCCGCGCAGAAGGGGCCCGCCGGCCTGGCGGCTTCCGAACTCCATTTCACGAATTTCCCCCAATACTCAGTTGCCCGGGCCAGGGGGTTCTAGGGAGGATGCACGGTCGGTGAATTTCTCTGATATGGTGTTTTTCAGACTGAAGAAGAAAACTGGGGACGTGACCCTGGGCAGCTCCACAGGACTCCACACAGCGGGGATTTGGAGACGGGCACAAGCCTTGTCTGAGGCTCACTCAGGCACTCGAGAGTCCAGGCGATGGTACAGGACCACAAGCCTGTCCAGGGAACTCTGTGCCTCTCCATAGATGCTCCACACATAAGGGGCCCCAAGCTGCACAGGACACATGGCACGGTGCTTGGGCACAAGCCGGCCCAGCTCCGACACCAGCTGGCAGTGAGACCTTCCACAGGTCACCTGGCCTCCATGGTCATTCATTTCCCCATCGGTAAATGGAGGCAATGAGGGCCTCCCTCTGGGCTCTGATGTGAGAATCAGGCGCTCGGCACAGGGCTTGGCACATCTGTGATCACCATCGCTGCGGCCACAGTCCCATCAAAACTCAACAGTGGTCAGAGAGAAACCCGGTTACCCCCGTCAAATGCTCCTCCACCAAGTCAGCACTCCATGGTCGGAGCTGGGCTGCAGGAGGGGTTGACTTGCTCGAGGCCACAATGCCCTTCAGGGAAGACAGGCTGGCACCGGGCTGTGTCTGCTCCCAGGTGTCACTGACCGCACAGGGCTCTGTCCAGGGCAGCTGTGGGCAGGCAGGGGAGACTTCCAGGCTTCCCTTGATCCCAGATGGTAGGGGCCCAGTCTCGGGGGTAAGGACCCAAGGGCAGGACTCAGGAACCGAGGGACAGCAGACCGGCACCCTCCGGGTCTGTCTGTGGGAGGCAGAAGCCCAGGGCAAAGGGAACCAAGGCAGCCTCCCCAAGGCTCCCCACCAAGTCCCGAGTCCTCCTCTCCCTCCCTGGCACTACTCTCCTCTCTGGTGGCTCTAGAATCCTCATATAAACCTCATATTTTGCTGTGGTCTTGGTCCAGATCTGAATCAACTCTGGTCCTAGCACTGAGTCTTACATAC
The DNA here is from genome assembly GCF_902686455.1 of Sciurus vulgaris. Classification (NCBI taxonomy): domain Eukaryota; kingdom Metazoa; phylum Chordata; class Mammalia; order Rodentia; family Sciuridae; genus Sciurus; species Sciurus vulgaris. The sequence goes on along the minus strand of NC_136478.1, from coordinate 34,328,008 downwards.
AGTTGGTACTCAATTATTGTTTGGATGGGATTCCATTTCTAAGTCATAATGCTACCCCAGCCTTGGTTCTTCCAGCTTCCTGCCCTGGACCAGAGATGCCCTGTTCTCAATCTCACTCTCTAGAGGTCCCAAAACAACCACAGGAGGGGCGGGGGTGAGGTCCAGCTCATCACTGCCTCTGTCAGGAGGGCCTCCCTGACTGCTCCAGGCCACTCCCAGAGTGCCCTTCTCTTGGACAACCAATCCTACCCAGGCTGCACATCCCCAAACGGCTCCTGGAAGGCAGGGTCTTGGGAGGCCCGCTTCTCCTCCCCCTCCTCCTCCTCTCCTGGCTCTGTGCTGCCTCGGCACAGGCCGGGCATCACAGGAGAGGATGCCCACGCCGGGCAGGCCAGGCTGCGTGTGGAGAGCGGTCAGGAGGGGCTGCGCAGGGCAGCGCATGGTGCAGGCGGGGTGCACAGAGTGGGCTGGACAGTGAGGAGCAGGCGCAAACCCAGCCGCCCCACCAAGGGTCGTGCCAGGAAGCAGGGCCCAGGCAGAGGACTCCTGCGCGAGGTCCAGGCCCACAGACAGGGTGCGGACCACATTCCTCCTCCGCGCTGCACGGTTCCAGCTACAGGAATCGCTCCTGCCGATTCAAAACCAGGTCAGAGAAAAGCGGCTCTCGTTTCCGGCAGGGGTGAGCGCGCCTCCCGGGGAGGGGCTCCGCAAAAGTCTCCAAACCGAGCAGCGAGACAAGTGGGAACCAAGCCTCATTCCCTCGGTGGCCCCGCGGCTGCCAAAATTACTGACAAACTGACCTACAAAGAGAGTTTCTATTTTGTGAGCAAACCCCAAAGGTTAACAGCAGAGCCGCCGGCGGGTGAGCAGCACGGAGCGGAAGCTTCCCCAGCAGCGCCCGCCTGGTGCCCGGGCATTCGGCTTCGCGGAGAGGCGGGTCCCTGAAATGCCAAGGAGAAAGGGAGGACGAAAGGGGAAGGCAGAGGACCCGAGTCCATCATGGAAGTTCAAGATCACTACCACCGCCGAGGTCGGCCTGAAAGGACCTCTAGCAGGGCCAGCATCTAGAGCATAATGTGAAATGATGTCCCCTAGTGGTGAGCAGTGTACAACCTGCACAACCTTACTCTGCAGCCCTGAGTCCTGTGAGGTTCCTGCCACTCAAAGAATCTTGCCTTGATATAACACAGGCTCCATGGGCATGTGACCTGTATAGCCACACAGGTGCCCAAATTTAGAAGGTCCTTGCCTGTGGTTGAATTCCATGGTGCTGTTACTATCTTTAAACTCTTGATAATTCTAACACAGGCCTTCACTTTGTCATTTTGCATCAGGAGAGTGAACTCGTGGCTGAATAATATATACAAAGATGTCAGAAAGTACTCAGCCTCCTTTCTTCCTCATCCTGCAAGTTGTCCCACTGTGGCTAGCCAGGAACAGAGGCAGAGCTAAGGAAGCCCTGGGGATGGGTAAGGGGACAGGGGTGCCAGAAACTCCAAAGCCGAGTCCTAATGCAGGATGGAGCTTTTGATAGTAAGGAGCCCACCAGAGACGAAGGGCCCTGGGGTTTTCTGGAATGTGAGCTGCGAGAACATTGCCTGGATTCGGCAGTGGGTGAACGCCGAAAAGCAGGTCATAGGATACATGCAGGCAGGCAGGAAACAGGGCCACCGTCAGCAGCTGCGGGCTGGGCACCCAGGTCCCCCACCACCGGCCCTCAGTGCAGACCTTGCAAAGCACCTGTGGCCACTGCCGGCTCAATCGTGTGCATGGCCATTGGGGACAGAGGGTACACCACGTGGGTGGGGAGCTCAGCGTTCCTGAGGGCTGTCTGCCCAGGCCATCCACCAGGACAGGCCTGACATAGCCACTGCCAGCCCTGGTCATGACGTGAGGTGGGAGGCCAGCGTGCAGCTTCCAGGCCTCCTCCGTGAGTCTTCCAGAAAGCACCAACTGAGGAAGCAGAACCAAGCACAGCTCCCTGGCCTGTGTCCCCACTCTGGGCCATTCCCATCCAGGTGGCCCAGGGGCACCTGCATGGGACATGTGCATCACCACACTGCCATGTGAGGAGCAGTGATCTAGTGGCCTCGCTTCCGTCAATACTAAAGACACCGTCACCTCAGGAGGGATGGAAACCTCTACTTCTGGATCCACAAAAGGGGCATCTGCGCAGCTCCTGCCCCAGCTCAGCTCCAGCGCAGACACGTCACTCAAACCTTGCTCCTCCCCCTGCTTCCCACGCTCAAAGCCAGCCCTCTGCTCCTCAGTCTGCGGGATCTCCCAGCCCCAAGACCCAGAGCTCTGTGCTGCAACCCGCCATGTCCGACCACCAAACACCAGGAGTCATCTGTGTCCCTGTTCCTGGGTCCCACGCCCTCCACACTGACAGCTGTGCTAAAGCTGGCTTTCCCGTTGCTGACCTGCCTGCCCACCTCCCCAGCTCCTGCAGAACAGGACCAGTGCAGGACAACAGCAGAAGAGGAAGAGGACCCAAGCCTGGGACCCCAGGGAAGGGGACGGTATGTTAGGCGTGTCCGCTTTGACCTTGGATGCTGCCTCCCTTGATCCGAGGACTCCAGTGCCCACAATAGTCCACTGCTCTTCCCTGCTGTAGAGGGTAGGGAGAGTTTCAGAGTGGTCCTCCCCTTGGGTCTGAGCCCCCAGGCTCCCACCGTCCCAGCTCCAAGGTTCCCACTGAGCTCCTGGCCCCATCGGCAGCAGGCACAGTATAGATTAGAATTCCCCAAACTTCTCTCAGGATCCAAATCCTAGGGGTACGGGGACAGGATGCACACTGACTGCACAGAATCCCGGGACCCTCCCCTGGAAAGCTCTCACTCAAAAGAGGTCAATTTAGGAGCTTTGATAAATGAATGACTGAGACCATGCATGTAAAGTGCACTCAAGTGTTTCATGAGGGAGATAAAAGAGAGAACATGAGTATGAGGTGGGTTGAATTGCCATCCCAGCCTCTGGTCAGCTGTGTGTCCTTAGGCAAGTATCTGTACCTCTCTGAGCCTCAACTTCTGATGAGTAAAATGAGTCATTTAGTCAGAAGCTTCCAGCTCTGACTTTGACTTCAGCAGAGTATCAAGACCATCCAAACACTGTTCTTAACACAGAGCATACCAGCTCTCCCTGAAACAGAGCCTATCCCACCTCTTTCCCAAAACAGACCCTTGTCCACCAAGGCCCTGGACCCACCTCTGATCCAGAGAGGGACTGCTCTCCTTTGGAAGAAGGAAAAACTATTTTTAAATAAATGAAACCTTCTGTTCTGCATTAACCCTGGAAGACTGAACTGGGCCAACGTACCTTTTCCACTTGCACCTCACTTGCTAAAAAACCAGGCATTCTGGAAAATCGTCATTTTCAAGGCCAATGAGGGCTGACAGGGTTGACTGACAGGTGTCAGTTTTCAGCTCACAGCTTAACAGAAGCCACCGGGCAGGGAACAAAGAACTAACAGGAACTTTCCAAACTGCCTCATGCTGAAAACAGGAGGTGCGGAGTCCTCACAAAGGCCTGCTCTCAGCCTCTGCCCAGGAACAGGGGGGACAAGAAAAGCCCAGCAAATCCGAGGCTGCTGCCACGAGGGCGCCAGGAGGATGAGCAGGAGCTGGATGGAGCGGGAGGGCTGCTGTCGGGCTGTGTGGCGCAGCTCAGGAATGAGGGGAAACAGGGCAGTGCAAGGAACTCATCCACAGAGGGAAACGCACAGGGAAAAAGAGAAATAAACTTCCCACAGGAACGTCGCGGCCGGCCGGCCTTTCCAGAAGAAAGGAGACTGGGCCAGAACCCGCCTGACGCCAGTGAGCAATACATAGCGCACACAGGAATTTAAATCACTCCACTGAAAAGAAATAGTAAATACTTAAAGTGATGAATTTGCCCATCACCCCAGGGGATCATTACAAGATAAGGTATGCATGCACGTATCCAAACATCGCCTTGAAACCTACAAATTGCTACAATTCTTATGTGTCAACAATTTTAAAGAGAGAGAGAAACTGGCTTTAAAAGGAGGCAGGGGCTGCATGCGAAGCCCGCGGTTAGAACTTGGTAAAGCTTGCTAGGAGGGTGTGGAAGAGAATTACCATACAGTGTACGGTAACGCGCACGGTTGATATGCAAATGTTTAGCAACCCCTGCGCCAGGGTCCCAACTCACCTGGATCATCGCTAGCTATCAGGTGGTGGCCCCAAGGGACTGCGAGTTAACCTGTAGGTGGTGGATGTAGGGCCCAGGCTCCTGCGGGAGGACCTGCAGGCAGGGCTCAGGGTACACCCTGGGCCACCAGGTTTAACAAACAGCATAGAGGTGCTAGGACAGGCCAACTAAATATCTACCCTGTACCACTGAGCGCAGGCCACCAGGACGGACCAGGAACGGGACAAGAACATCGCCTGACAGCCTTTTCTCTGCTCTGTTGATTCTGGCTGAGCCGTACCCCTGCCATTCCAGAAGTTTCCCAAGTCTCCGAGTAGAGAAGCAGAGGTTGCAGGAGCCACACAAAGGCCATCTGAACCGGAGCAGTGCCGGCCAGGAGGGGTGCTGGCCAGAAGGAGGGGCTGCCCTGGAGGAGGAGGCCCAGACAGACATCTGAAACCAGATTCTGGTCCTGATGCTGCAGACAGAAGCCCCAGAATGTTTTGCAGTGAGATGTTCCATCTTTTTTTCTTACTAAAATGGATTTTAAAGGCACCTGCTGGGCGAGTCGAAGTCCTTCATGCAGGCAGTGACTGAGGATTTTTTTCCCCTTCTTCTTTAAGGAAGCTACTCCTTATTAGAAATACTTCATTGAAACCTCACTCAGAAGGGCTTGGGGGGCTCCTGTACAGTGAAGGGCGGCTCGCTATAGCCAACAGGCCACAGAATTCAGAGATGTGGGGAGATAAAATGAGCCAAGGCTGGACCGGGAACCTCAACTCTGGATTCCATTAAGGGTTCACAGTATCAGTGGGAACTTCCCCCCCAGTAGTGGGGATTGAACCCCGGGATGCTTACCACTGAGCTCCATCCCCAGCCCTTTTTTATTTTTTATCTTGACACAGAGTTTTGCAAAGTTGCCCAGGCTGGCCTTGAACTTGCGATTCTCTTGCCTCAGCCTCCCCAGCAGCTGGGTGTGCATGTTCATGTTTGAGGGGAATCTAATCCTAACCAAGAAGCTAGGGGCAGATTATGAAAACCAAAATGGTTTCTGGAAGCCAAATTCGTGCTAGTTTCTTATATTTCCACCAGCCCCCAAAACCTTAAAAGAGCAGCCTGAGTAACTGTCTTCCCAAAGAAAAAGGGTTGGGCAGCAGGGTTGTTTCCATCATCAGAAATTAAGAATAATTCTGCTGCTTAATAGGTCCATAATTAATTCACACGTTCAACTGTTAAGTCCAGAAATATGTTCATGTTGACAATATGCACTCGATGCTTCAAAAACAATCTGTTATGTTTTTATTTGCCTCTCAATCTCAGAAACGACACAACTTTCCAAAATCTTTCCAAGTGATACGATGCTACTACAGCTTCCGGAGACCCCTCCTGTGGAATGAGGCGGCGACTCGGAATGCCCAGTTGGGCAAAATGGCGATCACCCATGAACCATGGACTCTTCCAGTTCTCCCAACGGCTTCCAGTCCTCAGCTCCACGGCAGCTCATTCTGCCACCACAGCTCTCCATACTGGGTCAGTGGGCCTCCCCTCAGCCCTCTGCTACCAAGAATGGTTCACATGTGCCCAGCTCCTGGCACAAGCCAACAGCACACCGACATGACATGTCACCAAGGACCCCTCCCTGGCTAATCTGCCTCATTAGCCCCTAGAAGAATAAAGTCAGAGTGAGAAGGATCAGTGGAGGGAAGGAAATAAAAGATCATGCTAGCAGCAGGTTGAGGTCCCACGAGTGTCCACTTTTATACTGAGAACTGCAGGGCTGAGTTTGCAACTGCACAGGCAGGCGAGTCAGAGGCCTGCACAGCAGGCCATTCTCCACCATGTGAGAGAGGATGGTGGGGAGGGCTGGGGCTCAGAAGGAGAGTGCCTGCCTGCCAACATTGCAGGAGGCCCTGGGTTTTGATCCCAGCACAGAAAACATAGGAGGAGAAAAAGAAGAGGAAAGTGGGAGGAGGGGCCCGGAAATGGTCCTGGTTGGGGCAAGTGGAGCCAAGACATGGGACAAGTCCTAGGATCCAGTAGGTGACACAGAAGTTGCTGTGGAATAAAATGAACTTGTCCAGATATCCCTGAGGCTCTTTGTTGACAATTTAGCTTCTAGATTATTCTCATGGATATATTTTTCCATTTTCCTCTGGCTAAGTACAACTAATAACCCTGGACATTACATATGGAAGAAACGTAAGAAGATTCTGAAAAGTAGAGAGAAGAAAGCAGACCAGCCAGGGACATCAGGATCCAAGAACTGACATGCAGTGAGGACCCTGGCCTTGTTTTTGTCCTCATATGTCCCAGACTTAGAGCTGAAAAAGCTGGCAATTCAAAAACACCACAAAAGATTTAAAAAGAGAGAAAAAAAAAAAAAATAGTGCCTCAACTAAAGCCTCCTCTCTAACCAAAAGACCAGGAAAGGGCTTTTCCTGGAAAACATTAAACTTAAAGACTATAACAGCTCTGCTCTAGCTGAGCTCCCCAGGATAAAACTGTGGGCCCCACCGCCATTCATTCCAGCTAAGGCTGAATGGGGAACACAGACTCCCCGCTGGCAGTGCTTAATGAGGCACCCAACACCCCTCTGCCCACTCCCATTAAATTACTGTCAGGGAAACCTAGGAGGGAGCCAAGATGTTCAGACCTGCAGAGCGGTAACAAGGCCCCTCCCACGGTGGCAGCAGACACCATAAAGGGAGCCCAGCCTTCCACCCCACCCACTGTAGCAAAGGAGCCCTACCCACCCTCCTACTGTCAGTGGAGGTCAAAGTGGGGCAGGAAAGAGACACTCCTACCTACCATTGCCAGTCAGAGAGGAATCAGTGGGGTCCTAGTAGGGAGACCACCCTGAAACTCTACCCGTACCCGGCAGCAGCAAGATGGCATCTGCACTCCTCTGTGCTGAAGCAGTGTCAGAGGAAATTGGCTGAAACAGAAGGTTTAAAGAAGACCCAGAATTTCACTAGATAATACATAAAATTTAAAGACTTCAATAAAAAGTCATCCCTGGGGCTGGGACTATAGTTTGATTGGCAAGGCCCTGTGTTCAATCCCTAGCACTGCCAAAAAAAAAAAAAAAAAAAAAAAAAGAAAGGTCATCCCTGGGGCTGGGGGTGTAACTCCTTGTTAGAGCACATATTAAGCATGCATGAGGCCCTGGGTTCCATCCAAGGACCACCCAAAAAGAAATAAATCACCCACTCTACGAAGAACCAGGAAGATGGCAAATTGAATGGAAAAAAGTCAATCAGTATATGATAAAATTGAAATGACAGTATTGTTAGAATTATCTGACAAGGAATTTTTAAAAGCCATTATAAAAATGCTTTGACAGGGCTGGGGATACAGCTCAGTTGGTAGAGTGCTTGCCTCACAAGCACAAGACCCTGAGTTTAATCCCCAGTACTGCCAAAAAAAAAAAAAAAAAAGCTTCAGCAAACAATTACAACATCCTCTAAACAGATGGAACAATATAAATCTCAACAAAGAAATAGCTTTGGTAAAGAAATAGAAGATAGAACCCTAAATGTAATTTTTAATGAAAAAGAAAAACTCAATGAACAGGTTTAACAGCAGAAGGGAAGAGTTAGTGGAATAGAAACAGAACAATCAAGATGATTCAAACTGAACCAAAAGAGCAAATAGATTGGGGCAAAAAAGTGAACAGAGTCTCAAAGATTGGTAGGACGATAACATTCATATGATCCTGATACCCAGAAGGACACAAGAAAAGCACAGCTGAAAAAAAAGTACTGGGGAAAAAAAAAAAAAACAGATAAAAAAAAAAAAATCCCAAATTGGCAAGAGATATAAAACTATGCAAGAAACTGAGTGACTCACAAAAGAAAGAAACCCAAAGGAATCCATACCAAGACACATCATAATCAAATTTCTGAAAATGAAACAGAGGAAAAAGCTAGAAATTTTGAAAGCAGCTAGAGAAAAAAAATGGCACCTCATCTTCAGTGAGAAAATAATTTGGAAGACAGCAGATGTTTTCATTGGAAACTATGAAGGCAAGAAGGAAATGGAACGAAATTTCCAAGTGTGGAAAGTAAAGAATGGTCAATACAGAATGCTATATCTAGCAAACATATCCTTCAAAGAGGAAGAAAAAGAGAACAGCTTCTGTAGAGGGGTTAAAGATGGTGGCAGTGCTGGGAGAGTTGGGCGAAGGTTTTGTGGTGATCAAGGGGCAGAAGGGAGTCAGGTCGCTGTCTGGGCTGATAGCCTGTGTTAATGTTACAGGTCCATTATGGATACAGAATTTGAGGAGCTGAGAGATGCTGACCTTGGGCTTCTTTCATCTCCTATCATTTGGCCATAGTCATACATCCATATAAGTGCTTCTCTTGAGACTCTTCCAAGATGGGAGAAGAAGAAGAAAATTGTTGATCCTCCACAACTACCTGGAGAACCTCAGAGACCAGCACTGAGTCTACCTCAGAGCAAGCCCAGTGCCTAAAACACATTCACCATCATGGCTGAGGTTGCTCTGGGGTCACAGAGGTTTATTGCTATTATTTTTACACATTGGTGGAAGGACCCCAGCTCTACCTGAGGCACTGAGGATGGTGGTCACCCATGCCGTGGAGTATGTTAGAGCTTCACAGCCAGACCACCGTTCATACACTGTGATGGGAAGGTCATACTCTAGAATGCACACATTTTGCCACTTATTTTTTTTAAGTAAAAATTATAGGCATGCTTTCAAAAAAAAAAAAAAATGAAGAAAAAAATCAAGATATCCTTAGACAAAGGAAAACTACAAAAATATGTCACCAGAAGACCTACCTTAAATGGTCAAAGGAAATTCTCCAGACAGAAAGAAAATGATAAAAGAGTGAAATATGGAATGGATACTAAGGCAGGCCATAGCAAGGGTCATAAAACAAATGTCAACATTACTTAAAAGTATTGAAATCATACAGTGATTTTTCTAATCATGATGGAATTGAACTAGAAATTAATGATAGAAGGATTATGGGAAAACCTCCAAATTCTTGAAAACCAAATATCATACTTCTACCTAATAAGAGACCAAAAAACAAGCTCAAGAAAAAAATTTAAATACTTTAGCATAAAAACACAACTGTGACATTAAATTTATGGGAAACAGCTACATCAATGCTAAGAGGGAAATTTATAGTACTAGATGCTTAGAAAAGAGAAAAGTCTCAAATCAACAGCTTCCATCTCAAAGGTTTAGACAAAGATGAGCAAAGTACATGTAAAGCAAGAAGAAGGAAAGAAATAAGATCAGATAGAAAATCGTGAAATTGAAAACAAAACTGAAAATCAGTTAAACAGTTATTTGAATCAATAAAATTGACAAATCTCTAATGAGACTGAAAGAGAAGAAACAGAGCACCAATATTAGGAATGAGATTGAGGCCATTTTGATAGACCCTGTAGACATCAAAAGGATCACAAGGGATCATACTATGAGAGCTACATACATAAATTTGGCAGATTAGAAGAAACTAATTCCATGGAAAACAAACTACCTAAATTCACACAATATGAAATAATTTGAATGCCCTATAACTAGTAAGGAAACTGAATTATTCATAATTTAAAACTTCCTGAAGGAAATTTCCAGACCCAGGTTGTTTCACTGGGTAAATTCTAATGAAGGTTGAAAGAAGACTTGATGTCAATTCTACACAATTTCTTTCAGACAATAGAAGGGCAAGGAGCACTTCTCAATTCATTTTAAAAAACCAGTACTACCTGGAGGACAATCCTGACAAAGACAGAAGAAAAACAGAAGAAAACTTTGGACCACTATTCCTCATAAATATGGACACAAAATCCTCCACAAAATATTAGTGAATAGAATGTGAAAATAATTAGCAACATATAAAAACATTAGCAACATGCCCAAGTATAGTGGGTGCCAAGGCTACAAGGCTGGTTCAACATTTGAAAATCAGTCATCACATTAATAGACTAATGAAGAAAAATGACAAGATCACAACAATAGATACAGTAAGGAAAAAACAAATGGATAAAATCCAACACCTATTTATGATTTAAAAAAAAAAAAGGAATAGAGGGGAAGTTCCTGAATTTGATAAAGATTATCCACAAGAGATCTGTAGTGGATATTGAACTTAATTATAAAAGACTAAATGCTTTCTCCCTAAGATCAGAAACAAGACATGAATCTCCACTGTCACTTCTCTTATTCAACGTGGCACTAGAAGGACTAGCTAGAGCAATAAGGCAAGAAAAGGAAATGAAGGGCGTACGGATAGGAAAGAAATCTATTTAAGACTCTCCCTGTTTATAGATCATGTGACTGTCACCCAGAAAATCCTACAGAATCTACATACACACACACACACACACACACACACACACACACACACACACACACCCATACAGCTAAGGGAGGTGAACAAAGTCCAAGGATACAAAAACACACATTCAAAAACCAACTGTGATTCTCTATGGTAGCACTAAACATATGAGCACCAGAATTAACATATCATCCCATTAAATTGCTACAAAAATGCAAAGAAATATTTAGATAGCCTATATGTTAAAAACCAAAAAATAATGACCAATGAAATCAAAGATCTAAATAAATGGAGAGATATACCACGTGAATGAATTGGAAGGCTCTACAGAGTCAAGACGTCAGTTCTCCCTAAACTGATATACACATTTAACACCATTCATAACAAAATTACAGCAACAACTTATGTAGATATAGACAAAGATTATTCTAAAATGTATATGGAAAATAAAGGAAGTGAGATAGCTAAAGCAATCTTAAAAAAGAACTACCAGTATACTCGATTCAACAATTTATTCTATAACTGCAGTAATCGAGACTGTCATAGAGCCAGAGGCATGGACACTGATCAATAGGGCCCCAAAACAGACCCAACAAAAAATATGCTAAAATGGTACTTGACAGAGGTGCGAAAAGAATCCAGAGGGGGACCCAGAACCTCTTCAACAGACGATACAGGAGCAACTAGAGATTTGTAGGCAAAAGAAAACAAAAACAAAAAAACCCCCAAAACTTCAACCCCGCAACTTACGTCTTACCCCTTATAAATTTACTCAATTTTTCTGATTGTACATACTGTAGGATCACATCAGTCATGCAGCCATATATGTACACCAATGTGATCCTACAGAATGTACAATCAGAAAAATGAGAAATTATACTCCATTTAGGTATGATTTATCAGAATGCATAAATGCATTCTACTGTCACGTTTAAAAAATGTCTTTAAAAATTTACTCAAAATGCATCATGGACTAAAGCATGAAATGTAAAAACTATAAAATGTTTAGGGAAAAAAAAAAACAGGAGAAAATCCTTTGGGATGTTAGCAAAGAGTTCTTAAATTTGGCACCAAAGGTATAACCCTTAAAAGGAAAAACTGATAATCTGAACTTCACAAAAATTAAAAACTTAAAATGAATGACACTCGGCAGAAGCTCCTGTTAAGATGAAATGACAAGCTGGAGACGAGGAAAATATTTGCAGATCACAAAACTTACAACGGACTAGTATCTAAAAGAAATCAAGAACTCTCAAAATTCAGCAGTCGAAAAGCAAACAATCCGATTAGAAAAAGGGCAAAAGATATACGAAGAAACCTTTCATCAAGGAGGATGAGCAGATGGCAGATAAGCCCATGGAAAGATGTCTCAGCATCATTAGTCATCAGGGAAATGCAAATTAAAACTGCAACGAGATACCACCGCACACCTCTCAGATTGGCTAAAATAAAAAACAGGGACAAAACCAGTGCTGGCGAGGTTGTGGAGAACTAGCTCTCTCCAAGGCTGGTGGAAACAGAACAGACTCTGGAAACACTGTGTTGGTTTCTTAAAAAAAAAAAAAAAAAAAAAAATCAAACCAACTCCGAAGTCCGACAGACCCAGCAATCGCATTCCTGGGCACTTATTTCTCCCAAAGGTAATGGAACCTTATATACAATCCCAAGCATGTAACATTCTGGAAAGGACAAAGCTGTAGAAAGGGAGAGCAGTCAGTGGTCTCCTCTGGGTGAGGTGGGAAGTGGCCGTGGCTATCACAAGGCAACGGGAGGGATTCCCGTGGCGGCGAAAACCTTCTGCAGCTTGACGGCCTTAGTGTCGATATCCTGGTTATGACACCGTGTTCTAGCTCTGTGAAATGTCACCATTGGGGAAACTGGGTAAAGTATAGAGAGGACTGCTGTGAATCTGCCTGTGAATATACAATTAACAAAAAGCTTATTTTCGGGCCAGGGATGTAGCTTGGCGATAGAGTACCTGCCTAGCACGTGCGAGGGCCTGGGGTCAGTTCAGAGAAACACATGTGAGCATGCACATGCACTCCTATGCATACACACACACAGTTTATTTTCTTTAAGCTAAAAATCTTAAAGGAGCAAATAAAAGACCACACAGACTACAAAAGAAGGGAAAGGGACACCATTGCTCTTCACAAGGTAACTGGCCTGAGGAGCAGGTACATGCGGGATGGCCAACTAAATTTAAACTTCATATAACCAGAAATAATTTTTAATAGGCCCCGTGTAACACTGTAGACATGCAGCTGTCCTTCACAGAGGGTTGGACCCAGGACCCCCATGATACCAAAGTGCGCAGATGCTAGCAACCCTTATTAAAAAAAAAAAAAAAAAAAAAAAGGCACAGTATTTGCGTAGAATCTCCGTACCTCTCCTATCTCTTTTAACACATCTCTACCTATCGTACCTAAGGCGACATGAATGCTATGTAAATAGTTGCTAAACCCGAGTGTTTGGGAATGATGACAAGAAAAAAGTCTGTGCATGTTCATTACAGATGCAGATATTTCTCTGAATATTATCAAGCTGTGGTTGGTTTCATCCATGCAGAACGGAAAGATGCAGAAGGCTGGCTGTACTTATACTAAAAAATCACTCGCCCATTTGAAATTCAAATTTAACTAGCCATCCTGTAGTTTCAGTTGCTAATCTGGAAACTTAAGAGGGAAGGATGGGACAGGAAGAGTCTAGAGCAGAGACAGGGAGAAGCAAGAGAAAGACCCGGAGACAGAAGCCAGGGGGACGGGCGAAGAACCACCCAGGGAGACTAAGGTGGCCCAGGTTGGCAGTGCCACATTACAGAGGGCAGGCAGAGAGGCTGGGCAGAACTTACAAGGAGCATCACCCAATTATTCCCATGCCGGCCCCTCGGCCTTTGCACTGCCATCTGGTCTTACTCTCCCTTAAGGGAAGGGAATGCCGAGGGGCAGCTATAGCATCCAGGTCTTAGATGGTCTTGCATTGGACAGAAATCTACAACGCTGTCAGATAAAACTCTGTTCTCAGCCTGAAAGTCACCTTCCAGAGAGTCTGCTGCCGGCCATCGGATCTTACTCCACTCCCACACATGGATGTGACCCCCCCGCCCCTTGTTTTCTTCCCCCTACCTGTCACTCTCTGACATAATCAGGATTTCTCATTTGTCTTCTTGTTGCCTCTTGTCGGCTCTTTGCTCAGCCCTAAGCTCAGGATCACAGTCTTGCTGGCTGTGACATCCACAGTCAGTGCCCTGCACACTGAGGGCCCGGCGCTCAAGAAAGAATGAATGCTGAATGAATCAGGAAGCAAATAAAAACCCATTTGATTGGAGCTACTGCTAGGTCTCCCCAGCAGGCCCAGTCCACCTGGAGGCTTGACGGGGCAGAGGGCCGGTCTTCCTCCTTCGGGAGGCCCCTGTGGCATCGCGAGAGCGGCTGAGAGATGGCATCTGGGGCAAGGACCCCATTACCATTATCATGGTAATCTTTCATTAGTCCCCCACGGGAACTGGTGCCACTAATATTGGTATCTACATCATCGAGAACTTCTTTGTGCCAGGCAGTGTGCTGAGTCCTTTTAAATATACTTGAGCTCACTGATCCTCCAAACAGCCCCCAACAGGGGCGTGCGGAGCATCCACTGTCAGTGCCAACCCCCTTCTTGTGGAAAGAGACGCCTGCCTTCTTCTCTAGCATATTCTCCTCATGGCCATGGTTGGAGGGCACCGGCTCCAGGGTGGGCAGGTGATGCTGCTCCCCTCATTGGCTACCAGGATTGGTTCATAAGCAGCTTTCAGGCCCCTCCTGAGGCCAGAGAATCTGATTCTTAGACCTTTGCTGCTGATGAAGAAAGCCCCACTCTGCTAGCACTGCTGGAGGTCAGAAGAGGACATGCCTATGACCAGAGGAGACCACCTGGGAACAAAGGCAACAACGAGCAAAGCAGAGCTGAGCGATGAGAAAAAGAGATGACGAGACTTTGATGGGGCCACTGGATCCAGCCATGCCTGCTACCCAATGTATCCCCACACTTTTCTGTTACAACAACCAATAGTAAATTCTTGTATGCTTCAGCCAGTGAGAGTTGGATGTTTGACTTGCTACTTAAAGAGTCCTACCTGAACTACTTTGTATTATTAACATGATGGTATTTTAAAGCTGAGGAGCTGAAGTATTCAAAGGTTGAGTGACTTAGCCATGAAGTGGCACAGCCAGGAGCCAGCAGCCTGTGCTCCGAATACTGTGTGTCTTTCTTTCTCTTTAACATTGACACCTATGTAAGACCGAGCAAACTGTTGGTGCTTAATAAAAATCTACAGGAGAAACTCAGACTGGTGACTTCCCAAAGGAATTCAGTGTTTAAATTCTCCCATCTTGACCTGGGATTCTGACTGGAGCCCCAGCTCCCATCCTGCCATGTGCCTTTGGGGACTTTCTCCTCTTCTCCCTGCTTCGATTTCCACAGGTAGATGAGCAAGAACGGCAGCAGGCAGGAGGCCTTCAAGACGCACCAGCCAGTGAGAGACACGCCGACTCCTTCAGGCCTGCCACCATCTCCCCACTGGGCCCCGGAACTCACGAGGAAGGGAGACCTGGCTGCTGTCCACAGCCTAGAGCGAGGCTCTGATGTGTCCTAGGTGCTCAGGGCAGAGGAGACCAAGCTCTGGGGCCACTATTGGCCACAGAACCCTTGATGTCTTCTACTGCCCCAATAAATCTTGGCCAGAAACAAATACAGGAAAAGCTGCTTGTGTATCAGCTGCTTGACCTCAAAGGTCACCAACAAAGTCAGTTCAACACCACTGGCCACCAAGCCCCTGGGGAAGTGGGAGCCAGAAGAGGACATGCCTATGAGCCAGTCCAAGCGGGATGGTCCAACCCCGCCCCGCCAGGATGTGCTGCGTGCTCTCCTGCCCTCACTTCCCTCCTTCCTCTTCCCCTTCCTGCTGGCTCTCCCTCCTCAGCCTGCAAACATACTCGGGTCTCTCCCTCTTAAAAGTACGAAGACCTCCTGGAACCCCCGGGTCCCTCAGCTCCTACTTCTCACCCTCCTTTTCAATGTGGGGCCTGGAGAGGCCAGTGGACGCTGCTGGGCCCTCCTCTATCCCTCAACCCTTCCTTCCATTTGCCAGCTCTGACCTGCTCGTGCCCCGGACACAATGACCTGGTCAGGCAGACCCTCCCCAGCCTCCCTCCCAGGGCTCTCTGTGGCTCTGTGGCCCCGCTGCTATTCCTGGGAACATTCTGCTGCCTCGGCACGTGTGACACACGCTCCTAGCTCCCCCAACTTCTCCCGGATGAGCCGGGAGCCACTCCTCCAGCCCAGACCTTTCTCCTGAGCTCCCTGTCCTGGGATCCAACTGTGGGCCAGACACCAATGCTCAGAAATGGACTCGAGCTCACTCGGTGATCAGCCTGTGGGTACAGGGCTCTCAAGGGCACAGGTTCTGAGTCCCATGGCCTGAGCTCAGATCTCCACCCTGGAACTTACTGAGACTGACCCGACACTTTAATCCCCCACATACAAAGGAGGGTGATAACAGAACCTCTCTCCCGGGGTGTCATAAGGGTTAACTGCATTCACACGTGTAGACGGGGAAAGAAAGACCTGGAACTTGGTGAGCCTGGCCAGACAGACTGATGGTCATTAGCACCTTCGTCTTTTTTGCCCCTACAGCTCCTCTTCCAGAATAGTATCATCTCCCATCCATCATACGAAGCTTAGCCACCTGAGACCTCTTTCCTAACTTCTCCCACTCCCAGACCCACTCAACTCCCAAACCCCGCTGATGTCACCTCCTCAATGTCTCTCCGGCCAGCCTCCCAACACCCTCCTCAGCAGCATCCCATTTCCCTCACTATTCTGCCTCACGGTCTGGCCACTCCCACCTCACTCACCTCATAGCAATACTGACCTGCCTACAGTCTCCCGCATGCCGGGCCTCTCTTCTGCAGGATCTGGCTATACTGCTCTCTCTGCCTGGAATCCCTCCCAGCTCACCCTAAGACCCTGATTAGGTGCCACTTCCTCCAGGCAGCTTTCCTGCATGCCCAGATTGACTGGCATGCCTGTCCTCCGAGCGCCCATATCTTAGCTCGTGACATTAGAGTGAACTTGTAAATTAGCATCCACCCACCCCAGCTGGGCTAGCGTGCCGTGGCTCACAGCCCTGAAGGATTATAATCACATTGATGGAACATGAAGTGACGAGGTTCCTGTTAGGGAAAAACCCAATTACAGAGGCTCCCCTGCTCCTGCTTAAAAATAACATACACATATAAAAAGAACTCAGAAAAATGAGGTTTTAAAATTCAGAACCGATGGATTCTCCATGGCCCAAAGTGCTCAATCAATAGCTTCCTCAAAGGCACCAGTGGGATCCAAAACCAGGGAAACTGAGACCTTTTGGCGAGCTCTCTCACCTGGCAAGATTTCAGCAGGGTGACTATGTCCCAGTTTGGAAGTTTGGTGAGGGACAGGGGAGGGGAAGGAAGAGGGAGGAGGGGGAGGAAAAGCAGTTGGATTAAAGGCTGTCTGTACAGTCCTGTTATTCCGACAGACCAACTCCAGCACCTGAAACAGACCTCCAGGGGCAGGAGACATTTTTATCACATACCAAGGATAGACAGGTGTTTGGGTCTGGTGTCACCGAAATCAAAAGCCCGACATGGCGCGTTCAGCAGCATGTGCTCAGGCAGAGAGGAGGCAGGAGCCCCCTGCCCCGCTTTCCTACTGCTCTTCACTTCCGCTATTTCAGAGCCTTCGTCTCTCCCTGGTGTGAGGGGGAGACACTGATCTCCACCATATCTTTCCCCTAGACCAGCCACCACGTCCTCTATCATGCGGGGTCTTCTGCGGGGTCCCAGCTGCAGTGAGAAAGGGGTTCCAGATCTGCAAGGAATAGTTGGACCCCGTCTCCAGGAAAGGGTTTCCCCGCTCTCTCTCTCGGTCACTCCCTGTCTCTTCTTCAGCCTGTATATGTTTCTCTTTGTCTCTGTATCTCTGTGTCGCTGTCTCTCTCTCTGTCTCTGTCTCTCTGTATCTTTGCCTACATCTTCCACTCTGTCTCCATCTCTCTGTCTCTCACATACATACCCCCAACTCCTTCCAGGTGCATGAGGGGAAGGATGGGGTAGGGAGGTGGAAGGGGAACAGGCCAGTGCTGGGGCATTTTAAAGGCCTAAGCAAGGGGCCAGAGGCTGATCCTCCAAATTCCCCTTTTTTCTCCCATTTTTTTTTTTTTTTTTTTTTTGCCCCTGACAGAAAAGCCCAGCCTGTGAGGGACGCCCAGGGACAGGGACCAACATGACCAAGAAAGGTTGTGACTAATGCCCCACTGGGAGAGGCCTGGCTCTTGCCTGGCAGCCCACCAGAGTCCAAGGACAAAAAATCCTATTGAGATTCCCTGAGGACGATCCTTTCCCAGTCTCGCCTTCCCTGGCCCCCATGCTGAGTCAGCCTAGAGACCAACCTAGCAAATTTGTTATCTCAAGGACAAGTTCTCAGACCCCCAGCCAGCCAACCCGCCAGCCAATGCCCAAAGCGCAGAAAAGACAGTGGTTCTCTGCCAGTCAGGGGAAGGCAGGACACCCTGGGGTCTCCAGGTGCAGGCCAGAGTGGCGTCCCAAGTACTCTAGGGGGCCAGTATGCAGGCTTATACACACATGTCACCACCTGTGGGAAGACACAGGCTCCTCCCTCCCCAGCCCTGCGGGGCATCCTACCTCTGAGCCAAGCCCCCCACAGCCTCCTTAGGCTCTCCTCAGGTGGGGGCCTCCTGCAGAGCCCAGAGGGGGGAGCGTCTTCCCCGAGTCTTAGGTGGGGGACAGGAAGGCTGGGGGGCTGTGGGAGAAGGTAGGCAGGGATGGCTGGGCGGAGCCACGTTGTCCCAGCAGGAGGCCACAGAACAGAGCTATGGGCTGGTCCAAGTTTTTGATGTGCCTGTAATGGGGAGGGGTGTCTAAAGCCATTTCAAAAGCTGGGGGAGGCCCCGGGAAGGGGCCTCATTCTCTGTGAGGAGGGGGGATTTCAAAGGCGACCCCACAGCTGAAAAGATTTCCACAGACCCTTGCCTTTCTGTCAGATCCAAATGGCTCCCTCCCAGCAGCAGCAAGAGGGGTGCCGGGAAAGTGTTTCCAAGGAGACCGGCCCTGAGTCATCCCAGCTCCCGGGTCTCCAGGCTGCAGTCACACCGGGGCCCCGCTATAAAAAGGCCAGTTTACCGGCCCCAGGGGAGGTCTCCAGCAGACCAGGCCCCTGAGGAGGCCTGCCTCAGACCCCCAAGTGCCCCGAGTTTATGAGAAGGCCACCAAGCTGAACAGTGCCACTTCCACCCAGCAAGTCCCCTTGGTACTGCTAAGGGGAACTGTTACCCGGTCCAGCTCCAGGGCAGTCTCTCTGGGCTCCAGTCATTTAACAAGAGAAGCTGTCCACAGAGACACTGGCCCCAACAGACTGAACTGGAACCGCAGAGTTGACTACAAACCAGGCCTCAGTGTCCACCTCTCTTCACGCACACGTCCCGCCCTTCCCACCCCAGGCACGCGGCAGTCAGGTGTCATTCCATTCCCCCACCCCTGCCCCTTCCCTCCACCCTGGATTAGATCAGGCAGGCCTGGGTGCCCTTCCCATCTGTCCCCTCAACTCTGCAGCCAGACCAACCTTCCTAAAGCAACCAGCTTAGTCCAGGCCATGCTGCTCCCTAGTATTACAGCTCAAGGTGACACACTCAGGAGACCACAGGGACAGGCGAAGGACACATGAGCCCAGTGGTCCTCTGAAGCACAGCGGCCGCTGGTGGGGCTGGGTGTGAGCCTTGCCCACAGGGAGTGCAGCTCTCTGCTCCAGATCTGCCTCCTGGGAATGCTGACCCCTGACTGCCGCCTCCGATTTTTCAAGATGTCTTCAAGACATCAGCCAAGAGACCTCCAAGGATGGACCCTGGCCTACAGGGTGAAGTCCAAGCCTGAACCCCTTCACTCGGTAGTCAAGGCCTCTGTGACCTCGTCCCGGATACCCTCCCCACCCTTTTCACGATGCTACCATGTGGATCACCTAGTCAGACCCCACAACTTCTGGACCTGTCCTGCTCTGCTTCTGCCTCTGAGCTTTGCTCACCCCCCAATCCTCCTAAGAAGGGTTTAGACCACCTTCACAGCCTGGAAATAGCACGCGGTTCCAGGCTCCTCCTGAGCTAAAGCCCCCTCTGCCACAGTCCTGCTACAGAAAGAACTCCTTACATCCTTCCACACCCAGGCCCTTTGCACAGACCTCCTTGGATTCAGAGATCACTGAGCATCAACATCACTGCCATCCTGGATGCCCATCTGTCTCCCCTCTTTGCCAGGGAATTCCCAGGTTCTCTCCTCCTACAGGCTCTGGTAGGGGCTCTAAATACAACAGAGAGAGCCTTGCGGATGTCAGACCCTGCCTCTGCTACTCCCTGGCTCTAAGAACTTGGGTAAGTCATTTAAGATCCATAAGCCAGTTTCCGTGTATGAGATGGGAGACCAGCACTGTGGCAAAGTGCTAAATAAAGCAACTGTTAGCATCCTTATCTAAGGGCAGGGACCATGTCGCCCACAGAGGCCACCACAGCCCGTGGCATGCAGTAGGCCCTGTGTCCTTTGATAAGGTCAGGGTGATGGGGTGAGGGAGGGCAAGCAGGAGGAGGGGTTCTGCACAATTGCCAGGTCTGGCTCACGGGCATCAGCACCAAGCACCAAGGGCCTGCACCGTGGACCAAAATCTCCGGCTCCAAGACCAACCACTCTGTACTGTCGGCTCCTCAGTCCTCCAGCTGCCCTGTGTCCCCAGAAGCAGGCCAGCTCACAACACATGGCACAGGCATGGGTGAGGTCTCCTGTCCAGTCACCAGATGGGACTCCTTCCAGTGGAAGCCCGGCCTTCAGCTCACACAAAGGCCCAAATGCCCATCAAACCCTCCCTTCAGGTTCCCGCAACTCCAGTTAAGAGCAAGCCCCTCGCCTTCCACCTGAGGACACGCAGCTTCCAGACTCTGCACAAAAGGAAGGTGGAAGAGAGAAGGGAGGGGGGGAAACACCTTTGAAATCACTGTGGTCCAATTAGCCAGGCTCTCGGCCTTCCTGCTTACAAACAGGAGCGCGCATTACCACCTGCTACAAAAGCAAACATTTTTAGATATCTTCATCTTCACCTCCCTGACACTCCCGTGAAAGGGCTCTCAGCAGCCGGTGACTGGCAGGGTAGCTTTCCTTCTTATACTCCAGCAGGGAGCTTTCAGACAGAAGAAATTAAAAAGCCACCAATCTCCCTGTCAGGCCAAGCTCCCAGGGCCCCACCTGCCCTTCCTGGGCTCTTCTCCCCTCACCACTGGGGAGCCCCGCCACACTCGCCACCGGGGATCAGTACTTCTGGAGACCAGCTCCACGTCGCTGGAGGTAGAGGCTGATCAGATGAGGGGTGAGCTGGGATGCAGACACCCAAACCTGAGGGCAGAGTGGGGTGCAGCTGGCGAGGACCAGGGACCCACACTCATTCCACAAGCACCTTCGTTAAAGAAGTCCCTTGCAGTACTTCTGTCCCCCCTTGTATGCATTCCTACTTTCCCAATAAAAGTACTTTCATCAACAGACATAGACGACAATGTTCACAGCAGAACACTACTTAGGTCCCTGAGTAGAGCAGCCCCTCAGGGGCCGGTTCACACCATGGTGTGACACAGCACTGAGGGGGCAGGAGCGCCAGCTAGAGGCAGTCGTATGAACTGCAAGAGGTGCCAGACACCAGCCAGCAAAGGGCAGCAGCGATTCTGCTCAGGTGAAGAAGGAGACCAAGCTACATTTTCAGCCACCAGGACCATGATGGCCTGACATTAGTGAGGGAAAGTGCTAAGGAGACCAAGAGATACTGGGAATAGTTTCCTTTCTTGATCTGGGTGTCGGCTATACAGGTGTGATCAGACAGTGAGAATTCACTGTATAGGAGGTTTGAGAAGGTACATAGTAAAGGGTTTTGTTAAACAATCCTCTGATGTTGTTAAGGCCATACAGACTGTTGTTAAGGCCATACGGATAAGATGGCAGAAGAGGAAAAGTGACCGTTTAAACTATGACTGCTCACTGCTCACACAATAGAAGTCTTGGAGACAGTGACCGTTAGGATTTGGAAATGAGGTATCGCCCAAAAGCTCCTGTGTTATGCAGGACTGTTCAGAGGTGAAGTGATTCAATTTTGAGAGCTATAAGCTAGCCAGTGGATTAATTCATTTGATAGATTCATCATTTGAATGGATTACTGAGTGATAACTATAGACACTTGGGGTGTGGCTAGAGGCAATGGGTCACAAGGAGCATTTCTTGGGCATTTTATACTTTGTCACTGCTCCTAGCACTCTCTCTCCACTTCTTGGCCACCAAGAGGTGGGCCATTTTACTCTACCATGCCTTTCTGCCATGATGTTCCACCTCACCTTAGGCCTGGAGTGATGGAGTCAGTCAACCATGAACTGAACCTCTGAAATCGTGAGCTCAAAACCAACTTTTCTTCCTCAAGTTGTTCTTGTCAGGTGTTTTGGTCAAGCAAGAAAAGCTGACTAATAATACCCATGATCAGACATCCAAGACAGACCCAGGATACCAGAATTCTAGAAGCTCTCAAAGGTCCTAACGCCAAACACACACACCCTCCTCAGCTGGGGGCTGGCCCCTGCTTTTCAAACCCCCACGTTCTTCACACACCAGAACACCCAAGGGACCCACACCCACCCACCCACAGTCAGTAAGACTACACAGCTTCCCAAAGTACCTCGGGCCAAGCAGGGGAGCTCTGTGGGTCTTTGAAACCTCCCCTTCTAGAAAGACTGGATTTTCCAAAGTCCAAATCCCCTTGAAGAGGAATAGGAAAAGTACCGGAATAACTTTGTAAGCAGTCTGTTTTGACAGCGTGCCTGAGGAATTCACCACGTCGAGTGGGGAAATGTGAGCAGTTAAATCTATTCAATGTCATGACATACAAAATTGAAGCATAATTGCTCCTGAGTGCTTGACAACTGGAAAGCACTTCGTTTCAGAAATGGAGGGAAATTTATGCTGGGAAATGGAAGAGATTGTCAAAAGTTTGATTGTAATGTGAGTGGAGCTGCGATAAGAAGGCTCGGATGGAGAAAGCACTCCCACTTTTGACATTTTTACTCCCATTTGAAATGTCTCGGAAACAGCAGCAGTGACTCTGTCCTTTGGCCTAAAAGCAGGAGAAATGATGATTGGAACCACAAATTTCAAACCCCGATGGGTGGCCCTGTCGCAGCTGGGAGGAAAGCTCTCTTACCAATCATGTGGTTGGCAACATGGATTTGGATCTCTCTCTCATTCTCGAAGGTCATCTGGCACTTGATGCACTGGTATGTCTTTTTCTGTTTGGAAACCCAAAAGAAAGGAAGCAGAGTCAGGAGGCAGGCAAAAGCAGAAGCGAAAGTTCCCAGACACACTGACCCAAGACTTCCCAGGAGGGTTGTCCAGGGATCTCAAGCCATTCTCTTCCCACCTCCCTTGGAACCCAGCTCCACCAGCCTGGGGAAGGAGCACAGGCCATGTTCTCAGGGCGTTTCCTCTACCAAAGAGGGAACTGCCGCAACCCAACGTCAACCTTTCTAGGAACTGAGAGAGGCTGGGCTGCTTGGGCAGGCAGATCCATCCACCCGCCCGCTAGTCTACAAGCACACCCACCCAAGGATCCAGCCACCCACCCATTCGTCTACCCGCCCATCAGCCTCTGCACATCGCTCACCTACCTCCTGCCTACACGTTTGTCGACCTGCATACACAACACCCACCCATCCACATACCTTTCTACACATCCAGTGAATTCCCAATGCCTTTACCCACCCTAAGAACCCTGTGGCTGAGCAGGGGACACTGCTCCTGAGGACTCTGATGCTCTAGGCTGGCTGGGGAATTCCTCACCTGTCCTGAGCACACCTAGTTCCAGGTGATCTATATGGGGGGAGGGGTATTACCAGCTGCCTTTGGGAGTGGGGAAAGAAAAAGAGATCATCAGACACTTCAAAGCACCCACCCTGCCCACTCCAGGGGACTGAACCCAGGGGCACTCTTTCACTGAGCAACACCTCCAGCCACTTTGATTTATTTTGAGATAGGGTCTTGTCAAGTTGCCCAAGCTGGCCTTAAACTTGAGATCCTCCTGTCCCAGCCTCCCGAGTCACGTGGGATGATAGGGATGTGCCATCATACCCAGCTACTCCGGCTTCTCAAAGCTTTTTGAAAATTTATAAAGAGTGAATGAATCTTACTGTCAACACCAAGCCTCTTTAGTTGTAAAACCTGCCCCCTGGGCACAGAGATGGTATCTCCGGTCTGGAGGAAAGACTGGCTACAAGGTTTTTGGAGGAATGAGGAGTTGTGTCAGGACTCGAAATATCCAGGTTTTTTTAAGACCACTTTGGCTCCTGGGATTATGGTGCCTTTCTCACCTCTGTTAAAGGGACAAGGACTTCCGATTTCTTTTTCTTTTTTTTTTTTTTTTTTTTTTGCGGTGCTGGGGATCGAACCCAGGGCCTTGTGCTTGCAAGGCAAGCACTCTACCAACTGAGCTATCTCCCCAGCCCTAGGACTTCCAATTTCTTGGCCAAGGACCCAGGCCCAACCCAAAACTGTGCACTCACAAGAGCCACCAGTGAGCTCTGCAGTCTCGGCTCCCACAGGGGCACCTGCAGTGTGTGTCTCCGCTGCCTCTCCCACTGGAAACGCACCATCACTGGGACCAGTCCAAGTCACCTTTTTTAAGAAGCCTTCTCTTCCCACCCAGAATGAGTCCAGGGCCCCCCTAGACCTCCAGCTTTTGCTAAAAGCAGCCAAGTATCAGTACACCGAGTATCATGGCTAATGGACTTGTCTGCTCCCCCACTGCACCCTGAGTTCCCAAAGGACCAGGAATGTGTTTGGAATTCCTTGGCCAGCACAGACCGATGCTTAAGAAGAATTTGTTGAGGTGCAGAACAATTTATGCAAAGGCGACTTCAGTATCCTGGATCCCCACACACCTTAGCACAGGACCTCATCAGGTGAGTGCCTAGCCATCATTTAAATGTTATTAGGATTTTTACTGATGCTAAGAAAGCCCTTGATGAACCAATAAATGAATGGATGAATGGATGGTGCTGGGAGCTTTGGACTCTGGGGCACAGTCCCTGCTTGGGCTCCAGGATCCTCGCCAACAGGGACCTTTTCCCAGTGTCTCAGGAGAACAGGGGGCTCAGTGTGCCCCCAGTACAGACCACAGCACTGGGTCCAAGGCAGGCACTCAGCATGGAAAGGTGGCAGGAAGACTGAGGGGAATGAGGTCTGTTGAGGGGACTTGGCTCCCAAGTCCATATCTCTGCCCAACGCCATGAAACCTATCATGAATGACCATTGATGCCCACTCGCATGTGCCCCACCCTCTCTGCCTGGCGAGTTTACATTCATTCATCCAAGCCCTTGGCGCTGCGTGAATGAATGAACGAGGGAATGAATGAAAAGGCAGCTAAGCCTAGGGGAGGCTGCCTGAGGACTGCCCAGCCCCTGCTGGGCAGGTAGGAGGAAGGGGCGGGTGAGGCCACAGCCTGGCAGCAGGAGGAAGACCATCTTCCCTGCCATGGATCTGCTGGGGCAGAAGTGTCTGGAGGCTACAGCCATGGCTGGTCCAGACCAGTGTGAGGAGCAGCCCATGAACAGGGACATCCAGCTGTGAATGAATGGGCTCACAGGTCTTGGAAAATAAATCACCAGGGGCTCGGGCAGGAAGAGAGTCTCCCCCCTAAATGACCCTGCACCATGTGGCCATTCTTTGATGGCAAAAAAGAGAACTGTCAGATAACAGGGCCCTTCCTGCTAGGGAAACTGTCCCCAGAGGATTCCCAAGGGAGGGGCCAGAGAAACCACTGCCCTGACCTCCCCCCACACAAGGACACACAGATGTGCAAACATACATATGCTTTCACAAGCTCACCCTCGGCTCTGCTCAAATGAACACCCTCAACCTTTACAGACACACCCACAACCTCTGACAGCAGCCCGCGCCCCGCACCACAGATGTGCACGCGTAAGATGTGTCCTGCCTAGACAAGTGCAGGCATCCTCATGGTCCCACAAGGCTGCAGGGGTCCACATGTCCAAATGCGTTCCTAGAGACACACGTCTTCAGCTCTTTCACTGGAACCCTGAAACCCAAACTCCCAAACTCACCCACAGGCACACGAGCAGCTTCTACTGGCTGGGTGGCACAGACCCACCCAAGACTCATGGGTCATGACAGTACATAAGTGCACTAGCAGCCAGGCACACAGACTGTCACACTTACACACACACACACACAGGCTCACCAGCACTGACCTCTCAGAACTTGGTTGACCCCTAGTCCTTACCTCAATATCTACTGGGTCTGTCTCCCCTTCTCTCTGCCTCACAGTCCACCCCTCCTCCTCTCCAGCTCCTGCTAGGAGATGATCATTACAGAGAGGAAGAACTTCATATTCAAAGCACCTCCTCTTCCTCTTCCCTGGGGCCCAGCCCAGGAGCACCAAAGCTGAGGTCCTGGTCCTGTGGCCAGGGCTATCTCCCCTGCATGGCCCTGAGCAGCCTCAGAGCAGAAAGAAATACACCCCCAAGGTTAGCAGAGACAGAAGCGGGGCAGATGGCTGGGCCTCCAAAAAGAGAAGGGGAGGAAGGGGATAGTTAGAGCTGCTGAGCTTCTGTCACCAGGACATTGTGCCAGATGCACCAAGTACCTACTATGTGCAGGAAATGCTCACACTGAATTTTCCCTGCCCCTCTGCACGCTGCACACTAGGGATGGAGAGAGTGGAGTTCCAAGAGGTGTGTCACGAGTCCTGATTCCTCCGCCAGCGAGGAGGGAAACTGGGCCTGCGTGGCACCAGGCTCCGTCTGGAGCCCACTAGCTGACATTTTTGGCTCAGGGCCACAGACCTCCCCCAGACAGTCATGGTCTAGGTGACAGAAAGCTGATGTGACCTGGACCCAATCTCCCCCTCCAAACCTGGAGGTCCTTCAACCTGGCTGTCAAACAGGGTATGGGAGCACCCAGGCCGCCTCACCCAGTACAGAGAGGCACCCTGAAACCCGCTGAGTCCAGGCAGGGCTAGGGTCTGCCCACCCTGGCCTCAAGGTGGGGCGATGTTGTTATCGTCCATAAACGGGGGAGGTGGAAACCTCAACGCTTCACGCTCCAGCCGACAGCAGCCTCGGCCCCACGGGAACCCAGTCCTCCGAGAGCTAGTTGCTATGGATACACTCCCGAGGGTCCCAGCCTGCCAGCCCCCAAGCCCCTGCGCAGCCCCCAGAGTCTGCTCTGACATGAGAGAGTCCTGAGGGAGGGAAGGGGTGGGCGAACAGACAGCTGGGCCCCTGCCCCCAGGCGTGCCCAGGCAGGGGGCCAGGCCCCAGAGGCCGCCTTGGCTGAGGAGGTACCTGCGCTGTGTCTAGCTCCTTTCTGCAAATGGTCCATCTGTCTGGGCCTCCGGGCTGGCAGAGATGGGATTTTCAGCTCAGCCCCTCTCTCAGGAGGCGAAAGGGCAGGAAAGGAAGGTCTGCAAGCTCCAGGAAATGAGGTTTCGGTCCCTGCACTGCCACGTGCAGCTGTGCATCCTTAGCTATGTGGCTTCACTCTTCTGAGTCTACATTTCCTCTGCCAAAGCAGAGGCCACAGCAAGGCTCCAGGACTGTTTGCTATGGAGACAATCTAAGAGTAGGTGCCCAGGAAAGCAGCCCTCGCACATAGTAGGGGCTTTCACAAAGTGGTGTGCTGGTCCTAGATCCAGAGTAGACTGGGGATGAGGAGGCTCCAACAGACCCAGGCTTTGGCCACACCAGAAGCAGCTCTCTGGCCAGTGGGAACCTCAGCAAAGGCAGGGATGATGCAGGTGTCCCCAGGAGAAGGGGTCAGGGTCCAAGCCACACTGCGCCACAGCCTGAGCACAGGCATGACCAGCCTGGACCCCGCCCCAGTCGGCCGCACCCCTCTTACAGCCAGGATGGTTCCAGAGTTGCTCAGGAGACTGCAGGACAAGGGTACACCCAACATGGCCTGCCTGAGTCTCCTCCCTGCCTCTCAACAGCTGCAGTTCAAGGCAAATGACCTCACCGTTCTCTGGCTCAGTGTCCTCACTTGTAAAAATGAGTGTCGTAAGGCATAAATAAGTGCTTGGCACATCTTCACCCCAGTAAGTGTAGACTGTTACCACAAATGAGGAAGATAACAAGCGGCCCCTCCCACGTGCCCAGCCAGTCCTTACTCACTCAGCCTCAGCAAAAGCGGAGGTCAGCATGGGAGCCGGTCACGGTATCTGACCAATCAGAGCAGATGCCAGTTAAGCCAGAATGGCCCCCAGTGCCCCCCGGGGGACAGCGGCTCTGGAAATAGACAAGATTACTACTTCTATTTTACTACCATTGCTATCACTATTAATTACCATTACTATTACCCTCTGGCTTCACAGGAGAGGACTGAGGCCCAGAAAGGCCAGATCACAGCGGGGCACTGGAAGAGAGACTACAAGCCAGGCCAGCTGACTCCAGGGCCCCAACACTCCCAAAACTACCCACGATAGCCCTGCCAGCAGAGCCCAGGGGGACAGAGCTGGGCAGCAGCCACCAGCGCCCACACTCAGGAAGGTGAAGGGTGTCCTGTTGGACCCTTGTTTAGACAGGTCCCTTAGGCTCACTGGGTCTCATTGGGCCTGCCTGCATCACGAGGGGGCTGGGCCAGGAGGCCTCTGTGGTCCCTCCCACTGCAGGACTCTCCCTTCAGTCTCGTCAGCCCTCCTTCTCTGTCCTTCTCTCTGTCCTTCTCCAAACCCCAGAGCCCCAGGCCACAGTTCTGATCCCGAGGCCAAACACCCTCAGCAAACATCCCTGTCTCCAGCAGGCACCTGTGGCAGGTGGCTCTTCCCCAAATCCTACCTCCCTGCCAATGGCGCCAGCAGAAGCCCTTGAGGGAAGGGCACTCCTGAGAGCTACTT
Source organism: Sciurus vulgaris (assembly GCF_902686455.1). Lineage (NCBI taxonomy): Eukaryota > Metazoa > Chordata > Mammalia > Rodentia > Sciuridae > Sciurus > Sciurus vulgaris. The sequence continues at coordinate 34,299,529 of NC_136478.1, read as the reverse complement.
GGCACCTCCTCCATCTAAAAACACAGCATAGACTCAAAGGGAATCCAGGAATCCCTGGGCCTGTGCTCTGCCAACCTTGGGTCAAGCAGGCTCCATGTCCTCCACTGGGCAGCCCTCTGCCCCTGAACACAGGCCCAAGTGGACCTACCAGTGGCCTACTTTTGCCTCTGCCTCACTAAAAGTCTCTTGTGGGTTTTTTTTGTTGTTGTTGTTTTTCAGGGGTTTCTTGTGGTACTTAGGATTGAACTCAGGGCCGCACACATGTTAGGCAAGTGCTCTACCACAGAGCTGTAGCCCCAGTCCCTTTTATTTTTTGAGTCAGGGCCTTGCTCAGTTGCACAGGTTAGCCTCAATCTTGTGATCCTCCTGCCTCAGCCTCCTGAGTAGCCTGGGATTACAGGTATACACCACTGCATCTGGCTAAAAGCCACTTATTACGTGCCTGTGGCTCCTCCTGTCCATCAGCCCCCAAGGTGAGATCCGCTGCTGGTTCTCACTGGCTCCTGGGCACCTCCAAACATAACGGATACTTCAGAAAGCTGATGAATCAATCAGTGCCTCACTACTGATGGGCTTTCCTTGCGCCATAACTGCACCAACAGTCACAATGCTATTGTTGATAACCATGACAGCTGGATTTCCGCAAATGTGACTGAGCCCCAACCCAGTACTGGGTTCTAAACCCCTGTGAGACCCCTCCAAGACTTGTCAAAAGAATCAAAAGCCTAGAGGAGTTAAGTGACTTGCCCAAGACGACCCAGTAAATAAGTCCAGCAGTCCACCCAGACCAACCACAAAGACTCGAGCCGTGCTTTAGGAAGGGCTTATGTGTGCAGCCACCACGAGGCGCTGCACTCACTGGCCCCTCACCACGATTCTAGAAGTCAAGATGATTACTGTTCCTGCTGCACAGACGAGCTCTTAAAAAATGAGGCCCAGAGAGATCATCAATGTGTGCATGTCACACAGCTGGAAAGGAAAAAGGCAACGTACATTCAGACTGGTGGCAGACACTGCAGAGCATATGTGCTTAGCCACCACGGGCAGCACCGCCTCTCTGGGCTGACCAAGGGAACATACAGGAAATATGGCACTTGGGATAGAGTCTCTGTAGGGATCAGTGGACCCTCAAGGAGCCGAGGGCGGGGCCCAGCAGGCTGCACTTACCCGGGGCACTGGTGATGTCTGGGTGCCTTTCCGAGGCCCACTCGTCTCTGGCGTGAGGTCACGGTGATCCACCTGCATGTGGCTCTCCAGGTCCTCGGCACTCTCAAACTTGACACTGCACTCGGGGCAGCGGAGGCCAGCACAGGGCCGGTCAGCAGGCTCGGGTGGGGCCAGGCCACCCACCTGTCCGTTGGCACTGCGGGCCATGCAGCCGGCACACAGGCCATAGGGAAGCCCGTTGACATCAAGCTTCACCAGGTCCTGCTTGCTGCGGAACTCCTTGAGGCACAGAGCACACTTGTAGAGCTTCTGCAGCCCCTGGCCATTGGGGGAGGATGCAGCAGAGCTGCCGGCCAGCTTCTGCATGTGGAAGGTGCCATGGATCTTGAGCTCAAGGGTGGAGGTGACCGTCTGCATGCAGACCACACAGCGGAAGCCCGTGAGGGAGTTGCGCAGGTCAGGGTGCATCTGGCAGTGCTCGATGAACTCCTCCTCGCTCTGCAGGGGCATCTTACAGATGCGACAGGTGCCTGTGTCCAGGCTCTTGCTGTGGGTCACCTTGTGCTCGGTGAGCGTCAGCAGCGAGGGGAAGCGCTCGCCACAGATGGGACACATGTAGTGCTTGGCAGGGCCCCGGTGCGTCTGCAGGTGTTCCCGTAGCCCATTCTCTGAGAAGAAAGTCCGCGAGCAAACGTTGCACTTGTGGCTGCCCTTGATGAACTCGGCCTTCTTGCGCGAGCCATCATCCTCACCCGGCCGGATGTTGTGGTCCCGCAGCCGGTGGTTCTGCAGCAGCACCTCCATGGTATAGGCCGCCCCGCAGATGTCGCAGCCGTACATGGGCTCTGACGCATCCACGTCATCCTCACTGGCCTCGTGGCTGTTGGGTGCCTCGGGGTTTTTAAGCAGCATGCCCTGCAGGTCAGCAGGCTCGGCCTTCTTGGTGGCCGCAGGGGGCACCCCATTGGCAGTACCATTCTCAGTGGCAGCATCAAACACACAGTGCTTTTCCCGCAGGTGCTTCTCCAGGAGGATGATGGCGTGGAAGGCCTTGCTGCAGAACTTACAGTTGTACTTCTTGCTGTGCGTGGTGATGTGGCACTGCAGCTCCACCTCGGTGCTAAAGGTCTCCCCGCAGAAGATGCACTTGTGGGCCTTGGCCGGGTTGCCCAGGTGGCTATGTTTGACGTGCACCTGCAGGTCGGCCTCCTTGCGGAAGTCCCAGTTGCAGGCCGTGCAGCGGTACATCTTCTTCTCGTTGCTGTGCTTTACCGCCAGGTGCACCTGGATGGACACCTTGGAGTCGAAGACCTCCTGACACAGAGTGCAGTGGTAGAGCACAAAGGTGTGCATGTCCAGCAGGTGCTTCTGCAGGTCATCCACGGAGGAGAACTGCTTGTCGCAGCTCTCACACACGTAGTGGGTCGAAGTCGTCATGTAATGCACCGTCAGATGCTGCAGGAGGGACTCCTGGGAATCAAAGTCCTCTTTGCACTGTGGGCATGCCTGCTTCCTCAGCAGCAGCTCCAGGTGCAGCTTCAGGTGGGTCTGGAAGCTCTCGAAGTTGGAGAACTTGAGGTCGCACTGATTACAGGGATACTCGCCATTGGAGATGGAGTTGGCACTCCCTGAAAGCCGCTGCCGCTTTGGGGAAGACACCTCGACATCAGAGGAGACCGGGCTCTGCTCCGCCTTGGACTTCTTGCTGTGTGCCAGCGGAATGTTCTTGTGGTTCTCCTTGATGTGCTTGGTGAGCTTCAGGATGGAGCCAAAGATGGGGGAGTTGGTACAGTAGGGGCAGGAGTAGACCTCCATAAAGGACTGTGTGGGCTGCACCACCGGAGACTCCAGCTTGGCACTGCCGACGCTGCAGTGGGCCTGCTGGATGTGCTCGGTGAGGGAGGACTCGGTGAGGAAGCCCATGGAGCACTGGTTGCAGAAGAAAGCATTATTGCCATCGGGCGGGTTGGCATTGGGACCGCAATGGGAGACGCGGATGTGCTCCTGCAGGCTATTGATGTCGGCGAACATCTCAGGGCAGTAGTTGCAGTGGAAGGCAGAGATGTTGCCGAACTGCATCACGGGGTAGGCGTGGCTCTTGTGCAGCTTTCGGACATGCTCGTTGAGGTTGTAGAGGGTGGGCATGGAGTCCAGGCAGATCTGACACGTGTGGCTCTGCTGGGGCTTATCTGCGTGGATGGTCTTCAGGTGGATCTCTAGCACAGCCAGGCTGGTAAAGTCCCGCTTCGAACAATAGGGGCAGCTGTACACCACCTTGGACCAGCCCTGCCCGTCATCCCGCATCTTTTTCTGCCCCCGCAGCGGCTTCAAGGTGGAGTCCGGGGTGGAGCCACGCTCCACGGAGGCGCTAGAGTCGGGCGTGGCGCTGCTCATGGAGGCCACGCTGCCCAGCACGGGATCCGGGCTGACGCTGTGGTTACTGGAGTCAGGCTGCCGGTGGCTGTCCAGGTGGCAGTAGACACCCTCGACGGAAGAGAACTGCTCAGGGCACATGGGGCACTTGTGTTTCTGGTTGGCATGGGACTGGTGGATGTGGGCGAGCAGCGTGTTCTCATCGACAAAGACCTCGGGGCAGTGGATGCACTGCAGGTCCGCCTTCTCCGAGAGCTGGGGGTGGCGCGTGAGCACGTGCTTCTCCAGCTCCTCCGTCTGGCTGAAGGTGTCTTCGCAGTAGTCGCACATGAAGTCGTCCTTCTTGGCCTCCTTCTCGGACTTGGTCAGGTGCTCCTTGTTCTTCTTGTGGGCCTGCATGTGGCTCTGCAGCGAGCTGGTGGAGGAGAAGCCGCGCTTGCAGACGGTGCACTTGAAGGGCTTGCTAGAGCTGTGGGTCTTCAGGTGGATCTTGAGGTGGTCGCTGCGGGAGAAGGCCGCCTCGCACTCGTGACAGTGGTACTTCTTGTCGCCCGTGTGCAGCTTGATGTGCCGGTCTCGGCTCCTCTTGTGCTTGAAGAGGCGGCTGCAGTAGGTGCACTTGAACGGCAGCTTGTCGCTGTGGATCTGCTCGTGCCTCTTCAAGTAGCTCAGGCGGATGAAGGACTTGTCACAGAACTGGCAAGGGTATGGCAGGCCCGTGCCCCCTTCCTCCTCCCCGAGGCCGAGGTCACAACCATCTCCGATCATCTGCGTGGGTGACGCAACATCCTTGCTGGAGGGAGACGAGGCCACCCAGGAGAGTTGTGGGTCGTCATCACCATCTGCAGGGGGAAGGCAGAGAAGAGATTAGAGGCAATTCCCAAGGCCGCCGGGAAACAAGGACAGAGCCAGCTTCTCGACAGCTCTCGGGCTGAGGCTGTGCAGCTGGCCAACTGCTGCAGGGGGAGCCGGGGGAGCCGGGGGGCCGGAAGCAAGTGGACACACGGGCCTTCCCATCTGCAGAGGAGCGGCAGGATATGGAGGGGAAATGTCTTTTTCCTCAGCAACACCTGCCTGGGCCTGGTTGGATGTGGTACCCCCCACCGGAGGTGAACCTCTCAGCCACTTCCCTGAAGGGGGGAGGAGGGGCAACCTGGACAAAGTCACCGGAAATGACCTCACAGACCATCAGTCCCACAGGCCAAAAGGAAGACAAGTCCCATCGCTTGATCAACACCTGGGTGCCGACCGCCCCCCAACCCCCAATCCTGGAGGGTAATCCCACTGGTCCTTAGGGACACAGGTAAAATTTTGCAAGGAAAAAAAAAGATGTCCTTTATTATATCAGCTGTACCACATTCTTTGTGGCTGAAGGGACCCAGAGAGCTAGAAACTGCTTTTCAGGTAACAGACAAGAAACAAGAGGTGTGAAATCACAGGACTCCTGAATTGGACTCGGCACTCAGACGGGGACTTGAGCCCAGGGCACTAGGGAATGGCCTGAGGGTTTCCCGGCACAAAGCATCTGATTTCTTTGTCTCCACATCATCCCTGGATTTGCCCCAAGTCCTCCCGGACCCAGTCCTGGGAGATGGCTTGATGGTGCCCGTGATTACAGAACAGACCCTGGAGGGCCAAGGAGGGGCACAGAGTTCCGGAGCAGACGGACCCTTAGCTCCACCAAGTGGCTCTCCTAGCAAAGACTCCCTAGGGACAGGGGCCACCCTCAGGCTTCACTGGCCCATCCAGCCTCCAAGGGAAACTAAACAAACCCAAGGGCTGGCCGTTCCTGGGAAAACAAAGGCACACAGATGCAGCAAACAGCCAGTGAAGTTCCCAAGGCACGGCGGGGGCCGGCGGAGCAGCCCGGGCAGGGAGCGAGTTCCGAGGCTCAAGTTTCTCATCGGGTGGATTTAAAACTTAATAATGAATGAAACAGACCGCAGGCTGCTGCGGGCAGGGGAGAGACAAACAAAAGCGCAGATTCGGCTGCGCTGACCTTGCTCTTGTAACCCCGAGGAAAGAAATCACTGCCCCCGCCTCTCTAGCCCCAGCCAGCCAGCCGAGCTTAGTCCTCAAAAAAGTCTCAGTGAAGTAGCTCAGACGTCTCAGCCCAGAGGCAAGCCAGACCTGCAGGAAGGGAAGGGGCCACCAGGCCAGGCCCAGCACAGGCGAGCACATGCGCACACGTGTGCATACACACACACACACACACACACACACTCACAATCACCCACACCCCTTACACACCACTCCTACACCTCTGCACTTGAACGTATACACAGCCACACACACCATCACTCTTACACACATCATTGCTCACAAACTTAAGCCTCACCCCTGCACACACACACACCAACGCACACATACAATCACAATATACAGTCACACGTGCTCACCACTCACATTGTGACTCCCACACACTCATACCACCACTCACACAAACTTAAACACACATGCACACACTCATACACACACTCGCCTTAGACGCACGTACTCACATGCACTATCACACTCACAGGGTCCCCATACAAGGCTCTCTGCAGTGGTCCCTGCTGTCCCAGGGCAACCCCAAGACTTTAAGAGACAGCAAGGCCTGGCTGGAGAATCCTGGGGGGTCCCTCAGGCTGGTGCTGCACGTGGCTCTAGGCCACACCCACCACCCCACTACCTACCCAGTCCCTCTACCCGTGCAAAGATCGCCTGACCCCAGCTGGCACCGCGGGCAACGCTCCACCTGGAAGGATGCTCCTCTCCAGAGCTCCCGGCTCCAAGTCTCCCGGCAGCCTCCTCACCTCTGCAGCCCAGCACCTCTAGGAACGCCCTCCCGGAGCTGAGCGAGGGTACCGTCCCCCCTGGGGGCCTCATGTTACAGGCCCTTCGGACGGGAAGGACGCAGCGCTGCCAGCTTCCTAGATGAGATGTGGCGGGAGGTGCCCCAGCCCCTGCCTGCTAATCCCTGGCTCTCGCCAGCTGGGCCCCACAGGGTGCAGACAAAAGGGACCCAAGGGAGGAGGTGGCTGAAGCTAGGATGGCTGAAGGACCTGCTGCCCCACCCGCCGGCCAGACCCAACTGGCGTTTCACTCTCTGGACATCTTGGCTCACTCGAGCTGCTGCTGCACCCTTCCTGGGGGCCCAGCCCCTGCCGAACACTCTCACAGACCCCAAGGGCAGGAATCGGGGCCACTCCCACTGAAGAGCTGAGGAAAGCGAGGCACTCATAACCCAGTCCCAGGAATGATGAGGGACAGCAACAAGATTAATACGAGGACTATCAAGCCCCTGACCACAGTGCGGGTCTGGACCAGCTTCCCCAGGTAACGATCAAGTAAGGCCACACCTGCGCAGGTAAGAGAGCGAGGCAGCCCGTGTCGAAGGCTCCAGGTGGTCAAGGTCTTCCTCTCCTCCCTGAGTCCTCCCTCACGTGCAAGGCTAGGACAGTCCATGGTTGGCATTCCAAGGCCAGAGAGGCACCAGAGCTCAGTGGAGCCCCTCAACAACAAGTGAGGACAGAAAGGCGCCTTGCCCCAGGACAAGCCCGGACAGGGGTCTCTGCCGGGCTTCATCTGCCCCAAGCCCCTGGTGCTCAGGGTACCCAAAGCCCTCCGGCTCCTCCGGTAACTCATCCACACCCCCGGCACGCCTCTTACCCCGTCAGACTCAGTTTACACGTTCGGAAAAAGGAACGCATCACTGAGGAGTGGGTGAGAAAAGTCAGCATGAAAACCAATATTATTCTAAGGACGTGGGAGTCCTGAAAAGGCACCTCCACACAGACAGAAAGCGGACTCACAACTGCCCGAGGCTGGAGAAACAGGCGAGAGGGGTCTTTGTGAAAAAACGGAAATGCTCTCGACCGAGGCTGCCGTGAGGGCCGCACAGCTCTGCAGCCTCGCTGAAGAGCCACTGCGTGGTGTGCTTGGAAGAAGTGAATTTTATGCGTGCAAATTACACTTCAATAAAGCTGTTAAACAAAAGCACTATTTTGCCAATAATAATAATTAGCACTAATTAGTACCACTAGTGCTAATTTTAGCAGCTACATTTATCGAGCATGCCCCATGCGCCTGTACTGTGCTTACTATGTCTATTATATAAGGCAATACATTTCTTTTAATACTCGAACAATCATATGTGATTGAACATCCCATTTCTGCGACAGGGAAGCTGAGGCTGAGGGAGGTGGATAACTTGGCCCCAGACACAGCCAGATGCTTCAGCAGTTTGGCCAGACTGCATCTCCCAGAAGTACCAGACTTAATCCAAAGCCTGACACCCGTCACTAAAGCACTGGGCTTGACAAGGCGAATCTTAACCTGCCGGGCACCAGAGTACCCAAGAGCCACCACGGGGCTGGCTGGTTGGCTTTATTTTTCTGCAAACAAGTTTCAAAACTAAAGCAAAGCATATTATTCTGGAAGCAACAAAGTGAGCAACTGCTGAGATTATAATCATCTGAATTGAAATGAAAATAAGGCTCCTTAAGTTGAAAAGGCCCAATCAGAGGAAATGGGCATGTTGACATATAAAGTCCCAAACGCAGATTGCCCTGTTTAAAGCCTTTTATTCAAATAACATTCCACCCTGGCTGCTGCCGTCCCACCCCTTCCAAGTGCATTTTGTTTTGGGGACGCGAAGCTAAGTGCTCCAGAAGACAGCCAGGCAGAGGAGCAGGAGCCAAAGTCCCGACTTATCTGCAGGGGTGTGGGCAGGGAAGAGGGTTCCGGTTTCTCAAAGCCACAGCGGCCCCATCACACTACACATGTGCAACTGAGGCAGCACTCACCCTCCAGCCATGCAGAAAGGGGAGCGAGGACTGTGGATGCGAGGTGACGGCCCCCCAAGATTCCCTGCAACATGAACGTTCCAGAACTCAGGAAGAAGTACCTTCAAGGAAGGTCCCACTTGGCAGCTACCTGCTCACGTTCAAGTAAATACCTAAAGTAGATTTACTATGTACCAGGCAATTCTAAGAGTCTACATGCATTAACTCAACCTTCTTAACAGGTAGGTACCATTATCACCATTTTCACTGACAGAAGAGGAAAACCAGAGCACAGAGAGGCTAAGTAATTTATCCAATGCCACACAGCTAGCAACAGAACCAGGAAGTAGACCCACTTGGTCCTTATGGTTGGTGTTTTCACCCACAACACTAAGGTGGCTCCCTCTTTTGAGGAGAGGGGGCTGCAACACAAGAAAATCAAGTAGGAGAGACAGTTCCAAATGCCAGAACCTCAGCTTGCCCTCCCTTCCAGAATGAGTACGATCAAAGAAATATAACGAGCAACGTCGAAAAATTGCTTTCAAAATGGAGATTAAAGACATTTAAAAATGACTAATCCTGCCAAAAGGCCTGGTAGGAAATGGGTTCAAGGAAGCTTTTGCTGTCTGCTGCAGGAAAAGAACCAAAACAAGCATAAAAGAGGGGCGGATTTTTGATAAAAATTCAATTAAATACAAAAAAGAGCATTAGCTGGGCCTCAGAATACATCAGCAGCAGAAAGGGGAGGGTGGGTCCCAGACTCATGTGATCCTGCTTGGTGACCACTGTGCCTCAGAGGCAGGCGTGAAGGCGAAGGCAGCAGGTGCAGCGGCCACGGCAGCCTCAGATGCACCTGGTCTGCACAGCAGCAGGAGCAGCCACCCAGGAAGGTAGACAGCTCAGAGCTCCTTGGGCCAGAGAATCAAGGGGGGGCTGCAGGAGGGGGCCTCAGACCAAGGAGGGGGCAGTGGCTAGCCACAGACCCATGGGAGTGAGCCCAAAGGGGCCCTTCCTGCAAGGAAGGGCACAGACCAGCAAGGAGTGAGCCTGTCATCAAAGCTATGCAAGAGGAAGAAGCAATCCTAAAAGGAACACCAGGAGGGCTCCCTGCCTTGAGTGGAAGGTAAAAACAGCTAAAGCCAGGACGTTCCAGGTCTAGGACATTCCTGAGTTGGGCAGTCCATCCGTGTGAATAAAAATGACCATCAGTCAGACCTGGAGCTGCACCCCTGTGATCCCAGCTACTCAGGAGGCTGAGGCAGGAGAAGCACAAGTTCAAAGACCAGCACAGGCAACTTAATGAGACCCTGTTTCAAAATAAAATAAAATGGGCCAGAGATGTAGCTTAGTGATAGAATGTTCCTTGGTTCAATCTCCAGTACCACAAAATTAATTAATTAATTTTAAATGTTTAAATGACCATCAGCTCCCAGAAAGGACAGCAGCTGAGCTGATCCCAGGAGGGAAGCTTCTATCCAAGTCTTCGAGTGACTCCTGTGTCCAGAAATGTACCAGATGCTATGCGAGGGGGTCACTCAAGTATATCCTGCCTTGGCTCTGCCCCAAAGGATGGTCTGTGCTAGGGGCATTGCACAGAGTCCATCTGCAGACCCGGGCCCCAGCTGCCTGCTGTCATATGGGAAGCTGGAATTCATGCTCTCCAAAGTCCCTTCCAGATGTATAAAAAGGTCATCTTGTGCAATACTCTAACCATCCAGATTGTCTTCAGGGCAGTCACAGAAAGACCTGGCAATTCTTCACAAAGCTCCAAAAGACTTTTTTGCCAATCACCTTTTGTTTCTTTGGAGAAAGAAAATCACCAATAAAATTCCCACAGAACAAAGTTCTATAATGCCCCAGGGAGGGCCTCCCCTCTATCCCTCATCCTGAGCTCCAGAAACAGGAATCACTATGGACTTTCCCCAAATCAGAGAAATGGGACCCTAGACTTGGGAAACATCAACTCCAATGATACAGATGATACAGACCCACCTGATACAGAGAAGCCAAGTTCCAGAGAGGGAAGAGAATTACAGGTAAAGTAAACTGACAGACATTGGTATAGCGTTAAGAGGAGCTCTGAGACCATCTCTGAGCTGGGAAGAAATGAGTGCTGAAATCAGCTGGTGATGTCTGCCATGGGCGGAGGCATGTGGGAATGGATTAGCCTCAGGGCTCTGAGAAAACTGGAGACTGAATTTTCTGACTGCCAATACTAGAGCCTTTAACTATCAGATTCCTCCTCCAAGAAAGGAGCTGTAATCCTCTCTGAGAAATGGGGCTTTAGGGACAGTCTCCCAAATCCAGAGATAGCAAAACTTGACAGATACTGTGGAGTTGTGCTGGGGTTAGGTAGGGGGTCCCCAGCTGGAGAGGTCAGCTCCAAACCCAGCTGGTGGCCAAGCAGCCTGGAGAGTCCCTGGAGAGCAGATCTGTGCTCACCAGAGTCTGGTGACAACAGCAACAGGACTGGAGCCCCCTTCAGGGCACACACAGACTGTGCTTCCTGTGGAGGCAGTCAGAACCCCAACAGGTGTCCCTCCTGCAGTTGCAGCTCAGGGGGGCGTCTTCCTGCCCTCCTCCTGGGAAACCAACCTACCTAACAGGATACGTGGGCCTGGAGTTGGGAGCCCTGGTCCTCAGTACGGCTGTGTTGCCAGGGCCATAGGAAAGGTGCCTTCCTCCTCTGAGCCACTGCCTCTGGGACATGAACGAGGCAAACTCTGAGGACCTTCCTGAAGCGGCCCCAGCAGCAGTGATGCGAGCTCCCCCAGAGCCCAGGCCACCTCCCAGGAAAGCCCAAAGCACAGTGCGGCCTGAAGACTGCGGCTGAAGATACAGGAGACCAGCTAGAGCTCCAGGCTGGGCAGGGCATTTTCACTGGCTCTATGTCCACCAGGGACTCAGGCCCCAGAGGCAGAACCTAGGCTCAAACTAGGCCCAAGGGACCCACAGACACCAGCAGGTGCCCACCCCAGAATACTCCTCTACTCAATTACATCCCTGCATGGAAAGCTAACATCAATGCAGGGCAGGCAAGAAAGGGATGCTCAGAACATGACTGTCTTATTTCACTGATGGGGAAAGAGAAGCAACGCAGTAGGTTGGGGGCAGAGACGGGACTGAAATAAATAATTACAATACTTACTGGTTACAGCACATGTCCTCCAGGCCAGGTCTTAGCCAGGCCTTTTCTCAACCAATTCTCACAATATTCTTGTGACACACATACTACTGACATCTCCTTTTTGATAAATGTACACTAAAGCTGCAAAAAGAAAAGCAACTTAGGGGCAGAGGGTGCTGTGGATTAAACCCAGGGCCTCTGGCATGCTAAGTGCATGCTCTACCACTGAGGTCCACCCTCGGCCAAGAAAGCAACTTCTGAGCACAGAGACAGCACTGGCTAACCACTGGGCCACACTGCCTTCCCAAACTCGAGTGCCAGTTTAAGGCCCACTGCATCCCTCTTTCTTGAGATCCACCATCCAATACAATGCTGGGCCCTCTGGGATTAGCCAGATGAAGGTCCCAAGTTTACAATTTGCCACTGAGGCAAAGGCTTATCCCAAAGTGGGGTGACTCAGTGGTGGATGATCAGGCCAGGCTGGGCCTGATGAGAGGCACCAACCAATGCAGCTGGCCCCTTTGCTTGCTGGATGGTGGCTAGAGCAAGCTGCTTAAATAGCCTGTACAGAAACATCTTAGAGGCTGGTGGAAAAATGATCTCCCCAAAATGCCCACATCTTGACTCCTAGAACCTGTGACTATACTACGTTACATGGTAAAACAGAATTGCACTTGATAATGACTTGGCCTTAAAGAGAAGATCCTGGATTATCTGAGTGGGCCCACTGTAGTGACAAGGGTCCTTAAATGTGGAGAAGGGTGGCAGAAGGGAGGGGGGGGTGGGCAAAGTGATGCAAAGTGAGAAGAACCTAACCAGCAATTGCTAGTTTTGAAGACAGAGGGGAGCATAAGCCAAGGAGTATGGGCAGCCTCTAAAAACTGGAACGATGAAAAAACCCAATTCCTCCACGGAGCCTCCAGAAAGGAATATGGCCCTGCCCACACATTGACTTTGGTCCAATGTCTGGGTCAGACTTCAGACCTATGAAAATGGAAGGTAATTTTCTGTTACATCAGCAATGGAAAAACAAACAAACAACAACAACAAAAAACTAATATGGCACTTGGTACCAGGAGTAGTGTGCTACCAGAACAAAGACCTGATAGTGTAGAATCAGGCAGTGACCAGAGGCTGGAAGAATTTTAAGGAATATGATTAAAAAAAAAAAAAAAAAAAAAAAAAAAGCCTGAATAGTTTTGACTAGATTAACAGAAATATGGATGCTAATGACTGTCAGTGAAGATCCAGAAGGAAGTAAGGAGCACATTTGGGAAAACCTAAATAACCTTAGAAAATACCTAAATCAGCAAGAACAGACTGTTAAGAGACATGTGAACATTAAAGGCTCTTATGGTAAAGAGTGATCAGGAAATTAGAAACCTGGTGCCAGAAACTGAAGGAAGGGGACGCTAGTTATTTAGTGGCAGAGAGCTCAGTGGCATCGCATCCCATGGCAACATGGAAAGCAAAACTTAACATCATAAACTTGAATATTTAGCTAGGAGATTTTCAAGCAAAATGTTGAAAGTGCAACCTGGTTTATTCTTACTACTTTGAGTAAAAAGGAAAAAAGACTGATGGAAAAAAGAACTGTTAAAATAAATTATTTTGCAAATTCTTAAGTTGCAAAAAGACTATTTTCAGGAAAGCCTACTCTAGAAAAAAAGCTGAGGGCGTGAGTATCCGTTTTGCTAATAGTTCAGGAAAATCAAAAGGTCAGAGGAATGAGTCACACAAAAGACTCTTTGAAGACATGACTGGTGTGACTCAAAAGTCTCCTAGACCAAACCTGAGGGCATCCAGGTAACTCAGGTGTTTCCCTAGAGCTACTTCAGTAGAAGTCAAAGGTAGAGAGGGAGTTATCTAGAAAGTATCTCCAGAGGAGCATCTTGTCTAATGGAACAAATACCCATGACATACACGGGAGACCCACAAGTTTCCTGAAATTTTTATATGAGCAGAAACACTGCCAGGTTAGCCCAAAAAGGACAGAGAGAGTACAAGATGAAAGACCTCTAACATACACTCACAGTTCTGCATGCAGAAAACAGGCTAACACAACTATCAACTACAAACATGTGCTACCTTCAATGAATAAAAAGGATGATTCACAGGGCAAAAGCTCAAACCCAGAGGGTGGAGCTGTGAGCCACAGTGGGTGAGATCACTACTGGCCTAGGTTCAGATTCTGGCCCTGTTATAACCACAGGCAAGTAGATCCCCTCTTTGTGCTTTCACTTCTCCAACTCTTAAAAGAAAGAATCAGGTAAATAAGTTTCAAAGCGCCTTTGTAACTCCAACAGTCTGTGCTCGATTAGTGATGCCTGCCCAGGGTACAGCATTAGACGTATCGGGCAGTAGATATTCCAGCTCTCCACTCTCTCCTCATTTAGGTTTTTTTTTTTTTTTTTTCATTCAGGACTTATTTGATGAACCTGCTTTATATGCCTCATCCTCTGAGGTCTGCAGAAGGTAGCCAGTATTCCTAGGTTCCTGTACTGGTATCTGCCTAACCTCTTTGCCACTTCCTTACTATCTAAAGTTTACTTTTGGCTCATTTGAAATATATTGAGAAAGAAAAAGAAAATCACTTTAATGGCAGTATCTAGACATTTGATTTTCTTAAAGGGGGTGTAGTATAAGGAAAAAGACTTGGCTTCTAGCACATCAAAAGCCCACCCAACCTGGAAAAGGACAGGGGCGAAGTAGCAGGAGGGTCTTGCCTTCTCAGAGGCAGGCTGAGCAGCCCAGGGAGGTTGCCAGACGCTCACATGGTCCCACCTGAAATCCTGAATTAGAATTATGCTGTGAGCAAAGGCAACAGCAGCTGGGGTTCACCCACCCCACCTCCAGGGATCTCATCACTGTCCACGTAAGGCTGCAGCAAGGAAAAGCGGGAACCGTTCTTTCCATTTGAGGGGGACAATATCCTTAGGGCGGGAAGCTTCAGGGACAGAGCCTGGCATGCACTGGGGGGAGGGTGAATGCATGCTTGTCCACAGGGCCAACTTCCCCTGCTGGCCCTGATCCCAACTTCTGTTCCATCTCAAAGGTACCTTGGCACACGGCTCCTGAGAGCCCTTAGACCCCACAACAGATTGAAAGCCATGGTCAGGCATGCTCTTTTTCGGCCAGCTCTGGGAGCTGCTGAAATGCCATGTGACAGTACCGAGCTGCCATCGAGACCCTTACTAAACCTTCTAGGGAGCCAAAACCAGCATAAACTTGAAGAGACAAAGCCAGGTGCAGGAAGACCTCAACCACTGAGGGACAGCAGAGCCATGGTAAGGGCCTGCACAGGCTTGCTCAGGATTGAACTGGGCTGTCCCCCATCTGCTATGTGACTGTGAGCAAGTTGCTGCCCCTGTCTGAGACCCCCTATTTTGCATCCATAGGATGGGGATAATAAAAGTAAACAACTTACAAGGTGGTTGGTATGCACATGCTGCTAAGCGCTGGATAAAGATTGGCTAAAGAAAATGAAGGAGGTCCTAGAATAACTTACACTACCATCATCAATCATAAATCCCAGCATCCAAATGGCATCTAAAATTTTACACAGCACTTCACACTGGACAATTGCAGCAACTCTGCATGGTGGTGGAAGATTTGTTATGGTTTTTATCCAACTATTACAAGCAAGCTGGGTGCCACACACCCAGGTATCCTGGAACAGAACCCAGCCTTCTATCCAAGTAAATTTTCTCTCATCCACACTCAAAAAGTAGCTACTTTTGCACAGTAAGTTGTGTGAACACCCCACTGGTGAAGAAACAGAACAGAGAGGTTGGGTCACAAAGAGGATGGTAAATGGATAAGCTACAAAAGGACTCCCAGCTCAGGGCCCAGAGCCAGCTGGACTGGGAGAAATGATGACCTGGAGCTGCAGGTCACGAATCACCATGGCTGGCTTCCCTCTGGGTAATCTGGGGGCCATCAGGTTATCAGGAATTTGGTAAAAATGTCAACATTTTCAAATCAGAAATTCCAACTTTTTTTTTTTTTAAATCCACACTCACTTCTTGCTTTTTCTAAAGAAGAAGGCAAAGGTGGCACAGGCTCTGCATCTGGCATGGTGACAGATGTGTGGAGCTGATCCTTGGCTCCCCTTCTGGACCAGGGACATCCATTCACCTGCATGCCGAGACCCAGGGGACTTTCTTCCCATTCCGTGTGCCCTGGCCCCTAAAGGCACCTGCGTTCACAGACTGAGAGGCCAGCATTTAGACTTAGGCCTCCAGTTTCATCGCACACCACCTATGTGACATAGGGTGAGTGGAGTACCCTCCCTCTGTTCTACAGATGAAGAAACCTGCCACAGTTTCCCATGTAAAATTGGGATAATCATGGTCTCAGCTACCAAGACATCTGACAGATGAAATACGTGAATAGTTAGAAAGTGTTGTATATGATAAATGTCCTATGATGCATAAAATCAGCATTGCTCCTGGCTCCCAGCTAACCACAAGGTCGTCGCCGGGCAGAGAGGAGAGGGGCAGGCGGCGGGTGATGGTTTGCATGGACATAGACGGGGCGAGATCCCAACTCCCTGAGACTCGATGGATATTCAAGAGGGTCTAAGCTAAGGACAGCCAGTCACCTCTGCAGCATATGAGTCTCAAGACGAAGGAAATTGGACCTAGGTAAAAGACCAGAGGGCCCCTGCTGTCACACTCCCAGGACATCAGACCCTAAGGGAGCCTTCCAGGAGACCCAGCCCTACACTCCCGTGACAGATGGAGAAAGCAGAGCACCAGCAGCCATGCTATGGCTTGGACTTGGGTCCCCAGGCTCATGAGGGGGTGGGGGATGAGGCTCAGACTCCCAGGACCCTGCTGCCCAGCACCACAGGGACTGCTGTCCCTGAGGGCTGCCAGACATGCAGGACAAGGAGGAAGCATCACCTTCCCCTTGAAGCTTCTGACCTCGCAGAACACACAGCCTGCCAGGCAGCTCCATCCCTTAGACAAATTTACTTAGCACTGATATTGCAAATGCAATCCAGCTCGAGTTTTATTGCAGAAATTAAACAGACTAGGAAAGGGGCGGAGGGGAGCCAGCACTCGCCAACTCGCTGGAGACTGGCTGTGACCAAACTCACTAAAGAGGGGCACCGCAATCCACTCCTGCCAGCCCGCCAGGCCCCCTCTGCCCTGGGAGGACTCCCTGAAGGCGGAGGGGCTCAGAGCCGAGTCTGCCTCCTGGCGTGGGTCTCCCCCACGCTCCCCTGGCCCTGCTCGCCTCTGCACGGGAGCGAGCCTTGTGAAGTCATCTCGTTGAGCCTGGTGAAGTCACACCACCACCATGGGCTGTCTTGAAGGGCGCTCTGCTCGACTCGAGAGAAAGCAAAATGCTTTCGGGGTTGAATCACTGTTTTTCTTCCCTCCCTTTGGAGAGCGGCAGAGCCCACGTGCGGCCGCATTTGTGGACCTGGGACTGGAAGCAGCTGCGCTCTAATTACATGTAAAGTGTACCAAAACATCCCTTTTATCACAGGCTGGAAATCTGTTAGCATCTGTCTCTCCTTTGTTTCTTCCACAAGATACAAGCTTGTTTCTACATTTTTCTCACCTGTAGCGGTGATTAAAATTCATTATAAATGAAAGGAGTGAACAGAGAAACAAGTTCCTCTGTGTACCGTTCTAAACTCAAATTAGAAACAGCTGTTTGCTAATTCATGCAGTGATGTTTTGTCGTGCTCTGTGAATCAATAATAACTCACCCTATTGCTGCAGAAATTTTTGGATAATCCGTATATTTAACGCGGCGTTGGGTTCTCCAGGCAGGGCTGCGGCGGGGGGAGCTCCAACCTGGCTCAGGCACCCGCGAAGGGACTTGGACTCGGCGTTCAGCAGAAGTCCCCCACGGTCCCACAGTGAACCCCAAATTGGAGCCGCCCAGTGCCTCTCCCCCTACATGGGCTCTGGAAGGACCAGAAGGAACCCTGAAACGGTCGCCTCCTCTCCTTCCCTCCCCCGGAACCACCAAAAAAAAAAAAAAAAAAACCTCAACTCTGATTAAACGCAAACCACACACATCCTCCAGCCGCCGGAGGGAACAGCAAAATTAAAAGTCTAATTGGTACCCGGAACAATTTAAAACTATTAAGTATAGGTGAAGCTTTTCTGTGAGAAAATAATCCTCTGGTTGGGATTAGGTGTGTTTGGATAGCGTTCCTCCCGTGCGTCCGTCTTAGCTGCAGAAGTTGGAGCTGCAGCGTGGAATTCCTTGCAAGCTCTGAGTGTTCAGGCATGCCCTCTGCCAGCTCCAGGGACAAGGGCATGTGGTGTCCAGAGCTGCATCCCATTCTGAGGCTTTGGAGGTGCAGGGAGGGAGGGAAGTGGGCAACACCTCTGGAGGCCTGTTCCACCAACTCGGCACGCCAACCCTGCTCTGCTTGACTAAAACATCCGTCCTTTAAGGCACTGCCTCCAGGAAGCTTTCTCTGGCTTCCTCTGCCACCAAGGGTACCCCTCCCTGACCTCAGGACACTGTCTGTTTATATGTGAATGCTTGGGGTGCCCCTGTATCTTCTGATTGGGTCTGGGACAGTCACACTGAGCCCTCTCTGTGGCCAGGAACAACACCAAGCTCTTTCCCTCACCAAGTCCTCGCCTCTATCCTACACAGTGACCACCAGCACTATATCCCTGTGGTTCACAGATCAGACAACTGAGACTCAGCAAGAGTCCCGAGTTCCATGGCTGTTAGCTGGAACAACTCCAGAAAGTCATTGAAACGGCCTACTGTCATCAGAGAGGTGGCTGAACAAGCCTCACGGGGTCCAGTATCAGCTTGGTTCAGGCTGTGGTGCTTACCAAGAATGCCCTTCCACTTGGTCCCCTGCAGGGTGCGGGCCTAGGTGGGCTCATGCTAACCTAGGAGCTTGTAAGGAGCTTCCCCTAGGTGAAGGCCAACGGATGCCAACAAACTCAATCCTGAATAGGAACAGGTGAGCACAGACAAGGTACCAACTTGGAAGGCAGGAAGCGACCAAACTGGGCTTTGAAGACAAGACAAAGATCCCCACGGACCCATGGAAGCACCTACCATGGTTCGAACACATGACAATTTCAGGGACAGCCAAATGGTCTTAATAACACTGATGCTGAGAAGGTCAGTGGCCCTCAATTCCCCGTGCAACCCTTCGGTCAGGTCAACAGCAAAGGCTCTGGTGTCACTCCTCTCTACCCTTTCAACGCAGAGGAGAGAAGAGCCCAAACTCAACATTTCCAGAACGCTTCTGGCTGCAGCGTGGGGGTTTCTTTGGTTTTGTTTTTCATTTACTGTCAACATACACCAAGTGATATGGGCTTTCTATTTGCAAAATGAAGTAAATGAATTCATTTGAGAATGAAAAGAGAAGGAACTTAGAAATGCTAGGTGAATCATGGCACCCGCCATATTCAAATTTCACAAAACTCCCCACGGAGGCCTACAGAGAAGGATAGGTGGGAGCGAAGTTGGAAGAGCAGAAGCTCCTGAAGCCACGAGCAAGCAACCATGGGGTGCAACGTGAGCCCATCAGGGAGACCATGGATGCCAAGTAAGGAGCCCAAAACTCCATCCTGTAGGACCAGGGAGCCATCAATGGAGCCTGAGCAATTAAGTAGCTCATGAGGAGACACCAGCGGGATCCGACTTCTAGACCTCTCATGCTGGCCCAGTGATTTCTTCTGGGTCTGTAAGCAGAACCCATTTCAAGGAAACCTGTGAAAGATTCTCCAAAGACCCAGAGATCTGAACTGCGCAAGCAGTGCCCACGGAGGGGATGACCCTACACAATGTGCATGGAGTCCCATTCCCGGGGACAAGTGCTCAAGTCATTGTGATTGGCAGGAGCATCCACACTCCCTGAAGAGCCCTCTGGGGCACTGAGGGAAGGGGACACCATCCCTCACGAGTCCACCCCAGCCAGTTTGGGAGAGAATCACCGTGCTCCCTGCCTGGGTGAAGGAGTCATGGTAACCCCAGATATACACCTTGGACCCCAGAAAGATGATGGAGGATCTGCTCCCATGGGAGGGAGTGTGGAGCTAGAAAGGTCAGGACAGCAGGTGGACATTCACCTCAAGGTCACTCTGGGGCTGAACCCACACTCTGAAATTCCATTTCCCCAAACCAGCACGGCCTTTTCCCCAAGTGCAAGAGGGCGTACGAGGGAAGCCAGGGGCTTCTGCTCGCTGATTCAGTCTCCAGCTCTCACAGCGCTGCACCTCCCCATTTCCTCACTCCACTGCCCTGAATCAAAGGCTTTCCTGTTTCAAGCCCTGCACCCCATCTACAGTGCAAACCCTGCTGGTCTCAGGACCCGCATAACTGACCAGATGAGGTTCAGGTTATCAGGCTCCCGGCCCAACCCCCACGACAATGCCTGAGGGGGTTTCTACAGCTCTGCAGGACAAACAGTCCAGGCTGCCCCCGGCCCCCACCCTTCCGTGACAGTCCTATGCCTACACCCCAGGGAGCCTGGTCCCCAGGGTCCTGGGGAAGGAGAGGAAGTGATGTCAGGATGTCATGGTGAGCCTCGTCCCAGCTCCTCCAGGGAGCAGACATGCAAAAGAGTGCCAGTTATAGGCCTGGGAGCTGCAGGGTAGCGGGGGGGACGCCTGTCCTAGGAACCTGCCGCCATACCCAGTCCCACCTTGGCAGTCCTCCACCCTCAGGTCTGGCCCCAGAGACCACAAACAGCTCTCTTAGCTCACGGCAGGTGCTGGGGGAGGTCACGGGCAGGGCATCTAGGCGGGGTCTGTGCCAGGTCAGGAGGTCTCTGCAGATTGGTGCTCCCATGCTCCCAAGGGAGGCCCAGGGAGAATGAGTCTCATCAACAGCAGAGCTGCCTCCCTCGGGGCCCTCCAGGTGTGGCTGGCCCCGGCAGAGCGCAGCACAGCCCAGTGGATGGCCCAGCGTCTCGTGCCCGGCCGGGGCAGCACTGGACTGGGCCTCAGCAGCTACACAGCGTTGGTCCTCTCGCCTCTTCCACAAAATCCAGCTGGTCTGTGTGACTTCCTTGCTAGAGATGTGGACAGAGGGAGGGCTCAAAGAGCAAGCAAGCACATGACCAGACAGCTGGTTCCAGTGCAGGGCAGAAGATGTGGCCCGGGGTAGAGCACTTGCCTAGCACGCACCAGGCCTGGATTCAATCCCAGTACCACAAAACAAAAAAAGGAAAGAAATCACACTGTAAGTTTTGCAAAACCAGATGTTGGAGAAAAGTACATGGTGCTGCTAACCTAAAACTCTGCTTAGAGAGGGCTTTGAAGAATGATTAATAATAAATATACCATAGATTTTCATATATATACATATATATAAAAGATAAGTGCACCTACGCATAATAAAGAGCATCTACTATAGGTCTCCATGTTCTATTTTATATTCATGCTAACCTGACAATTATTATTACCAGTCCCGTTTTACAGATGACAAAACTGAGGCTTACAAAGGTGTGTTAGCAGGCCCAGGGTCTTGCAAGTCAGAGATGGCAGCACTGGGCTTTGCATGCAGGTGCCCCGTGCTCTTCACCATGGTGGGATGCAAGACACTAGGTCTCCAGGAGGGAGGGAGGCTGAGCATTCTCCCGAGGAGCCAACTTCCACAGAGCCCAGACAGGACAGCCAGCTGGGACGCCGGCGGGGAAGCCTGGATTGTGCTCATGTTTTGAGCCCAGACACCGACCCAGAGAACATGCTTCTCGGCCGGGGGGTCCGACTTCCATGGACACAATGTGCACACTCTCTGACCTCGAATCACAGAGCAGCTCCAAATCAAATGGCATCGGAGGCCAATTCAGAGCTCACCCTCCACCAGCTGGAAGGAGTGAGAAACCCTATCCCCAAAACACTCCCTCAGCACCGTGGAGCCTGGAGCCCTCAGCAGCCCCGAGACACTCACAGGAGTGGGCCCATTTTACTGAGGAGGCCCTGAGGGATGGAGAGACCAAGGTGCGCACATCACAGCTCCGGGTCCCCTCAAATGCAGTGAGTCAACATCAGGGCTCGATGCCCCAATTCGAGGGCTTACCTGCAGGTTCCCCGGTCTCTCAAGCTTGGCCCAGACCAGAAGGAGTTAACTCCCCCTAGGGAATCTGCTAAAAGGCGGTTGGGAGCCAGTGGGCTCCTGCAGAGACCCACAGGCAGCGAGGTCCAGTAAAACCATGCCCAGTGGCCTACAACACTGCACCCCAAATCGCCCTCCCACTTCCCTGCCCCTTGCTCCTGATGCTTCGAAGCACCCCCACCATGCCATTTGCACCCAAGCGCTTGCCTTAGGCTCAGAGTGCAGTGGCCTGTGTGCAGCACTGACCCAAGGTGGTGCCGTGCAGGGGGGCGAGCACCGGAACCGCTCCCTTGGGGCCCCACAGCCACTCTCTGCCCACACCAGGATTTGCACCCAGTACTGTCACTCAGTTTGGTCCCCTGAATCACCGAACAATGCCACCTCCCCAAGCATAGTCCTGAATAATGACACTGATCAAATCACAGCGTGGCATCTCTGTGATGCCCACTGACCTAAGAGCATTATTATTTTTAAAATGCACAAGCTGCCTCTCAACAGGCTCTGCATCCCTAAAAGTGGCCCCCAAAGCCCACAGGCAGCCCTGCTCTGGCCCAGCTCTTGGTTCGTTCCCCTCGATGCTGGGTCACAGGGCTGGGGGCATGCCTTTAGTACCCACCACATCCCCAACACCACGCCTGGACAGAGGCCAGCAGGAGAGAAGAGGTGGTCTGGGCCCCACAGGGAGAAGCATGAGGAGGGGAAGGAGGGAGGGAAGTCCTGGGGCTCTCAAGGATGTGCTGGTGCCAGCACGCAGGCACTCTGTGGTCCCCATCACCCCTTGTACTCAGTCAAATCTACAACTCAGCAGAGAAAATTTCCATTTTTCCTGGATTTCATGTTTCAGCCTCCAGAAAAATTACCATCGTGGGCTTTGCTGCTGAGCCGTCAAGCCTCCAAGATTGAAGGCACCCAGCCCTGCTCACAGTGGGGAGGAGAGGGCAGCAACTTGCCAGGCCAGAGGAAGGACCTGGGGGGCAGCAGCCTGGCCTGGGAGCATGTGAGAAAGAGGAGCCCCAGGGCTCTCCCCTCACTCAATCTCCAAATGTGGCTGCGGCAACTGAAGTCCCAGTATTGAGGCTGTGGCGGCGGCCCTGACGCCCTCCCAGCATTGCTGTCCCCTGCTAGGAGCCGATCCCACCCCTGCCTTCCTCCCTCTGCTTCCTGAGGACCTCATCTCTGCCCACAGTAGGCCTACACGCACAAATGAGCCTGAACATCGCCACCATCCTAACCGCACTCACTGACTGAGCGTCAGGCTTTTTTAAAGTTTGTGTTATATGTTTAAATATGTATATTATCCGTCTTAAATGTCTCACTTGTTTCAATGCAGTGAAAACTACACATAATCCCTTTGCTAGGGCCCGTTTTACAGATGAGGAAACTGAGTCAAAGCGGGCTGAAAGAGACCCTTGGGACTACCTGGCTCACTATCCATTGTATGTATGAGGCAACTGAGGTCCTGAAGGTCTGGGGGGAGGACCCGCCCCATGACAGAATCTGGTGGAGCCAGGAGAAGTCAGTGCCCTGGCCCATCACGGCATAACAGATGTGTTATTTCCGTATCACTGGACTTATGGGATCCCCATGCATGCACGCGCACACACACACACACACACACAAGAGGGGCTGGGTGGAATGACGAAAGGCAGGTGGGTAAACTGAGGAAGGCCACCACTGACGGAAAGTGACCAGGATCCTGCATGTGACGCTGGGGGTTCACAGGCCTACCCTGGCAGTCCTGGCCCTCTCCTCACAGGTGGACTTGGGAGGCCGCCAGCCCAGCTCCCTGAGGGAAGTGCTGGGCCCCAGGCTGCTCCGCCATCCTTAGGGGGTTACCAGCTCATCACGGTGCTGGCCTGGGGGACCCTCAGGACCTGCTGGTGAGAGCGTGAACCTGCATTCAGTCACTTTGGTCAGCAAGGAGCGCGGGGCTGTGAACGAGCCGCAGGCCCCTGGTGCCTCCATTCAGCGCCACAGCTGAATGGCACTTCACCTGGACTTTCTCGTCCTCTTCCAAGAAAGTTATTAAGGATTCCTCACAGGTACCCTTGGCTTAGAACTGCCTGAAGACGACTTGGTAAATTCCGAATTCCTGGACCCCTGGGAGCCCCCCCAGGTGTCTGGCAATAGCTCTCTGCTTGAGGAATGGATGAAGGATCCTGGCCTACAGGAAACACCCAGGAACTAGGGCACAGATGGAGGGATGGACAGATGGGGAGAGGGATGGATAGCACAGTGAAGTCCAGGCTTGGTCTACAGAAGGTATTTACTCTGGTATAAGTGACTATCTGAATGAAAGAATGAGAAAATGCATGGAGTGAACGAGTGAATGAATAAATGAATGAATGAATGAACCACAAGGAAGCAACCAGAGCCCCTCCAAGGGCCGCTGCAGGCAGAGGCCTAGGAGCGGTGCGGTGAGGCTGAGCTGTTAATAAACTTGACTCCTCTCCTGACTGCCTGGTCCAGAGTGGCCACCCCCAGTGGAGCCCATCCAGCATGGCCAAGGTCCTGTACCCTCATGCATGATGGCAGAAGGCAATTAGTCAGTTTTCAGTGTGGCCTGCATTTGTCATTCTTTTATTTGAACAAAATCTCTTGGAGCCCGGGGAAGAGCAAGGCTCCATGCAGGGTGGGAGCAGAAGAACAACCCAGCTACCCTGTCTCAGCCGGAATCCCTGGAGAAATGGCATTAAAACAAAAGAGACACCAGGAGGGGAGGGGGGCTCCTATTTATTCAGACCAGAGCAGAACAAACGGATAGATTTAATAAGATAATAAGCTAAGATTCCCTGCTCTTAAAGAGACAGACTCAGGGGCTGGGGCTGTAGCTCAGTGGTAGAGCACTCGCCTTGCATGCATGAGGCACTGGGTTTGAGTCTCAGCACCACATAAAAATAAATTAATCAAATAAAGGTATTGTGTCCATCTACAACTAAAAATATTTTTTGAAAAATAGAGAAAGAAAGAGAGACCAACAGATCAGCAATGTGATTGGGGTGGGGGCTTGCGTTTTCTTTCTGGTAAGACCCCAAGTGGTTACCTCCATGAGTACACCCACAGGAGGGGCAGGGTGTCTGTGTCTTCCCCACACACCAGGTTGGGACATCCCAACCAAACCCAGAAACCCCCAGACTTACCAACCAGCACCCACAAATAAACACGCCCCTCTACAAGAACACACGGGCACACAGCCCCTGGTAAGTTCTTCTGGGAGAAAGACCAGTCCAGTGTAAGTGGGTGTCACCCACTGCCCAGCCTGGGTGTCTCTTGCCCTGTCCAAGGGACCAACACCAAAAGCAAGTGCCTCCCACTCCTCTCCGGAAGGCCTGGTGCTGCTCCTTCCATCAGTCGTGTGGCATTCTCAAATATTTAGGAAGCACCTACTCAGTGTCAGGCTCTGGCCCCAGAGTCAGGGAAGAACATACCCAGCAAAACCTGACCCTTGGGGGCTGCGTTCCAGGGACACCAGGTGTGCATCAAGGCTCCCGAGACAGAGAACCCGGTTCAAATCTCAACTCCACCCTGGACAACTGCATCCACCAGGATATATCACTGACCCTCTCAAAGCCTCAACCAAGACAGTGAGCAGACAATGTCTTTAGTCTCGTTGGGTTTGGAACTAAATAAAATCAGATAATCCACGTTAAGCACTCTGGCCCAGCACCCGGCGCGTAGAGATGTTCAGTAAACGTATCCTTGTGTGCTGTTGCTAGATCAGCGGCGGCAAACGGGGAGACTGCTGGGGAGACCCCAGGGTCACTGCAGGACCCTGCCTCTGGTGAACCACGTGCCCTGCTCCCAGCTTCCCTTCCCATGAGCACCCCCTCAAATCACCACCCCCTTACAACCCCATACTAAAGTCCTGCAAAGAAGAAAGTCAGCTTCACTACCTTAATACTGAGCCCCCACATGAAACCTAAACTTAGAAGGGCCCTACAGGGATCCAGTCCACCCTGCACCAGTACTTAAATCCCTTCTACCATGAGGTCTGATCTCTTCCAGTGGCAGGTATCTATTCCCTTCTGAACTCTCAGCAAGCAAGAAGAAATAATCTCACTGGGTACCATCATGCACACCTGTAATCCCTGACTTGGGAGGCTGAGGCAGGAGGATCACAAGTTCGAGGTCAGCCTCAGCAAGACCCTGTCTCAAAATAAAAAATTAAAAGGGTTGGGAATATAGCTCAGTGGTAAAGCACCCCTGAGTTCAATCCCCAGTACCAAGGAGGAAAAAAAAAAAAAGAAAGAAAAGAAAAAGGAATGATCTAGTCATGAGCCTTAAGGGAGTGAATGCTGACCATCTCTTAGGGACAGGAATAACAGAAAAAAATGAAAAAAAAAAGACAGTGAGTCACCTGTTACCTGGCAGCCATTTGTTAAAGTGACATTACAATTTATATTTAGTCCTTCAACAAATATTAATAAATGCCTCCTCTGCTAGCCCTGTTCCAGGCTCTGGAGACAGGGTAGGAACAAAACAAGGCCCTTGCCCTCAGAGAGCTTCCAGCGTAATGAGGGGAGGCTAAATCTTCCTTTCTGGGTGAGGCAATAAATCAATGCATGGCAATTTATTGGGTGGCACTACAAATATGAGGAGCAAGGAAAGGGTGGAGAAGGAGGGGATACCCTGAACATTCGACAGGGTCACCCTGGAGCAGGCACCTGATGCCAGCAAGGATGCACGCCAACGCAGGATCTCAGGGAAGAATGTTTGAGGCAGGGACTCGTAGGTGCCAGCCCCAGAAGCCAGAGCATGCTAACATGGTACATTTTCTGAGATGATGCAAACAAGGTACTCAGAGCAAAAGCTCGGTCCTGCCTGCCTTCAGAGACACCAAAATCCCACAGGGACCCCCAATCCAAACCTAAAATTGACTCACTGTGTGACCGGATGCTGGTCTCTCAACCTCTCTGGTCTTTATTTCGACAACTGCTCACCAGGACTGATCGTCCCTCAAGCGGGTGCTGGCAAGGGAGGGAGGACTCTGGGGTCCTCTGGTCTGCTTCTCTGTGCAAGACGCACCCACCATTCCTCCCACCCCACAGTGCATTCTCATACCGTGCCAGCAACACCACGCAGGATTGGTACTTCTGCCAAAATAGCTATTAACCCAGTAGCCAATAATAACACGTTATCCTATCAATTTGCTTCTGAAACGCTGTGTAATTGCAGAACCCAAGTTTGCCATCTCGGTAGCCTGGTTACGACATAAACAGAAAGAAACTCACCAGTCCCTTCCCAAGGAGAACAAGTGGCCTGCCACGAGAGGCACTGGCTTAGCGCCCCCCACTGCACCTCGGGCAAGGCCCCATGGAATCCACCAGAATCATAGTCCAACGATCAATAGACCAGAGGCTGTCTCGCTGTCCTCTTGGCATGTCACTTCTCTGATCAGAGAGGGGACTGCTGCCTGGGATGTGATGGCTTTGTGGGTGACAAGGTCAGGCCCAGAAGCCAGCACTCAGGCGGCCTCCCGGCTGGCCAGGAGCCACGGTGCAGGAAGTGGGGCAGACGGTGAGGTTGCAGGAGGGCTGGGAGCCAAGGGACCTGGACGAAAGCAAGCCCTCAGGGGCGCCGAGCTTGAAGGGCACACAGACCCCAGGATGCAGCCGGCGGCTCACCCTCCTCACACACCCACAGAGTGGGTGCGGAGAGAAGCCAAGAGTGGCCAGCTCCAGAAACCGGGTGCTCCCGAAGCCCTGCCCTGCCTCCGAGCCACAGGACCTGACACAAGTTTGACACCAGGTCGCAGGGCCTCTTAGCAGCCTGTCTCCCACTTCACGAAGTCTCCTATCTTCTGGATTTGATCCACTCGGAGCAAGCATTCTGCTCCCAAGGCGGCCGGAGCCGCTGATGGGCCTCTTGGACTCCCTGCGCAGACCCCAGTCGTTCACCCAGCCTCCCCCTGGGCCAGACCACTCTGCCCCTCTGCTTACCTCCCCCCTGTGCACCAGGGCGGCCGGGCAAGCCGGAGTTTGCCAAGAGGGCTGGAACCTGAGACCGGGTTCCCTGCACCGGCAGCGGGGCAGGCGAGGGCTGGAGAGGCGCTTGCCGCTGGCCCACGGGTGACCTCAGCCACGGGACGCATCTCCACCCGCCCCGCCTCGGCGGCCGGGAAGGATGGGCCGAGGGCGTGCTGCTCCCGCTGCGGCGCTTGGCGGGGAATCCAGCTAGTGGGGAGAGGAAGGGCCTTGGGGAAGGAGGGGGAGCAGATGGGGAGGGAGAAGACAGAGGCCAAGGCTCAGGCCACGCAGCCAGATGTTGACCCAGTTGAGGGCCCCAGGCCCCAGGGGCGCCGGGGAAGTCCTGCCTCCCCTGCCTGCTCGGGGGAGTCTGCAGAGACGGAGGGTCTGGGGCCGGCACCCTGCCAACACCAGGCCCAAGGTTGAGGCGAAGGGGAGGACCACAGAGACGCAAAGGGGCTCATGGTCACCGCCTGTCTGCCAGCACAGGGTGGGGGCAGCCCCTCCGAGGCCCCTGGGTGGGGCGGGTGGGGTGCCGTCTGCGGGAAGCAGTTCTCTGCAAATGGAAACCAGGCCTCGGACGCTGGCCTGCCGAGCCCTGTGCAGCTCCAGGGAAAACCCCGCCGCTGGCTGAAAGGTGCCCCAGCCGGAGCGGAAGGTGGAGTTCAAAATGGAGAAGGGAGGGGGCCCTGGCTGCTGCCTCGCCAGCCTGTCAGTGCCCCGAGCACCCTTTGGGGTTGGTACATCGCACCCCCGAGGCCCGCTAGTCCAGAAGGGCTGTGAAAAGCCAACTCACGGCGCAATTTTCTTTCTTTCGCTTCTCTCTGTGCAGACGCCAGTCAGGCCCCTGGCAGAGTTGGGCCTCGGGACTGGGGTCAGGGGGCGGGGCAAGCAGGGGCTCCCCACCCCCACGAGGCTGGTGTTGGGGGCTTCAAACCTCCAGGCTGCCTCCTCAGCCCACGTCAGGGAGGAAGGACTGGACCCACCTGCCCCCTCCCCAGGAGAAGAGGCTGCCTGGGACCCGGCAGGCACGACTCCAGCTGAGGGTTCACAACTGATGGGACCCGGGCGGGCTGTGACATCAAGAGCTTGGAATGCAGCAGGGTGGGGTCGAGGCAGGTGTCCACACCCACTGGTTGGTCCATCCATGCACTGGGACAGTTGTGTCAGTTTTTGCCCACCAGGCAGGGGAAACCACACAGGCAGTTTGTGGTTGAG
The DNA here is from genome assembly GCF_902686455.1 of Sciurus vulgaris. NCBI lineage: Eukaryota > Metazoa > Chordata > Mammalia > Rodentia > Sciuridae > Sciurus > Sciurus vulgaris. Next base: position 34,270,850 of record NC_136478.1, on the reverse strand, counting down.
CTCACAGCTGAGAGAGGTTGACAGACTTTGGATATGTTGTGCTATTTGCCGTGACCAGAGAAGTCGGCAGGGCTGTGGGAGCGCGGGGGTGCAGCTGGGTGCTGGGGGCTTCCTGGAAAAAGCAACCTCCACACTGAAACCAGCAGCACGAATAAGGATCAACCAATGCACGGAGGCAAGGATCGCGAGCAGAGTTCCAGGGCGCAGAGCGGGCACACGCAAAGGCCTGGGGAGACCGGGGTCTGCGGTCCATTCAGTCTGGCTCTGCACACTCAGCCACAGTGGGTGGCCCATGCCTGGCCTCCCTGCCCCCAACTCACAGACACAGGGGCCCCCAGCACCTCCGGAGGCCGATCCCATGAACCAGAGTCAAGCCCTCTTTTTCCCAGCCGAAGTTCATGTTAAAAATGTTTTCATATGTTTATTTTTAAGGGAGGATGGGAAGAGAGAAGGGAGACCTGAAGGTCTTTTTCTTTTCAAAGAAAAAAAAATTAATAAATAAATAGAGCCTCGAGAAAAGGGCATGGAAAGGTCTCTGCATCTGTAACCACTGAACAAATTAAAATTAGCTCATTTAATCAGCTCCTAATGGCCTGGCTGTCCCGAGTGGGCCCCGGAACACAGCAAACTTCACAGCATAAACGAGCAGGCCAATGTCAGTTTATCCTACAACAAAGGGATTTTCTAAATAGTGCGATCAAAACGCAGAGAAGGCCACAGAGAGCTGGGGAGACAGGACGCGGCCCCCCAGATCCTGGGCGGCCCCCGCCTCCCAGCTCCGTCCCTTTGAATGGAATTGTTCTTTTGGCTTTTGTTCTAATTATCTAAACATGTGTGTAACTCTGTTCTACAAAGAGTGTTTTAACCAGCAGAGGAGGTAACCTGAGCTCCAACCATACCTTCCTGGGGCCCCTCAGTCAAGCCCCCCGTCTTCAACACCAGCCTCTATCACACGCGGAAACCCACGCACAGACACGCGGGCACCTCCCTGCACTGTGGGCCCATACACACGCACACACAGTTGCAGACACGCACAGTCGCCTGTACAGTCATACATGTAGATACACACAGCCGCATGTGTGCACAACCACACACACACGCACGGTTATAGGAGCTGCACACAGGCGCACGTGCACACAGTACACGCAGCTCCTCTTGCTCCTGCCAGCAGCTGGAGTCAGGGAGGCCCAGCTCACCAGACCCCAGGGAGGGCCACCGTGTGCACACCTGAGGCCCAGGCTGGTAGCAAGGATGCTTATTTCCCTGGAGTAGTTTCTCTACGCAACTTGCCACCTGGGCTAAGTCATTAGGGCAACTGAGGAGGGGGGACAGAAGGCCAGGGGAGGGGCTGGAGGCCATGGGAGAAAGATGCAGGATGAGGTCGGGTAAGCACGGGCCAGTGCCAAGCCCCACTCCCCAGGGCTGCCCATGGTGCTCAACCATGGCTTATCAGCCTGGAGTCAGCCAGGCCAGGCTGCAACCCAGCTCCACTGCCGGCTGAGCCTCCCTTCCTCCAAGATGGCTGTGCAGACACTGCAGAGCGCCCAGCTCAGGCAATGTGTTTGCCGTTCTTCCCACTCACACATGGGGGCGTGGAGCCCAAGACAGGACCCTCAGACAGCAGGCTCATGGCACGGCAGACAGGAGCTAGTTGTTTAACAGCTCTCGATTTCTTACCCAACCCTGGTCCCCAGAGGAAGTGCACTAGTTCCACCCCCCTTACCCACGGGGTCCCTTCCAAGGCTCCCCAGGGGGTGCCTGGAACCTTGGATGGTATAAACCCAAATCAGTGTAGACTGATAAACGTTATCACAGTTACTACAGATAACAAGGGTTTTAGTCAGCTGTTTCGCTGCTGTGACTAAAGAACCTGACGCGACCCAAACAATTGTACAGGAGGAAAAGTTTATTTGAGGGCTCACGGTGTCAGAGGCCTCAGTCCACTGAAGGCTGGCTCCATTCCTTGGGGTTCAAGGAGAGGCAGAACATCATGGCAGAGGGAAACAGGTCACAGGGTGATCAGGAAGCAAAGAGAGACGCCACTCACCAGATATAAATATATACCGCATAGTCACACCCCCAATGAACCACTCCCTCCAGCCACACCCCCAATGAACCACTCCCTCCAGCCACACCCCCAATGAACCACTCCCTCCAGCCACACCCCCAATGAACCACTCCCTCCAGCCACACCCCATCTGCCTCCAGTTACCACTCGTTAATTCCATCAGGGATTACTTCATTGAATAGGTTAAAGCTATAACCGAACCATTTCTCCTCTGAACCTTCCTGCATTGTCTCACACGTGAGTTTTTGGGGGACATCACATCTAAACCACAACAATAGCCAAGACTAGAATAGTTATAGTAAGACACTATAAGGAAAGTATATGTAAATGTGCTCACTCGCTCTCTCTCAAAATATCTTATTGTACTTCAAACTTTTCATTTAAGGGAAGCACCTTATAGCTTCTCTTTGGCATATCTGAATGGCCAGCTTCACTACTCTTAGACTTTGTGGTTGTTATTAAAGAAAAATAAAGGTTCCTTGAATACAAGAATTGCAATACCATGACAATCAATCTGATAACCAAGATGACTACAAAGAGAATAACAGGTGGGTAGCACAGACAGAGTGGATACCCTGGACAAAGCAATGATTCACCTCCCAGGAAGGGCAGAGCAGATGGCAGGAGATTTCATGACACTACTTTATATGTGTGTTTTTTTTTTTCTTTTGCAGTGCTGGGGATTGAACCCAGGACCTTGTGGTTGCCAGGCAAGCACTCTACCAACTGAGCTATCTCCCCAGCCCATGACACTACTTTAAAATGGCATAGTATGCAATTTGAAACTGAAGAATTGCTCACTTCTGGGATTTTCCATTTAAAAATGTCAGACTGGTATCTAAAACCTCAGAAATCTAAACAGCAAATGGGGGGACCACTGTAAATACAAGAAGTTAAACAGGGTGGAAGGAGTAACCAACCATGATGTTAAGAAGTTTCTAGAAAAATTCTGACATTTTCTGAACAACTCTTCTATCTGACTTCTTACAACAACACACTGAGGTTGTTATCACACATTGAAGAAAAGGAAACTGGGTGAGAAGCCTGGGCAGGAATCGTGGTGTGGCCAGCAGCAGGAACTCTGTGTGCACAGGTCAACTGGGCTCACGCGTGCTCAGGCCCTATCCAGCAGTGTTCCCTCCCAAGGCAGCTGCTCCTACCCAGCTGCCCACCAAGTCCTGAATGCCAGACTCCCGTGCTAAGGAGCAGATGGGCAAGGACCCTTTCCCATTTCACAGACTTGGAAACTAAGTCTACAAGGAGTGGGGCTGGGAAGCTCAAGCTTGCGGAGTTCCAGAACTCACTCCCAGTGGAAGGTGAGTCTGTGAGGCTCCAGTCCTCCCAGGGGACCTCTACCCCACCCCACCCTCATCCAGGCAGCCCCTCCTGGGATCTGACATGAATGCCAATCAATGCCTGGACACTGGGGAGTGACCATCACAAAAGGTACCAGGACATGCGTTCCACCCAGCAGGTCCCACTGGAATGGTGGCGGCTGAGATCCATCCTATTTATGGATCTCCACTGGGTTGGCAGGGCCACACTGATCCATGACACCCCTAGAGGCCAGTCAAGGTACAGACAGGAGAGCCAAAGCCACCTGCAGAAGCCAATGTACGAGAAGCAGAGTCTGGGGGGAAAGATCCTTTGCTAACCCAACAGTGCCTGAAGATCCCACATCCTGTAGGCTCCCCAGCCCCAGTCCCAAAGAGAACCAGGCCACCCATGAGGAAAGAAAGATGGGTAGTGGAGGTTTGAATCTTGGTTCTGCCACATATGTGCTGTGTGACCTGAGGAATGTGATCTTCCCTCTCTGAGCCACAGACCTTAACTGTGTAATAAAGAGAGTAACAAGGGATGCCTCCCTCCCTAACTTGAGGACTGAAGGGAAGTCTTTAGCTGAGTGCCTGGCTGCTCGCCCCCCTGGTAGGCCTTAGTAATTACAGAGGATGGGCTGGGGAGCAAAGCATGGTCTTCAATCTAGGCTTCCCTAGAGGCCCAGGCCATCGCACTCCGTGAGTGGGACATGGGGCACCTTTCTTTCAGACTCAGCAGGACCATAAACTCCCTGTGGTCACCCTCGAGCCAAGTCTGGCAGGCCCCTGACAGAGCAGTAAGAGCGCAGCCAGGGGGCTAGGATGGATTGCAGACCCCATCCCTAAGGGATCTGGGCCCGGCAGGAAGGAACTGGACCTGGAAACCTCCGGGAAAGCCTCAAGTCCACTCTTTTACCATGAGGATTCAGAAGAGAACTAAAAGAAAACCACAGCTGATGGTATCCCCAGCCCAACCCAGTTACCACACAGCAGCCTGACCGGGCGGGTGAACTGAGCACAGGCTGTGTGGCCCTACCCAAATCTTGCCCCTTCTTTGAGTCTCCCTTTCCATGTATCCGGCTCTACTTACTACGCAGGGCTGCAGTAAGGGTCAGAGGAGGAAAACGGCCCTGGGAACACTTTGCAAGCTGTCAAGTACCACGGCCAGCTGGGCAAGTGGCACATGCCTGTAATCCCAGAGGCTCGGAAGGCTGAGGCAGGGGGACCACGAGTTCAAAGCCAGCCTCAGCCGAAGAGAGGCTCTAAGCAACTCAGTGAGACCCTGCCTCTAAATAAAATACAACATAGGGCTGGGGATGTGCCTCAGTGGTTGAGTGCCCCTGAGTTCAGTCCCTGGGACCCTTCCCCGCAAAAAAAGTACCACAGCAAGACATGGGATTATTGGGGATGACTGGGATAGGGAGGGAAGGAAAGCACATCCCACCTGTCCCCCTCAAACAGGACAAGAGAGAGGAGCCAGACCAAGTCAGGGGAGGCAGGCACTGGGGCTGGACCTCTGCTCTGGGCCCCAGCGTGTGGGCAGCTGCTGCTGCAGCCAGACACTTCTGCTTGGTAACATTCAAAAGGGAAAGAGATGTGGTCACTCAGCGCAGCACCCAGCACATGGTGGGTGCTGTCAGTTGGCTGATATTTGCCCAGCCCCCAGCCCTCAGAAATCATGCTTCTGGAAGAGATGGGTGCAGGCTCCCTCAGGCCACAGCCAGAAAAAGAAATGGTTCCCTCAAAAGGAGAGCAGTCTGCATCTGCACAAGTCCCACACGTCCCACACGCGGCTCCCCAGACCTGGGAGTCCTGAGGACCACGACCCTAGAAGGACTGGGAGCAACAGAGGGGGCTGCCCCTACCTGCCTTACTCTGCCAGCAGGTGGGCTCAGAGGCCAGCCTGGGTGCTGAGGGGCAGGTGGCACGGGAAGTCCTGCCTCTGGTCCAGCCTCACCTTTGTCCCCGGCACCATCTCCACTGAGGGTGCTTCCCTGAGACTCAGTTTGCCGGGACTCCAGCTCCCCTTAGCCCCAGGCTAGGAAACCCAAGGGAGGAGTGCGGTCCTCATTCTGTGCCAACACAGGCTGCAGGAAACGGGAAGCAGGGCTTTTCCTGGTAGCTGTGTTCTGCGACCCAAACGCGCGCAGGAAATGCAGCTGGCTGCCCACGCCGGCTTGAGATGCTCAGAGCACCTTGGAGGGGGCGGGAGGCACTCTTCTGAAGGCTGGCTGCTGTGGATGGACTCGTACCCAGCGCACAGGAGCAGGCCACTGCCCGGCGGAGTGCGGCTCAGCTCTCCTGGGGGAGTCGGACCGAGTCGCCGGGGGCAAGCCTCTCAAAGGAGACGTCTTGTTGGGGGAGTCAAAATAAATATATAAATGAAGGGCGGTTCACCTCCAATTTTCCTAATTGCCTTCAGTCACAGGCACATGCAGCTCCGCACCCCGCAGCCCCTTCACCGGGAGGTTCAGAGCCAACGGGACTCCCGTGACGAGGAGGCCCAGCAGCCCTCATTAGCTGTGCCAGGTCCCCAGGAGGCACAGAGAAACAGTGTCAGAATGCACCCTACAGAGTCCTCCAACGAGGGATGGCTGGCCCGAACCGGGGGCTCCGCGTGCAGGGGTCCCTTCTGGTCCTGGTCTTGCAGGAGACTGCAAGCCTGGCAGCAGCCACCTCTGAAGCCAACCCCCAGGAGCAGGCTGAACCCTAACCTTTGCTCAGGTCCCAAGAACAAATCAGTCTGGTGCAGGGTGTCCCACTTCCTGCCAAGAGGAAAGGTGGGTACACGCACGCCCGTGTGCATAGGCCAAGCCAGGACGACTGACTAGCAGATGAAGGGCCTCCCCAACACAACAGAGAAAGAGAGAGAGAGAGAGAGAGAGAGAGAGAGAGAGAGAAGAAAGAGCAGGAATCTGGAGATGAACATTTGTCCTGTGTGGGGCCACTTTACACACGCCAGGCCACGGCCCCCACCCCAAACCTGGGCAGTCAGATGTGTTCCAGAAACAATCAGACTTTCTCAGACACGACAAAGGTGATCTAGTACATTTCTTGAGTATCTGTGGGCACCCCAGAAGCAATCAAGTTTATGGACAATTCTGCAGCAATGTCATGAATGAGGAAAAAAAAAAAAGTTGCACATCAGCTCAGGCCCAATTTTATTACTAAATGAGTCACACACACACAGATTTCAGGGTTCCTGGAATTCTGAATTGTGAATGGGGATTATGGATCTACACTGTGTCTTTCACCTTCCTGGTGACCCTCAGGGATAGGTTCCATTTGCTATTTCTGCCTCCCAGAGGAGGAAAGGGAGGTACAGAGAAGTTAAGAAGTAATGTCCCCAGGGTCACTGATGGAGCCGAATGGAAACCACAGCCAAAGTGGTTACCAAGTACTGAGCCATGGTATAATAGCCTCCTGAGTAAAAAGACTGAAGCATCTGGAGATGCCCAAGAGTGTCTAAGGCCCGCCCTAGGATGATATTTGAGCCAGCCTCCGCCAGGAGGCGCCCACCTGGAAGCTACTGGAACCTTGATGCCATCCCTCCACCTACATGGGCCCTTGGTGGAGCCCAGCGGGGTGTGGAGCCCAGGGACGGTTTCACCCAGCAGGTGAGGCCTGCCACCCCACCCCTGTGCCCAGGTAATTACTCCCCACCTGACACAGTTTGTGCAGATCACTTTACCCACAACAAATATGCTAACCACGTCCCCAGCCTGGGGGAAACGGCCTGCAGGTAAATCCCATCAGACAGAAGCAGGGTTTCTGTGGAACTCGCACAAGGGAGGGGCAAGGACCCCATGTCTTCCAAAGGACGCTGACACCCCACAGCCCCTCGGTCTCCAGTTTCTCTTCATTGGCACTTTTTCCAACTGCCAGGAAAGAGCCCTGCACAGGCAAAAAATCCTAACGCTCCATTACCAAACAATTACTGGATAATTTCACAGGCACTAAAACACCCACATCAGGACAAAGACTGCCGGTGTCCAGCCCTACCAGGCCACCTGGACTTGGGGCTGGTTTAGGAAAACTCCAGCGATGAGCACAACCTCCAGCTACAGCTGGCCAGTTCCCGTACTGCTCTGATTTCTAATTAAAAATTAAAGCAGGCACCTTTCTTCATAAAACCAATTAAATGGAAGTGTTGGGCTGAGGGGCCAAAGCACACCTGGGCGTAGGCACACACGTGCAGATGCACACCAGCATGCACACACACACACACACACACACACACACACACACACACACACACTCTTCTTTTCCCCTGGGCTGGCAATCCTGAGCTAGTCATCCACTCAGGTGCACAGTGACAAGGACACACCCGTGCTAGGCTCTGTGCGTAGAGAGGGAAAAGCCCAGGGCTCTGGCCTTAGCAACACATGCTCTATCAGGGCTAGAAAAGTGCAGAGGGCAAGGAAGACCATGGGGAAACACAGAAGGAGCCCCTGCCAGTCCCAGAGCTCAGTCCAGAGATTAGGGACACCAGGGACAGGTAGGCCTCGTGTTGGGTCTCAATTATGGAAATAATATAAAAAGCCATGGAGCCCGTAGAGAAAATAGCAAGGTCCAAAGCAAGTAAAGGTCTCTGGAATCCTAAAAACAGAAATTGTTCCAGTGACACACAGACAGAAAACAGGGAGACACAGACACAACGGGCGGTCTATCACGGGCACTGGGACTCTGTATATGGCTGTTTAAATGGTGCCTGGGATCCCCTGCTCTTTCTCTCTGTGAGCAGGTGCCCAGGAATGAGGGAGCTGAGAACAGACCTCAGTGGCCTCTGCTGATGCAGGCCAGGTGCCTAAGGATTGGCAATGTGTGGGCAAAGCCCGCAGCCAGCCCTGGAGAGAAGAGCAGCCCAGAGCCCAGCTCCAGGAGTCGGGAATTCTGGCCAAGGAGATGCAGTGATTCCTGGCTGATACGCCCACAGTGTGTCGCCACTTCATAAGTGAGGTGAGGTCGCTAGTGGAACCAGAGAGCCCAGCCTCTGGGCCACGAGAAGTGAGGGAGAGGTGAACAGAGCCGGAGGGCAGGGGAAACCACCAGCGAGGTGGTGGGGGACCAAGAGCGAGCAAAGGCCAGGTGAGGAAGCCCCTCCCTCAAGGCACTAAGGAATGGCTGTGGTGTCAGGTGCTCCAAGGCCTTGGAACAGACTGGAAGGCAGGAGGGGAGCCTAGACGGCGAGATTTTCTTTAATAACTCGACAGCCTGTGAGCTCCCAGGGACCACTCTGTCTTAGGAAGGGGAGGAATCCCAGTCCTTCCCCTCCAGTCAAGACCCCCGCTTCCTTTCATCACCCTTGATGGGGGAAAACACCACGCCAAGCAATCCTGGGGGACGTCCTGCTCACCACCCACATGGACAGGATGGTCAGCAGACAGACAGAGCCTTCTTGGCAGAGGGTAAGGCACACACACCTGGCTGTGTGTGTTCGTCCACCCTAAGATGATCCATGGTCTCCCTGTGCTAGGCACTAGTCTACTAGCATGCTGTGTAACCCTGGAGGCATCACTTAACCTCTCTGAGTCTCAGTTTTCTCCATTCGTTGGCTCATTCATGCAACAACATGTAGCAAGGACCCATTACATGCCAGGTGCTGAGCAGGGGATAGAGAGAAGTCGGTCAATTCTGTATGGCTCATGGGTCCAAAACCCACTCTGGATGGTGTCAGAGCTGCACAGCCCCACTTCTGTGCTGGGACCATTAACCTGAGCACCTTTGACTAGGTGGAGAGGAGTCTTAGGAATTCCAGAGAGGTCCACCACTCCCAGAATCCCCCTCCTGCTGGGGCAGTGACCAGCACCAGGGCTGCCTGCCACCCACCCTTCCACAGTGTCATCAGCCAGGACCGACTGGCACACTGAAACGCAGGCTGCCACAGCCCCGCCCCCTCCAGCTGCCTTTGCGCCGGCTGCCACCGCTGCTCATTTCCAGGCAAATGTTCTAGTTAATTAAAACACACCCAAGTGCTCACACGCACACGAAGCCAAGCTACAAAATCTGCTCTACCAAACAGCAGCTCCTCTTCTTCAGTCTGGGACGGTTGCAGGCCAGGAGGGCTCCGAAGTTGACATTATTGGCAGCAAAGCTTTGCTTGTACAATCTTGCTGCACACACACACCTGTACACAAACATCCCTGCACTTATAGACATGCATCTGTGTGCACCTGCAAGCCACACGTGCATGTGTATCCTATACACACCCACATCCACACTCGCTCCACACACAGACCTGTGCAAGGCGCACATGCACCTGTACATGTGTGCACACACAGGCCCACAGGCACAGGCACACGCACACACCTCACGGCGCCCCCTCCTCCAGGAAGTCTTCTTCAGCTCCCGTGGCCCCTCTGGCCCAGAACATCAGCCCTGGTCAGTAAATAAACACTTAAAAACACTTGCTGCACACGGGATTGGATGAATAAATAAATGAATCGATCGATCAATGAAGCATTGAGCAAACACGAACAGCCCAGCTCTTGCCCAGAGGCCCAATTCTGTATCATCACAGGCTAAATCCCCCAAGGCGGAGAGGACAAGTGGTCGGGCGGATGACCCCCTGACCCTCCACCTGCCCTGCCGAGCTCTGCCAGGCACTACCTGGGGGTGGATACACCTGTGTGTGCGCCTGTGCACGTGACTGGAAAATTCCCATTCCCAGACCAGGAGCTGGCAAAGAAAGCGGCGGCCATCCAGCCAGGAGACAGGAAGTGATCACCGTTGACGGGCTCCGGTTCCAGGAAAGGAAGCAGAGAGGTGCTGGCTCCGCTGGACTCTCAATGCTCTGGACCTAAAATAGCACCTCACATGGGCAGGTAACTAGGTGGAAACCAGCCAGCGAAGGAGCAATCCTGTCCCGGCAAGCACACCCAGCCCACTCCAGGTCACGGAGACCACCTGGGTAGGAACATACTATAGTGCTCCTGGCCAAAACCTGACACTCACACAAGGCTGTCAGCCACTTAGAGCCCTGGATGGCGTGTGACAAGATTTCTGTTCAAGGACATGGAGACAGCTGTGCTGAGGACCTCAAACCATACCACATGGACAAATGACCTTCTCACTCCTGCCTGGGGCTGGCAAAGCTCTCTGCAGAAAGCAGAGGCACGGGGAGGGAAGGGCATTTAGGAAGGAGTGGAGACACAGGCGGAGGGGTCGCGAGTCACCCACTCAGAAGGTGGGCTTGGCCCAGCAGCGGGGGCACTACCTTGGGGTCGTTAGAAATGCAGTTTCAAGCCCCATCTGGCCCTGCTGGGTGAGATTCTGCATTTTACACATTCCACTAGAAATTGTGTTAATTTTTCTTTGAATTTACGTGTTTATATTTCAAGCAGCGATTGAGTTGTTAGGACAGAAATACTCCCGTTGTGTGGGCCTGAACACTTTAATTCTGGGAACTATTGGCTACCTCTTTTGACTTAGGGGTGCCAAGAACTGAGAAAGTGGGGACCCTCTGAACCCCATATCAGGGACTTCTGGGGAGTGTGGAAACAGCATGGAATCAGACCAGGCCCGTTCCCGTGTGGAGCTGATGGCGGGTGAGGAAGGTGACAGTGACCAAGTAAACGAGTGACTCCATAAGATCTTGGTGACCAGAAGTCAATGAGAAAACAACAGCAGAGTAAGGTCCTTACTGGCCATGCCCCCTGCCAAGTCCTGTGCTCCTCCACTGTATTCTCCAAGTCACCCTGCTCCTGGGGCCAGGTACCTGGTAGGCACATGTCCCCCCTCCTGGCCCTTGCACAGGGCTTACTAGCCCTGAATGCCATCCACCCTGCTGTCTGTCCACCTAACTGCTCTGCTCCCTTTCCCCACCTTCGCTCCAAGCCACCATGGCTGGCTGCCTGGGACCAGCGCACGTTCCTCCATGTCCAGTCTAGCCCAGACACAGCAGCCGAGCTCAGGGCGCCTCACATCAGTGCATCCAAGGCTCCCCAGCGCTCCGGAGGTAAAGTCCCTGTTCCTCACAGTCCCCAAGGCACCATGCCATCCTTCCCGTGGATAACACACAGCTTCTCAAAACTTGCATGCAGATTGGACTGCTCTCCTCATTTCTTTTTCCATATAGATTTTCCTATAGTTTTTGCTACATGCCCAGGCCAGTCACCAAAAGCCCAGCTTTGCAATGAAAGGTGTCATCCCAAGGAACAGAACCTGCTCTAATGCTGAAACAGTCGCCAGCCTGGAGCAAGGAGGCATTTGCAGGAGAGTCAATGGATGCTCAGCGTGGCTGGGTTTCCCTTGAAATTTCCAAAACACTTAGCAGAGGAGTGAGCTGGGGCACCCTGGGGTACCTCAGCACACACTTGGGTGAAACCAGTCTCAATTATTTGTTGAAAGAAAAACTGAATAAGTAGCATTAAGATGATCTGACATTAGATACCAAAAAAAAATCAATATGCACCTACAAATGTTCAGAGCTGCCACTGCAGACCTGGACAAGGAATGCCAGCCCAATTGCCCAAGCCCCCTGGGTCTCTCTGGACCTCAGACCTGCCAGCAGGACACAGGTCAGGAGCCGCCGGCGATTTGTAAAAACACAGCCTTATGCCCAACAAGTCTGTGTTGATCAAGGCCAGGTGGGGGAAGATATCTTGTGTCCCTTAGCTCTGTGAACCCCTCAAGTTGGGAGAGCAGCATTCTCCAGTAAAGAGACCAAAAGGCTCACCCCATACTTGAGGGTCAGGAGTTTGGGCCTCAGCTAAGCAGAGTAGAGGAGCCACGTGGGGGGCTTTGAATCGTTCTAATAGGGAAGAAAGTGAAAAATGAAGGATGGGTTTGGGGACATGGCTGAACACCAAAGGTGCCCTTTATCCTGAGCCTCGGCGGCAGCTCTAATTATAAACAGTGCCAGCACCCAGACAGAGCCAATCCTGAGTTTCAGCGGAAAATGTGTAACACCAACCCTCTCTCGGCAGCCTGCTACTCTGGCAGAGAAAGAGCTGTGGTCATCAAGTGCTTCGTGGGATGGGGAGAAGGGAGAAAAGACACCAGTGTGTTGATCCTGTCGAGTTCACGTCCACGCAGACTCCATAAAGCCAAGAGGGCAGATTTACAAACTTTGGCCCGGGAAGCCTGGACTGAGAGATTAAATGGCAGGGCGTGTGCAGCAAAGCAGAGGCTAATGAGACCGCAGACCCCAGCACTTCACCACAACGTGAAGCGCCAAGCTCACGGCCACTGCGCCCCCTCTGCCAGGAGGGAAGCCAGACAGCGTGCCCAGCCCACAGCCTCGGCCACCATGCCGGGCCTGCCCACGGCCTGAGGCTCCTGGAGGCTGCACAGATTGTAGCATGCCCACGTTGGTCTATGCCCTCTGGAGGTTATAATTTTCACACAACGGAATTCTTTCTGTACCTCACGATGCCCACTCATAAGCCCCGCGTCCATCTCTGCCCACCTGCCTCCTCCTGCGCCCTCTGCCTCCCTCACCCCTCCTCCACTCCCTATCATCACCACCTGCCCCTGCCTCACCCACTGCCCTCTCACCGGCTACCTCTCTCTCCCTCCCTGGTCCTAGGTCCCAGTTCCTGTCCCTCCACCCTCCTCTGTCCACCTCTGGCTCCTCTGTCTCCCTCATCTGGTCCCTTTCTCTCCCCGCTTCTCCTTTCCAGCCCATTTTCCAGGCCCTGCCTGGACCATGAGGAGGAAGGAGCCAGCGATTCGACGAGCTTGAGGGGGCTCGCTGGGGCTGGCCAGGCAAACCCCACTCCACCTGCTCAGGAGGAGGCTGAGCACAGAAGGCCCAGCCCCGGGGGCGAGCCACGGGCTGCCAGACCCTCGGAGGCCACGCTTCCAGCGCCAGGGTCTGGAGCGGGCCAGGGCCTGCCAATTCCCTTTACCTCCCTCTGCAGTGACCGTCCTGCTCTGGGCTCCCAGGAGGGGCATTGCATCTGGCCAGAACAGAACCTCTGACAGATGGGATGTCGCCCCCAGCACAGTGAGAAGGCCTGAGAGATGGGAGGAGAGGAGGACAGGAGGCCTGTGGGGACGCTGAGCCCACGGAAGCAGTAGGGGTCGGTTCCGCAGGCCATGCAGGCTCAACTACCAGCCCTGCCACTTCCTCACTGTGTGATCTGGAGTGAATTACCAAACCTCTCTGAACCTCAGTTTCCTCATTTATCCAGTGGGATTGATGGTCGCAGTCACCACGGGGCAGTTGCAATGATGAAACGGGATATTGTGTGTGGTGGAAGACTCGCTATTGATGGCAGTTATTTTGCTGGGGTGCTAATTATATCTGTTCCCTTACTGGCACCTATGAGCAGGTGCCGGGCCTCCTGCACTGCAGGGGCTAGGCAACCCCTCTCCCACCACCAGCACCCACTGGGAACCAGGACAGGCAAGGGAGCCTTGGGTGAAGGGAGCACCAGAGGCTTTGCCATCTGTGCCTGACCCTGAAGACAGGGCCCCTCTCTAGGCTGCACTGGCCAGAGAAGCAAGGACTGACCCTGGCCGTCTGTCTGTATTCCTCACCAAACCTCGTCTTGTGGACAGGTGGCAGAGGGATGCCTGGAGTCTGCCACCAACTTTGACCTCTGACCTTTCACCCAACAGATACTTATTTAGCTCTCCTACGTGCCACCACCAGGGCACTCAGTGGTAACCAAGGCTAATGTGGCCCTTCAAGCAGCTCACCTCTGCTGCAGGAGACAGACGTTAATGATTATAAGGTAGAAACCTACAGAGCAGAACTCAATAAAGTCCATTCTCACACTTAACACAGAGAGTATCTTCTTATACTTAATCTAAGTATATTCGTTCTTGCTAGGAATTCAGCCTAGGGCCTCGTGCATGCTAGGCAAGGGCTCTACCACTGAGCTACACCTCCAGCCCTTCTGAGTGTATTTTTGCACACTTGCTATAAAGACATTCTTTCTAGAATCCCAAGTTTTGGAATGTCCAGGGTGGGTGACACCAGCCCTCCCATTTAGACAGAGAAACTGACATCCAGGAGACAAAGGGCCAAGTTCACTACCCATTACTTAGTGGTATTCTAGGGCTAGAACTCAGATCTCTTGATCCCAAATTCAGAGTTCCTTCCTCTCTGCAACAAAGCACTTTGAGAACAGTCCCTTAGGGTCCTAGCACCCAAAAGGAAATAGGAGGAAGAGAGGTCTCCTACGTATTCCTAATATGCCAGGCACGAGACCCAGAGCTTCATCTGCGTCTCACACTAGGTCCTCAGGGAATATCAAGAGCAGCTATGAGGACCACGGAGCGTGCAGTCGGCTCAGACTACAAAGTCACTGGGCAAAAAAAGCAAATTACATTAGATACTCCGTTATAATCCTATAAACCTACATGCATGCGGACAAGTACCACGAGGAAATACACACCATGAAAATAGGGCGTTTGAATAAGGAGAAGTTTTTTTTCTCAAAATTCAACTGTGTGGTCTTTGACTCATCTATTGAATCCTCAGGTTATAAAACTATCATAATACATCCCGGTGTCAGGGATATTTAGAGTCTCAAATGGCCCTGGGGAAAATTAAAGGGACATTCATAAACTATCATGAGGCTATCAATACCATTACCTCGTGCAAAAGTTGGGTGGTGAGAGAAACAGGGCGGGAATGAAAAGACCCCAGGCTGCAGGACAAAAACCACCTCTGCGAGTGGCACCTTGGCTTCCCCACTGCCTGCCCAGTCTATCCTGAAAAGCCTGCTCTGGGGGTGAAAATGAAGGAAGGGGAGCTGAGGCCCCACAGGGGCTGGTCAGATGGTGAGTGGCTCCATGACACAGGCAAATGGCAAATCTAGGAAACTTGCCTTGGCCAACTGCAGCGATCTGGTTCATGAAGAATAGGAAACCCATCTGGGAGCCTCCATCCTCCATCCAGGTCTCCCCCACACTTTGCGCTATTTCTAGGCTCCTCCTGGCACACCAAGCAGCGCCCCACTCCCTGCAACCCAGCTGCAAGAGGGATCTGCCAAAGGTGGTGGGGCATAAATGAAGGGCCCTGACAGGCGGCAGTGTGGGAGTGCCCAGGGCTGGCCGCCAGGCTCTGCACACCAGGCAAAGCAGATCCGTGTGCTTCGGGCAGAGATATATGGCCTTCTCACGTCAGCCCGGAAAGGCAGGAACCCGTGAACTATCAATGCCAACCCAGCCAGGCAGGCCAAGAGGATTTACAAGCCAGCAAGAAGACTGGACAGGCCACTTCCATCTGGGGCTGCAGCCAGCGGGCACAGGCAGCCCAGCCAGGTAGACAAGTTCAAGGACCAGCAGGTGGGCCTCCCTCCAGAAGGTAGCAGCTATGATGTTCTCAGTGCCTGGCCTTGGGGAAGGAGGTGGCCCAGGGTAAATTCTTCAAGAGTCAAGTGGCACCCTCATTCCAACGTGTTCTGACTGCTCAGGGCCTCACTAAGCCGGTCCCCCCACAGACTAATTGGGGCACCTACAAGGGGCCAAGCACAGGGTAGCTGAGGACAAGCAGGGGTAAGACCTCTCTGTTCACCCAACACTCAAGCCAAAAATCTCCAGGCACTCCTCACGCCCTTGTCCCCAACATTTAATCCATCTCCAAGTCGCGCCAAGGTTACCCTCTACAAAGGCTCTCGAATATGCCCTGTGTTCTCCATCTCCTGCAAGGACACCAGCACCACATGTCTTCACCACCTAGCCCACGCCACCTGCCCCAGGCCACCTGCCCCAGGCCACCTGCCCCAGAGCAGTGAGCCCTACAGTGAGCAAATACACTGATGCCAAGACCCCCAGGGCCCCACTGCTCCACCCTGGCCCTGTCCCCTTCAGGTGCACTCACGCCCCTAACCACAGGCAGCCCTGCTGTATTAGTCAGCTATTTCACTGCTGTGGCTAAATGATCTGACCAGCACAACTGTAGAAAAGGAAGGGTTTATTTGAGGGCTCATAGTTTCAGAGGTCCTGGTCCATAGAAGGCCAGCTCCATTTCTCAGGGCTCGAGGTGAGGCTGGACATCATGGTGGAAGAGTGTGGCAGAGGGAAGCAGCTCGCATCATCAGGAAGCAGAGAGGGAGAGTGTCCCCACTCTCCTGATACAAAATATATACCCCATAACCACACCCCAATTCCCACCTCCTCAAGCCACACCCCACCACTTCAATTAATCCCATTAGAGATTAATTCACTAACTGGGTTAAGACTCTTACCACCCAATCATTTCTCCGCTGAACCTTCCTGCATTGTCTGACCTGTGAGCTTTTGGGGGACACCTCACATCCAAACCGTAACAGCTGCACTGCAAAATGAAGTGTCACCAGTGGTGCACCACAGATACAGCAGGGTCCCATAAGATCATAACTCAGCCGGGAAGCTCACCTCACGGCAGGGCAGCCGCCATGCCAGGTGTTTGTGGTGATGCAGGTGGAAACAGACATATGAAGTGTAGCCCATACACTTGTGAACAGGACACAATGCTCAATGACGACAGCAAATAACTCTGTTTCTCACTGATTCACGTATTCCTCATCCATTTTGTCATTACTTTCTAGTATCCTTCTTATACTGATTTTTTTTTTAAGTCACCACAAGACAGTCCCCCGGCAGCAGCCTGGTGCATCTGGGTTCACAGCATCCCTTCACTGCGACGAGGCCACATCAAGCGAGTCCTAGGCCATGGAGGCTTGTGGAAGTGCACTCTATGAGGTTTGTACCAGAGAAAACTGCCTAACCACAGACAGCAGAAGGTGTCCCAGAGCCTAGGTGACACATTCCTGCGTGTGGTTGTTGATGTGCTGAGCTCTCTACTGACGCTCCACCAGGGGAGGAGAATCCACGCCTGCCTTGCTCAGTAGTGTATGCTCAGCACTTAGCACAGAGCGTGGCACCCAGTAGGTGCTCGATAAATACCTATGGAAGAAGTCAGTGCCTGAAATGCTGGCCCTCGAGCCTGGGAAAGGCAGGCAGGTCACAGAGGGGCCCTGTCCTCCAGGTGGCAGGATGGGGTCACACCTCATGAACACCAGGCACTCAGTGGAGGTGATACAAGGTGTGCAGAAACCGTCCAGTCCAGGGGAACTCACAGCTGGAGGTGTCCCTGCAGCCAGTCAGAGGTGGCCTCCTTGGAAATGTGCCCCAGAGAGGCTGCAACACACGGACCAAGGGCCCAGCAGCCCTTGTCACCCGTCCTGAGGCGCGCGTCACCGGCTCTGCGGTTACGCTCAGGGTTTCCTATCTCCCACAGAGAGGTTTCTTCCTTCTCACCTCTCCAAGGGATTTTTGATAAAGACCCAAATCTCTAGCTTCCCTTGGAAGTCGGGAATCATGGACAGCACCAGGCCCAGCCCTCTTAAGGCAGGCCTCGGGAGCGGCAGGTGACGTGGCTCCACCTTGCCTGGCCAGCCCCTGGCCTCCCAGCCTCATCTGTATGACCCCCATCACCGTCACAGTTTGCGGTCCCTGCGCTGGCCACACATCTCCCAGCACAGACCTGGAACAGAGGCTTCTTCCCACCCAGAAAACCTCGCCTTCCCATCTCTGCCCGAGCAGTGACTGCTGCGGGGACTTACCTGACGGTGACACCCACCTCTACCCCCCCCCACCTCCCCTATCTGGCTGAGCACTTCCATTGCACCTCAGCCGCCTGAGTCACCAGTTCATAGACCACCTCCCGTGGCTGGTCCCCTATAGTTTATTAACATCCACTAATAAACCGCGGGCCGGCCTCCCAGGGTGCTGCCAGGAGGAGCCCGGCTGAGCGGGCGGAGTCCTGCCTGGCCTGCTCTGGCTCAGCACATTTCTCACCATAAGGGAACAATTAGGAAAAACTCCCTCCAGGTTATATTTAGAAAGGGTGGGGGAGCTTCCTCTAGTAATTTTCATTCAGTCACCCAGGACTGCCTGTCCCCACCTACCCCGGGCCAGTGCCGCGGGCCGGCAACCACCTCTCCCCGCACGCGGGTGGAAATCGAGCCCGGCCTCTGCCCAGCCCTGATTATGCCGCGTTTAAAAATAAGATGTGAAAGCTGCATTATGTAAGACCTGTAGCACTCTCCTGCCCACCTCCGACTCCGGAATCAAAGATCATCATTTCTGCCATCAAAAAAGAATGAAAGAAAGGCAGGAACAATGAAAATAGTCGCCCGACATGAGCCAGATCAAAGGCACGGACACAGAAAATGAGGAGACAGGGGGGCCTTTAATTACTGCCTGCATCTTCCGAGTCGTGTGGCGAGAGGGGAGAAGGAAAGTTTTGAAGGCCACCAGGCTCTGTCCTGCTGCGGCTCCTGTTTCCACCGCCAGCACCAGTTCCCGACAAACTCTCGCCTTTCATTTCCCTCCCTTTCTTCCCTCCTTTTTCTCTGCCCCCCACATGCCAGACAGGACTCCCAGACTCCCCAGTGCTTCCCGTCCACCAGCAGAGAGAGCTCACAGGGGCTCCTCGGAGCCCTGGAGGAAGGGACAAGGCCACCCCTGGGAAAGCCTGCATCCCCGTAGGCCCCCAGTCCAGTTGCCTCCCCAAAACAGCCAGAGGGGGCTCTGGGAGGGACCCGGGGACCCACCATGGGAGCTGATGCGGCAGGACTACAGTGACATTTTTTTCTTTCTCTCTCTCTCTCTTTTTTTTTTTTTTTTGCAAGTCTCCCTGGTTGAGAGGGGGAAAAAAACTCTTCAAATTCACATTGGGCAGGGCTCCGTGGGGCAGCAGATCAAACCTGAGAACCGGCTGTTTGAGCTCAGCGGCAGAAAAAAGGATTGCCCAGGGACTGAGCTTAAGTAGAAGCTGGATTAAACTTCAAACGCAAACTCCTCCTTTTTCTACACAGCAGACAGTCATGGCTAATATTGCAATATGGACTCTAAAAATGCATTACAAATAACTTACTCTGGGCCTGGACTTGGGTCTTTTGTATTAAGAGGAGGAGCCAAAGAGATCATTTCAACAGAAAGGACACATGGAGCCCATCCCTTGCTCAGCAGAGGGGAGTCCACGGAGGCTCGGGCCAGGGAGGCCAAAGGAGGCTAGAGGGTGACCTGCCCTGAGATGAGATTCCAGGTACATTTACAAATAAAAACAATGCTTGGCCAGGTGACCACAATAGTAGCGCATTTTAAATGTAGAGTGATTTTAATAATTAAACACTAACACTCTTAAAACACAGACACAATCAACAGAGTACAACTCTGAGAGTACAACAATTCACGTAAGTGAATAACTCACTAAGGAAAGCTTACAAATTCACTGTGCCAGCAGGTGCTATGGTAGGTGTGGGGCTCAGAAAACACCGGAAGCTGGAAGATATTCTTCCTATAACTTTTAGGGTGGTGCTACAGCTGTGTGTCCCATCTGGTTGGGAATGACTCCAGGAGGCTCCAGAGACAGGCCTGAGCCCAAGCTGAACAGTGGGTTCTCCAGGATGGCAAGCCAGGTTCCCCAAGCGTTCTTGGTTTGGGAACACAGGCGTGAAAGTGAGGGTTTGGAGGTTTGGGCGTAGGGATGATGGGGTGCTATGGTCTGTTAGAGTGTGCTCCCAAAGTTTGTGTTGGAAACTTAATCCCCAGTCCAACAGTGTTGAGAGATGGAACCTTAACGAGGTGACTCTGTCATGCAGGCTTGACCCTCGTGAATGGACTCATGTGAACGGATTAATGTGGTTATCATTGGAGTAGGTTCCTGATAAAAGAATGAGCTTGGCCATCTTCCCCTTTCTTCTTCTCTTGCTCACAGACACTCTGGCCCATGTGATGCCCTCTGCCACGTTATGACCCAGCAAGGCCCTCACTGGAATGTATGCTCTCAATCTTGACCTTCCCAGCATCCAGAACTGTGAGCCAAATAAACCTCTATTGTTTATAAATTACCCAGCCTGTGGTATTCTATTATAGCAACAGACTAAGACAGAGGGATTTGTTTCTATTTATGTTTGTTTATTCATCAATATCATCGCTTAGGACCTAAGACATAATAAAGAATTTGGGCAAATTTGGGCAAGGAAACGCTGTTTTCCCACAATAGTTTCAAAAATATCCAAAGCCCACCCCACCCCCGCCTTCAGGGAGTCAAGGGTGCCTACAGCGTACGTGAGAAGGGAACACCTATCACCCCTTCCACTACTCAAAAATGCCCAGGAAGAGGTCAGGAGTCCCTCAGCACTGCTGCAAGCAAACTCCACGGGGCATGCATGGGGACCCCAAAAGCACGGTGTGTCACTGCTGACAGCTCCACATTGTTCTACCAAGGACGAGGACAGGGACAGGCTGAGTCACTAGAGCTATCCAGGTAGGCCAGGATCTGCAAGGAACAGCTACGAGGGCTGATCTTCCTCCCACATGCCTCTGAGTCTCAAAGACTCGCCAATATAGAGGCCCAACCTGCCACAGAGAGGTGACAGCCAAGGCCTATGGTGCCTCTTCCGTGTCCACCCAGGTACGGTGGCCCAGACGGCCTCACCCTGCCCCATCTGCCATCCCCTCCCTTTCCTCCTCATTTGGCCTCTTCTTCTGGGTCAGGGGAAACAGAACCACCACTTACTGGCACACAATATCCCTCTAAAGCACCTATTGCCCTGCAAGGGAGGCTGTGGTGGCACCATTTCATGGAGGGGTAAACTGAGGCCCACACACAGTGAACTGCTAAAGATCGCAGGCTTTGGGCATAGAAGAATTTGAATACAGGACTGCTGAGATCCAACACAGGCTTTTCTTTTCATGGCAGGATGTCATTTCCCCGGTGACTCTTCAGAGCTGCCACCCCTATCTGCAAGTACTTTCAGGGGAAAGTACAGATCAGACAGGTTCCGGAAGAGGCGGCAGTGTGGTACTGCTGCCTCGGGATTGGCAAATGAGATATCTATGCCAGGACAGGCTGTGCCTCTGGGAAGCCTCCTACTTCCCAGGGGGGGCAGATGACAGCAGCACAATTAGGCGTCCCAGTGAGCACAGGGTCAGAGGAACCACAGCAGATGGAGACCCCAAAACAGAGATGGCAGGCGGGTGGAGCACGGCAGGCAGGAGGGAGGCCACGGCTCCAGAGAAGGGCCAGGGGTCCACAAACAAACAAACAGACCCTTGTCTCCTGGGGTGCAGGCCCAGGAGGCACGAGACAGGAAAGGGGCCTCCTCGGCAGGGCGCACAGGCATCGGATGGGGTCACTGATGGCTCTCCTCTCAGAAACGGGCTCACGGCTGTTCCAGCTGGGCCTCTGGTCACCAGAGGAGCCGTGTTCACTGGCTGGGAAGGATTTGGCCAGGGCAGAGGGCCCTACAGAGTGGAGTGGGCATAGTCCACACAGAAAGACTTGGCGTGAATAAATAGACACAAAGAGTAAGGAAAAAGATCTTCTTTGGTCTATCAGACCTTTGCCCTCCTGGCAACTTCTGGTCTGTGACGTTTCAAATTTGTGGACAGAAAATCAGCCACCCTCAGAAGGACGCTTGATTCTCTGCCAACATTCGCTCTGTGGAGCAGAACGGCTCGGGAGCTCTGTGATCAGACAGCCATAGGTTTGCCACTAGGCCCTGTCACATCCCTCAGTGACCTTGAGCAAGTTACTAAGCATCTCTGAGCCTCAATTTCTTTGTAGGCTAAAATAAAGGACCCTCCAAAACACATCTAAGAGAGACGTTGAGGGCATCAAAAGATGAGGTCTAGGGTCAAGTCACTGGCTCTGGGGCTTCAGTGTGGCTCCAGCTATTGGTCCTGCCCCGATGGGTCTCAAAGCCTTCTCACGGACACTTGTATCCTTAAGAAGCCACGTTTACCAGGAGATCTGGGTCGGAACAGGTGGATGAACTTCATTCGTTATTCAATCAAAAGTGCTGATTAGACAGGAACGCTTCAAATGGGTGGAGTCCTGCACCTGCCCCCAGTCATCTCTCACCAGTTTTACCTGGAGCGCACAGAAGGCGAAAGGTCAGCCTGCCTGTAAATGCAGGTGAGCTGTTAGACGGGGACAGGGGACGAGGCTGCACAACTGCACAGGTGCCGTTTACTTTAATACATGAATAAATGTATGTGTGATATTATTAAAAAGGGGAGGGGTATATGAGAAGGGGTCCACAACAGGTAAGTGCTGATACGTAGCACTGCGCCAGAGTGGCCCGAGGCCAGGCGTGGGGTTACCGTGCCCCCAGAACTGACCTGCAGCCCCCTCACTGACACATCACAGGTGAGCACCCTCTGTTTGTGAGCTAGAAAGGGGAACTCAGCTGGGCGTACCCCTGTAAATCCAGCGACTCAGGAGGCCGAAGCGAGAGGATGGCAAGTTCAAGGCCACCCTGGGCAACTTACTGAGTCCCTGTCTCAAAATAAAAACGTTAAAAGGTCTGAAGATGTAGCTCAGTGATAGACTGCCCCTGGGTTCAATCTTAGCACTGCAAAGGAAAAGAAGAAAAAAGAAAAAGAAAAAGAAAAAAAAAAAAGAGGCTTTCTCCTTCCCCATCTCCTCTCCAGCAGAATCTCAGGGCACACCCTGGTATGCAGAGCCAAAGGGCTGCCTCAGGAAAGACCATGGGGGAGCCCAACCCAAGACCCCACAGGAGCACCACTTAAGGCTCAGACCCATGCGGCTGTGAGGTGGGGGGATGGGCTCCAATCTGCTGGGTGCGTGGCTCCCACCAAGGACCAACACCTGAACCCAAGTGTGACCCCTACCCCCAGCAGATGCCACGGAAGCCCTGCAGCCACCTCATCCATCTTGCTGGCAGCTCAGAAGCCAAGGGGACCAGTCACACAGAAGGGAGGCTCAAGGAAGGGACACAGGGAGGCGGCTGGGATAAACTCCTGGGGTGGACAACCCCTGAAGGAACTGCTGATGCCTACCCACTGGCAACACGCCAGATAAAAGGCCACTTTCAGGTCTGTGACACGTTTCCACACCTGTTCTCTTTAGGCAGTCTCTGTGCAGAAAATACCCCTCCTGCTTCAATGAGAAATGAAGACTCAGCACAGATACTTTATCTACCTCCATCTCCTGGCACACAGTAGGTACTGAAGAAATATTTCTTAAACAAATGAGTGAAAACTAATTATAGACTCTCTCGTGAGTTCTGCAAAGATGGAGACTATGATTTATTCACTTGCTTCTCTGAGTGCAGAGAGTTCATGAATAAATGAGTGAAAGAATGAAAATAATAAGAGTTCATATTTATTTAAGTGCTCATCACGTGCCAGGCGCTGTTCAAGCCCTTTAGGTTGAACTAGTGCATTTAATTCCCACAATAATCCTAAGAGGCAGGCACCATTGTTAGTTCCATTTTACAGATGAGGAAACCGAGGTGGGGAAAGCTAAGTAACTTGTCCAACACACACAGCAAGAAGCATAACTGGGATCAGAACCCAGGGAGTTGGGCTCCAGTCTGCCTCAAGCATGAACAGAGTTTGAAGGATGCTCATCCATGACTGGTGACATGCTCCAGGCCTCTCAGCCTGTCCAGCATCCAGCCCTGCCTTCCACAGAGCAACACCGTCTCCCTCCCTGGTGTGCTGCAGGTATCCTGGCCTAGACAGACAGCACTGCGTCCCCCAGCCACGGTGATTGGTTTGGGGATGAATACAGAATGAATCTGAGCCAATCGAAATGAATCCTGAGACCTCCTCACCCTATGGGAAAGAGATGCTTTACCTGGGCAACAAGGATAAGCGCCTGGAGCCACAGGGGGACTAACTCGCCCTCCTAAAACACCCAGCAGAGGATGAAGCTGACAAAGAAAGGAGACAAGAGCACAAGAGAGAGGTGCTCCAAGGACCTGGCCAGGCCTGAAGCTTTCTTCTTCAGCCAGCCTGAGCCGTTTGCAACCAAAAGATGCCAGAGCACAGCCATCACTCGGGGTGACATGCATATCTTGCGACAGCTCACAGCACGTCAATGACCGAGTCAAGTTCATAATGTCCGGTAGTATCAGGGCCACCGCAAGTCTCACGAAACCTCCTACGGCAGTGTCTGACATCCTTCCTCAATCTTTGCTGAACCAGGTTCCCCCTCTGCCCTGCTGATTTCTACGGACCCTTATATTAGCACAGGGAACGAGCATGCTTCACAGATCTTCCATGAAGGCAAAGGAGGAAGGGAATGAAACACCAAGTACCAAGCACCATGACTAGCATACGGTGACTCCCCACCTTAAAAAAAAAAAATCATGTGTGTGCAAGAGTGAATGAACAAAACACAGCGAGTCTTCCTTCTAGAAATGATTTGGAGGGTTCCACTCAATCCTAGGGGCACTTTCAGTAGGACTGGATACAAAAGAGTCCTAACTCCACACACCTGGTGCCCCCCGCCACTTCTCCAAGCACTGAACACGTCATGGCCTACGTGGCAAAAACATCCAATCTCTGCCCGTGTGCAAGCAGAGGCTGGAAATCACTTCTGCTTCTCCCAGTTTCCCCTATCTGCATTAAATCCACTTCTCCTTTTTATAGCATTTGCTTATTTCTTATACGAGCAGGTGGACAACCAAGCCAGCCATGACTCAGGAGGGTTGCTGGCCGGGCTGCCAATACCACCCAGGCACTAGCTGCCCTAAGGGTGTGGCTCCTCTTTCCCTCTCTACATCCTGCAGGCTCCTAAGTGCCCAGTGCCCTGAGTCTTCCACTCCTGCAACAGACACCGCTCACATAAGACCCACGCTGGCCTCTGAAGGAGGAAGGGAAGCCCTTCCCTTCTCCACCCAGCCAGGACTCCCACATGTTCTCACCGAGGCAGACCTCTCCTGGTCACAGTGACAGGAAAGTGGACAAGATGGCCAAACTTACTCAAATAGCTTCTTGGGTTAAGGGTGGGAAAGCCTGAGAAACACCTGTGACCGTTTCCAAGACACAGAACACGGTCTAGTTGTTTCTGAAGGAACATTGCCTCTACAATTAAGTAAAATGAGGAGAAATTTGTCCAACGCCTCTGCACCCCTCCACTTAGTGAAGACAGGAGCAGTCTCCGGTTCCTGCACCAACTCCTGCCCACCCTGTGACCAGAGCCCGTCCCTCCCTCCCTGGACCTTCTCCTTTCCCCATGTCTACAGATGCATTACCCCTCAGTAGCCCTGTGGATTATTTTACCTGTTCGTGAAGCAAAACTAAAACTGGCTCTGGAGACTAAAGGGTCTGGACCAGAATCCAGATTGAATCGTTTCAGAACAAAGACAGCAGCTCCTGTTGACTGAGCACTTACTGCGGGCCAGACTCCAGGCCCTTACACGCATCCTCCCCATAACCCTGAGAGGAGGAATCACACAGACGAGGAAGGGAAGCACAGAGGTCTTTCAGCAAGTTAACCAGTCACTGCTGTGGTTTGGCTATGAAGTGCCCCCAAAGACTCATGTGTTGAAGGCTCTGTCCCCAGCGCAGCAATGTTCAGGGTCGGGGCCCTTGGGAAGTAACCAGATCATGGCAGCTCTGACCTCATCAGTGGATTAATCCACTGAGGGAGTCATAACCTGAATGGAATATCAGGGGGTGGTGGAAGGTACAAGAAGTAGGACCCACTATGGAGTGGTCCTTGCGAGTGTGCCCTTGGGGACTGTATCTTGTCCCCAACTCTTGTCTCTTCCAGATGACCAGGGACTAAAACCCTGAGCCAAAATAACCCTCTCCTCCTCTAAGTCGTTGATGTCGGATACTTTGGTTGGAGCAGCGGAGAGCTGACTAACAGGGAACATCACGGAGCTGGCACATGGTGGAGCCAGCCGTGTGATCGCGGGCAGTTTGCCTATCTTCTTAGAATCCTAGTGGGTTCATCTATAAAAGGGGAACCAAATGCCCAACTCTCAGTGTTCCGGTGAGAGCTCTGGGAGACAATGAGAAGAAAGAAGCCAAGCGCTGTATCTGGAAATGACTCTTTCCCTCCTGTCCTGTCACCTGAAAGAGGTCCTCATCCCTGCTCCCCAGCCTCACCACGCAGGCGGGAATCACTAAGAGGCACGTGACAACATGCACATGGGATGTTTGTCATCAGCAGCATCATCGGCATCATCATTATTGATCTGAAAGGCTGGGAAGTTTAAGTAATGGGAAGTTTAAGCTCAAGCTCCAAACAAAGAGGGAAACAAGACTGCCAGGGAAAGAGCCCATACCAGGGACTCCCCGTGGCGCCAGATGCCAAAAACTTGATTCCACACGTTCTCAAGGTGTTTTTCCACCTCCGGTGGCTTTGGGAGAAGGAGGCCCAGGCCTGCCTGACTGGACTGGCCTCTCCACTTGCCCCTTTGAAGTGCTCAGCATGTGGTGGGCTGGAAGGAAACCCAGGGCCACAGAGGCCGGCTGTGGCTGCACCTACCCGCCCCCACCCAGCAGCCTCCCCTTCATTGTGCAGCCTGACTGGGCCTTTGTTGCCAGAGCCCTGGCAGGGGACAGCCAGGGACCTGGCCTCATTATGTGCCTGACCTCAGGCAAGCCCCACTCCCACCCACCCAGGGTAGAAGGTTAATGTGGCTGCCCGCCATGCAGGCCTGGGCCTCCGGGAGGCCTCCTCCAAGGGACAAAGGACCAGCCCCCTTTCTGCTCTCCAGGCCCCAAAACAGCTGCTGGCCTGCAGAGCACTTTCAGGAGGGGGAGCCGAGGGGCCTGGAGGCGGGCGGCCTGGCTTTGATGGCTCAGAAGTCACTGGGGAGGTGGGGTCCTTTCCAAACCCTCTTTCCTCCCACCCTGTTGAGCAGACAAAGCTCAGGGGAGCTGGTGGAGGGCGGGTGCAGGAATGTAGTCCATTTTGGGGCAGAAAGCTGGCCCATACCTTTCTGTGACCTTCCAGAATTCCCCACCCTTAGGACCCAGCTTCCAAGCAAGGCTAATTTCAGCCCCTTGCCAGGGTGGGATGGAACAGATGCATGGTCAGGATAAAATCAGAAGCTTCTCAGTTCCTGCCCCACTGGCTTCCTCTGTCACCGGTACAGAATTGATGTCAACCACCAGAGAGATGGCAAGGAAGGAGGCACCTTCAAGAAAGAAGGGAAGCCAAGAACGGGAGAGAAGGGGACAAGCAGGTGGATTTTTTAAAAAGTCCCTCTGGTTTGTGGAGGCAATAGGAGGGCCCCTTCCCAAATATTAATTACCTACCAGGTAGGATCCTGGAGTGAATGCCAAGCACCAGGTAGAATTGTCCAGAAAGCTGCTCCTGAGTGCTTCCTTTACAGGATTTCCAGCGATCTGGGGGCTTGTGGAGTGACACTGGAGTGACACACAGATTAGCTGTCTACCAATTTTAATTTTGAGAACTCCAAAGGATTCGGGGTGGGGGGTAATTTTCTTAAGGCCCTGGAGCCAACAGGGGGCCTCCCCGGGGCACAGCAGCAAGCAGCAAGCCAGGGCTAGGCCGTGGGTGGTGAGTGTCCAGGCTGGAATGGTGCGGTCACTCGGGTTTTGAAGCAGGTGTGTCCCAGTGTGTGCACGTTGTCAGCGACACAACAAAAGACTAGTTGACAGCCTCACCTGTGTGCAGGGAATCAGCCCAGTTAGCCCACTGTCCAGAAGGGATGCCTTTCAAGAGACAAATGGTAGATGGGACACTGGGCAAAGGCAGTCACATAGCATGTGGCAGCAACTTCCGCCCTACTATGCTGTCTTGCACGCCCCCCATCATCGTGTGTGTGTGTGTGTGTGTGTGTGTGTGTGTGTGTGTGTGTGTGTGGTGTTCCCGTGCACACGAGTGCATGCCGGGGCTGGCCCCTGACTCCACACTGTCCTGCCCAGCCAGGAGATGCACAGCCCGCACTCTTACAAAGACATCGATTTCCCTCCTTCCTTTCCAGAGCAAGATCAGATGAGTTCCCGGAGTGACAGGGCCTTAACTTTTCAGTGGGGTTTTCTTTTGAGACTTGTTTGTTTGTAATAATTTACAAAAAAAAACCAGGTCTCTAATTGTGTCTTTTCTTGGCCACATGCATCTCCCTCGCTCCTGCCCCCCAAAGCAAGGAGGGCATGCGCTGATTATCTGAGCGTGCAGACTCCTCACGGGGCATCCTGGGCTCGAGGAATGCCAGGGGGTTAGAAATTGGGGAGGGGGGGGAATTAATTGCCAAGAAAACACAAGGCTGTACTGCGACTTTGATTCCATCAATTACCATTATCTCTCTCCGCAGGTCTGCCAACCATCCCCCGGATCCGGCCCTGTTTAACTTTCTTTGCCAGTCGTGATACCCCGTCAGATTTCTGGCGCTGCCATGCTACCCGCCTGGGCTCCTTCTGGGCTCTTATCAGCCTCCCCCAGTCAGCCTGGCCGGCACAGCTGTTCCAGGCCCCCAGCACCTCACTTTATCTGCTCACACAGACCTCGGCCTGGCAAGCGGCAGGCCCAGCGCCTGCTCCACATTCCCCAGGAAGCGGGCTGGGAACACAGCCGCCCTGCTCCCAGGCCCTCTGAGAGTTCATTACCAGCCAGGGTCCCCCAGCCCGTCAGCCAAGGTGCAGGCCATGCCGCCCAGCCGGGCTGCCGGAGCCGCCTGCATCATTAAAACTCCAACCTTCTGAAGAGAAGAAAGAACAAAACCACAAATTTAGATTAATAAAGCATTTGTTGATTCTACAGCAATTTAGCAGGCCCCTAAGAAACCCACCAGAGACTCACGGAGCTCCAGTAATTTTCTGTTATATTATCTTTCTTGTAAAATACTTCCCCAGACAGAGTCCCCAAAGGGGCTCAAATATCACTGTGACTAACCAAAATCAATGTGCACTCACCTATTGACATTTTTACATAGTTTTTGGATTTAGTATCCAGCCGAAAACACAATCAACTCCTCTGCCAAGGAGCCGACAGGCACTTAGCTAGCCAGCTATTAGTGTTACAAAGGAAAAAAATTCAAGCGCCCAGGGGAGCAGGGCGAGGCGCGCTGACGTCAGGGGGTAATTGGGTGTCTGAGAGAAATTGCCAGCGGCTGGCCGGCTCCCCCGGGGGGCCGCACAAAGCTGAGCTGTAACTCTAATAAAGGAAAGGAAATTCTAGGAAAGGGGGCTTTGCTACAAAAGGAGCCCGGGCAGATGCCAAAAATAGCCTTTTGGAAATAAATAAATAAATAAATAAATGTGGTCAAAACATATAGATCTAAAAAATAAAATAAATCACTGCCCCGAGGAGGCTTTCTGGCCCTCCTCACTGGACATCTGTTTGGGGCTCAAGGACTCCACTCCCCCTCCCCTTCTTCTCTGGAACCACATGGATTTCAATGTGAGAAGGAGATTTGCCATCTAGTTTGGCAAACAGGACTGGTTTTCTGAAGAATCTAAGTTTGTAATCCCCTCTTTCCCAAAGGTAGGGACTTCATTGTTTATTCTTAGACCCACCAGGAGAAGGAATGTCTATTGTTTGGTGTTTAGTTGTTTTTCTCTGTGTTTGGCTCATTTCTTTTGGGGGGTGGGAGAGGGTGTCTTGCAGGATGCCACCCCCACACACTTCAATGAACATTTAGGAGGTCCTGGCTGCAGGGTTTGGGTCTCCCTTGAAAAAAGACTATGTTCTTAGAAAGTGGGTTACATTTTCTTCCTGGATGGCTCACCCACCTGCTGACCCCGAGATCAGAGGCCCTGGGCAGATCAGGACAGGCTTCCCAACTTACCTGGAATGAGTCTCTTAGAGGAGGACAGGAAAATGGTGGCCCTCACCCAGCAGCAGCTCTGGGGTCCAAGCCCCAGGCTGGGACATTGGCCTCCTTGGGGCATCTGCAGTCCTCAGAGGACCCAGAGATGCTCAGAGAACCAGAGGCTGCTGGGGAATCCAGGCCTTCTTGGTCAGGTGGGAGAGGGCGGCTTGGGAAAAAAGATGGCAAGAATGGAGGCCCAGGATCAGGTTCTATTTCATTGCTTTGAAAGAAAAAGGAAAAATAGGCCCAGGATTTTTTTTTTTTTTTTTTTTTTTTTTTTTTTTTTAAAGAAGGAGAGGGGTAAAAGGAAAAGAAAAAAGCAGAATGCACTCCAACCCAAAGCTACTTGGAAATTGGTCTTAACAAATGTCTTTGGCTAAAAACGTCAAATCAGCACCTTCGGGCTCCTGGACCTCTCAGCCTCCAGGCCCTGCAGAGGCCAGTGGGCCTGCTAGGAAGAGAAAAGGCCCCTGGGGGTCTGTTCAGGGCCTAAAGCCCACCCCATCCTGACACTCCAGGAGATACCAAGACATCTTGGCTGGAAGTGGAGGACAAGGGTAAGGGGTGGGGGCAAGTCCTCTCCTGGCAGAGTGTCCAGTGTTGGTACTGAGGAGGAAAACCCTGCTGGGGGGTGGCGGGGAGCTGCGACTGAAACCCAGGGGAGGGAAGCAAAGCTCAGGAACGCAGCAGCCAGCACCCGGGCACCACATCACAAACCCTGAATCAATGATGCAATTGCTTAATTAATCAGCCTGCTCAGGGTAGGTGCAGAGGATCTCTGTGAGTGTCTGACCCAACCAGCTCCTGATGGGCAAGCCCCCCTCCTCAAGCCCCCTCTGCCAGGCCCACGGGACCACAGATGGTTGAGCACCGTCTGGGAGTCTCACCGAGGGGGGAAAATGTGAGTTCCAGAGTCCCCTGTGTGATCCAGTCACTCTGGCAGAAAGGAGGCAGGAGGGAGGGAGGGAGAACGGCAAGGAGGGAGGAGAAGGGAGGAGGGTCTTATCAGCAACTTGGAATTTCTTGGCCTTGGCTGCTAAAAGCAGGCTCTCAATGTTATGTTCTGTCCCAGTCAATGAGACCGTAATAGAAATAGAGCAAGAGACCTCTTTTCAGCAAGTGAATGCCAGATTTAGAAGGGAAAAGGCAGCTTAAATTAACCCCAACGCTTAATGTGTTTAACTCTTATAACTTTTACAAAACAGTATCGATGGTGGAGGCTGGGATCAGACACGCGCGTGCGTGTATGCACAAGGCTGTGTCTGTATCAGCGTGAATGCTGGGGCGACAGGAAGGTGCCGTCCTGCATTTTCAAGACTTCAGCAGCAAAACGCTTGCAAAGACAAAAAAGTAGCAGGCAGCATCGATGCGCCCTGTTCTGATGTCCCCAACTGGCAGCGAGGGTTTGAAACCAGTTCGCACGGGCGATTGGACCATCTCCAAGGTTGATTTTCTCATCTTTAATGCACAGAGGGGAGGAGAGAAGAGAGGAGAGAAGGGAGGGGAGAGGAGAGAAGGAAGCGGAGGGGAGGGGAGGGGAGGGGAGCCAGCGGGGCCGATATCTCAAGCCGACCCCAAACGGTTAATGATAATGAGACGGGGCGCTCCAGGAGTTAACAGCTCTAAGGAAGAGGAGAGACCCGGGAGAGGGGCATGGCCAAGGTGTTTTCAATTACCAAAAAGAAAAATAATTTATTTTTAAACAATACCCCTCGACACTGGGTGTTTAAAGAGAACATACTCTGGCCCCTAAAATATCAAAGTGAGATTTAAAAATAGAAAAGTCATTTCCCCCCTTCCCCGTTGCAGATTTTACTGTAGCGTTCTAGAAGGCAGATTAAATGAAGGAAGCTCAAACACACTCAATTTTGTCCTTTAGCAAATTCTTCTCTTTCACTCTTGCATGAAGAAAAAAAATCTCCCCACAGAGTTTTTCTCTTCTTCCTGGTGTGGATCTGGGCCCCTGCAGTGCCCTGTGTAATTTCCAGTTCCTCAGAATTCAGGTATTAATAAAGACCCCATGGGGACTTCCAACAATATAACCCTACATTTTGAGGCATTATGAAAGGAAACCCCCAGGGGTCTGTGGCTCAAATTTCTGAAATGTAGGCATTGTAAAAGGCACCCCAGGGGATGCCCGCAATAGAAATCTGCTGAATTCAAAGCATTTTGGAAGTCCTGGTGGGAGTCATTACTCCCACTGGAAGCTTTTTACAAAACATGTGTTGCTGACATGTTGACAGATTGCTCAGTGAAGTGTTTAGGTGCATGCACAAGGCGGGCCTTTGGAGACGCTCGGCGCTGCCAGCGAGTCTCCGAACGCTGGAACCGGTACCATCCATATTTCATAACAGGGGAGGCCAAGGCAGCCAGGGACGGGAGAAGTATTCTCCAAACCAGCAGCGAGCCTCGCACCCCTCCGCCGAGGAGCCACTTCGAGTGGGCCGGCCCAGTCCTCGCCTTTGGAAGCTGGTTTGTGCAGCACAGCTGTGACGGCCCTTGTATCCCTGCCAAGGGCTTTACTGAAGGAATCTTGAGGCGACCTCACTGATCACTGCAAGGCATCGTGCAGATCAAACTGAGGGTGGGGGGGTGGCTGGAGGGACCCTCACCTCCACCCCCAGCCCTCAAGGAAAGGCTGGATGGCGGGGAGGGGGTTTGAACTCAGACTCTCTGGTCTTGACAGCGTGAAGCTCAGGAAAGTGATCTGTGACTTTAATAAGGCAGAGGGGCTCAGAGGAATTAGCTGCCTAGGTGATGGGGGCCAAGATGGATAGAAACGCCTCTATGGCCTGATGGGCCAAGGGCCAGCCCAGGGACCCCGGGGAGGTCGCCTCACCCACAGCCCCACACATTCCCAGCCTCTCATCTCCGAAGAGTTTCTCGGCCACAGACCTGTGTGCGTGCTGAGTGTGTGCCAAGCAGGCCTGCTCTGTGTACGCGCGCGCGTGTGCACGCGCACACATACACACACACACACACACACACACTCCAAGGCAGGATAATGCACCATATGTTCGTGTTCATAAAATTTTAAAGGTAAAAGCAGATGTAATTTGATAAATGTGTACATGTGTTGATAGGAACACATGCACAACACACAGACACACACGCGCGCACACGCTCCACATTCCAATGCTGGGCCTTTTCTTTCTGCCCAGGCTCTGTTTTTACCGTTAGGACTTCCCCACACCAGGATGAGAGGCAACCTGCTTAAACACGTCATGGCCGCTGGAACACACAAAGACATCTCCTCTAGAAATTTCTTTCTTCTTTTTAAAAATTTATTCTCTTTGAACTGCACTATTATGTTGTCAGCTTGGGGTTTTCCTGTGTTGAATTTTTTTTTTTTTTTAAGAGCACGTGAAGAAATAAAAATCATTTCTGATTTTTGTTGTTAGACAACAGCATTTAGACTCAGGGATGCAGGGGTCGGGCAGGGTGCCTACCGGGAGCCCAGCCCCACAGCTCTCCAGGGCTCTACCGCCATGTGGGGCATCTGCTCTGGTGCTGGCTGGTAGGTACCAGAAACACTCTCACCCCAGGGGCCTTTCTTGTCTTTTTCCTCCTTTCAACAGTAAATTGCATTTCAATGGACAAATGGCTCTTGCAAGAGAAGGGTGCAAGATTCCATTCTCAGGCAGGCCCCTCACAGACTTCTGGGACAAAGGCTCTAGAGAAGTGCCCTGCAGGGGAGCCCCCCAGGGTGTCACCCCTTGGGGGAGGCCAGGCAGGATGGCTCAGGCCTTGCTGAATTAACGAATTCCTTCCCGCCAGCTACCTAGGTGAGAAGCCTCAGAACCTTCTGGAGTTAGCTAGTTCCCAGGCTGCCCCAACAATCTGGGCCAGCCCAGGTTGGTCTGTCTCAGCGCCTGTGAGCCTGGCCCTCCCTGTGCTCAGCACATAACCTGCCTGCACAACACGGTGCCTGGCACACACTGGATCATGTGCTGAGTGAAAAGGTGAATGCGTGGCGGAGGAGTGACTGCATGAGCGGTCCAAACCCACCCAGCAGGTACAATCCACTAGGTCCCCAGGCAGAGGGTCTGGGGAGCCCTGGACCCAGAGATCCTCTTGGTCCCAGAGGCTGATACCAGCAGCGAGACCCAGGCCGCACGGATTTATTTATTTATTTATTTATTTATTTATTTATTTATTTATTTTTTGGGTGCTGGGGATTGAACCCAGGGCCTTGTTCTTACCAGGCAAGCACTCTACTGACTGAGCTATCTCCCCAGCCCCTGCACGGATTTACTTTCTAGAGGACCTCTTTGTCCAGCACCTTGGCTATGCCCTGCCCAGAGATAAAACCACAGGGGGAAAAAGAACTGACCCTTCTGGTTAGTCACACCTCCAGGTAAATATCCCACTAAGCATCCTCTCCTTGAAAGACAAGAATCTATGTTTATGTCTGACAAGGGTGAACAACTCGCCCCAATTTATCTAAGACTTTTCCAGTTTTAGAACAGAAAATACCACATTCCAGGAAGCCCCTCAGCTAGTCCTAGACAAACTGGGATGGTTGGTCCCTCTGCAGCCTTCCCTAGCCCCATGCCATGTGAGCTCCGTGAGGGCAGGGACCCACATGGAGCCTGATACATAACAAGCGCATGCATGCTCGCATTGGATAAATGTTGTTCCTGAGTTCCAACAGGTCTGGGGGAGTACAAAGGTTTGTGTCTCATCACAAGGGACAGAACTCCACTACCACCTAAGCATTTCAGGCAGACCACATGCACCAGCCCCTCCACCCCCAAAGAAGCAGCAAAGCCTCAAGAGCAGTGGACGCCTTCAGACATGGCTGCCAGAGCGTGGGCCAGGCGGGAAACCTCTCATTCACAGGGTTCCACCCACCACTCAAGTCACCAGCAGCGGAACCCTGGCCACCCAGAACCATCCTGCTCCCTCCTCACCTAGAAGCCAGTAATGAGCAGACGCCAATGCTATGACCTCCAAGGGGCCTCCCTACCCACCAGCTCCCACCCAGCCCTTGAGAAAGCAGGAGGCTTCATTCATGCCACAAGTACATCCCATGAACCCTGTGGTCCAATGCCAAAGAAGAAGAGTCGAGGCCCCCGTCCTTCTCATGGCCCACCGAGAGTCACAGCATGAAGAGGACCGCTGGGGCAGGGCTGGGCAGGGAGCGTCCAGTCTCCCTGTGGGGGCTGTGACACACACCTGAGCAAAACCCTACACCCAAACACTGTACCACGTTTAAAAGGCACGCTTGCAGACGATATTCAACAACAGGCTCTCAGTTCACAATCTACAAAAGGACCACAGAGCTCGGATCGGGATGGATGGATGCCAAAATGATTGCTCTGGATCCCTGGATGAGGTCCGGATCTTATTTTCGCCTTTGGCTTGTCTTTATTTAACAGATCTTCCACAGCAAATTTATAAAATGAGCAAAAACAAGCAAACAACAAGCAAAGTGCATTTCGAGAAACAAGGGAACACCCAAGTCCTCCTGGGAGCCCCAGAGGAGGAGCCGGCCACCCGCTCGGAAGTTCGGGAAGTCTGCCTCTGCCTGAGAAGCAAACTGGGGTGGTGCACCAGGCAGAGGGTGGCGCGGGCCAGGACACCAGAGGTGTCGGGGCAATGTGAGGTGGAGAGCAGCAGGACAGGCAGACTGGACCACAAGAGGCCACCCAGCAATCGAGGCGAGTTGCGATCTCCTGAGCACCAGAGGCTGGCCTCCCTCAGAGCGCTGACCGCCACCCCTGCCAACCCATGCAAGGCCACTGCTGGCCTCTGGACAACTGGCTCCCATCTGACACGGTGCTTCCATCTCGCATCCTAGGCGGGACTGTGGCGGCTGAGCAGAGGGACACGGCGGAATCAGTCCCACCCCAGGTGCGGCTCTGAACCTCCAGCCCCCCAGGAAAGAACACACTGCCGCAGGGCCCCCCTCTTCACGAACAGCCAGGTGTGCACCAGGCCCAGGGCCACTCGCTCACCTGGAAGAGGGCTTCCAGCTGCGGGCAGGATGGCTGCCACCGAACATGAAATCCAGGTGTCAGAAGGAAATTGCAACAAATGACCCTGTCACATTTTTATCATCCATTCATAAAAAATATAAGCGCAAGCTAGAAGAAAATAGGTCACTTTAGTGAGATTTACAGTGACTTGGAAATCTAAACATCACCCCAAAGGTCTCCTAACTACATCTGACTTAAGAAGGCCAGCTCCGCCTGACCCAGAAACAGAAAAGGAGTCCAGAAATTGGAAGAGGGGGGCTATGGCCCAGGGCATCGATGACACAGTGGCACTTGTGGCCTCATGTCACAGGTGATGACTGCCAGTACCAAACAAAAAACCCATAAACAAACCCCAGGATAGTCCCCAGGCCTGTCCATTCTCCACTCAGCAGCTATAGTGATGTTTCAGAAACACACCCAATCATATCCCCTCCTTCCAATGACTTCCCAAGAGCCTTAAGATAAAATCCCTGCTCCTGCCCAGTGCATTCAAGGCCCCAAATGACCTCTCAGCCTGACCCCCCACCTTCCTCTCACCACTCCTTGGGGACCTTCCAGTCTGGCCTCTGAGCCGGTCTTCCAACATGCAGCATTGCTTGCGCTTCCCCAGGACCTTTGCATATGACCCCCATCTGTAGCACCCTACTCTATAGCCTTTACCTACTCCTCTCCAACTCACATCAAACCCAGAGTCAAGACTCTTAAAAGGCCCTGCATAATGTTCTCTACTCATAATTCAAAATAGAGTGAATTCTAAACTATAAAGAAGTATAAAGAGATCTTAACAAAAATTTATCCTCTAGTGCTTAAAAAAAAAAAATGCTTGCAAAAAAACTCTTTCCCTTCTGGAAGTGGCCCTGTCTTGCTGGAGTCCTAAGTACCACCTCAAGTTCTCAGCCCCAACTCCGCCACCTCAGGGAAGCCCTCCTGCCATCCTCTGCTGCCCTCACAAACGCGAAAATCTGATGCAGGGGCCCCGCTCGGCATTCCCTCGGCGCCGTGGATGCACCTTCCCCGGAAGCACTTAGGGCAGCTGTGATTTCCCACTGCTTGCATGATGCTTGGATTAATGTTTGTTCCCAGCACACCATCAGCTCCACGGTGGAGACAATGCCTGCCTCATTCACCAGCGTGTCCCTGCCTTAGCACAGGGCCCGGAACATAGCAGGTGCTCAATAAATATTTGTTGAACGAGTGAATAGACTAATAACTACATGAACGGATGGGGGAGCGGTTCCCACTACAAACACGATCTTCAGCGAAACAAAAGCAGCCATCACAGAGCTCCTGGAACCAGCCCAGTCCCCTAGTGGATTCAAACCGTACTTTAAGCAAGCATTTGCAAGACACCTACTGTGTGCCAGACCCTCCAGGGAGGAGCGAGACAGGCCTTACCCTCCAACAGCTCAGCCCAGAAAAGCAAAAAAGCCTAAAACCCAAATGTTTAGCAATCGTTCTAAGAGAAAATGGAGCCTGTGTGTGCTGGGGAAACTGAGGAAACAGGCATGAACTTCAGATGCTGTCACTCTAAAGTCCTGTCTTCCCAAAGCTACCCTGGAGGTCAGGCTGGTCACCCTGCTGGGTGCAGCACACACACACAAATAAGGCTTTCGGTGAAGCGGGGTTAGGATGGGCCTCCCCTTGGTGCCACAGTGCCACTGTCTCTAGGAGGCACACCTTCATCAAGCTCCTACCCACCGCGGAGCTGTGGAGGCCAGGCCATGGTCCCTTAACCAGAGCCATGTCTGACCCCATCGCTCTCAGCCCAGTTGGTGCGGCACTGCCCATCAGGGGCATTATTTCAACTGCCACCAGCACAGTCTGAAAGCTTGTGCCCTGCTAAAAGTTCATATGGTGATACCCACCCCCCAAGGTGGTGATACTGAGAGGCCTAGGAGAGGTGATTAGGTCATGGTGGCAGAGCCCTGGTGGGTGGGATTAGTGCCCTCATAAGAGAGTCCCAAGGGAGCTCATTAGCCCCTTTCTGCCCTTCCACCATGTGAGATTGCGCAGAAGTTACCATCTACGAGAATGAACCCTCATCAGACACAGAATCTGCTAGCACCTTGAACTTGGACTTCCCAGCCTCCAGAACTGTGAGCGATAAATTTCTGCTGCTTATAAATTACCCAGTCTGAGGCATGGCGTTAGAGTAGTCACAATGGACAAAGAGCAGCAATAATCCAGGAGGTTGCTACTGGCATCTAGTGGGCAGGGCCAGGGGTGCTGAATGTTCTACAAAGCAAGGTACTCCCTAGGAATGAAGAACTGTCCTACTCTAAATGCCACCCTGAGGTTGGAAACTCTAGCACAAATCTATCAGTGGGAAATAACCAACAAACTCTCCTTTGACGTGCAAACGACTGCTGGGGAGCAATGAGCCAAAAGTGCCAAGGGAAATAATCTAGAAAAGTAAGAAGCCAGATGAGTCCAGCTTTGGCCCCAGAAAACCCCAGCTCCCACCAAAACTCTTCCTGCCCACTTCCCAGCTTCTCCCTGCCTCCTAAACTCCTTGCTACTCAAAGGGTGGTCCACAGACCAGCAGTACCTGCATCCCCTGGGAGTTTATAAAAAATGCAGAATCTCATCACTGTAGGTCTGCTACATTAGAACCTGCAATTTCACAAGATTCCAAGTGAGCCACAAGCACCTTAGAAGTTTGAGAAGCACTGCTGGATGCCATTCCAGGACACACTCTGGGCATTTTCAATCCAAAGATCACAATGTTGCAGCATTCACGAGGAAGGCTCTCTCCATCTCCTGGCCACATATTTCCTGCACCACAGTGAGACACAACACAGCACCTCCACCAAGAGCAACAGGGGCCACAGGACTGATGGGTAGCCCTTTTCTCAGTAGTAGATAAACAAGTACCAGTACATAAACAAGAGGGGAACCTCCATGGCACCCTAACAGGTGCCCATCCCCACATAGGTCAAGGGATGACATGTAGCAGTGCAAAAACCCCAATTTTGTTATTCCTGAGGAGAATGAAGCTGGAGAGGACCCAGAATGAGTACAGGCTGAAGGTTGAAGTGCTTTCCTTAGAACTGCACCAATACCCAGGGCCCACCCCATGTGATCTGAGTTTCACTTTAGGCTGTCTCTCTCAGCTGCTGGGAGGCTGGTTCTGACTCCCTTCTGAAGCCCCCTGGAGCCCCCAAACTGATCGAGGAACAGAATCTAATACCAAGTAAGTACTGAGTGACAACTGTGGATGGGATGCAATGGATGGATGGGATGGGACAGGATGGGATGAGATGGAAGGATGGGATGGATAGGATGGATGGGATGGATGGGTGGATGGGTGGATGGATGGATGGGATGGATTGGATGGGATTGGATGGGATGGATGGAATGGAATGGGATGGATGAGATGGGACAGGATGGGATGAGATGGATGGATGGGATGGATAGGATGGATGGGATGGATGGATGGGATGGATAGGATGGATGGGATGGATGGATGGGATTGGATGGATGGATGGAATGGAATGGGATGGATGGGATGAATGGGATGGGGTGAGATGGAATGAGATGGATGGATAGATGGATGGGATGAAAGAATGGGATGGATGAGATGGATGGATAAGATGAGATGGATGGATGGGATGAGATGGATGGATGGATGGATGGATGGATGGATGGATGGATGGATGGATGGATGGATGGATGGGATGAGATCAATGGATGGATGGATGGGATGGATGGGACAGGAAAGGAAGAGTAGTATAGGTGGGAAGAAAAGGGATAGGATGGAGCAGGACTGATGAAATAGAAGAAAACAGAATGGAATAAAGGTTGGGCCTGACAATGCCCCTACATCAACCATGGAAAAATGCGCTCCTATAGGGAGACATGTACATGAACGTTTACTACAGCAAACAATGGGAAACAACCTAAATGCCTCCCACCAGGGGGACCTGCTGCAGAAACCATGGTACATCCACACTCTGCAAGGCCAAGCTGCAGTTAATAAAGAATAGGGAGATCTATACACCAACCTGGAAAGCTCTCTGAGGCATAGTACTGTGTGAAAAACAGCAAGTTGCAGAACGATAGATCCAATATGGTATCATTTATTTTTTAATCAAAAATCAATACAACATTGTTTCTATGGATACACATACACTATCTTTCATCGAATGTAAGACACCATGGACTGTAAAACATACCATTATGTTATGTACTACTGAAAAAGAAAAACAAAGAGCCCTGTAAACTAAAGCCAATGACAAGCCACTAGCTCTAAGATGCACCTCGCTTTCAGAGATGTTAACATTGTCCTGGAACCTGTGAAATACCTTCAGTTGTGATGTAAATTCCTAGGAAAAGGTCCTGATGCACAC
The DNA here is from genome assembly GCF_902686455.1 of Sciurus vulgaris. NCBI lineage: Eukaryota > Metazoa > Chordata > Mammalia > Rodentia > Sciuridae > Sciurus > Sciurus vulgaris. The sequence goes on along the minus strand of NC_136478.1, from coordinate 34,230,638 downwards.
AGGCCAAAGCAGTGGCAGCAACTAACCTGAGGAGGGGCAAGGGACAGGGAAAAACCTTCTCTATAATCTTTGACATTTTTGCATATAGAATAACTATTCTATATGCATGACTGTGATATTTAATTATGCCTATTTTTTTGTTTTGTTTTGTTTTGTTTTTTTCCTATAACATCCGAACATCTCATCTGTTCATCCGTCACTTGCTTGGAGAGGAAGCAATGCTGACAATATAAGGTTGGTGTGTGAGTCTCAGAAGGACACAGGGACTTTGCGCCACACCCCCTCAGGAAGACCCGGGTGGATGGGCCCCGTGGGAGGTGGCTAGGCTTCATGTGGAGGAGGAGTAGGGAGTGTTGGGAATGTCCAGTGGGGAAGGCGGCATGGGAAAAAAGAAACCAGAGGAAGGGAATTTGATTTGGGGAAACAATTCACAGTCGACTTACAGACAACCATCAGGGCTACTTATGGGCCTCGGGTTGTCCCCCAAAACAGCTCCTTCACCTACCCCCACTGCTCTCTGCAAAAGCAGTTTGGAAAGTCATAATGCCATCCTGAATACACCACCCACAAGGGACCTCCTCGGACTCAAGCTTCTAATTCCGCCTTAATATCCAATTCTGTGTGTCAGGGACAGCTGAACCTCAGCCTGCAGCAGCCACGTCACCTTGCCCTGTGCACAAATAAAAACAGCTTTGGTGCTCAGAGCACAGGTTCCCTTGTCTTATCCTCTGGGGGTCCCGGAGCAGCTCGGTCAGCGCATGGAAATCACGTGCAATGGAAATACATAATGAACAAAGGCTCCGTAGAAGCATCCTTGACCTTCCAGCTTTTCCTTGACTTCTCCGCTGCCATTGTCCCCATGAAGCCACCAACGGAATCGCATTGTCCACAGGGGTGATGGCCACAGAGTGCCTTTCATTGCCAGTTTCTCCAGTAGCTAAGCAGGCAGTGGCCGTAATTGGAATGACAACCTGTGCGTGTCTCCATTTATGCAAATGACAAAGTTTTGGCAGCTCAGGTCTCAATTTGAGCAACTCCACCTGCCAAGAGCCATGCATTGTGTCTGACAAATGTGCAAAGCTGTCCTGGGGCCTTAACAGAGCAAGACCAAACTGCCGACAAGTCGCCCCAGATCGAGCCCTGGGGAAAGGCCCGCAGAGGCCCAGAGCCCATGGCAACTGAATGCAGCACCAACGCCAGGAAAAATACCCCCAAGACAAACCTGCACAGGAAACTTGTCCTCCTACAAACTCATCTCCAAACTGGACTTCTGAGCTTGCGCTCCTAGGCAGGATCCCAGCGGCAGGAGCAGAGAGGGTGCACACCACATTGGCCTCTGGCCCCTCCAGAGTCACCCTCCAGCTTCATCACCCACTCCACGTCCGTCAGAGACTGGGGGGTGGAGGAGGCGGAGTTTCGATCTTTCTCCACACAGGCCCTCTCCCTGCGGCTTGTGCATCTCACAGGGCGACCGTCCCATGGCTCCTCCCTCCAGGGGGAGGTCAACCCCCCCACCCCGACTCCATCAGGATCCCGAGATGCTCCCCTGTCCCTTGCAGACCCCCACCCCTGCCCATCTCCATAAATGGGCCCCTTATTAAATGCTCCTCACTCCCCTGTTTGAGAGCGCCATTTGTTTCTGTGAGAACCCTGGCTAAAGGGACATCCTTCCAACAATTTCTTTTGGTCTCAGGGATTGAGCCAGGGGCGCCTAACCACTGAGCCACATCCCCAGCCCTTTTTATATTTTATTTAGTGACAGGGTCTCAATGAGTTGCTCAAGGCCTTGCTGAGTTGCTGAAGCTGGCTTTGAACTCATGATCCTTCTGCCTCAGCCTCCCGAGCTGCTGGGATTACAGGCAGTGTCACCTCACCTGGCTAAACAAGTTTTCAGTAGTACATTGGCAAGGTGTTTGCTCCGCCTGATGAAACGCTTTAGAGGAGTCAGCATGGAGGACAGCCAGAGCAGAAAAGCCCGTTACCAGATGCGCAGTCCGTTGGGAAAAGAAAGTCTCTCTGATAACTTGCCCGTGCCCCACCGCCCCCAGCCAGGTCCACCCCAGCTCTGTCTCCTCCCTACACCTCTGCCACACCTTCCTTCCCTAGGGAAATCAAATCAGCCTTGGTAAAGGGAGGAAGAGACTGGCCCTGCAGGATGTGGTCACTTCTGAAGCTCACCTGTCGCCTGCCATGCCACCCGGGGCTCCTCAGTCCTGCCTGGGAGCCTCAGTGTCTCCCCACCACCTACAGAGCATCTCCTGGATGCGGGGAGTGCAGGCACCCACCTATGTGTGTCCTCGCTGCAGGTTCCCCGCTGTCATCCTGCATCACCCTGTTTATCTCTTCGTCATCTGTCTCTCCTACCTAGGGCACTGCTGTGTCCCTGACACCTAGGTCCAGAATGCAAAGTGTCCCCCGTCCACTGGAGAACAGAATGCCCACTCTGGTTTGGTCCCCAGACCCTGCCCTCTAGCCCCCAGGGATCAAGTGGGAAGAACAGTTCCTGGGACAGGAAAGGAGGGGTGGCTTGTTGGAATCTGAGGGGGAAGCCCTCTCCAGGTCAGAGGAGACTGCCCAGGCTCTAGAAGACTCTCTGGTCCTTGAGCTACCCGAAGGAATGGCAAATGGAACAACTCTGTACCACCCAGGATGCTTCCAACCCATCATCCAATACGTATTTCCCAAGCACCTACTATGTGTCAGTCCACCTACTACATGTCTCTGGCCAGAAACAAATACAGTCACAAGGACAGAATAGGGCCCTGCTCTCAGAAGGTTCACCTTCTAACTGCAGAAACAAACACCCAAAAGCAAAACATGAAGATAATTTCAAATAACAACTGCTGTGAAGGAAATCAAATGGGATGATGTGACCGAAAATTAAGGAGAGCAACTTTAGCAGCTGTGGGGAGGTAACATCTAAGAGTAGGTGAAGATGAATCTGAGAACCAAAGGGAAACAAAGGAGCCACCCATTTGAAAACCTAAAAGAAACTCCAGATGGCAGGGAAAGGTGGTGCAAAGGCCCTGCAATGGAAATAAACATGGCTGATCAAAGCCAATGGGCCAGGTCTGCGGTTAGGCTTGGTGCAAGGGAGAGGGGTCTCAGGTCTGAGCTGCCCTGAAAACAGCTGAGGGTCTGACTGGGAAGAGGCTGGGAGGCCACAGGCAGAAGCCAACCATCTCTCCTCCCCAGCCTCCCTCATCTGACCTCTAGTTACCTGCCTCCCACCTCCTATCTCCTCACCACCCAGCCCCTAGTCACCCTCAGAGGGTCAAACCAGCCCGTCAGATGTGACCTTGTCACCCCTATAACTTGGCAGCACCTAGATGCTCACCCAACACTCAACGAGGCCAAGACTTCCCCATCCCAGATGGCAGGAGAAACTTTTGGGGGGTATCCTCAAGCCAGTTGCCACCCCCACACCCGACACAGCTGCCTCGCCAGCCTCAGCCTTCCCAAATGCCCCCCAGAGCCCTGATGTCATTTCCAAAGGCAGCCAAATTCTAGCCCGTCAACTCCAAACTAAAACTGTTTAACACAAAATGAAGCATTTTATAATCCCCTGTACGTTTTCTCCCCGAGCTGGCACAGGGCGCACGGAAACGCACTGCCAAGACGCAGAGCGAGAGCGGAGCTGCGCGGGCCGGGCTGTGCCAGAGTGGAAGCTCAGATTTCCTTGCGCTTTCCCTGCCCGGAGCCCCGCCCCCAGTCCCGCTGCCGCACACCGGGTCCTTCTCCGGTGGAACCCACTGCGGGCGGCCCCCTGCTGGCTGCACTCCTTGAACCTCAAGCCCCAGTAGGCGGGAGATAAATTTGGTTGCTTTCTCATTTTGTTTCTGGAAGTTCTTTATTATTCTATGTTAGGGTGTAATTTTAAGGATGCCAATCACAGGGTCTTGGAATCTGAAAGAATCTGAAAAATCAACCATGATCCATCCCTTGGGCCGCACCCCCACCACACTCCCCGATCCCTACTGGCCATCATTCGGCCGTCAACCCAGAAGCTGCTTCTTACACATGGTCCAGAACGAAAGTTCCTGTTGGTTTCTAGAACTGGCCCTGGTTCTATCCCTTGGAGTTTCAAAGTGGGGGAGTCACCTCTGTCCCCCCAGTGCTGACATATAGCTTTGACCACAGCTTTCTCTGGGCAGTCCCTTCATCAGTGTCTAACCCAGAGGTGGCAGTAAAGATCATCCACTGACACTCTCCATGGCCATCAGGGAGCAGGTCCTCTGAACTGGTGACCAGCCAACTTGCTCTTATGGGTCCCTGAGATCATGTGACCTGCATTGGGGTCCTCCTGCCGCTCTAAGCAAAACGATGCTGGTTCTTCCCTCTTTGGGCAGCTTCTGCCCAACAACACCCATTTCCCCTTCCGCTATAGTACCCTGGTTTCCTCTGGGAAATATCTCTGGCCTGGCCTGAGCCAAAAGTCTACAAAACATTCATCAGAGCCAGGAGATGGAGAGAGATGGCGTCCTGCAGCCTCCACCCCAGTCCCTAGATCCAGTCACATCTGAAGCTAATTCTACACTAAAAACCCATCCAATTTAAGCGGGGCAGGGTTTGGTTTTCTAACAATGGACACCGTGTGACCCTAACTTCCGACTTGCACGCATGTCTGGGAGGCCTCCCACCTCTGTCTTCTCCTGAATCACTCCTTCCAACTGCAGTCTCTCCAACGGCACAAGGAAGGAAAGGGCTGCCCACCTCCTCTCCGCTCCTGCCCGTGCAGCATGGTACACATCTGCAGATGACTCCTTGCTCTCCGCTCACAAGGCTGGGGCGGCCTTGGCCAGCACCCACCCTCGTCACAGAGAGAAGGAACTGACCAGCTCATGACAGGCATTTTATTTTGAGAATCTCCTGGCTAACATCAGTAAGGAGTTAGGTGTTATAAAATAAAAGTTGCAAGAACTAGTGTCGTTACCATACCCCCAGGGCCTAAAATAGTTCTTAGCACACAGCAGGTGCTTTTAAAATGTTCGCTGAATGAATGAATACATGACTGGGGATGTATGGTTCTAAGGAAAGGGTTTCTCCTTTATAAGTTTGCTTGTGCCTTTGGGTGCCTGGAGTCATATGTCTTAGTCCATTCAGGCAGCTATAACAAAAATACCAGAAACTCAGTGATTTAAAAGCAGCACACATTAACATTTGGCAGTCCTGGAGGTTGGGAACTCTAAGATCCAGACATTAGCAGATCTGGTGTCTGGTGAGGGTCCACTCTGTATAGACAGTGCTTATCACTGTATGGAACGGGCTAGGGGATGGGGCTAGGGAATGCACAAGAGCCCCTTCTATAAGGGCTTTAATCCTACTGTTCTGGAGAACTCATGACCTAATCCTAAAGGTTCTGTTTCTTAATCTCATCACATTGAGGATTAGATTCCAATATATGAATTTGAGGGGAATACAAACATTCAGACCACAGCCAGCTGTAATAAGGGACTCCCACAGAATGACTCTATTTGATTCTTTCACCCCAAAACAGGGTGTGGGGGAATCCCAGTTGGAGGCTATTCCTGATCTCACCTACGTGCATTTCCAAAAGTTTTCTCAAACCTCAAATTGGTAGGAACGGAGACTGATAACTCAGGGAACACGATTTTCAGATCTTTATACCCAACCAGAATATGAAATTAGCATCTACATCCCAAGAAGAAAAGCCACAGGAGAGGAGGCTGGCAGAGAGGGCTGGACTAGGGAAAGAGGAGACCCCGGGGGGGAGCCAGGCCAGGGGACCCATGAACCTCCACCAGGTGGCCAGCTGGCGTGGTGGTGCTGGGTTTTGGACCACTGGAGTGGGGCCGGGGGGGGGGGGTCATTCTCCCCCCCCACCCATTCTTAATATAAAGAAAGAAACCCTCATGGTTGTGGTTTTGGAATACACAGCTCCATCCCTCCTTCCCCCCTAGTTAATGCTGGATGGTGTGGCTTTTTGGTGACTCCAGGTTTCTCAGGAAGGTACTTGGGAGCTGTGGCACAGAAGGCTGATTCAGAGCAGCCTCTCACACCACTGCATGCTGGGGTCACTCAGGTCAAGGACCAGACTAAGTCCTGTCCAGCCTGGCCAAGGCCTGGACACAACGCCTTAAAGTCCTGGCTTTTGGTGGGTGCCAGGAGGGCTTGGTGCACACCCCCATCCCAGATATCTTTTCCCCAAACAAGAGGCAGAGAGTCAAGGAGGCCAGCCCATGGCCTCTGTAGGCTGCCCAGGTGGAAGCACAGCTTCCGCACAGCGCCCACATAGTTTATCAGAATTCAAGGATCGAAGCAAAGCAACGCTCCAGTCCAAACAGCGTGAGGCTCTGGAGACCTCCAAGATGGCAAGCTCAATGCGAGGCACCCAGCAAGCAGCTCTCGGTCAGACGGGAGCTGCCCAGTGCCTCCTGAGAATTATCAGACTGCCCTGCCGGGCTGCGTCGCTACCTCCCGTGTGATCCTGGACAAGCCCTGCTTCACTAAGGAGCTTGGTCCGGCAGGCCCTGGCTATGCTTGAAGGAATAATTCTGCAGTCCAAAAGGGTCGAGATTACAATTGGAAAGGACCTGAGAGTTCTGAGATTAGCTGCCTAGATGCTGTCAAAAGCAAAGGAATGGACTTGATCATCAATACCGGACAATCTAGCAGTTGATTAAAATCTGGCACATCTGGTTGCATGGAATTTCTACCTACTGAAGATGTCCCTGCTTCCTGGTCCCCATCTCCCCAATGCTCACACCCTGGGGTCTATATGGAGCTACCCTGGCTCTCCCAGCCCTGAGCCTTGATAATATGCATGCTCCCCTCTGGCCACGGTGATGGCCCAGGGTGGGTCCTGATCCTGGCTGCTCCACTAAGAGTCAACCTCAGGACTCCCTCCTTGGCCATCAGAAAGACAGTGCTCACTCTACCACCACTGCTGAGTTGGGAGGGTGGACACTAGGGTGCTGGGGACGCCCCTGTACCTATGTGGTGACAGAGTCTGTAGAGACAGGTTTGGGGCAGTGTCCTTGGGAGCCCCAGAGGGCTAGGTTTAAAGCTAGTCTTACTCCTGTAAGTCAGGAGTCCAGTTGAGCTGGTGAGTCTCCTTTTTGCGGCTTATCAATTTGAGTCAAGTCTTTATGCAAATAGCACATTAACTGAGGACCTACTAGGTGCCAGGTAACCAAATGGGTCATCATGACTTCATCTTTCAGCTAGTGTATGCATTCGCCATTGGCAGGAATGAATGAACACACACACACACACACACCAGAGTCCTGGGCACAGTAGGTATGGTATCACAACTTGCCTTCTAGAAACCTCTAAACTGAAATGATGACAGCAGGCTGGACACAGACCACACAAGGAACACACATGCAATAGGCCCAGAGGTCAGCTTAGGTCAGGCCTTGAGCTCCTGCCTGGTGCATATCCTGCTCTCAACAACAGGAAGCCAAGGGCAGCTTTGGTGGCTGCCAGGAAAGGTAATGGAAAGCAGGTTCCTGCCTAGAAGGGACAGCCCAGACTGCCTCGCTGCCCTGCCCCCGCCCTAAGCCATGTCCAGAATCTACTCACTGAGGCTCTAAGGGGGTCAGGGGTCGAGGCTGCAGAAACACGCATGATACCCATTACTGCGCCTGGACTCCACCCCGGTCCACTCTGGGCCAGAAAAAGACCCAGGAAGCTCCACGATTCAGAAAGTGGTCAGGGTGGCCAGTTGGGACTGAGTGAGAACCTCTCTCCAAGAGGTTGGGAGCCCGGGAAACCTGAAGACCTACACAGGTGGTATGTTCCCATGGAAAACAAGGAATGTGGCTGCTTCCCACCACAGCCCTGGCCTTCTACACGGCAAGATCTGTTATCCGAGACTGAAGAAATGTCCATTCAGGGACAGCAATGGGGCAGCAGCGTTGGTTCTATGTCATCAAGTCAATGGAAGGATGTTCTGCAGAATTCACCGGAGGTGCATAAAATGTCAGCCACTGAAACTCAAGCACCCCAGCACACTCACACTCGCTCCCACCAAGAACCCAGGGCACAGCTGTCCCAGCCCAGCCCAGCTCAGAACTGCAGTCCACGGCAGCCGCTGTCCTCCGGAGCACCTGCTGATGGGAAGTCCAGGTGAGAGGGCAAGTAGCTCAGAGAAGGTGTCCACAGTCCCCCTCCCTGCCTGTCCCCACCCCTCCCAAGTGGCAGCACCCCTAGCTGGCCGGTGCACACAGTTGGCATCTTCCTGGAGACTTGTGGCGAGTGACTTCTCGGTATCTTAAAACACCTCTTAAAGGCACTAGAGAGGGCTGGGGAGATAGCTCAGCCGGTAGAGTGCTTACCTCGCCAAGCACAAGGCCCTGAGTTTGATCCCCAATACCACAAAATTTAAAAAAGAAAAAGAAAAAGGCACTAGAGAAAAAGGCTACTTAAAGGTCACGGAGAGCACTCCTCTCACAAGCCAAAGAATCCCTGAAGTGCACACCTTTTGCACTGAGTTACCTCTACCACGGTCTCTATATCACCACTGCCCAGGAGTTCCTGTTACAGGACTCCTTAAATAAACACTTGTTGAAGGAACAAGCCATCTCTGCCCACTCTAAATGACCCCCTCTGTCCAGACACAGCAGCCAGAGCTTTCAACTTTGCTAGCCCAGAGCCCGAAGCATAGCGTCCAAAGCATTTCCATGGTCCACCTCCTCACAGGCACCTCTTTACCTTGCAGGAGGGTGTAGCCTCCTTGGGGACAAGATCAACGACCATTTATTGAGCAACTACTATGTGTTCTATCCACAGGTCAAGGCTCTCCCGAGGCCAGACAGGAGAATAAGACCCCACACCCTGACATGGAGCAATACACTTTCAGCAGCAAGAGGGGTTGGCAAACTTTTTGATCTTTGCCAATCTGGTAGGTTAAAAATGGTATTTCCCTGTGGTTTAAATTGACAGTTTTCTTATTATAAACGGAGCTCTGAATCTTTTTAAATGTTTAAGATCCCACTAGTATTTCTTTTTCTGGCTCCATTTCTGTCCTTTGCACATGGGATATATTCAAAATATCTAACCACAAGTGTGGCACCAACCAATCAGAGAGGGTACTGGCCTTGGGCAGGGCAGGCATCCCAAGTGGGTGTGGCTGAGCCTCCACCCAGTCTTTGTCCTGTTTTCCTACTGATTTATTGGCTATTTTCTTAGTGTTTGTTGGAACGCCTTACACTTTTAAGGAACATATTTTTGCTTGTGATGTGTGTCATTGCTTTGATTTATTACAGTTGGTGCAATGCAGATTTTGTTTTATATATAGTTGAATGTTCTAGTCTTCAGTTTTATGGCTTCTTGGATTTGGGGTTATATTTAGAGAGGCCTTCCTCACTCTGATTCTATTAAATTGAAATTTTCAAAATCTCTCCTATGTTTTCTTTTAGTATTTTTAAGTTTTCTTTTTCTGTTTAGATTTCTGGCCCATTTGGGATTTATTTGGCATCAGGAATGAGGAAGGGATCCAATTTCCTTTTTTCAGAGACTACCCCTTCTTCCTGATCCCAATTCCTAAGCTATCTGTCTGACCCACACTGATTCGCAAAGACATCTTTCCCCTACACCAAGTTTGCAGATGGACTTGGGTCCACTTCCGGACCCTCTGCCATTTCCCTGGTCCACCTAGAACAAACTGATCTGGCTGCCATACACATCCACCTTCCCTGCCAAAATGTTCCTTCTGGCCTTGCATGCCAATTTTTTATTACAAACTTTAGACAACTTATCCATTTCAAAGTAAACCCTACAGTTATTTCCACCGGGTAACATTAGGTTAATGGAGGGGAAAGTGACCTTTTGATGACTCTGAATCTTTGTACCTAAGCATAAGGCCTGCCTTTTTATTTGACTTCTCCTTGTCCCCAGTGGCTGACTTCGTCCCCTCCATACATGTGAATGGCCCTCACTGAGTTGGCTCCCTGGTTTCTGCAGATTTTGGTGCTAACTCATGGGGCCACCTCTCACTCCGTGCTTTCTAACTGGACACTCTCTGCCTGTGGGACAGCTCTTCGTGTGGGGTATTAATTGTGCACACGCCCCACGGGCAGAAAGACTGCGTCCTGCACCTGTGTGCTTGGCAGCACAGCTCCCAGCGCTGGCCCCGGCCCCACTCTGCATCACCCGGATGGAGCCAGGACAAGGGGTACCCCCAGCCAGGAAGGCAGGGAGGACCTCCCACACCGCTGGAGCAAGAAAGGGGGGCCTGCGCTGGCTCACAAAGGCGGGCGCTGGCCAGCCGACAGACAGGAGTGAGGCTGGCAAGGGTGCCAGCCTTCACGCAGCCCCAGCCCTGTAATTGGGACCCACAGGTCACTCTGGCCACAGCTGAATAAACCAGGGTGTAATTAACTTTCCACTCGGCTTTTTACGCAGCAGCATCTCACCTTTGCCAGAAAAGGAGGGTCTGCCTTTGAGAGGGGCTGGGAGCACGCCTCAGTCCCAGGTTTCACTAAGGGGCAGCAAAGGAGGAACAGCAAAATTAATCCCTGGGGAACACACTTTCTGCTGTTGCTATTTGAACAAAATCCTTTTTTTTTTTTTTTTTTTTTTTTTTTTTTAAGTTGAGCATTCAAAAAAGATACATCTGGAGTTTAGTTTGGAACCTTCACAGTCCCCAACCTGTGTTCTCCTGGAGAGCCATTCACACCTCAAGTCTCCCCTTTACTTACAAGCTCAGTGACTTTGAGAGACATTCCCTCACCCTCTGAGCCTCAGTTGACCACTGCGTAAATTGGGAGTGAACATACAAAACACTGCCTCCCTGCTGCGATGTGAAGACCGCGTGAGAAGATTCGTTCAACGAGCACGTCTTAAGCATCACTGCGTGCCCGGTGCCGGACTAGGACATAACAGGGAACAAAGCAGACACGGCTCTGGTCTTCACGAAGTTCCACAGTCATGAGGGAGATGGTAACAAACACATTAAAAACCACTGCAGAGCTGGGCACAGTGGCACAGGTCTGTAATCCCAGTGACCTGAGAGGCTGAGGCAGGAGGACTGCAAGTTCAAGGGCAGACTCAGCAACTTAGCAAAACCCTGTCTCAAAATAAAAAATAAAAAGGCCTGGGATGTGGCTCAGTGGTTAAGCCCCTCTGGGTTCAATCCCTGGTTTAAAAAAAAAAAAAAAAAAAAAAAAAACTGCAGAATAATTAAAGAACCTGCTGAGGGCCGTGGGCGGTGTGGGCACAGGGGCTGCAGAGAGCAATCAGGAAGGGCTACAGAGTCATGGTCCAGGCAGAGTACCACATGCCCAGTATGCAGTAAGCACTAACTAAATGAAGAATGGAAGAACTACAGCCCATACGACAGTGAGGAGGAGGGAGAACCTGCTTACACATCGGCCCCTAGCACCGACCACCAGTCTCTGGAGGGCAGCAGGAACCTCGCCTGCTTCCCAGTTGCCCCTCTCTGCCCAGCAGGAGCCTGGCTTGAGTCCTAGAACTGGGAATAATGGCTGAAGGGAAGAAACCAAAGCTCAGCTCCAGTTTGGAGCTGAAGGCGGTTCCTGTTCCTCAGGGCAAGTGCTCGGAGCCCAGCATTACAGCCCTCGGTCTTTCTACAGAGTCTCCTCGGCCTCGCCCTCCCTGTAACAGCAACAACAACAACAAAGATGCCAGTCATCCTTCAGTAAAGAGACTACAGACCTCCAAAAGCCATCAGGTTGCTCAGCCCTGGGGACTGGGCACACCCCAGGACCGGCACAGCGCAGACCCCTGCTGACAGCCCACTGCGGACACAATTAGAAGTGTCACTGGAAGAGTCGGGTCTAAACACTGTGACAGCGTGTGTGGAGCACCCAGCATCCTCGGGCAGTCAGCCTCATTAATTTAGGCCAAAGTGGCGGTCAGTCTGAATCACAGACTATCCTTAAAAGGTGGTATTTGTACCAGGAAGTGATAAAACATTCTATCTGAATCCAGACTAAAGGTCCATGGGTGACCAGCTTCAATGAGCACATAAAAGATTGGAATCAGCCCATGGGTAAATCAAACCTGTGTCTATGGTGCCTGGGGCAGTTCCCAGAGACACTTTCTGAAGTCGTTGAAGTCCTCCGGGTTTCCAGAAGACGGTAAAAAACACCCCCTACAACCATTTACTGAGCTCAAATTTGTGTGGCCAACGCCACAAATCGTGTCAAGACCAACGTCAGCCTATTCCCTGTTCCAACATTATTTGAGATGGCGGAACCTGAATTAACGAGGACTTTCTATCCTCGGCAATTCAGACTGCCACGGAATCCATTTCCTGACCTGGTGCCCACAAACAATGTCTCCATTAGGCACAGCCAAGCCCAGCATGCTCAGTGCATCAGCCTTATCTCTCTGTGCAAAAACCCCCACCTATGGGCTCTCAGTCCAAATTTGGCATGTTTAGAGGACAGGGACACATACCAGCCACCCAAGCTTGCTCTCTGAGTATTACTGTTTGAAAGACAGTCAGGCACAATGGCACATGTGACTGAGGTAAGAGGATCACAAGTTCAAGGCCAGCCTCTGCAACCTAGTGAGACCCTGTCTCAAAATAAAAAAAAAATTTAAAAGACTGGGGAGGTAGCTCAGTGGTAAAACACCCTGGGTTCAATCCCCAGACCAAAGAGGAAGGAAGGAAAAAAGAAAGAAAGGAAGGAAGGGAGGGAGAAAAGAGGGAGGGAGTGGGGGAGGGAGGGAGGAAGGGAGGGAGGGAGGAAAGGAAGGAAGGAAGGAAGGAAGGAAGATGGAGAAGACCGAAGAGCAATGTGGAAATCCATTTGGAAAAGGTTAAGTGCCAACTGCAGAATATCGAATGGCATGTGCTCACAACTCCAAGCATGTCAACCTTGGTTATCCGGTGGGTGGGGGTGGGGGGAAGCAAGAAGAATCACACAGTGGTTGGGGACATGATTTTTGCTTGTTTCATTTCAGCAATGCTTGGTACCTTCAAATGTTGGTTTTTCCTAAGACACAAATGGGAGAGAGACAGAGGAGGGAGCCCGCCTTGATGGAGGTACCTGAGTTCTTGGAGTCCACTCTGTGACAACTATGGGCCCAGCGCTGCCCTTCCCTCTGCAGAGCGACAGAGGGGGCTGCCAGCTCCCACTGGAAATGAGGACTCTTCCGCATCGAGGCCCAGCTCTTAGGAATCCGGAATGAGGTTCCTCCTTCCATAGTGAGCTCCCCTCCTAGAAAGTCTCCAAACCTTGCAGCTGCTCTCCTGGGTTCTGAGGGAAGCAGGCACTTCCCCCACCACTACTGCCTCCCAGGTGGCCACAGAGAGTCCAGAGGTCACTCTGCCATCCAAGTGGTTTGTTCAGTACCAGGGATGGAACCCAAAGGCGCTTAACCACCGAGTCGCATTGCCAGCCCTTTTTAATATTTTGTACCTCGATCCTGCCTCAGCCTCCCGAGTCACTGGGACTGCAGGCATGCGCATCCAGCAGCCAGGCGATTTTTAAAAACTGTAGGTAGGGAGATGGGGTGGGAGGGGGGAAGTGCTTGGAGTGATACTGGCCAACTTATATTGTGTACTGTGTGCATGTGTGAATACGTCGCAACGAATCCCATCAGGATGTTCAACCCTAAGGCACCCCAAAAAAAAAAAAAAAAAAGCCCACTACATTCCAGATTGCCTCTCATAAACACACACCACCCCAGCCCACCACACAGTCCTGCTCCTACACACCAACAGCACGGAAGGATGACCTCCGGGCACCTTCCAGCAGTGACAGTCTCTGCAGGGGACAGGAGTCATTCACACCCAAGACCACCATTCTAGGAAGGGCACACAGCTAAAAGGGCAGACCCCAAATTCCTGACAGCACAGAAGACCCCGCCCAGCTGGCAGACCATGATATGGTGAAATATATATTTGGTCTCCAGCCTCCTGGGAGCCAGAGAAGGGCTGAAGATCACAGTGATCAACAGTGGCCAAAAATCCAATCAATCATGGCTGTGTAGGGAAGCCTCCATAGAAACCCAAAAGAGGGACAGGGTTCAGAGAGCTCGGGAGAGTAGAATGCACGGCAGTCCTTGGAGGGCAGCCTGCCCACAGGTGGTCCGGAAGCTCGCACCCTGCGCCACGGGCCTGCCCTACCTTTGTAATGACTAGTGAAGGCAGGTGTTTCCCTGAGTCCTCTGAGCCATTCCAGCAAATTAGTCAAATGGGGGTGGGGGCTGGGAGGAGCCCCATTCATCAGAAGCCAGGTCACACCTAAAGCGTGAAGAGGGGCAGACTTGGGGAGAAGCCCTCACCTTGTGGGCTAAGGCTATTCCAGGTAGAGAGGATCACAACTGAGTGAAATCAGAAGACACCACACTGGTGTCCACTGCAGAAGTGACGTGCTGACAGGGAGAAATCCCCGCACGGTTAGTCACAGAGTGCTCCGGGTGAACTGCTGAGTGAGGGAAGAAAAAAGCACAGATTTTTTAAAATTTTATTTTCAGACAGACCCTTCCTCCAAGCATAAGATTCATTTGTTCCCAGAAACCTGTGCTGGTCCCCACAGCCTGCCCAGACTGAGTTGAGCATGGCCCTCCCTGATATGTCTTTTTGGACTATCAAGTGTCCATCTTTCCTTGAAAGGGATGCTTCAGGAGGGCAACAATGTCCACCTGCATTATCCCTACCTGTGTCTAGCAGGTAGCAGGGCTAACAACCTCTGTGAAAGGCCAATGTCGCATCCAGCGAACCACAGGTCTGTCGTGAGAGGGACCACTGTTGCTCCCCCCACCCCCCATAGATGCTTCACCACAGAGCCACATCCCCGGCCCTCTTTATTTATTTATTTATTTTATTTAGAGACAGTGTCTTGGCAGGTTGCCTAGAGCCACACTGCACTGCTGAGGCTAGCCTCCAACTTGCGATCCTCCTGCCTCAGCCGCCCGAATTGCTGGGATTTCACTACTGCATGTTTATATTAGTTCCAATATAAAAACAGAAGCCAGTTTTCAAACATCTTATACTCAAGCCCAAGGTATAAAACAGAAGTTATCAGGCGGTTATCTCAGACTGGATGGGACATCAGAGCATCTCAGTCTGACAGACCCCAATACTCACACCCCCAACACATACAACAGCCTCAGAGACACCCTGAGATGAAGACGGAACACGAGGGGACACCGGAAGGGCATGGAGGCGTCCTTGGAAGGGAACTGTTTGGAGTCACACACACGCAATTCCCAGCAGTCCGCCCTGGCTCAGGTAATCCTAAGAACTTAAGTCCTGGGGGAAGCACTCCTCACATGACGGGGTCCATGTCAGGGAGACTCTTTCAGACTAGGTCACACCTTCACCGGGCAGTAATGAATTTCTCAGGGATGTTATTAGGTGAGGTCGTTTCTCATACTCTTTCAAGGAATTTCTGACTCCCTTCCAATGCTCCAGGGCTTGGGGATATTCCTGGCTCCTCTGTCCCCACGGAGGTCGTTAGTGGGGTCCTGTTAGGAAGCAGGCAAGACTATCAGCAGAAACCACCGCATCGATAAGGATGGCACAAACGGGACTGCCATGGATTTCAGCCAAAGTCGGAAGCTGCTGAGAAAAGAGTCTGCCTCTGGGAAGAGAAGCCTACCCCAGGAAGAAGCACAATCAACTACCATTCCCTATGCACAGACCCTACTACATGCAGCCCCAAAATCTCCCGGTTTCCCTTTTCCACCTAGAAGCACTACCATGTTCAAAAGTGTGCTTGGAAGACACAGAAAGAGTTCAATTCTGAAGAGCCGGAGGAAAGAACAGCCGCAGGGGTGATGCAGGTGAGGTTCGCTCCAGGAGCCACATAGACCGGAGAGAGACCTACTGAGCAGAGTCGGGCTGGCTCTCAGGACCACATAGAGTGGTCTCACTGGCTCTTAGAGAATAAAGAGAATAACCTTTAATTAGAAGATCAGTGAGTTGATTGTTTTTTAAAAAAATCAGCAACTACATTCCATTCTTTTACGGTTAAATTCCACCTCAATGCTGGGTTAAATTAAGAAACACACCAGTGTCTATTATTTTCTCAAGCAAGATGAGGGTCAATAGCCCAGGGTCCTGAAAAGGTCCTAACTTGACCACCAAGTAGCTCTGTGATCTTGGTGGAGCAGAACTTTTCTTTCTTGGTGCCTTGGTATTTGGAGAACTGAAAAACATCTTCCAGTTCCAATTTTAAGATTATAAATTCACCATCATCTCTGCCTCTGGTTGAACTATCACAAATTCCAAATGAATGGAGTTTGGATTACTGAGAAACAAAAAGTTCAAAATGGTAAGAGCCCTCTCAGTCTGCTGGGTTTTATATCTCACTTGGTCTAGCCAGGGCTGGCTGGGCAGATACTAATGTCACTAGAGGGCAAGTCATAGTAGCCACCCAAACACTTGGCTTTTCCAAATTTTCAAGATGGCATGAGAAGTAGGGTGAGCAGGAGGGCTGAGTTTCAAGCTACTCCTTATCAGGAAATTTCCCTCCAATTAGGTGACAGGTCCCTTTTACAATACTGGCCTGAGGGTTTCGGCCCTCACCCAAAAGCCAGCATCCAAAGGGTTTCATTAATAACCATGATGGAAGAAGACACATCAGGATAGGTGAAAGGGACATAGATGCTACAGATTCCTCTCTGCAAACTCAGGACCCAGAAATGTGTGATCCCTGTGCTGTGACAGCCACACAGCAAGGAATACACACGTTCTTTAGTTCCCCACCTGCCCCAGACACACACACACACACACACACACACACACACACACACACACACACACACACATACACACACGAGTCTTAAGTGGCTCCTAGTGAAACATGCTCTCCCACACCTCCTCCAAAGCACTAAATACACAGAGAACAGGTCACAGTCAGGTCCTCCCCTTCTCCTACGTAGAGCAGGTCAAGCACAGAGGTAGAACTGCATCCCTTTCTGCACAGGCTCTCCTTGGCTTAGAAATCCTCCTTGTCCCATCACAAGCCCTGCCGCCGAGCTCACTCCTTCATGCAGCGTTCCACACTTAAGCTGCTTAACTTTACACTAACAACCTCTTAATTGCTGGGTTTCCAAAAGGAAATCCAAAAATCTGGGGCGCAGACCCACCCACTATGGCCCAAGTACCACGGAGCACCGTTAAGCAGGGACAGGGGACAGGGCGTCTCTACCCAATTCCTGTCTGCTGGAAAGCTGTTGCTTTTATTTTTAATTTTATTTAAAAGGCGGATACAGGGTACCCAAGACACCACAATAAAATGACATTAACTGTAAAATTACATTATTAATTCTTTAATCTCACTTGAGGCTTCAAGCTGTTGCTATGCCCAATTATCCGTGTAACCACCTGTCAGAATCCCGGTGCTATTTAGCATTACCTCCAGGACAGCGGTGGGCCCGGTGGTCCGTCAGGTCTGCCAGAGACTCGAAGTCCTGCTGACAGTGATCGCAGGTGTAAATTGACTCATCCTCCATGTCTTCATCGTCCTCATTTCTCTCCTCTTGACTTGTCACGCTGTTCCTGTCTTCCAGCGCCCGGCTGGTTTTCCGATCACTCTCCGGCTCTCCTTCTAGGCCTCCTGCCAACAGGAAGAATACAGTCCATGTCAGCTGACGGGGTCTTGGGAAAGGGTTTTAAAAGAATTGCCCGGCATTTATTAAGATACATTTAATTACTCCACCTCCCGGGGTCCATTATTCTTGACACCTCTCAGTATATTAATATATGGGGTTTTTTTGTAGCATGTGGTGCCATAATTCTCAACTAGATTCTTTAATTCATGGCACAAATCTTCTAGGGGGATTACTTGTCATCTTTCCTCCGTGCATGGCTGCTGGGGGTCATGACCCCTCAGGGAGGTGAAAACACTGTAGCATTTGTGTCCTAAAAAACCAATTCTGTTCCAGCCTCTACAGAGCTCCCACCAGCTGCTCCTAGCACACCTCGACTTGTAGCTTCCCCCCAAACCTTGCAGTTTAGAGCTGGGAGACCTCTTAGCCGTGTTCACCCTCCACACAAGCCTCCCAGTGTGGCCATGTTGGTTCAGCTCCTGGCAAAGATGTTCTGACTATGGAATAAAGATGTGCACGTGTGCTTAAAGGACCCTGGCGTCAAACTGCAAACTTAGACACATCTAACCTCTCACCTGTGACCAGAGAGCTGCCTAGAGAGTGAGAGTCAGGCGTAGAACGATTGGATCGATTTCTTTGAAATAAAATACCTACTGTGTGCTTAGCACTGTGCATGTGAGTGGCTCATCTGTAAACACAAGTGATTAACACTCGGTACAGCAGTGCACATCTGTAATCCCAGCAGCTTGGGCAGAAGGATCGTGAGTTCAAAGCCAGCCTGAGCCACTTACTGAGGCCCTAATAAGCAACTTAGCAAGACCCTGTCTCTAAATATATACGAAAGGGCTGGGGATATGGCTCAGTGGTTAAGTGCCTTGGGTTCAATTCCCAGTACAAAAAAAAAAAAAAAAAAACCCACGGTAACTATAACATATAGAATATATCAATAATCCTAATAAATGCCAGCAGAGTAAAACTGCCCATTAAAATACAAGCACCTGTAGATTTGAAAATCAAAGTGTGTGTTGTCTCTTCCCAAACACACTCATCCTGGAAAACAGATCCCAGAACTAGCAGCACTGAGTTAAGTCAAACAAAGAGATCTCTACTGTGCATAAATATGTTTGTGCAAATCCATATGCAGAAGTGCATGCCCATGTGTGCATGTCTGTGCAGGCGATACATGTATGCCTGCATGCCCATCGCTTGCAGTTACAGAAAAAGGCTTAGCATACAACCTTTAAATGCCCAAGAGCAGGTCACCAAAGCAAAAAAGACAAAACTAAGAACACATTCAATTCAAGGCAGAAACCACAATCCTATAAATATTTCAATTTAGAAACAGATAATGTTATAAGGGCTCTATTTCTCCCGTCTGCGCAGAACACGCGCTTCCAAGCACCCGACATCAAGAACCCGGGAGCACAAATCAGCTCATCGGAGAGCCAGCTGCTGCCTTCCGTGGCGGGGAACGGGGTGAGCCACGCCGCAGAGGCAGTAAAAATCAATGTTTCCATTTGTGGCCCATCAAAACATCTCTCTTCTTACCAATTAAGGGATGTACAATTTTTAGGTTCTTTTATTATCAGAACAAGCCAACTCCCAGCAATACAGAAATCCCATTAAAAGCCAGGCAGCATATTTATCTCAGGGAATCTGATCTGCTGGGGTGGCAATGGCAAGAAAGAGAAAGCCAAAGAAATGAGAAACATCATTTGGACTCTTTGATGTTATAAGTCATCACCCAACCTTGATTACATAGTCAAGCACCGTCCCTGAAATTCCTAGTTTACTGTCTCTTCCCTTAATAATAAAAAAAATATATTCTGTAGAGAATTTAAAAAGAATCATAATTCCAGCTTTATCTACTACACTGACTCTCCAGATAATGTTATATTCCACACCACGCTTGTGCTATTTTACTTAACACACAATTTAATAGACATATTTAAATTATCTGCCCCCCCTGCCATATTTACTTGGCAGCACTCTCTATAATAGTTCATCTAATCCACAACTAGAACCACAAACGCTACAATGTATTTGATCTCTTTAAATCTGGTACATCCTGTTGACTCGGGAGTAGATAAATCAGAATGTCAACTCTCGGGTTTTTATAAGGCAAAAACCCATAAAGTCGTCCAAGAGTATAAATCTGTTTTAAGGAACTGTCACCTCCCCTACAGCTGGCTACTAATGGGAAGGCAGGGTGGCTGTGCAGACAGGGCCGGGAGAGGAGAGGAGGGCAAAGGGGCAGAGGTAGAGCCTGTGCGGGGCAGACAAAGGCCTGGACCTCAACATCTGGGCTGGCAGAGGGTCACAAGCTCAGCCGGCCTAACCCCCAGGAAGGTGCAGTCAGAGAGGGAGAAGTCAGCGGCCGGCATAAGTTCTGAGGTACGGGACTTCCCTGACAACCCAGTGCCCAAGGCCCCTCTGCTGACCAAAAACTCAGGACCTGGAGAATAGGATCTGCCCGGCACTTTTATGCCCAACGGTATTTGAACTTCATCAAAAGGAGAAAGATATTTTTCCATTTGCAGATGGAAACACTGAGGCTCTGCAAGGTCGCCCAAAGCTGTGAAAGGCACGGAAGCCATGCACTCTGCTATTAATCACGCAGTCCACCTTCCGCCTGCCGGGGACGCCAGCTCTCTGAGGCCAGGCACGCAGGAGTTCTGAGATCAGGAAGGCAGCCTTCCTGGGTGGAGCACTCTGTTGTCTCCTCTTTCCTGGGCTCAACCTCAGTAGTTGCAGGAAGACCCTAAGGACCAAAGGACTGGACCTTCCTTACTCCTTTGACCCAGCCCCATCAGGACAGGCCTTGCCTGTCCCACATCCACCCTGTCCAGCTGCAGAGGTCTCCCTGGTCACTGTCCTGAGGCTAAATGTGACCTAAGCAAGCACAGAGGAGGTGAGCCCAAAGGCAGAGCACCTGGCCCTGTCTAAATCCCCATCCGAGGTGCTGCCTGGTGTCTCCAACACAGTGACCCCTGATCCTCAACTGCAGTTGACCTGCTGGCCCCTCCAGTTATCCAGGGGCCAACAAAGCAAAGTCTTCAGGCTGGGAAAAGGTGGCCAGCTCATCTCTGTTCTGTTGTGGCCTTGAGGCTGCAAGTGTCTTCCTGAAAGCACACCCCCAGTCCTCCAGGGAACTGTCTGCAGCAGAGGACTCACTCAGGGAAGGCCCGAGCTAAACAGATTTCCGATCAGAGCCCTCTCGCTCAAGGCCACATGCAGGGGACAGGAAACCACACCAGGGCGGAAATCACTGGCCTCCCCATCCAGGAGACAAACCTCCCTAGCTGCCTGACTCAAGCCCCACCCTGGACAACTCACAGCGTGTGGCCGACCTGCACAGGTCCAGCCCTTTGCTCAGGCCCCACCAAAGCAGCCAGCTTCAGCTGAGCGCTCCCTGTATCCCGGGCGCCTCAAGCACAACCAACCAGGCAGCCCTATGAACTGTCCCCATTTTACAGGTAAGGTCAGAAGGGAGGTGGCAGGGCCAGGTTTCAAGCCCAGGTACATTTAACTCTTAACCACACTGTCACACCATCTCCCACAGCAGACATTCAATGGGGATGGTGGGGAGCCAAGTGTTAGGGAATAGTCATGGAGGCAGAGGGCTGTCGTGGCCCCTAAAGTCCCACAAGGCTCCTGCTGCCCTCTCTGCCTTACCCCTGTCTACACAGCCACTCAGACCCTCTTTCAATTCCTTGAACTGCCGAGGGCTGACCACTCCTGCTCCCTGCCAGAAAGGGTTCCTCCACTTTCCCCCCACCCCCGACTCAGATTCCCACAGGCCTGAGCTCCACTGGCACTTGGGTTTCCTCTCCCCATCACCGTTGCAGTCGGTGCACGGGGCACCATGTGGCCTCATACTTCTGTGGGCTAATTTGTTTACTCTGTCTCACTGTGGCAGTCTGCATTTTCCAGAGATGACCCCGAGATTTCCCATCCCACCTCTTCTGCAGTGAACCCCTGCCTCCCATCAAGAAGAGGGATCTAATTCACCTCCACGATTTCCTTCTGGGCTGTTCAGCAAGGTGACTCTCTAGACCAATGAAACACAATGTAAGTGACGTTCAAGGTGTCTGAGACTAGGTCAGAAGAAGTCTCCTGGTCTCTTGGGATGTTCCCCCTGGGAACCTAGCTACCAGACTAAAAGGAGCGCAAGTCACATGGAGAGAGCACATACAGATGTTCCAGTTGGCAGTCCCAGCTGGGCTCCCAGCCTCCAGCACCAACTGCCAGTCATGGGAGTGTGCCACCTTGGACATCCAGCCCAGATGAGTCTTCAGCTGTCAGCAACCCCAATCACTGTACAAGGAACACCAAGTGAGACTGCCAACAATACCAGTCAGTCTAGGGAACAGTAAGAAACAGTAAGAGACTGTCACTTTAGACCACTAAGTTCGGGGTGGTTTGCCACACAGCAATAGCTGGCCAGAGCACTCCCCGCCAGACTGCAAGCTCTGTGGGGGTGGGGGGCATCTGCTTCTGCTCAGTACCATCCCCCAACCTGGGGCTAAGTGAATAGATTAGTTTCAAAGAAGTGGGTCTCCATATCCACACATATCGGAGCAAGAAGAAAGGTGGATTTACAGCACCCTTGATTGTCAGATGGAAGACTTAGGTGAACCATATGAAGACACCATCTTTTTAGGTCACAAAAGTCAGATATTGGCAATCTCCCATGGTTCAGCCTAATAGATGATGAGGCTATTCTGACCTGCCAGCTTCTTCCTGAAACCAGGAGGAAAAAAGCACACCCATATTAGTGGACCCCCAACACCACTCCCTGTACCACCAAGTCCATGAACCCAACGTGCTAGCTTGGAAGGCTTCCTGTGAGCAAAGAGGCAACCCAAAACCTTCTGCCAGCACTGCTTTTCATGAGAAAGCACATTTTCCCAGCACGCTAAGCCACCATCCTGAAGAAAGAGCTTCTACCCAAGATGACAGTAAGAGGAAAGTCAGTGGGACTCTGCAGAAAGGGCTGTGCAGCCAGAGAAGGGACCCATGCCTTCCTGAGGCAAGGGTCGGCATCAACCTTGCCAGGGATGCCAGAAGGTGGCCCAGCCTCCCCATGCAGGTGAAGGTGATGCTTCCAGGTACTATTTTATGTCTATATCACCCCATCTCCATCGTCACAGAAACCCTATGGGGTAGGTCCAATGGATACCTCCACTTTCAGATGGGGAAACAAATCAAGCCTCAGGAATACCTGCAAGGCCCACACTAGGAAAGACACAGGTGGGCCTGAACCTGGTCTTCTGCTTGCATATCCCCACCTCACCACTATGCTGCCTACAGGCAAAGGGGGCCTGCTGGAGACAGGGCTATAGAGGACCGCTGGCCAAGTCCAGTACCAGGGAAATGGGGAAAGGGGAGAGGGCCCAGGCAGCCAGGCTGCCCACAAGCTGCCAGGTCTGGGAACAGGACACTTCCTACCTCCAGGTCATGAGGGCCAGCTGAGAGACTCAGCCACAAACATTAGTGAGTGCCCCTCTGGCCCTGATCCAGTCAGTTCTTATATGAGAGTCTCACTTGGGGGTGCCTCTTCCCCTCCTTGGAGGTACCATGGGAATCAGTTAGCAGGCATGGAGCCCTGGGAATCCTGAGAACCTCCCAAGGACCTTTGGGGGTCCTGTCTTTGGAGGCTCAGGGCTGACTATCCACACAGTGGAGGCAGGAGGCCAGGAGCAGCTTCCCTCTCCCCAGGATAGAGAAAACAAGGGCAGAACTTGAAAAGCGTGAGACACACCAGGGCGGATAATCCCATACGCTCACCCACTCTTCCCTTCCTTCCTCCCTTCACTCTGCAAATGTTTACTAACCGCTTCGTGTGCCAGCAACAACCCATGCATATTTGCCCTAACTAACAGGGTGTTTCCTGGTCCTATTAATCTTGGTGCCCTCAAAGCCCACACAAAGCCTGGCACAGAAGGAGACTTACTAAATACAAGGTGGCAAAGGAGTGACCAGGTGCAGGAAAGGGTGTTGAAGTGGAGGTACAAGCAATGAGGGAGAGCTCCGTGGTCCCAGGGTGGTCGGGGATCTGGGTTCCAATGATAGCTCTGGTTCCCTCCAGCCCCTGCCACGAAGAACCTAGAGCACGCTGGGTCTCCTGCCTGAGCCTCTGATGCCTGCCATGTCCATCAGGAGCTGATCATGGTGGACAGCATCCCCACCAACTGCACCAACTGGGGGTGAGTGATGCCTGAAAGGACGGCCAGTCACAGGACAAGCACAGTTAAGCCCCACACAAACAAGTGCCAGAGCCTCGGGGGGTTTCAAGGAGCCCAGAGCAGGCCAGATCAGGGGAAGGCGGGGGCAGAAGGCTTCAGGGGCGCGGGTGGTGCCTGCAGCAGGGAGAAGGGCCAGAACCAGGAATGGTGACAGGGGCAAGTGGGGAGGCGGCCTGGGAGAGCCAGCAGGTCCTGGGAAGGCTGCCCCACTTCACCCTTCTTCTCCCAGTCAGACCCGGAAGGGAGACCGCGCTTTCCACCTGTGCAGAAAGCGGAACCACCTGGTGGTGAATTCTAGACATGTCCAGAGGCTGATGAGAGAGCTGAACCATACAGGAAGCACCAGAGAACTGGCATAGGGTCCAGCAGGACCAAAGCCGTCGGGATAAAGATGGTCACTAAATAACAGCCCACACTAACACCGGTCAGCTGGGCTTTCATTCCAGGGACTGTAGGGATGACAGCCGAAGAACAGAAAAGAATCACAGACTTTTGTCCACGAAAAACCCACATTCCACCGTTCAGTAACAGGAGACCTTGGACAAGTCCCTCACCCTCTCTGAGACTCATTTAATCACGTCAAATTATTTTAATGAGGTAATAAATACAAAGCCTGACACCTGGCTCATAATGCAACTTGCTGCTATTATCCAACCAAATTCATGCAGCATCATGACACAGACAAGTCATACTGCAAGAGAGGTCTACCAGGAGGCCTGGCGAGCTCCTGAGGATGAAGACGAGGAAAGTCAGGGCACGTGCCCCTTTGAAAGGCACAAAAATATCCACACAGACCCACCTCCCGAAGTAAACTCCACTTTGCCAGAAGAAAACTCTAGGTTAGAGTCCAAGGTGTTCCCTTCCAGGCTGTGCAGACTTCAGGATGTCACAAGTCTGAAAGAACAGGACCTGGGTCTGCATAGACAGGCCCTGTGCCTGGGCTGGGGGAGATGGCATGGAAATATTTACTCCACAATCACCAGCCCACTTCTCCTGTGCTCGCCCCCTATCGGTAGCTGTGGGAAAAACAGCCCGGGAAGAGCCACCGTTCCAAAGAGTTTACACTTTTTTAAAAGAGAAAATGTATACTCCATCCTAACAGCCTGTGTATTTCCTACCAACATATCCCCGGGGGCAAGAAGAACCCTCAGAACCTGGGCACTGGCTGAGCCATAAGCCCACATCCACCTGGACCGTGTTTACAGAGGAAAACCTCTCCACGCACAGTTACTTCCTCCAGAAGCCTGCCTACCCTGGTGGGAGGGACAGGGTCACACTGGGCAAGGAACCTTCAACCCCAATTAGGCACCCTGCTGGGGCATCCATTGCTGGCCCCAAATTCTGAGAGTAAGTCACTGTTCATCTTCAGGTTTAAGCTATTTGTAGTGCAGGCACGGGGGTAGCATTTAACCCTGGGACTAAGGGGTTCTCTTGGCAAAAGAGCTGGAGGCAAATATTTTAACACGTAATGCCATCTACATTTAGCTTTTTAAATAGGGAAGCAACTTCCGGATGGTTGTCTGTGGGGTACTGCTGGCCCCTACCCATGCAGATGGCTCTCTGGATGGAATTTCCAATTAGGATGTTGCACTTGACCTGGGCACATCATAAGCCTCGAGAGGATGTCTCTCCTGACTGGCCACAAGGAACTGAGAATGGCACAATCCTCTCCACAAGGCCCAAGGTTGACCATGGAAATGACTAGAACCTTCCAGAGAACATCACTTTAGTTATCGGGAATTCTAGAACCTGAGGCCAAAAATGATTAGCAGCATAATGGCAACAGCTTCCTCAGACCAGACTGACAGATTCATCTGTACCCTCTGTCTCATGACCTGTGTCCCAGGAAGGAAGATGTTACCATCAGGCCTATTTCACAGAGAGCGAAACAGGCTCAGATGGATGAGTGAACCCGCTGCCACTTAGATAATGAATAGACCAAATCTCACCATGCCCCCCCCATTATACAAATTATCCAAATGCATGGAAAGGGCTTGGGGGCCGACTAAGGGCAGGAGGGAGATGCAGAGGCCCAGAGAGTGTGGCCCCTGCTAACCACTCCACACCCTGTAGAAATGCCATGCCCTGAGAGACCACAGCGGCTGTTTGTTCTTAAAGAAGGAAATCTCTATTTTTATGTAAAAATCTCTAGATTTCAAAATGTTAACTTCAAGTTTTAAGGAATACAGCATACACCAAACAGTACACCCTGGAGTGCTAGAAGCAGCCTGGAGCCACCGGTTGAGAGTCTGCTGGTGACTTCCCCAGCGGGACCCCTCAAGCATGGGGTCATCGGCCCATTACATTAGAGAGGTTAGCCGGGCAAGAGTGTCCCTGTTTCGAAGATTCAGGACCTAGGTTCCTGTCCACGTCTGCATGACCTTGTCGACTTCCCCTTCTGAGCCTCAGTTTCCTCAGCCAGCACATGAGGACAGTCTTACCAGGCTCATGGGTTACATGAGCTCCACTTTCCAGGTGACCTCTGCATGGATGAACAAACCTCAGCTCCTTACCCCGATGAGACTGACGATCTGTCACGAGCACCCAGCTCTCAGTGGGCGTTCCAGAAATAAAGGAACAAATGGCTCTGCCCTCACCCTGGGTTGTTCAAGAGATCAGCCCACAAAGGCAAAGGGAGGTGCAGCTTCCTCTGCCCACAGCACCCCTGCCTCCAGCTCCCAACCATGACGGGACGGGGATGCGTGGAGAGCAAGAGGGCAGACGAGAGAAGGGGGGTGAGGAGGGGGGACGGAAAGGAGGAAAAGGATGCCATCCAAACGCCCTCACCCCCCCCACACACAAATCCAGTGAGTGGTTAACGGTGACGCTCCTCCAAGCCTCACAGTCTTAATAACACTGATCTCTCCGCGAGAAGTAATGAAGAACGGTTGGACAAAGCCACCCTGGAACCATGAAAATTGTATGCTGTTACTTCCTCGTGACCTCCTGAGGCGGTGACCATTCTGCCCTCTTCGTGCTGTCATGTGTCATCTCTGAGAAGGGGGAGACGGAGAGCAGGGCCGGAGGCAGGCCGGGAGGACGGTGGTCAGGGCCGCATGGGGAGCTCGATAAATCCAGCTAATTTGTGGCCAGAGCCAGAGCCCGACGCTCCTAATTGCTCCTGGTCCTGGCACAGAACTTGAAGCAAGGATACTGGGGTGAAAATCACCCCCTTGTGGTAGCTGCAGAAAGAAAAGCCTCACACGGAAACGAGAAAGAGGGGAGTGGAGGGATGTGTCTCCCCAAAACCAGAACCAGTAGCAGGCTGAGGGAGCTTGGCTCAAGGTCAAAGACAAGCACAGCCCGGGCACACACAGAGCCCAGAGTGCCTGGGCCACAGCACGGCTGCCTGGGCCGGGCCAGGAAGTGCAGTCTCCGGGACTCAGTTGGCCCCATCTGTACATGAAGGCAGAGGCCACGGAGCAGCCCTGTTTAAACAGTGGACCTCAGCGATCTGTCGTGGGGTGGGGCAGAGCTCCGAGCTCGCCCTCCTCACTAAGGAAGCATCACTCCCGCCTGCTGATCCCCACCCCGGGTTCCGCAGGGCAGTGCTTCAGGAAGCGGCGCCGACGTCAAACAGGAAAGCGTACAGAAGTTCACCAGGCCAGCTCCTCCTTGCCCACTCACACGGTCCTCACCCGCGGTGAGTCGGGACCCCCCACGTGAGCTCGGGGACTTGCTGGACACATCTCAGGGGTTTCGTTCACCCCACATCCTCCTCCCTTGCTCCTCGGCATGGGGCCTGAAACAAGGCAGGTGTTCAATAAAATCTGTGAAAGGAATGAGCAAGCCAGGCAGTCTGCCTTTTAAAGACCCGGCCACAGGTCTTGTCTCTGATGAGGAATGAGACAAGGGCAATATAGCCAGGAACAGGGTCCTGGTCCCACCAGCCCAGGATTCAGGGAGCATCTGGTATAGGGAAGTCACCAGTCCCGGCTCCCAGACCTCTCATGTAATCCAGAGGCCAGCTGCTTTTCCCATCCAATGACCCTCCCAACCCAAGACCTCCTTCCTGTCTAGCGTACAGGTGGCCCTAGGAGGCAAGGAGCCCCCCCCCCCTCCAACCACTGAGCAGGGACCGTGTACAGCCTTTAAAAATTAACCAGTTGCCGACATGGAGACAGCCTGGTGTGTGGCTGCATCCTGGGAATTTCGAAATGCCGCCTGGAGCAAAGGGAGCTGGTCTGAGGAAGAGCTAGTCACCTGCTGTCGCTACTGAGGGAAACACTCGGTTTCTAAAAAGGCAGTTCCCACCCAACCCCAGTCCATGTGCTCCCTGGGACCCTAGAGTGTCCCCAGCGCTTAACCTCAACACTTTCTAAGTTCTGCTGGCTTTCTGCAGATTCCCCTCCATCCCCAAGAGGGTGTTTGAAGACCCCCAAGTAGGCTGTAAGACACTCTGGGACGTTTCCTGAATCTCAGCCAATGGACCTCACAACACGCTCAGCTGTAGATACCTGAGGGACTTCAGCACAAGTGAGCCCAGTCTGCAGCCCGAGGCCCCCTTGGGTGGGGTGGGGGTAGATTTTGACGGGAACTGTGCTTGCTGGCCTAGGATGCATGGATACACATTCCCACACACAGAGGACCAGAGGCTTGGGGAGGATTAACCACAGGTCAGAGGTCAAGTGGGCAGCACACAGGAAGCTTCCAGACCCACCCCAGGGGCCTGGCTGTCTCCCCGTGATGGCCAATATCGGCATGATCTATATGCACACGCACACCCCACGCCCCACCCGCACCCCCACGCTCATCCTCAAACCGTCACTTAACTCGGATTTCAAACTGCTCGCGATGTGCTTCAGTCAACATGAAGCAGAAACCTTTTATTAAATGCTGCTAATTTTTTATTGATCACACTGTGAATCATTTCATTTTCCATTACCGCAAATGTCTCCTATCAGGGCTCCGCGATGACGCTTCTTTATTCAGTCTCGAGCAACTTGTCACTTTTAATCAGTTTTCACTTTCAGTAGGGTTCAAAAATTAGAAAGCGGGCTCTTTGTATCATTATTGCTTTTGTTTAAAAAAAAAAAAAAAGTTTCCATACAGGAAAGGTTATTATACTCGGAATAAATATACATGAGTCAAATTCAAATGAAATTCCTCCCTGACTCTAACCAATTTTAGCATTAGCTTTTATAATTTTTTTAGGTTTATTTTCAAGGAAAGACTGTTCATAATTATTGCTCGTGCTCTCCCAAAACACTTATGTTACTAAAGTGTGAAATGTCTTCTAACACAAAGACAGATCTCTGGGAAGTAATTACAGAAATGCATTCAGGGGCAATAATTCTATATTAGCTGTCAGCAGCAGACATCCTCTGACAGGCACTTGTTATGAAGGAATTATTTGTGTTGCCATTGAAGACATGGCAGGCAAGCCCAAACCGAAAGGCTGTGTCCGACCGGAAACATGGCTCCTTCATCAAGGGTCAAATTAAGTTTAAGTCATTACCTTGAAGCCCGGCAAACTCGTACCTGACTGTCTATTGTGGAGACGTTTTTGAGACGCACTCGAGCGCAACGTGGTCTTCCCTTTCGCAGCGTGGTGCAATTACCCTGAGTCTCAAAAGGATTCTGCCAGGAGCTTGTCACAATAGGGAGAGAGGAGGTGGCAGGGTGTCTATTAAATGCTAACTCATGTCACCAAACAGAATTTTCAAGAATTATAAATTGCCGAGATGTCTCGCGGCTGACCCCCTTGAGTTAAGAAGAGCCCAGAATATTATCGGCAAAGTGCAAGAATTTGCATCAAAGGCAGGAGAGGACACTCCACAGGGAGCCCACGGGGATGGAGCTGAGGGGATGGGGACCAGTGGCCAGCTCCTCGGCTCACAGAAGGTCTGGGCAGCAATGGCTGCTCTGTCAGAGGTAGAGAAAGACCCTACAATGAGGACGGGTGGAGGGGGTCTAAGAAGATGCCTAAATTGTTATGTGAGCTTTGTCCCTAACTCCCAGGTCTCCAGTTACTTCCCCACCCGAGCCTCAGTTTCCCCATCTGTAACAACACCCACCTTCAGGTTGTGTTGAGGGTGTCAGGTGAGCAGGACGCCAGGTTGCCCTTCTTGTTCCAGGTCTGTTCTCCCAACCTTAAAAATGGCAGGGCTGATTCTCCGCGCCCTCGGAGGAGGCTCCTTGCCTCCAGGTGCGAGAGAAAGTGTGGGGTGAAGGCAGGGGGCACCTTCCTGGGCTCAGCGGGTCCCACAGACCTCTCAGGGGATCGACTTAGACCCATCAAGCCTCAGTTTCCTCTTCTTTTTTTTTTTTTTTTTTTTTTTTTGTGGTGCTGGGGATTGAACCCAGGGCCTTGTGCATGCAAGGCAAGCATTCTACCAACTGAGCTATCTCCCCAGCCCCAGTTTCCTCATTTCTAAAAAGGACATGCTGACTTGTCCTCATAGATCAGAGAGAAGCACAAACTCAGGCATCTTTAATCTGCTCAGTCACTGTTTCCAAAGAGACAGGTTCCTTCTAGGAAAGCTCAGGAGGAGAAGCAAAGGGCCTCCTTCCTCCGAATGGCAGGGGGCCATCACACTGGGCCTGGGCTGGCAGCTGTCCTTCCCAGGGACAACTTGTCTCCATCTTTCAGGAAACCAGCCCTCCCAACTCCCCTGGGTGAGGCTCACATGGGGAGCACTCAGACACAACCCAGGGACATTTTCTAGATCCCTGTGAAAGAAGTTACCTACAATGAAGCCTATAGTGGGGAGAACAGAACTGAAGGATGAATGGGGGGGGAGGGCACTAGCACCATGACCTTTGACCCAGGCATTCCACTGAAGCTTATATACTAAAAAACTGAAGAGTTCACAGTGAAAACATTCCCTGCAGAATTAACTGTAATAGCCAACAAAAAAAATAATAATAAAAAATTAGAACGCTTCTACATTTCCAGGAGCAGGAGAAGGATAAATGGTGGTATATGTATGGACTCCATGAGGCAATTAAAATTAATGAAATAGAGCTACCTGCAGCAACATGGAGCAATCTTCCAAAGATAATGTTGAGAGGGGAAAAAAAGCAAGTTGTGAAAGATAAACCATATACATGTATGTATAAAACCATATAGTTATAAGCTCTATGTACTAGTAAGACATGACATTTATATTGTTTACAAACATGTTTACCAATACTATTTAGTTAGACACATTTCAAGAAGAGGGACATGCACAGAAGTGATTCATGCCAAGCCCTGGAGGGGAGGAAGTGGGGGCTGCTGGGTGAGCACATGGTGTCACGTTCCTTAGGCCCAAGGGCCCACCCAGGATGGTCCTTATTTCCTTTTTATATCTGAAATATTTCATTTAAATCAACACTATGGCTGAGCTACTGAAAAATTCCAAATGATAAGAATTTTTAAAAGAACAAATGGTGTGTAAATCAGAGAATCGGAGGGGAAGCATGGAATTTTAGATGGCGAAGGCTCCATGGAAAGGGAGCAGAGCAGCTCACAGAGCCAAGCAGGGGCAGGGCTTCCGGCTTGAAAAATTAAATGGTACCAAAGTACTTGGGTCTCCTAGGGCAGAAACTTGTCTGTCACTGTGGAATCCCCAGTACCTAAAATAGTACCTCACACAGAGAAGGCGTACAGGAACTCTTTGTCAGTTGAATGAAGGAATATGCACTATGATGAATTAAAGTCATCCAGGTCATGCCTGAAAGCAGACCCTCCCAGACAGGACCGCTTGCTGGACAACACCAAGTTAGGCATTTTAAATGCAGATTTTCTACCTTTGTGTCTTTAAAAAAAAATTCAGTGCTCCAACTCTGACTTCTCGCCGATTTCCTGCTCCTCCTGTGGGCAGGCTGAGATTGGGAGTCCCAGCTGTGTCTGGAAAGCACCTTTGGGGAGATGAGAATGGAAACAGTCTAATTTAAGGAGGAGCCAGGTACTGCCTAAAATGCCTCCTGGACCCCTTCCATGAGTGCACATCGAACGGAAAAATCACTCCAACCCTCTCCATAGGAGAGCATCTGACGGCCGGCCAGGCAAAAGCAGCCGTTGCTAAGAAATCACACCGGGTGACGTCACGTGACCACTTGCTACAGGCAAGATGTGGCCAGGGTCAGAGTTCAAAACAGTTTCTGCAAATCTTTCCAATGAAGCCCCTGTTATGTGCAGGGAGGAGGGGGAGGGGAGGCATCTTGATGGACACCCACTGCAATGACCCACCCTCTGAGGTTACCGATGGGGAAACTAAGGCCCAGAGCCAAAAAATGGCAGGCGGGGGTTCTAACCTCAAGAGACCAGGGGGTTGTTCCCAGTATACCACTCTGAGCCCCTCTTGGGTCACCCTCTCGTGCAGAAAGGATAAACAGAGAAGTCCAGGCCACAATAAAAACTAATGATCACAGCCTGCAGCTTTCCAGAGTCCAGCTGCTGCCAGTCCATCTCCATGGCAGATGGAAGTGACCTCCGAGTGTCACTTCCTTCTCCAGTAAGGTGCCACCGAGAGGCACATCCAGCAAGCACCAAGATCCATTAAAGACAGGGTCGCAGGAGTGAGGTCCCATGGGATATCTCAGCCGAGCCAGGTGCAGGGACCTCCAGGGGGGACACAGCATAGACCTGGTCAGCCCAGAAATACCCAAACTGGTGGCTTTGTCCCCACTCTCAATAAGCATCCACATGTCCTGACCTTGGCACTGATGAAGGCGTCCATCAGGCCAGCCCCTGTCTCACCTGGCTTTCTCCCCAGAACTGTGTCTCAGTGTCTTTCTTTCCCACAAAAATGAAGCTTTACTGTTATTTCTGATTACAAAGATGACTGCGACTGATGTCAAAGATACAAGCCATACAGAAAAGTAGAAAGAAAATAGTACAAATCACCTGAAATCTCGCCACCCAGAGGTTTGGGCTGTGACCACTTTGATGAACAAGATCTCGCCTGTCCCCTCCTGCATTTACGGACACACGCAGCAATCACTGTGTAAGAATGGGGTCCCGAGCCGCACGCTGGCTTGTAACCTCTGCACACTTTGTTCCGCCCGACCCTGTGCTGTGGTCATCTCTTCCAGGGATGGTTTTTAGAGTCTGCCTTTAAAGCTTCATCTGGAGGGGAATCGCATGGGTCTGCGATAACTCCTAGTTAAATATGAACGGGGCCAGTAACGAATTGGGGAGGGGCGGGGATTCTGCTATCGCCAAAAGATTTCCTTGTTCTGCAAACAGGGTCCCCCCAGGAGTCTTGGGGTTAATGAGATTCTCTGGAGGTGCAGTGCATCGGACCACCTGCGTCAGCATCCCCTCGAGGGAGGGCCTGTTAAAGTCCGCAGTGCTCAGCTGCCCTCTCTGCCCACCCCTCCCTGTTCCATCCATGCAGAGGACAAAGGGCCACGTGGTGGGGAGTTTGGACAGCTGACCCTGAATGGAAGAACTGTGCCAGGTGGCCCCACCCCCTCTCTGGGTGTCACTCACACGTGTGCACACTCATGCACATGTGTGCGCACACACCCATCATGTTTCTGCTAGGGGTGAGTCACGGTGGGGCCTCTTCCTCACACCCAGTGATCCCAGGGAAAGTTTAGAAAATTCCCACTCTGGGAATTCTCCATTGGCAGCTTCCTCTCTCGTTAAGTCTCTACTAGCAAAGAGGGTTTCCCCTTCCCAGGCAAGAAATCAGATGCTTCCTGGGTTTCGTCACTAACAGTTAAACATG
This sequence comes from Sciurus vulgaris, assembly GCF_902686455.1. Lineage (NCBI taxonomy): Eukaryota > Metazoa > Chordata > Mammalia > Rodentia > Sciuridae > Sciurus > Sciurus vulgaris. The sequence goes on along the minus strand of NC_136478.1, from coordinate 34,197,232 downwards.
GAGACCCAAGTCATCCCCACCCTCCAGGGGCCAAGTCAGGAGGATTTCCAAGAAGTCCCTGCATTCTTCTGTCCCTGGGGGAGTCCAGGTTGGGGAAGTGGGCTGGATGTTTCTGGGAAGCAGACTCCTCTGGGAAGTAACTTCCTCCTCACTGCCAGCGCTGAATCACAGGCAGGAGGGCCTTGGGACCAGCCTCGAGGTCCTGTCCAGGGAAGACGCAGGAGCATTTAGGACACATCTACATGCTCACAAAGCATTTACCAGTACCTAGCCAGGACTGTCTAAAGACAACAGCAAAGGAGGCAGACAGACCCTCTAGTGGGGAATAAAGACAGTGGACACATCAACAGAGAAACACAATCACGTCTGCAAGTGAACGCCAGAGCTTTGAAAGAACTAAAAGAGGTGATGTGACGGTGACTTGGGGGTGAAGTGGGCATCACCAAGAAGGCAGGGGAAGCCGAGCTGGGGGATCAAGAGCAGAGAGAAGCTGGAGGGGATGGGGCATTGGTTCATCTCAAGAAAGGAGAGATGCCCACGTGTCCACAGCCAGTCACAATGGGAGACCCAGGACACACTGGCAGATCCCAAATCGGAAAGCAGCTGGACACCAGACACAATGGCCCACACCTGCAATCCCAGTGACCCGGGAGGCTGAGGAAGTTCTCAGCCCAGGCAACTCAGCAAGACCTTGGGATGGAGGTGGGGGCTTGCATGACTCAGTGAGAGAGCATCCCCAGTGCTGCCAAATAAAGAGGGTGGGAGAGACCCTCAAGAAGGAGCTGGAAATCAGTCCAAGTACCCCATTCCAGGCACACGTGGAAAATCCAAGATTGGAAGTAATTGTATGAATAAAAGACTGTTTGAGAGGTTCCATACTTTCATTCAACTGGGTCAACTCACGTTGGCAAGCATTTCAAACATCAGAGTGCCACATTAGCAAGACGTACCTCGCTCTGTACGAAGAGCCTGGGCACCAGGCCGTGAGGTCAGACCTCGCTCCAAATCCCACCATGACCTCAGCCAGAAGAGAGTTTTGATTTCTCAAAGACTGAACTATATTCAAAACTATGCTGGTGCTCCGAGAATATACAGTCTGTTTACACAATGCTACCAGCCGTGGCAATCCACAAGTGCCAGACAGGAGTGCGGTTTGGGGCTGTCCCTCCCAGAGGGGCAATGAAGCCACAATCTTTGAACCTCTAAGCACTGACCAAGCCCTGGAAGAAAGAATAAAAGTACCACCCAAGCTAGATGGTGAGGAGTCCCTACACCCCAGAGAGGGTGAGGGCCGAGACTCACAGCAAAAAAGGGAGAAAAGAAGAACAGCAGCTCATGTCCCGACCCCATGTCTCCCCACACGGAGGCACTCCTGAATGACGTCAAGGTGTTCACGTCCAAACCCAGTCCCTGGAGAAGAAAGCTGGCAACACCATGCCCCACCCATAACCTAATTCATTAACCCAGGGATCCAAGAATTTGGTTGGCTGCAGCAGCAAGGTAGCCGGGAAGGCATCTGAAACAGGCGGCTGACACATGCACAGCTTCCTTCCACGAACCCCAGCTCCCACCAGCTCTGAAGTTCGGCCCACCCAGCTCTGACCTGGTGGACCTTCAGCAGCCCTTCCTGAGGAGCCCCTCAGCTGCAAATGCCATCTCCTACCTGCACAATGTGCTGGAGGCCTGCCCAGCCCCAGTACCAACTATCAGACAGTTGGGGTCTGGGGGAGCCAGAACCAGTTCTCCCTTTGACCACGGTGATGGCATCCCAGCACTATGGCCTGGGATAGTTCTCCAAGCATCCCATCCTTCAAAAGGCGGGAGGACAGGGAAACTGTCTACAGGGCACTGGAGGATGGCACATGGGAGCCCAGAGGGCACAAAACCATCTGGGGGGTTGGCTAAGAAGGGACAGAACTTGCACTGACCCATCGTGAGGGCTGAGCCTGGCTTGACCTCGACAAGCCGGAGGTGGATTCCTGCAGGGCCCTGGGTTATTCCTCCTCTCTGAACCTCAGTTTCTCCTTCTCTATGATGGGAGGCTGTTGTGGGGAGCATACAAGGTATCTTGGAGGCGTGCCTCACGTGTCCTTGCCCACTCCACACTCATGACAATCAATCATTGCGTACAGGCAGTATCGCGGGCTGGGGACACGGCAGTCAACAGCACCAACAAAATCCACTCGGCAGGAAGGAACACAACCTTCAGAAAACCTCCAGGGGGGTCACGGTCAGGCTGAGGACTGACACCACGGTGAACCCATGGTGGATGCACCCAAGACAGCGAGTTGGGCACCAGTTGCCCAAAAGAGGCCTCTGGGGAGGGGACATTTGAGCAAACATTTGAATGACAAAAAGGAAGCCAGGCATGAAAAGGAGGAGGAAGAGTATTCCAGGTGGAAGGCAGAGCCCTGAGGCCACAGCAAGCTGGGGCTCAAGAAGGGGAAGGTCAGCATGCCTGAACGGAGCCAGGTCAGAGGAGGCTGGCCAAGACTGTGCTTAGTGACACCTCCTGTCCAAGCAGGGGGGCGATGCCCCGGACCTGGACCCGGACCCTATCTGATTAACCTTATTTCATTTATCATTTATTGTCTGCTGACACACAAACCAAGGTAGGCGCCAGGACAGGACAGCTTGGGTCACGGAGGAAGCCCCAAGACTTCACTGCTGTGGCTGGCCCAAAGGAGGGTCTCAATGATGCCCATTTATTCCGAACCTACTGACATTCAGTAAGTGCTCAGTAAACAGGACCACCCGGGCTGCCCCTGGGGTCCAGGCTGCTTGGTGAGTAGCTGAGCCCCGCATTCCTGGAAGCATCCAAGCAGAGCCTGGAAGACCACATGCTGGGGACCCTAAGCACCGGAAGAGATTCGGAGCTGGGGCTTCCAGCTTCTCCCCACCTTGGAACGCTGCCCATCTGCTTTCTGCCCAGCACCCAGAGCTGGGGGGCAGACAGCTCCTGTCACAGCTGCCGGACAAGGGCAGACGGCATCTGAGCAACTGGGATGCATGTGCACAGAGCGCAGGCAGCCGCCTTGATTTCTGGATCACGTGAAGATTTATTAGTACCACAGAGCACATCCTCTTCCCTCTAATGAACGTAGCCATTATGGAGGGTTGGGGGGCAAGGTCGGGAAGAAAGAAAAAACTTCTTTTGCCAACACTGTGCACAGAGTGCCAGGCGGAATGGACTTCAATCCTCCCTCAAAGGCCCCCCTGGGCAGGGCACTTCCTGCAGACAATTGGAACTCGGCCTGTAGGGTTCGACTCCCTTTGTGTTAACTAATTTCTGACTGGGGCTTTTCAGCTATTTATTTCTAGAACAATGCGCTCACTGCAACGTCCTCCAGTGCTCCATCTTCGAGGTGACAACGTGCTCTCCCCTGCCTCCCCCTTGGCAGGAGGAGGAGGAGGTGTGAAAAGCCATCTAAAAGAGGTGGCTGGAAGCGGTCAATCCCTGTCCCCCAGGCTCGGGTCTCATTTTCAGCTCTCTGGAGCCAGAAGGCAAGCGAGGACGCCAGGAGGGGTCTTAGAGCCCCCAGACTTCTGGGCAAGCAAATAACAATGCCGGGAAAAGAGGGTCCAGCCCCCAGAAGGAACTCTTCCTCCACACAGTAATTAACCGAGCCTCCCAGAACCCGCTCCCGGCTCTTTCCTCTCTAATCTTTTTCTAATTTGCGTGGCCGCTTCCTGCTTCCTCCAAGCCACCTTAATTGGAAACTCTTTAGTTCACACCAAAGTTCCTCTCTGCTCTCTGAGGACACCTATGGAGGGTGGAACCACGCTCTTCATAATCATGCTTTCCAGACATGGCTAATAATGACCCTCTTTCGCTAATGAAAAAAACACACACATGCCCACATCGTGGATGCTGTAATTAAGCTTGTGACGGGTTGAGTTGGAGGGAAATGAGATTTATTTACGTGCAGTTCTGTTGCTGATGAAGCACCGGCGATCGGGAAGACTCCCAATTAACCCCATTTAGAGGGTGTGCTCTTTTGTGCTTCGTTCCTTCCACGAACCCTTTGTAAATTGTAGTTGGTTAAAGATAATCATAATGAAAATTAGCCATCTTAGAGCTGAGTTTTCTCCAGTAACTCTTAACTCTCGAGTCACAATGCCCGGATGCTGACCATCAGGAGCCCCAGACAGACTTCCATTCCGTCGCACCCACGCGTCAGCCAACAGGTGTTGCTGGAATGCCTGGCCCTAGCCCAGCCCTGTCCTAGGCACTGGGTGGGTCAAAGTGCAGTTAAGAATGTCTCTGTCTCAGGGGAGAAGTGAGAAAAGAAGAGGGGGAGTGCCTGGTTGACAGAAGTAATGACAGCAGGGTCAGGGTGGAAGCCAAATTTGAGATGGAGGAAACAGGGAGCCCTGCAGGCTTATGAGGGTGGGAGGAGAGCAGATGTGGTGTTTAAGCAAGATCAGGTGAGAGTCCACGGAGGCAGCTGCAAGGCTTCACTGTCCAGGCTGAAGGAACTGACAGCCTCCTCTGACCCCAGGAGGCTCCATCTATGATGGTGGAGACCTGGGGCTCACAGTTCAAATCCTGCAGAGAGCCTGCATCAGCCCAGGCTGTCCAACTCCAGGACCACAGCCTCTTGGATCTAAAAGGTTGTGAATGCATAACTCACCACCACATTAATGGCAGCCTTTTCTTGGAGAGCATTGTCATTACATTAAGTGTAGCTATGACAACATATACACCCCAGTTCAGGCAACATGACCACCAAGGGCTCGAAGGCCAGCTTTGCAGGACAGACCTCACTGGGGAGGTAGGGAATCAGGCTTCTTTCCCCGATTTCTGTGGCTGGCCAAGGCAAGGAGCACCTGGACTATCAAAATGGAGACTCTGGGACATCTTTTAGAGTCATCTCCCCTGCACCTCCCACCCCGCCCCCAAGACACAGAGTTCAAAAGGTCCCTGCCCTTCCCTTAGGTTTGGATCCAGACAAACTTCAACTTGGAAGGGACCTCATAGATGCCATTACCCAGTCCAGCTCTTACCTGGAAAAGGACCCCCTCCTGGAGTCTGTTCCCAGAGCCAGCAGGGAATGGGGGTAGTTATGATCATCACCACCACCCCGGCAAGCTAGGCAGGGGTGCAGGGGAAACACCCGTGTTGACTTTGCAGTTTGAGGTCGAGGCAGGAGAGTAGGTGTGAACAGGCCTGAAACCGTCCACGTGGCTGTACACCGGAGCTTTCTTCTATAGCATGTGACACTTTTTTTGGCCGGGGGTTGGGGGGGCAGTCCCACTTAGTTGCCCAGGATGGCCTCAAACTTGTGATGCTCCCGCCTTAGCCTCCAGAGTAGCTGGGATCACAGGTGTCCAGCTCTACGCAGGGGACAAAGTTCTACTGAAGACAGAAACCCCACCTACCTACTGCACAGCCCCAGGCTCCAAAGCAACACAACTTGCCTTCTGTTTAGGCGTTTTGTTTTGCTTATAAATCACTTGCCACAATGGACAGTGACAGTCACGCCTTTCCCATTAGACTGTGCAATGTGGGAACAAATCAGACACCTCCGTCTCATCCACGCCAAAGATTTAAATTAAAAAAAAAAAAAAAAAAAAAAAAAACTTTCAATAAACGCTCCATTAATCAATGAGGCTGAGAATTTTCACTCTCAGCTTTCTTGAGTTTCCGTTTTGGAGTGAGGATTCCCTGGGTTCATGATGCCTTCTGCCCACCGAACTGCACGAGTGGCTGCATTCACTCCCCCTATATTCTGAACCTCTGGAAGAAAGTTCTTTGTAACGATTTCACACAACCACTGCCAGGTTCCTGTGCAGAGACCAGTCAAGTAGACGGCTCGGCTCTCTCGCCCACCTGCTTGAAGTGGGTCTGCAGGATGAGGAGCCCCTGCATGACCAGGACTGTGCAGCCGGGGCCAAAGTTCAACACCGTCTAATTACCCAGCAGCCTAAAACCACCCCGGCCCTCCTCCATAGCTCTCCCTGGTCCCTAACTCCTAAACTTCAACACATCTCTGCAGGTTATTGAGGCTCTTGGGAAGTCGACCCAAGCCAGACACAGGACCACCTGTTTCTGAATCTCCCTTGGGCAGAGTGATGCGGGGCCGCTCAGCAGAAAACAACCCCGTGCCGTCCATTCTGATTAAGAATGGCCTAGAAGATGCTGTGCACTTGCGCCCAGGACAGCCCCAAAGCCAACTCAGGTCGACCTGCATGGCAGGTGTGAGGAGATGAATTTCCCCCAGTGCACCAAAGGGGCAAATGTTACAAATGAAGAGTCAGAGAAAGAAAGATGGACAGCTACTGCCCTCCCCACAGGCTAACCCTGCCCTCAGGGCAGGCCATCAGCTCCTCCCTTCATGCCATTGCTCCACGCCAGCTGCTATCACCCTGCTTACTACTCCGGTGGAGGACGGTAAGACCTCCCTGGCTTAAACTCTGGATGGACACCTGCTGAGTGGCAGGCACTGGCTGCCCACCTTCCCCCATCAGTGGTGGAAAGCAGCTTAGCTAGGAGTCGAGCCCCAGAAGCCTCTACACTGGGGATTTGTGCTAGAGAATTTTACAATAATCATCTTCCCCCAAAATATCAGTGCCTCATATTCCTTCAGGAAAGATACTCCAAGATTAAATTATAGTGGCCAGGGCGGGTGACAGGACTTGATGCAAAGAAGTGGCTCCCAGAGAAGTCAGGCCAGCAGTTACTTCTAGGAGGAGGAAGGGGGCCGAGGCTGTGCTAGGGCTTCGGGGACGGCTGGCAAAGTTCTATTTCTAACCCGGGAGGTGGTTTCAATGGTGTTACCGTATCAAGATTCACTAAGTTCCACGAGTGAACTTATGTGTGTTTCATTTCATCATAAAATGGTTTTCAAAAAATAACAAAAAGGAAAGCTTTCTGTAATGTTGCTTGAAGGGGACACAAACCAACAGCAGCCAGTGGCTGGAGGGTGACACCACGCTGCCTAAGGACAGCGTCCAAGCCAGGCGCTACAGATCCTGACACGGTGATGGTCAGGGCTGGTCAGGAGGACGCTGTGCAGGTGCGGTTGCTTGAAAGCGAGCGTGCCTTTCGCAGACCTTCCTGCCTCTAACCGCTGCGCCTTTTAGCAGTTAAGATCCTCAAACCCAAATATTGAGTCCAGAAGGAGCTGGGTGCCCGACACGCTGAAGGAAAAGCCCTGTTTTGTGAACTCCACACCCTCCTTCAAACAGCATGGGAAGAGGCCCGTCTGCCCAGACGGGACCGGCATCCTTCGGGCATCCTGCCCTTTACCCCCGTCCTCTATAGAGAGATTCCTGGCCATGGACGCCCCGCTGGTTCAAGCTCCATGAGGACCGGGGTCATTCTGTGCTGCCGACACTGAACCCCAGTGCCTAATGCTCACTGAACAGATGAGGGAGAAGCCCCTCTGCTCAGCCTCCTCTCCAGAGCTCACTCCAGGGACCAGGAGCCGCATCTGCCTTACACCCTAGAAACCATCAGCACCTGAGGTGGCCCAGCACACAGTAGGCCCCATCCATCTGTATGAAATAAATGAATGAAGAGAGATTCGATGGTGCCATGCATGGATGAAGGTCCAAAAACCACCCCTACAGGGTCCTGCTGTCAAAGACCTTGCCGTTCAGTGAGGAGCCCGGAAACACAGAGAGTGGGGTGGGGGCAAGAGCGGAAACTGAGCAGGGTGAGAAGGGAGCAGGAGGGGCTTGGACCATGAGGGACAGTCAGGGAGGGCTTCTTGGAGGAGGAAACATGGAGCTGACTCTTCAAAGAAAGTGAAGAGTCCCACTAGGGACAGCACCTCCTCTGAGGTTGACCAGTCTCCCCACCCCCACTGACCTCTTTACAGACCATTTGCCCTGCAAGAGTCATGTCCCCAAATTCCCCAAGTCCTGCATTACCACTACGTCCCTTCATCACACACGCACACACACAGATCTTTGCCTCCCAGGTGCAGTATCCTGAGAGGTGATGGCCAAGGCCAGCACTGAAGACTGTCACTGCCAACAGCTTCATGCAGATGGCCATTATCATCAGTCAGGAGGGACTGCTGCAGAAGAAGCCCACCTGAGCTCGCACAGCTCCTATGGCCACCGCACGGGGCACTGCTATGCACGCGGACCCCCATGCATCTCATTCAAGGGCAGAGTCCCTCACGGCAGGTCTGGGTCAGGCTCAAGACTGCATTTCTTGCAAATCAAAACTACACTAAGATTCTCACCCCTATTAGAATGGCGATTATCAAGAATACAAGCAACAATAGGTGTTAGAAAGGATGTGGGGGAAAAGGTACACTCATATATTGCTGATGGGGCTGCAAATTAGTGCAGCCACTCTGGAAAGCAGTGTGGAGATTCCTTAGAAAACTTGGAATGGACCCACCATTTGACCCAGCTATCCCACTCCTCGGCCTATACCCAAAGGACTTAAAATCAGCACACTACAGAGATACAGCCACATCAATGTTCATAGCGGCTCAATTCACAATAGCCAGATTGTGGAACCAACCTAGATGCCCTTCAATTGATGAATGGATAAAGAAACTGTAGTATATATATACAATGGAATATTACTCAGCTATAAAGAATGATAAAATTATGGCATTTGCAGGCAAATGGATGAAATTGGAGAATATCATGCCAAGTGAGATAAGCCAATCTCAAAAATCCAAAAGACGAAGGATCTCACTGATAAGCAGATGATGACACATAATGGGGGGTTGGAGGGGGACAAGAATGGAGGAAGGAGGGACTATATAGAGGGAAAAGAGGGGTGGGAGGGGTGGGAGGGGTGGGGGGAGGAAAAAATAACAATGAATCAAACCTATGTAAATGTATGATTACACAAATGGTATGCTGTTACTCCATGTACAAACAAAAACAACATGTATCCCATTTGTTTACAATAAAAAATTTTAAAAATTTTTTAAAAAGACTGCATTTCGACCAGGCTCCCAGGGGAGGAGGAAGATGCCGGTCTGTGGGCCACACCTTGAGTAGCAAAAAGGGGAGCAGTAATGACCGCTCCAGGGGGTCCCTGTGAGGATCGAATGCAGTGACATGCTAGGGAACCCCTAGCACCCAGTCAGGCACAGAGAAAGCAGTAACAACCCCACAGCCCCCAACTGCCTAATTCCATCTGTGTGTGTGGTGTGTGTGTGCACACGCGCACCGAGTTCAGGTGAGTTTGAATGAGAGAGCAAACGAACAAATCCCTACTTAAACCCCACTCGACAAAGGTGTTAAGATCCAGCAGGTGCAGCCCGTGGTGCCCAGACACCTGGAGGTGCACAGGTTCATAATCACAGCTGTCGGAGAAGTTACAAATCCAAACCCCCCCACCTGCGTCACATCAGGCATGGCACTGCGTCACATCAGGCATGGCACAGAAGGAAGTGGGCCCCTGCCTTGGGCACAGCCTGGCACACCCATCTCCCCACCCCTGGCTATAGGAACCCCCAGTGTCCAGAGGTCCCACAGAAGGCCTGTGGCCAGCACTTCACAGTGTACAAAGGCCCTGTGGGCATTGGGAAACCTGCTCGCTAACAACTCTGCAAGGCTGAACGAACGTCCCTGTGTTCAGACAGGAGGGCTGAGACTCGGTGGGACTGGAGGGATTCAACGGAGGCCCAGCCAGGAGGAAGAGGAGAGACGGGAGTCCTGCGTCTCGCTCAGAGCAACTTCCCTAGCTTGAAAAGGCCTCAAAGCTTCCGAAGTTACTTTCCAAGTGTCAGGGACTCACGACGGGCAGCCTCCCCCTCCCAACACCGTTGTCACTCAGGATATCCAAAGGACACAAAGACTCTCCCCCCAGGGCCCTTTCTTTCTCTACTTCAACAGCGGCCAGAGGCTGGCTGAGCCACGGCCACCAGCCCAAGATGTGGACTTGGAATATATCGTTCTAATAATTGAGAGGGAGATGAACAGAGCAACAAGTCCACGATCTCCACGCCTCGGAAAGGAGGACGTTTAGCTTCCCGTGTTCCCTTCCGTGACCCTTGCTCACTCGCAAATCTTCGTCTGCAGCGCTGGAGTCTGAGTCCAGGACGCTGAGGTGCATCCTCCAGTGCTTCTTATTTCCATCTTAAGTCAGGTTCTCACTGAGTTGCCCAGGCTAATTAGCCTCAAACTTGCTATCCTCCTGCCTCGGCCTCCCGAGTCGCTGGGATTACAGAAGAGTGTGCCACCGCACCTGGCTAACTCACAAATCTTAAACCAGCTGGTGACAAGGAATCTTTACAGGAGTATGCTCGTGGGCGGGGCGGCAGGACTTTCCCATTCCCCGCCTCCCGGAGAGGTCCTGGATGTTCCTCCAAAGCCAGTGCCTTGCCCACCCCATCACAGATGCCCACCCTGCCCTTTCTGGACACCACATAAATGGACACAGAGGCACGTTCTCTATGCATCTGGCTCCTCTCAACCCTAGGTCCACAGGCTCCATTTGATCCCTGGTATGGCAGTGGGCTGAGCGTCCTGACGGCTGCGTTCCAGGTTTCCTTTTACTCTTTGCTTCTTAAAGGTCAGTTCCCATCCAAGCCTCTTCCCCCGGTAGGGCCACCAAGAGAAGACAGAAAACCACAGACCAGATCATCCTGTCGTTTCCTCTCCAACCCTCTTCCAGCCGCTGGTCTGAGCTTGAAGCACTTCCAGGACCACGTCTGACAACCAGACTCCACAAGGCAGAGCACTCAGCTCCCCACGAGGCCACTTGTGCAGAAAGTCACGTGGTTGATGCAGCCCGGCAGCTTGAGGGGCCAGGAGAGGCAGGGGCCGGGCTCCCTCCGAGAGTCGCCCACTCCCGTGGCCAAGCAGTGACAGGAAGGAGGCTGGGTGTCCTCCTCTCAGGCCACAGAGAGAACGTGTGTGTGGAAAAGATGGAGTCCCTCCCGCCCCACAAGGGACGGCTGCCCACAGCCTCATCCTGATGCCTGGACACAGAGAGTCATCCAGAACATGGCCTCTTGCCACTGGTGGCCTCTCCAGGCCACGAGAGAAAGCCAGGCTCCATGGGCCCTCCTCTGCCAGCGTACCACACTAAACACACCAAGGTCCTGGAAATGTGCAGCCACTGAGAAGCAGGATTGTTCCTCAAAAACTTAAGTAACCCAGGGTCCATGGACAGGTAAACGGAGAACCAGAATGTGGGGTGCCGGAGCAAAGGAATAGTAGACAGCCTTTAAGAGGAAGGAGAGTCCGACATAGGCCACCACCCAAAGGAGCCCTGAGGACATCAGGCAGAGGGAAATGAGCCAGACGCAGAGGACACGCACGGTGCCTGGAGCAGTCACAAGCACAGAGATGGAGAGGAAGAACAGTGGCTTCCAGGAGCTGGGACAAGGGGGCTAGTACCCAACGGGAACGGTTTCAGTGGGGAAGACGGAAGGAAACCGGAGGTGGCGGAGGTACAGGGACGGTGTAGACAGACTTCACACCACGGACGGTCCACTGAAAAAAGGGTCACGGTGATGGATTTTTGTTACTTTTATTTGATCACAATTTCTTTACAAAATGTTTAAGTAGTGGGGCGTAAAAGGCTGAGGAAAGGTATTGCAGGCCACGCAAGAAAGACTAAAGCAGAAGTCGCGACGCTCACAGAAGGCACGAGGCAGCGCCAGGCAAGGTCACGGAGTAAGACCAGGAGGGCGGTTCCATGTTTTAAGAAAACTACTCCAGAGCGGGAGCCAGGCACAGCCAGTAAGGCCTCTCTGGCCCCAGGAGAAGGCAGTACCAGTCGGGGGTGGGCGAGAGAAGTGGGGGCTTCCCTGAGCAGCCGCCTGAAGCCCGAGGCAGGGAGACGCCCTGCCATGAACACTTCAGCCACACGCGGAGTCTCGTGACCTTCAGAAGTCCCGGGCTCTGAATGACTCCCTCTGCTTTGGCTTCTGGTAAAACAAGGTTCCGCACCCTGGAGGGCCCAGGGAACTCACATGGCGGTAGGCCTGAGCCTGAGCCATGGGAGGCTGCCAGCCTCCAACTGAGGTCCCGTCTGGCAGATTCCTCTGCATCTCAGCAAGGAAGACGCGTCCCTGGCACTGCAGGCTGAGCCCCACCCCTCCAGAGGCCACCCCTCAGAGCAGACCTGTGACCAGGGACAACTGGCTCCATTTTACAGAGAACTGAGAAATCAAGAAATGAAGGTAAGGTCCCAAGTAGGAACAAGCCGGGATTCAGCCTTACAAACCCGGCAGACTCTCAACCCATTAGTCTAGCCTGTCCTAAGACGAGCCACCTGGAGACGCCAGGGCTGGACACCAGGGAAAGCAGAAATCAAGAGTGGGCTGCTCACTTGCATCTCCATACCCAAACTTGAGGCTGGATCAGGCATATAAATATCAGACCATCCCTCAGCAATGACTGCACCAACTCAAAAGGAACTGCTTGTGTTTTCAGGGCACTTGGATCTTAAAATCAGGCAGTCAGATAGGAGACACTTCACTGTGTTCCAGGAATGAGAAAAGAAACTTCTAGAGTAATCAGAGAGGGCGAAAACAGCCAAAAGTCACACAGCAAGTTCCCAATGAGTTAATCTTAGCAACCTTTGATCCCAGAGAGCTCAGACTCTCCAGGCCCCCAAAGCATATGCCCTGGGACACCATTAAGGATGACATTCCAGTGGGCACCAGGACACAGATGAAAGTCTCTGAAGTCCACCCAGCCTTCCTGCCAGGGCACCACAGACTGCCTGCCTGCCAACCTGATGCCCAGCCTTTCGTTTTTTACTGCTAATTAATTTGGATGGAGATGTCTTTAAAACGAGGCTTACGTTGGGTCCTCCCCACTGTCTGTGAACCAATTTCATTACAACAGAAACCGTGTTGCCAAAATGAGAAATCCCCTCCTTTTCAGGCCTGTGCCCTTGAAGGCATCTTATTAGAAAAGACCATTTCTTAATTAACATTTTTGATCTTTAATCCATTACACATCCCTCTAATCCTGTACGGAGGCGCGGCTGGCCCACTTCCACGGGCTGGCTCGGGGCTGCGCGAGGCTGGCAATCTCGGCGCGGGGGCTCGCGCACAGCGGGACGCCAACGCCGGCAGCCGGCCGCTCCCAGCCACCACCTCTGGTCCAGCCGTGGGGACATGTCCCGAGCGGGCGCCGGGAACGGGGTCGGCGCTGACACCCCCGCATGGGCCCGGCTGCAGACGAAGGTTCATTCCATTAACCCCCGAGCCCCGGCTCCGACGGCTCCCCGCAAGGTCCCGCTAGCAGATCCGGCTCCGCGCTCCTTCCGGTTCGCTCTCTCTCCAGCACCCCGACCGCATCTGCAGGCAGAGCTGGCGCCATCGAGGCCACAGGCCCGGTCTGCAAAGCACCGCACCTGCCCCTGATTCCCTCCTTCACTGCATTTTGGGGACCCATCCTTTCCTGCCCCTCCTCCACCTCCCAGACCAACCTTCCCAGTCTGCAGCTCCACCTCAGCCTTGCGGCTGGTGGCCCTGGACCTCAGCTCCTTGCTCTCTGCCCAGGCTCACCCACCCCTGGCAGGTGCACCCAGCCCAGCCCAGTGCCAGCCTCACACCACAACACCCAAGCACATCCTGCTCCCAGCTGACCCCCTCGCCAGATCACCCAATCTCCCACCATGCTGGCCCAGCCACAGCCCCAAGTCCATCTTGGGTGCCCAGCTGCCCATTACCCTCAACTCGGTGGGTGCCCCTCTAGCCTCCAGCTGTGGGCCACCAGCCTTGAAGACAACTGTGCAGCAGGTTCTATGGGACCCACTCCCAACCTCAGTCCACCCCCAGAGCACCCCCAGCACCTCCCACGTGAGGGCTGCTGGATCTCAGGGTCACCTCTTCCCCACATGCAGCTAGAGGGACCCCCTCCAGACAAAACCCGTCATGCTGTGGCCCAAACAAACCCGTCCCACCTCCCCATAGACTCAGAAGACAGAGCCCACTAAGCTCAGTGCGCATGAGCTGCCCCTGCCTGATGTCCGCTCTCACCCACTCGCCTCTCCAGCTCTGCCCTCCCGGTTCTGCTCCAGCCAGGGGCAGGCCCTTCCATCTCCAGTGGGGAGGGTCTGCAAAGCTGCTCTGCATGGCTCAACGCCCCCTCCTCACACAGAGACCTCTCTGACCACCCCACATGGACGGCCCCTGCTCCTGCCACCCAGCACTGGTCACCTGCCATTCTCCTCCAAGAGAAAACATGTCGCAAATCTGTTCGTTCCTTTCCTCACATCAGCTCCCCACCACACTGGGCGCTCCCTGCACAGGGGTACTTTGACCATCCTGTTCACCAATGGAACGGTGCCTAAGATGACTTCTTAGAATTTTTTTTTTTTTTTTTTTTTTTTTTTTTTTTTTTTGCGGTGCTGGGGATCGAACCCAGGGCCTTGTGCATTCAAGGCAAGCACTGTACCGACTGAGCTGTCTCCACAGCCCCGCCTGAGATGTACTAGGTGCTCAATAACATGTGTTATTAAACTAAAGAATGAGTGAACAGGCCTATGGCGATCATGCCAGTGGTGATCCAGATTTGCAAACCTCACAGCCCATTAAGGAGAGGACCTGCAACAACAGCATGGGGCTCACCCAGGAGCAACCGAGGTTGTGGTTAGACATGAAGTAGAACTTCCTAGTGATAACCATCCTGAGAAATGGTCCCTCCGTGAATAAAGGCTAAGCTGGAGCCTCATGGTAGATACCAGGGAGGAGGGAAAGGAAACGGTCCACAGTGGGAAGGGAAATGAAGCGGATGAAGAGCTAAGGAAGAGGCTAAGCCAGCACGTGATCATCCAGGCTGCCAAGGGCAGGATGGGCATTCATGGAAAGGGCCACCCTCCACTCCCACCAGGAGACACGCAAAGGCTTCAGAAGGGGCAGGGATGGCACCAAGCCTTGAAGGACATGAAGTTTCAGAGTGTCTGGGCGGGAGGACAGAGGGCATTGCAGGAGGGGACACAGCCTGAGCAAAGGCACAGGGGCAGAATCAAGATGGAGAACAGAGCCAGAGGTTCCCAGGAGACCAGTCCTGGGCCTCATGACATCCCAGGCTTGAGGCTCCCTCCACTGGTGCCAGCCTGCCCCGCACACCACCCAAGGCTGCTGGTGCCGCGGGTCAGCCACAGAGTCGGCCCAAGTACAGGGCTCTGGAGGTGCAGGCTAGCGCCCAGCTGGTTGCCACCCCCAGCTCCCTGAGCTCCCAGCCAGACCTTGACATGAGCCCTGGAGGCCCTCTCACCACAGAGGGTGAGGCCGAGACAGAAGCAGGAGGCATCCCAGGGGAAGAGCACCCGCACCTCGCCTCTCCAGCCTTGCCCTGCTTGCTGTGCTCCAGTCAGACCCTGGGGACAGGGCTGGGGATGGTGCTGGGGCTAAGCCATGCCTTACACTCACCCCTGCTCCACAGCCAGGGTTCTCCAAAGAAAGGGACCCGGCAGGGTAAGCACCCAGATGAAAGAGACTCGTGGTGAGGACTTGATCCACGCAATCACGGCAGCCCGAAGGCCCACCATCTGCTGTCTGTAAACTGGAGGCCCAGGAAAGCTAGTGGAGAAGTTCAAGTCCAAAGGTCCAAAATCCGAAGGATCCAACAGTGTGAGTCCAGGCTCAAGCCAAACAGGAATGCTGAGGCCGGAGGGCCCAGCTCGGTCAGGAGCGAATTCATCCCACCTCTGCCCTTTGTTCTGTCAGGCCCTCGACAGACGACGAGGCCCACCCTTGTGTACGAGGGCCCTCCACTTTTCCTCTTCCCCAAGCCTAATGCTAATCACTTCCACGATACCCCGACAGACACACCCGAAACGATGCTTGGCCAGCTACCTGGCACCCCCTTGGCCGGTCACGCTGACACTCAAAGTTAACCATTGCACCTGCCACATGCCAGTCCACAGACCCCTCCAGGTACACAGGCCCGCCCCTGGTATCCTGCGGGGGGTCCAAGCTTGGGAGGCATGCAGTGCCAGCTTTTAAAGTCAGCCCGTGAGGGGAAAGGGCCTCACAAAGTTATTCCTGAAAATTCTTCCATCCACCCTATGATATGCTGCCATGGCGTGGGCCACACAGACAGCGGCTATGGGGCCGTCCACGCTGGAAACGCAGGCCGAGAATACACAGCTTCCCACCCAGAGGACACCGGTGGAGGAGCAGCAGATCCTTACCCACCTGCAGGCCGCCTCAGGCAGCCCCACTGACTGCCACTGCCGCCGCCTTTCAGTTCTGTGTCTGTTGGCAAATGTGTGCACCTAAACTGGGAGAAGTTGACAGAGTCATAGTGACTTGTAAGTATTCATATACTGTTGTCAGCAGTGGCTGGCGACTGGTGCTCTAATGCAGCTCTGCCATGAACTTGCTGTGCGACACCGGACAAAAACACTACCTTCTCTGATTTCCACATACGCAAAATAAGAATAATCATCCCACCTATGGTCAAAGTGCCTCTGCAAGGAGGCCATGAGGTAATGCCTATGGAAGTCCCTGCTTGAGTGAGGCAAGGGACAGAGTGACAAAAACCTTGGAGACAGAGAGTTGAGTTTGAATCCTGAGTCGGTCACTTCCCTGTTGATGGATCCCAGGCCTCTGCGGGAGCGGGCTGAAAATGCCAGCATGGACACCCGCGCGGCAGGGACACCCGCGCACTCCCAGGCAGAACCCACAGTGCGTGCGTGGCCTGCCTGCCGTGGTCTTCCCTAAAGGGGTCCCTGGCAGCTCAGCCCCAGTCCCTGGGGAGCCCCAGGCTCTGTGGTGTGGCAGGAATCGGGCTGGGGTTGGATCCCAGGCTGGCCACCTCGCTTCCTTCTCCCTCCACATTTGGGGAAGGCATTTCCTCCCTCCCCGCCGGCTGGGCCTGCGGGTCAGGTTTCCACCCAGATGGAAAGTCCCACCCAGGGCCCCTGGAGGGGAGGCAAGCTCACCATGGAAACGCCACAGGGTGCCGCTGGCCAGCCAGGGTAAGTGGCCTGCCAGGCCCACAATGCTGCCCACCAGGGGTGGGGAGGGGGCCGGGAAAGGGAGAACGGGGTTCCAGCTGGACACAGGGCGAGGGCAGAGGGAGAGAGCGTGAGGGCGTGTGGGTGCGGGTGCCTTCCAGCCCCCAGGTCCTCAGGACAGGGCATTGAGGGACTCTGTGCAGGGAGTCCCAGCCCTGAGCCTGCCTCCCTGACAGAGGCCCCCTGGGAGGCTGAATTCCACTTGCCTAAGACAAGGGAACACAGCAACCTGGTAACAAGTAAGCCAGGGCACGTGTTACCACCGCGGCCCTCAGGCCTACGCGCAGGGCAGGAGAGAATGAGGCGTCTCCCGCCCTTCAGCTCCACGGTGAGGGATGAACACAGGGCTTCCCAAACTATGTTCCAGAACTCCGTGAGTTGGAGGTAGGCTGATCTCAAAAGAGGAGGCTGGGACAGCTGGAGGTCAAAGAGGTTGAAGAGGCCTCCCTAAGACTCCGAGTCCCTGCCAGCAGGGCAAGCGCCCTCCTGGGCCCTGCCTGGAAGAAAGCCACTTGATCATATTTATCAGAAAACTTAGAAACGTTATCTGAGCAGCTAACCCAGAATCCCAGATGCAGCCTGGCTGAGGCAGCCCTGTCACTGTCCTGCTCCCTCATGGCCAAGTTGCATGTGACCCCAGGGCCGGGCTGGACACTTAGGCCCTGAGATTTTTTTTGGTGTGGGGAGAGTGCAGTTCTGGGGATTAAACCCAAGGTGCTCTACCACTGGGCCGCATACCCAGCCCTTTTTGTTTTTTTATTTTGAAATGGGGTCTTGCTAAGTTGCTGAGGCTGGCTTTGAACTTTCGATCCCCTTGCCTCAGCCTCCCGAGTGGCTGGGATATCAGGCATGCGCCACCACACCCGGCCCCTGAGCATTTTTCTAGGGTCAATTTAAGAAAGATCTCCAGGAAAGAAGATTGTGTTCCGTGTGCCAAACTGTAACTGTGATCATGCCTGCTGTTTTTTCAATGACTAATGAGGATCCACACAATAAATTCCTCCACATTCAGTGCAGAGCGGGAAAACGCTGGCTGTCCCAAGTACTGAACTCGGCGGCAGCCGCGTTTCCTTTATGCTCTTTCTCTTTTGGCCTAGGTTGCCAGGAAGCTCAACCCTTACTGCAAGTTTCTGACAAAGTTAGTCCTTTCTTCTATTATTGTAGCAGTCCAGTGACGCACGGGCCACCTGCTATCTTTCTGTTAAAAGATCACCATGGCGAGAGTTTACTGGGGGCTGCTGTGTGTCAAGCACCTGCTGAAGACATGCCATTGACTCTCCCAGCTGTCCTTCTGGAAATGCCACAGGTGGGGGCTTCATCGTCCCCAGTCTACAGATGGGCAAACTGAGCCCTGGGAAGGTACAGTGCTGCATCAAGTTGTTCTCACAGAAAACGAGTTTGGGCGGGGAGGTGCTGCGCGTGCATCTGCTCACTGGCTCCTCACTCTGGAGACAGGGTCCTGGAGGGCAGGACCCCACCGTGTCCTGCTGACCAGAGAAGCACAGACACCTGCCAATACCGTGCTCAACGCCCTGGCAGCAAGTCCAGGATGAAAACCAAGGTCTATTTGCTCCAAATCCTGCATCCTCAAGCCCTGTCTTCTCTGTCTAAACCCACCCTGATCCTCCACCCCGCCTATCACCTAAAGCCTAACTCTAAAACTAAACTCACCCCCAGCCCAACCCCAAATTCTCTACTAACCAGTGAACTACCCCCTGCCTGGTCTTGTCCTCCACTCTGTGGGACCGACCCTCTGGCCACAAAGGCTCCGCAGTCTGGCTACAAAGGCTGGGGCCAACCGGGGAAAGGATGCAGGTGACAGCGTGGACTCAGCGCAGATGGTGGGAGCACGTGGTCTGCAGCAGGGAGGTCAGCAGGGACAGAAGGTCGCCCCCTCCCCCAGGACGCCTGGGCAGACCTGGGCTGGGCAGGCTGGGCCACGCAGGCCTGCCGCAGGGACACAGAGGGGGAATGCTATGCTAACCCCAGCTCCCTGCGGCGGCTACTCTGGCCAGCCCAGCGGGTGGGGAGGAGATGCCCTGCCCTGCTTCCTGCCCCATTCCAGCCTGGCCAGGAGCCCTGCAGCCAACACAGGAAATAACAGGGGCCCCCAGAGACCGCCCAGGCAGGCCCAGCTCTGAGGCCGCCTGGGGAGGGAAGGAGGCCATTGTCGGCCTTTGTTTCAGTTTCCCCAGCATTACCCCCGCTCCAAGAGGCCATGGGAGCTAACAAAGCCTCCGAACCCGCAGCTGTCCAGCCTCCCCCAGTCTCGACCCTGGGGACCAGCCCACCGGGCCCTGGGCTCTTAAAGTAGCAGGTGCAGGGTGGAAAACACAGTCATGTCCAAGTTGGGGGTGGGGGTGCGCTGGGGCCAGAGCGGACCAGGCAGGCAGGCAGGCAGATGGGTGCGGGGGTCAGTCCTCACGGGGTGACCCAGCACGGGCCCAGCAGCAGGGCTGAGGACCTGTGGATGGAGAGAACGTTTAGGGCCGTGAGGATTCAACAAAAAAAACAAAGAAAGGAAAGAGCCGGCAGAGGACCCCAGGGCACCGTCCTGCCTTCCAGGCAGACGCCCCAGAGGCAGGTTTCTGTGTGGGTCCCACAGTGAGAACTGTGCACAATCAAGTGTGCGCGTGTACATGTGTGAATGGGTGCACACATGCCCTGGGGTACATGTGTATGTGAATGGGTGCACATGTGCCCTGGGGTGTGTGTGTGTGTGTATGTGTATGTAAATGAGTGCACACATGTCCTGGGGTACATGTGAGTGTGTACGTGTGTGTGAGTGGGTGCACACGTGCCCCGGGGTATTTGTGTGTACGTGTGTGTGAGAATGGGTTCACATGTGCCCTGGGGTATGTGTGAGTGTGTATGTGTGTGTGAATGGGTACACACGTGCCCCAGGATATGTGTGAGTGTGTACGTGTGTATGTGAATGGATGCACACGTGTCCCGGGGTACGTGTGAGTGTGTACGTGTGTATGTGAATGGGTACACATGTGCCCTGGGATATGAGTGTGTGTGTGTGTGTGTGTGTGTGTGTGAGTGGGTGCACACATGTCCCAGGGTATGTGTGCATGTGTACGTGTGTGTGAATGAGTGCACACATGCCCCCGGGTATGTGTAAGTGTGTATGTGTATGATGGGGTGTGCCAGCTCGCGTGGGGCGGGTGTGTGTGCCCGTGTGTTGTGTGTGCCCATCAGTATTCTCTCATCCCTGTACCTTGGGGGTTTCTCACAGGCGGTGTGTCACTACAGTGACCTCGTTAGGTCTCCTAGCGCATCCTAGCGCCCCTCGTTCCACACAGACCCTGGAAGCCTCCGCTGGGTCCCAGGCACTGGGAATGAGCAACCTCAGAAAGGGGCTCTAGACTCAAACAACCCGCCTGGAGCTGTGAGCACCCACCAGTGCCTTTACCTCTGTGACCTCCACTGTTCCCCTGAGACATGGGAACAAGGTCACTCCCGGCCGTCCAGGGTTAAAGTAGGCGTGTCAGTGCACAGCCCATGCCCAGCACTGAGCGAATGCTCACTAGATGGTTGCTATTTTCTAATTGTCATTGTTACTACAATGCCATTTACTGAGGATAGAGCAGTAAGCAAAACAGGCATCATTCCTGCTGCCACAAGCTTCAGGATTTGTAAGGCATTTAGTCCTGAGAAGGAAAATGGCACGAGTAAAATGTATTACCAGATTCAGTATCAGTCTGATGTGCTACTACTACCAAGCATGGCCAGCAGCCATCAGTTAAAGCAATCAACCACACAAAGGAAAAAGACAAAAAAAAGAACTGCCACCGTGGGGAAATAATGATTTCTTTGAGCCAGACAGGAATTAGCAGGTTCAGCTTAATGGCATATGGCCACACTCATGCACTACCCTGCTCGCACTCACCTGCCCAGTGTGCAGGGATTTCAGGTAATGTCAGTTGAGATGACTGCAGCCTACCCCCTAGGCACATAGCCTAGAGCAGGACACTGGCTGACACAGCACTGACCATGCCCACCCCAGGGCTGGCCCTGCAGAGGCCTCCTGGGAAGCCAGGATCGGCCAGGCAGGCAGTCAGCCAACCCTGGCCATTCGGCCTATGCCTGCACGGTCCATGTGTCCAGCCCCACCCAGGGAAGGAGCCTGACCACATGATGGCCTTGGGGCTTCTGCCTTTCAGAGTAGACCCTGCCCACCTCCCACCGAGCCCAGTTCTGACTCCCACAAAGGAAACACGCCACACCCCACCAAGCAGGGTCCACATGGGCAAGCACCGTCCCCTGAGGTCTCAGTTCCAACCAAACCCTGTGTCAGGGCAAAGGTGAGAAAGTCCTGCCCACTGTGGCCATGCCAGGAGATTGCCAGTCAAGATGGGGTGCTGTGACCAGAGTGGGGTTTGACTGAGCCCTCTGTCACCCACACAGATCCGAGCTCAGAGCTGAGCTCTGACTCACGCTTCCCTTGTTGTGTTGTCAACAGCAAGAAGAGAAATGCAGAGTGCAGGTGGCACCCTCGGGACTAAGTGTTCCCAGTGCACTCTGTCGTGTGACCCAAGCTGGACTACCATCCCATTCCTGACAACAAAATGGAAGGACAGAGAGGTTAAGTAATTTACTCAAGGTCACACAGCCAATAGGTACCCAGAGCTCAAACTCAGTGTTTGCTCTTAACAAAGTGAAGAAAAATCTGGCCCCAAACTGCCTAGGGCAAATACGAAGAGGTTGGGTGAAGTTCTGGATCTTGGCAAACATTTGCCAGGTTCCTGCCACACCAGGCCTGGACTCTGGGGACAGAGAATCAGGGATGGTCAGTGTCCTTAAGAAGCAAGCAGAGCAGCAAGAGAACTGGGCATGCAGAGAAGGAACGCTAACCCAGGTGGAGGGCAATGAGGGTGGGGATGGGGTGGCTGGTCCCTGAGGGACAAAGGAAGACCCAGAACTACAGCAGAGCAATCATGGGGAGCTTCCTGGAAGAGGTGTGGCTCAGGCTGTGTCCAAGGATGGGTGGGAACTCACTGGCAGAGGACAGAGCAAGAGCAAAGGCCAGGGGAGCCGGCCAGCACCGTGGGCCAGTACGGCATCGCACTGCTCCGGAGTGCTGGAAATCAGTCTGGGGCATCCAGACCTACCAAAGCACAGACTGTGTGCTGACGTGCATGTTCCAGTTGAAGCAACACTGGCATCAACTCCCCTGGGATGTGTGAGGCTGGGCAAAACGGGAGGAGTAGGACAGACAATGACCACCCACAATGCACGGGGAACATCATCACCACCCCCACACCCACACAGCACACCACACCAGGTGTGCTGTGTGGCCCTGGTTTCTGGTCAGACTTCAAGTCACCAAAGAACTATACATTTCGATGTCCCCCACCAGGGTCCTGGGGGCCTTAAGGAGGGGCCCACAGCACAGGGGTGACTCCTTCTGGTCCTCAGAGAACACCCGAGCTTTGGAGGAAGAAGGACCAGCCTCTCCTTGCTATTGCATCTTCTGATGTCCCCCCAAAAGCGCTGGCAGCACCAGGGCAGGAGGTGCACACAGTGGGCTTCTCAGGATGGACAGCCCCATATTCAGAGCCAAATCGTCCAGCAGCACAGCAGCTGCTGAGGTGGCCCCAGTGCCATCTGGGAAGAGTGGAGCCAGCAAGTCCAGCCCTTGCTGTGGAAGGGAAGCCACGGACCACGGCTGGAGGAGCAGGAAAGGAGGAGGCAGAAGAGACACTGTCGTGCGCTCCCTGTCATACCCTGGACACCAGTACGCGCGAGCGCTGGTCCACACGGCCACACACATGCACAGGCTCTGACACGTGTGCATAGCAGGCACCTCAAAGAGGAAGCCCAGAGCTCAGCCCAAAGGAGCAGAAAGCCCACCCAGAGCAAGAGGAAAAGGTGGGCAGGAAGCGCCACCTCCCCTTGCAGAGCTGGTCCAAGTCATTCCTAGAGGCCTGGGATGCAGCACCACCAGGAGAGAGGGGCGCCGAAGCCAGGGGCTCCCAGAGGTCTGAGTCAGGGCTGCAGCCACCTGGGGCACACCCACACACACGCGCATGCACACATGCCTGCATGCATGTGCACACCTGACTCAGATGCCCTACCTCGAGGACTGCTCACCATGGTAACAGAGTGGCCACCTCTCAGCTCCAGTCACCACCTGAAGGTTTCTGAGGCCCCCCGTGCTGGGGGAAGCAGGTCTAACAAAGGCACAGCCCAGGCCAGGGGGCTGCACAGCTGACCAGCCGGCGCACGCCCGCCACGCTCCCCCGGTGAGCTCGGGGCCACCACGGCTTCCTCCCCAGCCTGCCTGGCTCCACTTAGCCCAACTCCCCACAGACTCCCCAGCCGAGCTAATGGGAAACTCCCCAGCTGGCCCCATATAAAAATGCATTTCATAAGTCTTTAAAATGCTGGGAAATTCTGCATCTATTTAGTGAGACTTTCCTGCTCCTTTAAAATGTCCCCCGGTCCTCATCAAGAAGATGAGGGGCTGGGCTCAAGCACAAAAGGTGGATGGCACCAGCCGAGCCAGCCTGGAGCCACCATCAGTAGCAAGGGGACTCCAGGCTGGTTTCATGGGGACAGGGGGACATCCTTCCCGATGAACCCAGTGCAGGAGGGTCACTGGGGCAAGAATTCCAGGTGAGGGACCCTGTGGGGAAGGTGGGGAGCAGGGAAGGGGGACATTCTCTCCAGCCTTGACTTGAAGATTGAAAGGAAAAGGTAAAGGATGCTGGGGGCCCCACAGAGACCTGCGAAGGGGAGAAGACAGCCACAGGGATGTCCCCCAGGGTGTCATCTACAGGCCAAACCTAAAACCGCCCACGTGCCCAGCAGGGAGAAGAGCTAGAAATGAATGTCCAGCCACTCGAGGGCCTCCAGGACAGCCACGAAGGCTAACAGCTCAGTGGCACCAGGTCACCACTCAGGTCTAATGACGGTGACCCCAGAACCCACCATGGCATCTACTCTGACCTGCGTCCAGGTAGAGGGTCTGGGGCTAGAAAAGGAGCGGGGACAGATGTGAACAGCAAGAACATCAAAGCCCAAGGTCGAGGGTGGGGTTTATGTGAAGCAGTTGAAATAACAAACACTCGCCCTCAAGGGACCACAGCAGGCAGGGGCCAGCGGAGTGGCCTTCACTCCCCACAGGGAGACACCCAGTCTGCCTGACACTTCCATCTATTTCACTAGCCAAGCCTGGAGGTGAGGAGGCTCTCCCTCGGATCATCAGTGGGGACCCAACCACACTCCCTACTCAAGGACCCCCAGAACACAGACACCCAGAGGCCGCTCTGATCTCCCGCCTGGTCAGGCCCCTCACCAGGGAGGGGGACACGGTGGCAGGGATCCCCGCAGACAGCCTGGGCCACCGTGTTAGAAGGCCTGGCCTGTGCAGGCAAACTGCCTGCAAGGTCTTCCTCTCCTTCCCGGCAGCCAAATCGGAAGACCAGCTGGAGCCCAGCTCTTCCCCCAACGGGAGCGCCTGGGCACAGAGGGGACTCTCGGCGAGTCTCTGGGTCCACAGTGAAGCTCCTGGGCAGCACTCTCACAAGCAGGCATGCCACCAACAGACCAGCCGCTGACCTCAGGCAGGAGCTGCGGGTTCACAGCTCTGCGCTGGCTCTTCCTGGCTGTGGGAGCTGGAGGCAAGTCGGTCCCGTCTCTGTGCCTCAGTTTCTCATCTGTACATGGACAGCGCTGAGGACCTGGCTGCTAGAAGCCCCTTGGGAGAGGCAGAGTTGGTTTCCCTTCAACAGGACAAGGAGACGGGTCATGAGGGTTTGAAGCAATACCCACAGCACATCCCCAGCCATCAGCAAGCAACTGATGAGAGTGTCGCAAAGCGCAGGCGTGTCTGTCACGGTGCAGGGACAAGCCCTGGCGCTGAGGATCAGCACTCCTCCCTCCGCATCTCCCCAGCTGCCAAGCAGCCACGTTGGGAGGAAGCCATGGGGCAGATGCCACCTGGCCAGGCCCAGAACCCAGCCTGGGAATGGGAGAGTCCACAGAGACAGGGACTGGACAGTTAAGGACAACGAGCACCTTCAGCGATGGGGGAAGGGGAGGTGGAGCTCCTTGGGGTTGGGCTGGTTCCTCAAACCCCACAGCGAGAGCTCAGAATCACACATACTCTCCCGGCACCCACCAAAGAGCTTCGGAAAAGAGAGAGGAAACACTGAAGGGAAGACAGGCCACCACGACAGACTGGGAAGGGCAGGAGAAAGGGAGAGAGCAGACGCTGGCAGGAGGGCAGGTGGAGGGCACTGGAGGTCTGGAGCCTCCGAGGCTGGGGCGGAACCCTTAGTAAAGCCTCTCTGGCCAGCTCCTCCTAATTAGTGGGGCACAAATTTGCCATCGCAATGTCTTTCTTAAAATGTAAGTTGAGTCAGGAGCAGCGGCGCACACCTGTGATCCCAGGAACTCAAGGGGCTGAGGCAGGAGGATTGCAAGTTTGAGTCCAACCTGGGCAACTCAGCAAGACCTTGCCTCAAAATAAAAAACAAAAGTGTGTGTGTGTGTGTGTGTGTGTGCAGTCTCCAAAAATGAGATATCTTCCCACGTACTAGGAAGGCTGAGGAGAATATTGGGACCCTGGAATCCTCGTACACTGCTGGTGGGAATGTAAAATGGTACAGCTGCTGTGGAAAACGGTTTGATGGTTCCTCAAAAAGTTAAATATGGACTTAACATAGGACCCAGCAATTCCACTCCTATGAATATGCCCCAAAGAAATAAAAGCAGAAAGTAGATTGACAATAGTTGTCTGAGGCTGAAGGGCGGGGATGGGGAACAGAGAGCGCGGGGAGGGCAGCTAAGGGGTACAGGGATTCTTTGGGGGTTAAAAAATGTTCTTATTTGACTGTGGCGATGGTCACACACATCTCTGAACATCCTAAGAGCCACTGAATTGTATCCTTGAAATGAGTGAATTGTAGGATATTTGTGTTATATTTCAATAAACTACTTCTAAAACTATGAGTTGCTCTTTTGTTGGAAATTTGATGATTTCCTGTGAAAACGCAGCTCTCTGGCTTCTCTTTTCAAAACTGAGAAGAGCGGGCAATTCCAGGCCCAGGAGTCCCTGTGGGACAACCTGTGGGAGCTGAGGGGCAGGTGTCTCTTTAAGGGGGCGCTGTATCCCTCCCCAACCTACCACTCCCCTGAGTCACAGCCTCAGGAAGCCTCTGGGCTTGGAACCCCCTAGTGGGGTTTTTCCATTTGCAAAGGATCTACATTCCTAAGGAGTGGGACCTAAGACCAGCAAGGAACACAGATGAAGCTGGGGCAACTCAGGAACGCCTGCAAATTCATACACAAAATTCCGCGCATCCCAAAAGAGAATCCATGCGCTTCCACCTGGCGCTCAAAGGCAGCTGTGCCTCAAACAGGACAAGAAGTGGCCACCACTGCTCCACATAAGGTACTGTGTTTTATGGACAATAAAAGTCAGAATCCAGTGGGAGGTGTGGTGGTAAAGGTGTGGTGTTTTACCACCACACCTCCCAGCACCGCGGCCTCGACCCTGAATGCGCGGCTCCTCCCCCTGGCTCCAGCTCCTCCCCCTGGCTCCAGCTCCTCCCCCTGGCTCCGCCAGAGAGGCAGAAGCCAGTAGGCCCCCAGCCGCCCCAGGTCCCCCTCTCCAGGTTGGAGGAGATTGCCAGGAGCTGATCATTTTGCTCTTTTCTTGCCAGGCAAAACCTCGCTCTCCATCACTGTCAGGCCCCAGCTCATGGGCACGGATGGAGCAGGCCAGGTTGTTCCTGGGGGCAGCGGCCACGGGGTCCCTGCTGGCAGGGGAGGCTGGGGGAGGCCAGGGTTGAGCTCAGAGGCATGCCACGTGCTCCGCTTCTTTATTGGAGTTCTCCATCCCAACCCGGAGCCGGGGGAAAGAGGATGAAGTCGAGGACAAGGGCACCATAGAAAGCGTGCACCCTCCGCTGGGCAAGGTGGTGCTCACGGGTACTCCCAGCAACTCAGGACCCTGAGGCAGGGGACTGAAAGTTTAAGGCCAGCCTCAGCAATTTAGCAAGACCCTGACTCGAATAAGAAGAGACCAGGGGTACAGTTCAGTGGTAGAGCACCCCTGGTCTCAATCCCCAGTACGGGGGCAGAAGGTGAAGTACAAGCCCACAGGAGAGGGGCTGCCCAACTCTCCACCGCTCCCCACTCCTCCTGTCAAATAAGTGCTCAGTCGTGGCCACCTTAGGTCCCGGTGAACAGAATTCACCCATGTGCTGTGGCCACAGAGCCTGTTTCACTGGGAACTGACACAGAGCCTCCCACAGGCCGCGCCTTCAGGTCTCTGCTCAGCGCTCCACCCCGTGATGCCAGCTGGCACAGATGTTAAGCCACCAGCTCTGGCTGCAGGAGAACTTGGGTTTGAGGCCCTGCTCCATGGCTGTCTGGATGGGGACTCTGGACACAATACCAAACGCCTTCAAGGCGCGTCATCTGCCAAATGAGGATGGCAACTCTCAGTCGCCATGCCAAAGGTGGCTGGGAGGTTCTGTCCCCCATAATCTTCCTTGGCACTTGCCCCCACTCTCTGAGGTGGCCTAGTGACATTTTCTCAGCTTAATGAAAAGTATTAGACAAAAGCAGCCTCAACCATGCCTTTGGCCCTGTCCCCCACCAGATGGCCGCCCCTAAACCAGCCCAGGGAGAAATGACAGAGCTGCTGCTGGAAACAGCACCCAACTCACAGAGCCATCAGGACCATCCAATGGGACACCGTAGGCAAAGTGCTCGCTCCGTGTCTGGCACACGCTAAGTAAGTGCTCAATATATGTGCCATCGCCCACATCCGGAGCTGCCTCCCACACTGACTTCATCCTGCCACCCAGGACTTGGGCCATCTCACAGGCACACGCTCAGGGACTACAAGCTGACTTTACAGCCCAAGTCCAACAGAACTGGGAAGCAAAATTTATCACATGCATACACTATAAAAAAAAATCATCAGAAACAGGCCAACAGCAACAGGACAAAGCGTGGCCTGGCTCCGGATTGCCCCCTGCCTGGGGCGCTCTGCCCTCCCTTTGGCCATCACTGAGCAGACCATCCAAAGCTGCCTGGCACCACAGAGAACCGTGCCTATGGGGTCCCCAGAGGCTGGAGGGGACTTGCAAGGAGTAAATGTATCCTCCTGCACACACATGTGGGGCACACTCAGCTCTTGACTGGAAACTGGCAAATGCTGCAACTTCTGCTGCTCCCGGGCAACCCGGCGAGGCCCCAAGGCTGGTCACCCCACACTGACTCACCAACCTGCAGACAGGCAGGACCCCCAGGGGGACATCACCCTGTCTCCTGCAAGACCAGGAGGTGCCTAACAGGCTTAGGGGCACGGCCTGGATGCCTGACTCCCCTGCATGGGCTCGCCACCCACCGCCGACCACTGCCACACCACCCTGCCCCGCGCTGCTGCCCCACCACCTGCATGGCCTCCAGCACCACCAGGAAAGCAGTCAGGAGGGGCCCTTATCTGGGCCAAGCCCAAGTGCCCTCCTAGATCAGGGGCTCAAAGCACAGAGGGGATCCTCTCCAGAGGTCAGCACAAGCCTGCGCACATGCACCCCACCGCTGTGGGGAGGCCTGGATCTGAGACCTGTTGCTTTATAGTTTCACAGGGAGACAGGACAGAGGGCCACACCACCCCTTCCCCCAGGCTGCTAACCTGCCCAGTGCTGACACCAAGACCTATTCAAACCCTCCCTAAAACCTGGGCACCCCCACCATTCTAGCCCCTCCTCACAGAGGGGGGCCCCCGTCACCAAGGGCCAGACCAACTGCAGACTTAACAATGCCCGTCCCTGGGTTAGCCAGACCAGCCAGGACCCTGAAGACCCTCCAAACAGCATTCAGATCCTGCTGGAAAGAGCACTGGATCTGAAGTCCAGGGACCTGGACTCAGGGCCGATTCTGCACCCCCTCTATGCCATCAACTCCCAAGTTTCAGTTATGAGTGAATCATGCTCATTTTTGCTGACTATATATTACTATTACTTAAAACTCTCTTGTCAATTTAGTTTTTTCACATAAATGAACTTGGCATCATCGTAAGTCACAGAAGTCTATAAAAATCACAAATCAGAAGTGTAACCATTAAGATGCTACATGTTCCTATACCTGATGCCCAAATCCACATTTTTGGAAATATCAGCCCTGAGCAACTCTCTTCTTGTCTCAGTTTCCATAATTAAGATGGGACTTGATGGCTTCTTAAGATTCGAGCTTCAACTCCCCCATGCAACCAGAATCAGCTGGTCAGGATCCTGGAACAGGCCTGGCCCAAGGCAGGGGAAGAGGACAAGGAAAGAGAACCTGGCACCTGCCAGACAGGGCATCAGAGCCTCAATGCCATGAGAGGCACTAGCTGGGCACCAAGGTCCCCATCCAGAGCTCCCAAGGACCCCACAGCCAGGTCCAGTCTCAAACTCCATGTAACTGTAAAGTTAACTTTGCAGTTAGAACATCCTCAATTATTTACTCTTCTTACAACTGGGAAACTGAGAAAAGAGCTGATGGGGAAAACCCAAGTCCACCAAATGTCACATTATCCCAATACCCCACAATGATCATGCATCCCACAAGTCTGAGCTTCCCCTAGTACCTCCCACTGGAGGCATAAGCTCAGGACTGCAAAGCAGTCTCCTCCAGGAAGGGAAAGACAGGAATTCTCATTCAGATTGGAGTTTCAAAGTCCTATTAAAGTGGCTTTTATGCAATAAGACTGGAATGAATGTGTAGTGGCACCCAGAACAGGGAGCTGCCAGGCCTGTGCAGTGGGGACTCACCACCCATCTGAACTGTGCCCACAAGAAGGAAACGCGACCCTTGGGAAAGGCAGGGCATATTAGTCTCCCTATGTAATGGATTTTATTGACCATATGGAACCAATATAAAATCATGTTGCACGGGGTAGTCTGGACCAGAGACAGGAATGTGACATGAAAAATATCACTTCCACCACCAGCTGGGTGGCTTTCTGAGTTTCTGGGTCAGCCTCCCCACCCCAACAAGACCCCCAGCAACCCCCCACCAGTCCCTGGGCACCTACCTGCTGCTGTCACGGAGGAATCCCAGGCCAGCGAGAAGTCCGAGGCCTCCCCCTCTTCAACTGCAAGAAAGAGCAGAGATGGGCCTGTGAGTCTGGAGGCTGCATGAACAAGCCACAGGGGTGGGGCACAGGGCATGGAAGATGGACACTTGTGGGGGTCCTCAGAGAGTGTCCACCACCAAGGGAGAGGTGGCAAATCCTACAAAGGGGACTTTGTTGATTTCAGAGAGACACAACATGATCAGAATAAGACAGGAATGGCAAATGAGTGCGAGTCAGTTATGGTCCCCCTCTCCCAGCACCCCTGGCAGACATCACTAATCAATCACAACACCATCTCCAGATGTAGCATCAGCGTCTTTTTCTCAGCGCTCCAGGCCACCAGTCTCTACAACCAGCTTCTGCTCCCAAGGAAGCCACTTGCCACTCATGGGAATCAAGCAAAGACTCAGAATGCTCCCTGATCCTGCAAGTGCCCCCTACCAAGTGCCACATAGACCACCACCAAGATATAAAGACATTCTCAGAGGTCAGTCAAGTGCAGGGTACTAGTCCCCATGCACAGACACGACCTGTAGACAGACCTCAGGACAGGCTGAGGCCAGCTCTCCCGCGGCCAACAGGTTTGAGCACTACAGTGCTCATGAGTTGGCGACATCAGAAAACAAATGGCCTCCCCTCTCCACCCTGAGCTCTGCAGAACCAGGCTGAGCAGGAATGGGGAGTCCCCCACCCCACACCCCAGCATGCAAGAAAGACCAGGTTGGTGGAGCCACACACTAGAACACAGGAGAAACACTGTAACAGCATAATAACACTCTTGTCCTGGAATGAGTCCCAGGCTGGGGTATGTAATAATATTAAAGCTGGGTTATAGACTTTGTAAATGGAACTTTGTTTAAGCCAAAAATGTGCACACACGGTATTTTTCAGATTTAACGGGCTCTGCAGCTCGACACATGTGCAGGCTGAAGCGACCACAAACCCTCCTCCTCTGCGCTGTGATGCCAAGGCTGGCACCACCTGGGTGAGGACTGGGGGCTTCGTCCTCCTCGGCCACTCCCGGGTATAGCCCTCAGCAGATTCTCAGAGGTGAAGGGACGCGCCAGGGGCCTCACAGCGAGTGAGTGCGCGTGCAGTTGGGGCTCCAACCTCAGACTGCCTGTTCAGAGCTGCTTCTGAAACCACCATAAAGGAGGAAAGGAAGGATGCCGTCCAGAATCCTGCAACCTCAGCCCTCCACAGGGAAGGCAGGCACACAGCAAGCTGGACAGCCAACCAGCCAGGGGAACACGCGGGCTGGCTGTGGGTGGAACCCGAGTTCTGGCTCCAAGCAGAGACCAGTTCAAGTTCCAGCTGAACGAACCTGAGTCCGCCACCCTATGAGCTTCTGTCTTCCCACCTCAAAAATGGAGATAATATGGTACCTAAGCCATAGGGCTGTTGGGAGGGTTAAATATGCTTGGTGAACACACGAGCCAACTGCCCCATGAATATCAGGGCTGTCATCTGCTGGAACACTGGCCTAGGCACTCAGGTGGGCCTGGGGCAGGGGCTCAAGCAGTCCTGAAGCCGGCTCCCCTTGGGCACCTACCCAAGGTCTCACTCCCTTCCCCAGAGCCTCGCAGAACCAGACTGTGTTTCTTTTACCCCTCAGAATTGTGAGCAACAGGGATCATCCACGTCAATGAGCACCAGGCCAAGGAATGCTAAGGAAGTGTTCTCGCTTTTCCAAGTTTGCATCCTGAGAGTTGAAACTCCAAATCAAGACAATGAAATGCAGAGATGATCTGGGCAGGGACCAAAGCTATTGTTTTTCTTAGCTGTTGCAGCTGGGGTGGGTTTTCGACTATGCAGCTTTGTAAATCAGAATCAGGACCTCGAGTCAGACCAAACTGATATTATTCACTAAGACGATTCTAACCAGAAAGCCTCGGAGACAAGGGCGGATAAGGCTGGACATGATGAGAAGCAAGCCCTGCAGGAAAGAGGCTGCGGAAGGGACACTCACCACCACACCACACCTGAAGATAAGGGCCCTTCACATGCGCACACACAGCACTTCTGCTTAGGGACTTGCCGACGCGTAAGGTCACCATGCTGTCATTTTGTTGGACACCTTCAACAAGGTCCGCATGGATCCTAAGCATCACCAGTCACGGTATTGTGGCCCTAATGTATAACAGCTGCTTCCCTTCTGTCCTCTGTGCACCCTGCCTCAAGACAAACAGCCCCCACAGCAGTTAAGAAGTCTGACCTCCCAAGTCACTGAACTTGAGGAGGTCCCCAAGATGCCAAGCCCTTCCCATGAGGAGATCAGGCATCAGTCATAATGAGAAAAAAAATATGAGAACACCCACCACTTGGAGCTCTTTGGGGGCAAAAAGGCTCTGTTCTGGGGTCCAGGACCCCAGAGAGTCTGCAGAGATAGGAAGCTGAGGAGAGCGACCTGAAGCCTGCTGACTGTGGACACCCCATGACAGGCTTCCTGGAGCCCTCCCTGGCAAGCAACTGCAGTGCACAACCCAGCCCCGCAGGCATCCCCGCACAGCCGTGGGCCTGCCTGGGGCCCACCCACCTCGAGCCTGGGCATGAGTGAATTTTCCCACAAGTGCTGGCATCCACCCCACTCAGACGCTAGTCTGGGCCCATGTTCTGCTTTTCAAGGATATAAACACACCATCCTTTATACATTGTTGATGAGAAAGAGAAAGAGCCAAACCCCCACCCAAGGCCCTGTGCTATCCCATGCCATACAAAAGAGCTTTTCCTGCCCCAGCTGGACTCTGCTGTCCGGACTGGATCTTCAACCAAGATGTGACCAGCAAAGGCAGCAGGCACAGAAAAAAGGAGGCCCCACCTGCATCGGGAGCCCAGGAGCTTGCTAGAGTGGCCTGAGCCCCTGTGGCAGTGGACACTCTTAGGGGGACCAAGCTGCAAGCCCCCAACATCCCTAAAATGGAACTCTGCTTCAGCAGCATGATGAA
Source organism: Sciurus vulgaris (assembly GCF_902686455.1). Taxonomy (NCBI): domain Eukaryota; kingdom Metazoa; phylum Chordata; class Mammalia; order Rodentia; family Sciuridae; genus Sciurus; species Sciurus vulgaris. Next base: position 34,164,288 of record NC_136478.1, on the reverse strand, counting down.
GGTGCTGAGCATCTGAGAGGCAACCCAGCCGGCACAGGGTCTGCTGGCACAGCACACCAAGGGGGACGCCCACCAGCCAGGCACTTTCTGGAAACTTCCCCAGATTCCACCTCTAACTCTTCAATTCATAAATTCATAAGACTGGGCAGCACCGAGGTCAGATGCACACTCCCACCCTGTGCATGACGGGCATTTGTGAGGAGGGAAGGGTGAGCACCAGGCCGGTGCACAGGGAGAGAGAGGTGAGTGTGTGGCAGCCACCATGTGAGCAGAAGCTGGTGCCCAGGGTGAGTGCGTCCCCATCAGATGCTGCACAGACTGTTTGGGGACAAGGCGGGTACACAAAGCAAGTGTTGGCACACAGAGGCAAAACCATACACACAGGGAGGGTCCCCGGGACCAGTGTGAGTGCGTGGGGATAGGGGTACAGCAGAGGCTGATCCACAATGACGCTCCAGCCCTGGAGCCTGTCATGAGCTCAAGACCCCTGGTGGCACTCAGTCCCATATTTCTGTGACATTTGCAAATATCTTCCTTCCTACCTTCCTGGTCACCTTGTTGACATGGCATTGAGCCTTGTCTCAAAGGGACCCAACTCAGCTTCTGGTCTCACAAAGAAGATCCCTGCTGGGGCCAGGTACAGACTTCAGGTACCTTCTGTCCAAGTGCATGTGTGTGAATGTGCACTGGGTGGGCACCAGGAGCTCAGAGGATGCAGAATGGCTTGGATTTGCCCTTGGTCACACAGCCAGGCAGCAGATGCCTCCTGTCCCCAATTCCAGGCCTGAGTTCAGCTCCATGCCTAGTCCTCCACAGCCTTACACGGCTCAGCCTCCAAAAGCATTTCCCTGGCTCTCACCAGGGCAGGCACCTGCCTGCCTTCCCACTGCCCACCCAGCACCCAGCTCCATGCCAACACTTCAACAGGCACTCAACATTTAATAAAGCAACTTAAAAAAGAAGCAACAGGACCCTGGTGACAGAGAGCCCGCCAGGGGCTGAGCTCTGTTCTGTACCAGGTCTCAGGTAACGCAGCCACACGCACCAGTCTCCTGCACACCGCTATGGCCCCACCCCCTGGCCCTGTGGCCATGTGGACCCCTGGAACAGAGGGCAGTACACCCAATCCAGCCCCCAGGTGAGGACCATGCCCACCCTGGCTTTGAGAATAACCACTCAGTCTGGGGTGGGGCGGATACTAACAGAAAATCCTGGTCACACCATCAGTTCCGGTGGAGCAGGGAGTGGTTCGTATCCACACCACGAGAATCCCCCTGCTCCCCACCACATCAAGGCGGCACGGCTGTCAAGCCAGAGTTCCTGCCCAGACTCCACCTGGCAGGACCTGGGGATGTTCCCACCCGCGGGGCTCAGCCCCAGCAACCAGGGAAGTTCAGGGATGGGGTGGGCTCCATCCCAAGTTCTGCTCTGAAAAACTTCCCCAAGCCATGAAGCCTGGAAAGCGATGCGCAGAGTTGCGGCCGCTGAACAAGGGCTGCTAAAGAGAGGCAGGACCCAAACGTATCCTGTTAAGAGAAGGGGGTGGGAAGAGAGAGAGAGGGGATGATGCTGTCATCTCTGGTGTCCTGAGGGGCTTCCAGTACCGTGTGGGCCAGAACCGTTAAGAGTGGAAACGAAGGGGCCGACAGAAGTCAGAGGGCCCGCCCAGGGCATCGACTGGTGGCAGCAATCCAAGGACCACCTCTGCCTATTACCAATGTGTCCCAGGAAGGGCGAAGAAGGATTCTGAGGATCAGCCAGGGCTTCAAGACAGAGCAGAACTCCATATCCTCTCTCAGCTCTGGGATCACAAGTTGTGGAGGGCTGACTGAGCCAGGGGAATGTGTGAGCCCCACCAAACACTGTCTCCCCTGCTGTCGCCCCTGTGCACCAGGACAGGTCCTACCACCCCCAAGACATCCAGGCAGACCCCAAGGCCTCATGTGCTGGGCTCCAGACTCAGGCACCGGTGGTACTGAGCAAGGCGTTGGGTGGGTCTCTATAAGACACCTGCCTAGAGCCGCTTGCTCCTGGCCTGGAGAGCAGGGCCCTCTACCAGGGGAGGGGGATGGTTCTCAATGCCTCACAGATGCAGAAAAGATGGAGCCAGAGAGGGGAACGCAATGCGAGGGTGAGGGTCTGAGGTGGGGAAAAGGAAAGAGGGACAAGGCAGGGGCCCTGCTGGGGGGTGTCAACGCCAGGCAGGACCTGGGTCGTCAGAGGTAGGAAAGCTCAGGGAACAAGCCCTAAGGCAGACGGTGAGGAGGTGAGCGGGAGAGAAAGGAAGGTGCCAGTCCAAGGGCTGGAGCAGGTCCCCGGCAGGACCGGGCTAGGGCCCAGAAGTTCCTCCAGACTCCGCACCAGGACAAGCTGCCTGGCCCGAGCGCAGGCTCTCAGCTTCTGGGTGTGTGCGCACATGGGCATTTTTCTGGGTAAGGATCATAGTTTTCATCCAAAGATCAAGAAACATCCTCCTCCAGGGCTGGGGCTATGGCTCAGTGGTAGAACGCTTGCCTAGCACATGGGCTCGATCCTCAGCACCACATAAAAATAAATAAACAAAATAAAGGTATTGTGTTCATCTACAATGAAAAATATTTAAAAAGAAAAAAAGAAGAAGAAGAAAAAGGAAGAAACATCCTCTGCCCTAAAACATGTTTAAGACCCACTGGACTCACGGTCTGATTCTGGAAGTCTCCTCTGCTGGCTCACCTCCGGTGGTGTTTCTGAAGCTTAGGAACCTCACGTTTTGCTGGCCTCAGGGACCACCCCTGCGGCAGAGGGTCCCAGGAGGAGGTGGTGAGGCAGGCAATGGCAAGGGACTGTCTCCTCAGCTCATCCTTAGGGAAATCCCTTGACTAGGCCAGGCCAAATCCAAGGCCAGTAAAAGGGACACTGAGAGCCCAGACCTCATTGTCCAGCAAGAGCATCTTGACTCAGAACTAAGCAAACTCAAAGAATGGAAAGGACAGACAGGGATGAGGTGTAGTTCGTTGGCAGAGCATTTGCTGAGCATGTGCAAAGCCCTGGGTTCCATCCCCAGCTCCAAAAGGGGAAACACGCACACACACAGAGACAAAGCAGGGAGGCTTGTCATGTATGGCTATGCAGGTTGCACACTGCTCAAAGAGTCAAGCAAAGGTGGTGAGAGGAAGTGGAAATTTAACCCATGCTCCACCAAGCAGTGTGTCCTGGTGCAGGGCTGTGAATGCCCAGAGAAAGGGGAATCTATTCCTCTTCACTGTTAAGAGGATGGCCAACATTTTCACCAACTTTCCACAAAGATGCTGGAAAGCACAGCCCAACCCAAGACCCTCTATGGCATTACACTTCTGGGCAAAATGACCGTGGACAAGTGCAAACCAACTCAATGACCCCATGCACATTCTCCAAGCTCCTCTTGGGTGGGGAGAGGTTCTGGGGTGGGGGTAGGAGGAGTTATCACAGGGCAGAGTAAAGTCTCTCTAGAGCTAACACCACCCAAGACCCCAGCCCCGCACCCTCAGCACCAAGTTGAACCCATAGAGAAGCCATAAATCAGGACAGGGTTCCATCATGACACCTCTACCTAGTGCTCGTGATTCGCCCTGACCGTTTGTTAAAAAGAGAATAATTAAACAGTACAGGTAAGCCCACCTGCATTGTCCTTCAGGGACACAGGTGTGGACCCAGTGGCAATCCAGGCCCCTCTGGCTCCCACTCGTTTTCTCGTCCCATGACCCCCACCCTTGGCACTGCGAAATGAGGAGGCAGGGCTACTATTTATAGAAATCTATTTCTTAGGTAACATGACTTCTCTCCATCCTTCTGCCTGATCACAAGCTTTAAAAGTAAAATAAATTTAAGGGCTGGGAATGCAGCTTAGTGGTACAGCACTTGCCTAGCATGTTTGAGGCCCTGATTTCAAGTCCCAGCACCACAAAAAATTAATAGATAAATAAATAAATTTAAGTTGGGTGCGATGGCCCATGCCTATAAGTCCAGCAACCCAGGAGACTGAGGCAGTAGGATCACAAGTCCAAGGCTAGCCTTGGCAAGTTAGCAAGACTGCCTCAAAACGAAAAATGCAAAAGGGCTAGAGATGTAGAGAGCCCCTGGGTTCAATCCTAGTTCCGCAAAATAATAACAATGTTAACAAATTTTTTAAATTAAATTTTCAAAAGCAGTAGAGTGCAACATTGGAGGCAGGACTGACTCACAGATCCTCTGAAGCAGTGAGTGGTCACCAGGTCTGCACATTCCTACCAGATTTTTGCAGGCAATTTGGATAATTCTTGACTCTCCCCTTAAATGCTGACTGTAGAACCAACACCTACGACAGTCAACACTGATAGAAATTTTCCACAAATTGCCTCCCTGGCCAACCCCAGGCAGAGGGGCTGGAAGCCTAGATCTCACTGGGCCACTGGATTCCCTTCCTCTCCTTCCTCTACTCTTGGTAAAACAGGGAGGACAGGAAGACACCCAGCAACAGTCCAAGAATTCCAAAACAGAAGTTGGTCCGTACCCAGGACCAGCGGCTCTTCCAGAAGTCACCCAGCAGAACTCATCTAGCTGCACAGGTGAGCTAGGTCAGAGATTTGCAGAGAAGTTAACAGTGCAGGGTTCAGGGAGTGGGCCCTGAAACAGGGGTGCCAGGATCAGCCCCAGTTGTGCCCCTGCAGGCACAGAGGTGGGACGAAGGCCGCAACCTTCCAATATCCACGGATTCCACATCCGTAGCTTCAGCCGAAAATATTAAGGAAAAAAAAAATGCATCCAAGCTGAACATGTACAGGGTAGTTTTTTTTTTTTTTTTCTTGTCATTATTCCCTAAACAACACATTACAACTGTTTACATAGCATTTACACTGTATTAGGCATTTTAAGTAATCTGGAGGTGATTTAAAGTATACAGGAGGATGTGTGCAAGTTAAGTGCAAATACTTGACTTTCCTATAAAGGATTTGAGCATCTGCAGTGTTTTGTATGGGTGGGGCTGGACCCAATCCCCTTGGGAACCACTGTGCTTGACCCACTCTGACCTTCAGTTTTCTCTATAGAATGGGGATAACCGTGGCACCAACCTCACAGGACTGGGGAGGGGACTAAATGAGATGCTACTCCTGAAGCACTCGGCTGAAGGTAGCATGCAATCGATGGCAGCTCACATTACTGGGATAACTCAAGCTTCCCCGGCTGCCCCCAGGGTCCTGGCTGGCTGCTGAGGTTTCACTCTGCCTGGAAAGATAGAAGGGCTGAGTTTTGAACAGTGAGATCAGGTTTCCCACTGAGATTCACCCCACCCTGAGCACAAGAACTGGCTAAAGCCAGGGATCCTTCGGCATCACAGCCTTCCAGTCCCCAGCACAGGGCGGGGACAGAGTCCCTCGGGGGTTCACAGGCAGGGGATCAGCTTCTGAGGCAGTTCATATCCCCCTCACCCCCACCGCCATCACCACCTGCACCCTCTAAACACACTGCAAAAGGACGAGAAGATATCTGCAGAAGGAGCAGGAGCCACAGTCCCAGTAAAACCTCATCTAGAGCAACTCCGCAAGATTCAACTCCTCTCCTCGACTCTCCCTAGTAAAAAGATGATATGATGGTGTATGAAATAAGACTGCATGTGGAAGGTCATGAATTTCCTGGAAGTACTAGAAAAGCCGTTCCTTTTCACCAGAGCAGGGACAGGATGCAGATGGCGGACCTGCCCCAGCCTCCCCAGCCTGCACCCTGCAGGCATTGCCAATCAACCCCGATACTGTTTCTCACGGCTGGAGATGCAGCTCCCCAGACTGTGTTAAAATTAAAATCTACTGGATTTCCTCTTTTTTTTTTATTTTTTGCACAGTACTGGGAATAAGACCAGGGGTGCTCTACCCCTGAGCTACATCCCCTGTGTAATTTTTTACTTTTTATTTTTTAGAGACAGGTTTTCACTAAGTTGCCAAACTGGCCCAAACTTGGAATCCTCCCACTTCAGCCTCCTGGGTAGCTAGGATTATGGACATGTGCCAGTGTGGCCAGAAGTTTCTCTGTCTTGATCCATAGATCTTCCTTTCCCATCCCTTCAAGCACCTGGGCACGGCACACACACCCCTCCACACAAGCTCGGGAGTGTGACCAACACGGCAGGAAGAGGTGACCTTCCCCGGGTCTGGAGTGGTACCTGGCACTGTGTGGGCATCCCAACCACCTGCTCCCACATCAACCTCCCAGCCCACCTGTGAGGGAGTCCTTAGACATTCCTGGTGAGGAACGAAGCCCTGGGGGCCATAGAATTGTCCAGAAGCCCCCAGTCAGCACAGCTGTCTGGAGCACGGCTCCAGCTCACAGGCCAAGGAGGTCAAGGAAGGAAGGAGGGGGCTGTGACCACCTGACTCTCCCCTCTCTGCCCCACCCAGCCCAGCCAGGGAGCAGGAAATGCAAAGGAGACCAAGGGTCACACACGAGTGCAAAATGGCATCAGGAACGGGAAGAGGGGACCATAGGTGGCACAGGCCAGGTGCCGAGGGGTCTTTGTTGCTTTCTTCTCTTTTCTTTAAGGTGTCTAAGTTTTAAGAATTAAAACTATGTCTTTTTTCTCACAGCTCTGTTGGAAGAGGAGCCCAGGCTGGGGAACCCCGTAGGCGAGAGCGTCATCGCACAGCCGGCCCCTGGAGCTGATCCCCAGGGCAAGGAGACAGCTGCCAGCATGGCTGGGACCCTCACGTCCCTTCTCAACACCCTGCACCAGAAGCTCACAGCCCCTGAGCCTTTCGCAGATGTGTCCTCAGCCTCTGCCACAACGTCAGGGCTTCAGTGGCCCATTTCACAGAAGGGGGAACACAGTCCCAAAGAAGAGAAATGGTTCACCAGGGGCCCCGAAGTGCAGGCCTAGAACCTGGGTGCCCGCGCCTGGCTATCCACCGCCACACGAGCAGCCACGGTGACGGAGCCCTCACTGTGCTCCAAGCACTGGGGTGCACTCCTGAGGGGCATTCACCTGCCCAAGAGTGCTTCCCAGCAGGTGGGCCCCGGGCCCGCAGGCCAGCGTCACCTGGGAGCTGGTGAATCTCAGGGCACATCCCAGACCCGGCTGGGGCAGGACCGGGAATCTGTATTTTTCCTCTAGGTATTTCTGAAGCAGGACTTAGAGAACCACTGACCTAAAGAACCTTCTACCGGGGCTGGGGAGACGGCTCAGTGGGTAGAGTGCCTGCCTTGCAAGCACAAGGCCCTGGGTTTGATCCCCAGCACCGCAAAAAAAAAAAAAACCTCCCTACATGCACTTATTAGCCCCAATTTACAGATGAGAAAAACCAAGACTCAGCAATTTGCCAAAGGCCTTGGAGAAAGGACAGCTTGGAGCCAGGACCAGGATTCATTTTTGGTTTTTGGTTTTTGGTTTTTTCTGGTACTGGCGATCAAACCAAGAGGTGTTTAACCTCTGAGTCACATCCCCTGCACTTTTTCAGATTTTACTTAGAGAAAGGGTCTCACTGAGTTGCTTAGAGATTGGCTTTGAACTTCTGATGTTCCTGCCTCAGCCTCCCAAGCTGCTGGGATTATGGGGGCACACCAGTGCCTGGCTCAGGCCAGAATTCATTCATTCTTTCCTTCTTTCTTTTTTAAAAAATTTGTATTTATTCTTTTTAGTTAGCGATGACAATAGAGTATATTAGACATACCATACACACATGGAGTATAACTTCCCATTCTTGTGGTTGTACGTGATGTGGAGTTACACTGGTTGGGTATTCACATGTGAACGTAGGAAAGTTCTGTCCAGTTCTTTCCACTGTCTTTCCCATTCCCACAGGGCCAGGATTCTTGACCCCTTTGTTTTACCTCTCCAACAAACAGAAGGTCCAGTTACAGACTGAGTAGTCCGTCTACTCCAGACTAGAGGCTAACTCACTCTCACTCACCATCCCCTTCCTTTGTGATCCAAATTTACAGAAGATTCCTTTAAGTTCTCTGTACAGTAGCTCCAGGGCTGGAGTTTCATCTTTTGGGTCTCCTCAAGCACACAAACTCCTTGGGGTGACGTGGAAAGCCATGAGAGACAGTGGCATGCTGGTAACAAACAGATGGCTCCCGAGGAGGGGAAGGGGCTTCAGCTGGCAGTGGCTGCCGCTACCCATGGTGTAAACATTGCGCTACGGCCAATGTCAAATTAGCAAACCACACACTGTGGAAGCTGGCACTGGGAGAAGATCTGCACACCACGGGATACAGGAACTGTGCTGGGGAGGAACAGGAAGGGAAGGGACAGCAGGCTGTGGGAACTGGGGTCCGGAGCCCACCCAGGACCCCACAGGCATCCATCTCTCACTGCCCCTCCCAGTTGCCCCCTCTCCCATCCCCAGCCCTGCCTAGGCTTTGTCTGATGTCACAAGCAGAATTCACTCGGTCTTGCCCTTTTCTTACTATTTCCTAAAATGAGCATCTTTTATTTTTTTTCCCTTTTTATAAAAGTTTCTGATATAAGTAATCCATCCAGGATGTAGATGTAGGGAAACATGAGTGAGTAGAAATTAAGAAACTAGAAGTAGGACTTTCTCCCTGTGTAAATGCAGTTTCGACTTTCCAGAGGTTGTAACCACACTCACCACTAAGGAACACATCCTGCTGGGAAACCCAAGTCAGCAACGAACAGTAAACCTATTTCCCTCAAAATCACAGATTGATGCATCATTATTAATGATGCTCCTGGTCCCCCCAGAGGAGGCTGCGGGACTAATTTAACCTGCTGCTGGGTACCTGGGTAACCCGCAGCTATTCCTGATGGTAAGAGCATCACAGAGCCACCCAAGGCCACATAAACCTACATGGCCATGAGGCGGGTCACTGGTTTTTCTTAGGATTCATTTCCAGAAGCAGGATTTCCAGAACAGAGAATTTGCCCATATTTAGGCTTTGGGGACATACGTCAATGTACATTTCACCTTTTCCTGCTTTAATCATTATTGAGCAAGCTGGGCATGGTGGCACATGCCCGTAATCCCAGCAACTAGGTGGTTGAGGCAGGAGGATCTCAAATTCAAGGGCAGCCTCAGCAACTCAGTGAGGCCCTAAGCAATTTAGCAAGATCCAGTCTCAAAATTAAATTTAAAAAAAAAAAAAAAATGGGGGTCTGGGGATGTGCCTCAGTGGTTCAATCCCCAAGTCCATAGACAGCTGGCTCCATTCCTCGGGGCTCAAGGTGAGGCTGAACATCATGGTGGGAAGAGTGTGGTGGAGGGAAGCAGCTCACATGATGATCAGGAAGCAGAGAGAGACTCCCTTGCCAGATACAAAATGTGTACCCCTTGGCCACGGCCCCAATGCCCACCTCCTCCAGCCACACCCCAAGTGCCTGCCTCCAGTCACCGCACAATTAATCCCATCAGAGATCAGCTCGCTGATTAGGTTAAGGTTAAAACCAATCGTTTCTCCTCTGAACCGTCTTGCGTTGTCTCATACGTGAGCTTTTGGGGGTCACCTCACATCCAAACCATAACAGAGCCCAAAACCTAGGTGCACGGCAAAAGGAAACCATGATGCCATAGCCCTAACCCTTCTCCCTTTAGAAAGAGATCTCTACATGTCCCCCTTTTCTGCCTTCAGTACTGGCACAAGTTCACACGTCAGAGACGCTGGTAACAGCCACTACTCACCTAATTCATGCCTAATTCTACCAACGGTCCTACAAAAGCAGGTACCCATTTACAACTGGAAAAACCTGAAGCTAAATGAATTGTGTAAGTGGTCCAAATTAGATGAGCAACAGGAAGTGGGGTCTGCACAGCTCCAAGATCACCTGCATCACACCACAGCACCCGCCTCTCTCGGCCAGTGTGGAACAAACAGTAATTGACTGGCTGAGCTTCCCAGGCTGGTCGGCCCTTTCAGAAAAGCAGAAATTGATTGGGAAAGTAGGGGTTGAAATGACCACTCTTTTCCAAAACCTCCAGAGGTCATTCTGTAGAGGTCAGTCTTGGATGTGCCAGCCTACGTCGATCCCACAAACTCTTCTCTTCCTTGCTGTGTGACCCTGAGCAATAACCCCCACCTCTCTGAGTCTTGATTGCCATAGTTAAAGTGAGGATAATAAATTCCCATTCATTTTGAAGACAAAGTGAAATGACCCAGGTAAAGAGCTCAGCTTAGTGTCTCGCATAGAGTGGGCCACACTAAATAGGATTATTATCTCTCTATCCCAGCAAATCCATTCAGGGTTGGAATATTTCCTGAAAATTCCCTTTCTGGGGAAATGCCTGCCTGGGCCTTTACGCAGAGGGCCCCAGGCCTCCCTGGCTGCCCTCTTGTTTAATCCCCGCTCTCCCTGAGGCTAATCTCCACGTTCATATATATATTTCATTTCATACAGTCATCCCTGCACGGCCTCATTAACCAGAAACGTGTGCATATAAATGTGGATTTATGACGGGGTCTGGCTCCGCATCCTGTTTTGGTGGCAACACTGAGTTCTCGCCCACCAGCTGTCTGACTCTGATGAAAGGTGAGACAGTGCAGGGACCACAGCCGTGCTTGGAGGGGCCACCACCACGGCCCACTGAAGGGCTGGACAGAAGCAGTCGGTCGGGCACGAGGAGCCTGAAGTTGGGAGCCAGGACGCAGGACCCCGGAGGTGGGGCTCAGGGTGGAGGACCGGTGTCCACCGCCTCTCTTTGCTGTTTGTGGCAGGAAGAAAGAAGGGGGAAAGACCAGAACCCCACTCTTTCCTTTTTCCACTTTCATTGGAAGAAAAGCACCATAAAGTAGAAACTAATATGTTTTTACGACCCCCTAACAACTTGTCCTCTGTGCTAACATACTGTAAATAAACGCCAGTGCCTCGGTACACATGTGCTTCGCCTCAGCACCAGCCAGGAGGAAACTGAGTCTCTTACTGGAAACCGATGTGTGTGCACGTGTGTGTGTGTGTGTGTGTGTGTGTGTGTGTGAGAGAGAGTGTGAGAGAGAGAGAGAGACAGAGAGAGCACACGCAGGGGCGCTGTGCATGTGTGCACACATTTCCACCTGGTTTGGAACACACATTCTCTCTCCTTCCCTGTCCCTCTCTCCCTCTTTCTCCTCTCTCCTCTCTCCCTCTCTCTCCTCTCTCCCTCTCTCCCTCTTTCTTTCCTTCTCCCTCTCTCCCTCTCTTTCTTTCCTTCTCCCTCTCTCCCCTCTCTCTCCCTCTCTCCCTCTCTTTCTTTCCCTCTCCCTCTCATCCTTTCTTCTCTCTCCCCCTCCCCCTATTGCTCCTCTCCCAACCCTGCGTGCATGTGTGTGTGTATGTTTAAAATGCAGGACATAAAATGCCCACCTGTCATCCTTAGGCATCCAGCACCCTGTGCCACCCAGTGCAGCGTCCTTCCCTCCTCACCTTCTTCCTACCAAAGCCCCAGGCTTTCCACAGACATGCCACTTGGAGGTCCCTGGGAGAGGACAGTCGGAAGGCTTGGTGGCTTAAGGAGTTAGTACTTTCAACAAGTCTGATTCGGGAGGGGGTGCTTCATGGGCACAGGTGTGGCTCCCCGCTCAGCACCATTGCCCACCCACCGTGGTGAACGTGCCTGGGGGGCCTCCAAGCAGAGCCTCCCCACCTGGCAGCTGCCTCCCACCGAGGCAGGTCCCCTCACCCGAACTTGCATGGCATTCCCAAGACACCCTGCAGGCTGTCACCACACGAGATGACCACCACGGGGGTGCAGCAGGGCCTGCCTGGCACACACTCTGAGCAGTGGCCAGGCCTCCCCACGTCCCAGGCCCAGGGCAGGCAGGGACACCCCAGGGGACAACATTCCCCAGATGTCACCAGGATCTGCACCCCTGCTCTGGGGGCTCCAGGGCGCTCTCTGCCCCCGCTCCCTTCTCCGATTCCTTGTCTTCTGCTCCCCTCGGAGTCGTGCTACTCGTGAAATCGCACGCTGGCTGCGCTGCCACGGCCCTTCCTAATGGCTCTCAGGAGCATGGCACGGAACGTGTCCCTCATAGGTAATAAACACCTACGTAGGAAGAAGAAAATTTCAATTCACCCGTCAACCACGGGAGTCACTGCGGGCCTCCAGTGGAAACACCACCTCTGGGGGAACTCTGGGCACAGGAAGCACGGGCACCTCTGATAAATAACCATGGGAGGGAAGCTGCACCCTCTTGAGCACCTAGGTGTTGTCCTGTATGGGGGTCTGGGAAGTCGTCCAGCCCACTGAAGTTCAGTGAGAGCCAGTGTCACAAGCCAAGGACAGCTCTGGGCAGAGGATGGCGGGGGGAGGGGACAAACTGGCAGGAGGCCAGGTGCCCCCACATGGCTTGCCCACCTACCACAGAAGGGACAGCGATCCTGCTAGCGGGGCTGCTTCCCGCACCAGGCCCAGGTGCTCGCCTCGCCGGCCTGGCCAGTTTCCTAAGCGGTACTTTCAGCACCAGGCTGGGCCCGGGAGCCTCAGGAAGGCTCAGAGGAAGCCCGGCCACGAGGCAAGGCCGCAGGAAGGGCCGGGGCCGGGGAGGGATGCAGCTGGACTGAAGCCTGCAGCCCCGCAGGCCCCAGGGTTGGCGCAGAGCCCTGAAAAGAGGCATGTCCCTGGGTAGGGGGTACACGGAGCCCTTCCTACCCCGCCACATCTGTCTCATCCCACAGGCCTGAAAGGCCCAACGCTTGCCAGATGTGAGCCGCCCACGGGGACCGAGTTCATTTTCCTCGTGTCCTGTGATAATACTTGGCCGTGTTTATTTAACTTTCTGCTTTGGATGGTGGAGAGATGGGCCAGGAAAATCAGTTTGGCTCCCTTCGATCAAAACACAGCAGCCCACACATCATGCAAGGACACCCACACAGAGAAGCTCCCCCTCCACCATCCAAAAGGACACATCTGGTCCACGGCTGGCAGGGGCTGGCCCTGGGGACCCTGGGGGCGCTGCTTGGTGCGCCCGGCCGGGCCACACTCCTCACGGCCAGCACGGCATTCGGTCCTCCCAACGAGGAGGCCCAGGGCTGCAGGCAGGTTCTAGGTGACCACAATCCACTCTCGGGACCCCCGACCACAGAACCCTCAAGAAGGGAGGAGGGCTACGGGAGAAGGCCGGAGGCCCAGAGCCTCCATTCCACACGTCCCTCCGAGGCGCCGCCCAGGCTCCCCGGGGAGAGGCGGGACCTGCGGGTGGGTTCGCACAGCCACAAGAGCTCCCTGTTCTCATGGGCTTGGTGTGGTGCTCCAAGCCCCGTGGCCTCTGAAGCACGTTCCTGAGGCTGGGGACAAAGACACCAGGGCTGGGGCTGGAGCGTCCACCCAAGAACACATGGCAGGGTCTCAGGGGAAGCCTCCTGTACCGTAGCAGATCCAGCTGACAGGACCCAGCCCTGCTCGAGCATCACAGACCCCAGCCTGAAGCCCACCCATGCTCTCCCCAGCCCCCACTGCCATCCTCCGACAGGGATGCCCGCGTGTCACCAGGCAGATAGCACCCCTCCCGCTCCTTCACCTAGGAGGGAGAATATCTGGAAGGGAGAGCATGTCCCCATTGCTCACATACTCCCCACCCAAGGAGGAAGACCAGAGGGCCTCTCCAGGACAGAGCTCAGCCCAGGGACCTGCCCTGACACCCGGCTCTCTGGCCAGGCACGCCTCGGTTTCCATTCTTGCTTGTGCTTCTGCACCGATGCTTTCCAGGTGTATCTGGCCTGCGAGGTCTCCAGCCAGAACGCTGACAGCTAAGAGCGCTGGGCTGGAGGGCGAGGCCTGGCTCCAACGCCAACCATATTAGCTGGGCTTGTGGTTGACCTCTCTGTGCCTCTGTTTTCTCAGCAAGGTCAAATAGAGGTCACACAAGAATCAGCCCCTTGTGGTGTTCAGGACCTGCCGCCACCAGGCCCAGTCCTCTGCCCCTGCTCCTGACGCTCAGCCCCTGCACCCCAGCCCTGCCCTCCAGGAGAACACTGCCCTGCCCATCACCTCCAATGCCACCCTCCTGCTGGAGGCCCCGTCTGACCCGTGCCATCCACAATGCCTGCCCAGAACCCTGCATAAGTAGACCTCCTCAGCCAGGCGTGCTGTCGCACTCCTGTGATCCCGGTGACATTGAAGCAGGAGGAGCACAAGTTCAAAGCCAGTCCCAGCAACTTAGTGAGACCCTATTGCTAATATATACAATGGAATATTACTCAGCTATAAAGAATAATAATAATAATCATAATAAAATTATGGCATTTGCAGGCAAATGGATGAAATTGGAGAATATCATGCTAAGTGAGATAAGCCAATCTCAAAAAACAAAAGACCAATGATCTCACTGATAAGCGAATGATGACACATAATGGGGGTGGGAGGGGGGGCGAGAGAATGGAGGAAGGAGGGACTGTGTAGAGGGAAAAGAGGGGTGGGAGGGTGGGGGGGAGGAAAAATAACAGAATGACTCAAACATCATTATCCTTTGCTACATGTCTGATTCTGCAAATGGTACGCTGTTACTCCATGTATCCTATCAGAAACCAACTATGTATCCATTGTTTTCCAATAAAATAAATTTTAAAAAATGTATATATAAAGGCCTCTTTAGAATATTAAAAAAAAAAAAAAGGCTGGGTCCACTTGTACTTCAGCGACTTTAACGCTCTCTTGGGTACAAACCTGGGAATGGGATGTTAGGATCAAATGGTGGGGTCCATTCCAAGTCTCTGAGGAATCTCCACACTGCTCTCCAGAGTGGTTACGCTAACTTGCAGCCCCACCAGCAATGTATGTGTGCCTTTTCCCCACATCCTCGCCAACACTCATTGTTGCTCGTATTCTTGACAACTGCCATTCTAACAGGGGTGAGATGAAATCTCAGTGTAGTTTTTGATTTGCGTGTCTCTAATTGCTAGAGATGTTGAACGTTTTTTCATATATGTGTTGATCGATTTTATTTCTTCTTCTGTGAAGTGTCTGTCCAGTTCCTTTGCCCATTTATTGACTGGGTTATTTGTTTTTTAAGTTTTTTGAGTTCTTTATATATCCTGGGGATTAATGATCTAAAATCAGCATACTACAGTGACGCAGCCACATCAATGTTTATAGCAGCTCAACTTACAAAAGCTAAACTATGCAACCAACCTAGGTGCCCTTTAACAGATGAATAGATAAACTGTGGTATATACACAATGAAATACTACTCAGCCTCAAAGAATGAAATTATGGCATTTGCCATTTAATGGATGGAACTAGAGAATATTATGCTAAGTGAAATAAGCCTATATGGAAGAACCAAAGGCCAAATGTTTTCTCTGATATGTGGATGTTAAGTCACAACGGGGTAGAATAGAGGTAGTTTGACAGACAGAGGGCGAGTGAAGAGAGGGGAGATGGCATGGGGGTAGGAATGATAGTAGAATGAATCAGACATTATTACCCTAGTGCATATATGATTACGTGACTGTGTAACTTCATCATGTACAACCAGAAGAATGAGAAGTTATACTCCATTTATGTATAATGTGTCAAATGCCTTCTGCCTGTCATATGTAACTAATTAGAACAAATAAATAAATATTAAAAAGAAAACTAAAAAAAAAGGATGAGGGTCAGGCTGGGGGTGCATGCTAATACTCTGGTGACTCAGGCGGCTGAGGCATGAGGATTGCAAGTTCAAGGACAACCTCAGCAATTTATGAAGGCCCTAAAACAACTTAGTGAGACCCTGTCTTTTTGTTGTTGTTGTTTCTGTTTTAATTTTTTACAGACTGCATTTTGATTCATTGTACACAAATGGCGTACATCATTTCATTTCTATGGTTGTGCACAATGTAGATTCACACCATTCGTGTAATCATACATGTACATAGGGTAACGATGTCTGTCTTATTCCAGAGACCCTGGCTTAAAATAAAAAAAGGGGGCTGGTGATGTGGCTCAGTGGTTAAGCACCTCCGGGTTCAATCCCTAGTACCAAAAATATAAACAAATAAACTGCCTCCTCGGTTTCCATAAATCCTTCAGCGTCCTGCTCAGCTGAGACGCCTGGCCTGAGACCCTCTGAGGAAGACACCCAGTCGGTTTCTCCTTCTCTCTGCTCAGACCCCAGGGCTGGGGTTCCAAGCAGGCGCCCCCCTCCCATGCACTGGGTGACTTGAGCTCATCCCAAGCCCTCTGCTTTGTTGTCTTTTGTAGCCCCCCCAGTTGCTGGGTTGGGGGTTAAGTACAGGTGCACACGTGGAGAGAAATACGAGGACCCAAACGCCCCACTCGGAAGTGCCCTGGCAGTCCAGGAGGCGGTCTCACTGAATGCTGCCCAGGCACTTACGTTTCCTCTTTTCTAACAAAAGTGGGACCCCAGGTATGGCCAAGGGCCTCACAGCTCCCAGGGTGCGCTGACCAGTGCTGGACAAGCCCCTGCGAGAGGCTTGCAGGCCCACTGGGATGTGGCAAGGAGGGGGTCATGGTGACTGCAGGGTCTTGAATCACATCTCAGGAGGCAAGCTAAGGAGGCACTGCCAGCTGGGGGGCAGCAGGCCCACGGGCCCCCAGAGCTGTGGCCCGGCATCAGGAAGGGCTGTCATGGAAGAGCAATTGAACTTGCTATGCAGCCCTGAGGGGTCAAGCAGGGACCAAACAGTGAAAGTCACAATGGGAGTGTTTCAAGAAGAGACCACGAGGGAAGATCCCTGCGGAGGAAGTGAGGCTGCCAGCCAGGAAGGGCGAAGCAAACGGGGGAACCATTAGGGCGACCCCAGGATCAGGTAGGAGAGGAGGTTAGTGATTTCAGGGGTGATTTCAGGGGTGCCAGGCTGGACAGTCAGATCGTGAATAACTCCAGGCCAGCCCGGCCACAGCTGCCGCCCAGAGGATGCACAGCAGGTCTGTCCTGGCTTCTCCAGGGGAGGCCAGAGACGTGACCATGTCTACGGACCCATTCTAAATCAGCTAACCTTCGCCCTGACCAGGTACAGTCCTGTACTGCACGCTAGAGACCTCCTCCAATGAAAACTCACAGGGCCACTGAGGCCATCCAAAGCAAAGGGGCTCGAAAGAGCAACCAGGAGCAGAAGGGTTAAAGCACAACTTGGCTTTCTGCATGCTGGAGGCTGCAGCTGGCCTCCCAGCCCTTGGGGAGGCTCTGTCAGCTGCCCAGGCCCCGCCTGACCCGCCCGCCTCAGCCACCCAGCCTGGAACCCTGGATCTGGGAATGGGGCAGCTGCCCCGAGGGCGGGCCAGTCACAGCCCGCCAGGGAGAGATCCTGTTTTCCACGCCCCGCTGAGAGCCAGTTGCTCATGTGGGATAGATGCCACGGGGTGGGGGCACAGACCCCTGTCCCGGCTCTCCTCTCCTCCGTCTCCTGCACCTCCAGGCCTAGGGACTGGAGCAGGCCCCTGAGGCACGACCATGGCAATTCCACAAGAGTGACGCCACTGAACATGTCCACCAAGGACTGGGCTGGGTGTTGGACACAGCAGACCCATGAGCCTCCTAGAAACCCTGAGGGTGAGGGCTTTAACCATTCTCACTTCACAAGACAGGAAACATCCTCAGAGAGGTGCAGACACTCGCCCACGGTCACAGCCAGCAAGTGGCAGAGCTAGGAGTCAAACCCAGGTCTACCCAAATCCAACTCGGACACAAGTTCCTGGGCCAGCGGGTCCTGGCTCCCAGGTATCCACATGTCCCCTCCACCTGGTTATACCTGATTACAGGTACCTGGCACTGGCTGGCTGTGGCAGGGGAGAGCGCGAGCTCAGTCATGTTACTGGTACAGGCTGGGACACATCAGCTGGCAGAGGCCGAGGCATTTTCCTCAGTTTCCCCACCTGTCCTATGGGGTCTGTGTCCTGCAGGCATGGTGGACTGCAGGGACAGTAAAGAGGGTGGGGCTGGGATTAGGGACAGCAAGAGGAAACAAGGTCGCCATGACCCCAACAGGAACCTCAGGCTTGTCCCACTGTCATTACTGGATTTGGGCAACCTAGGCAATCGCATGTCACAAAACCAGAGCCCTGGGCTCAGCAGGACACTTGCCATTCCAAGCAATCCTACCTGGGAAATCTCAAGTGGGTGCGCCGGTCGGGTTTTTTGTTGTTGTTTTGGCTTGGGTTTCGGTTTGGTTTAATTTGACTTTTCAAACACAAAGCAACTAAAACAAACACATAGCAATTCAAACCTAAAACATTCAAGGGAGTGTGGCCACTGTCCTTGGGCAGAGGGTGGAGCAGAGTCTGCCCCTGTGGCTCCTCTGTGGACGCCGTCTTCCTGGAGCCTTCAGTAGAACATGCATGTGTGCCGAGTGTCAGTGAAAACAAGCTGGCTTATAAAGTCCTGAAGTACCGGACGTGGTGGCCCACACCTGTAACCCCAGGGACTCGGAAGGCTGAGACAGGAGGATTGCGAGTTCCAGGCCAGCCTGGACAGCTCAGGGAGGCCCTGTCTCAAAAACAAAAGGGGCTGGGGGCATGGCTATGGGGCAGAGTGCTTTCCTAGCAGGTGTGAGCCCTGGGTTCACACCCAGTACCCAAAAAGAAAAAGGGGAAAAGAGAGAAGGAAGGAAGGAAGGAAGGGATGGAGGGGGGGAGGGAGGGAGGGAGGGAGGGAGGGAGGGAAGAGAGACTGTACTGCCGTGGTGCTGCAGGAGCAGGCGTGGGGTCACTCCCGACAGACTGCCCAGTGCTGGGACAGCAGGGGAACGTCTGCGTCTCTCACGCGTGTGGACGTACATACAATGGTCCAGAACCAGGCAGCAGAAACTAGGAACAACAGTGGCCTCCGGGAAAGGCAGGTGGGTGGCGAGGGCTGTTTTTAATTCTGTGCCTATGTGTTCATTAGCAACGAAGGCTTTTAAAAGTGTGTGTGTGTTCTCCCTACAACCCGCTGCCCGTCACCAGGGTGCCACAGCATTCCACCTTGGCCCACTCACTCACATCTGTCCTTGCTGGGCCCTGGGACCCTGAAGACTTTCTTCCCCTCTCTGGACTCCCATTTCCCTGTGGTACGAGGGTGAGACTGAACTAGGGTTCCTCCAAGGACACTCCCAACCGAGTGTCCAATGTGCTATG
This sequence comes from Sciurus vulgaris, assembly GCF_902686455.1. NCBI lineage: Eukaryota > Metazoa > Chordata > Mammalia > Rodentia > Sciuridae > Sciurus > Sciurus vulgaris. The sequence goes on along the minus strand of NC_136478.1, from coordinate 34,145,317 downwards.
ACTTGGTAAATCCAATCCCAGGGCCCAAAGCTGCCTAATAGGCAACGATCCACTTCACCCCAGCCCATCCTACAACCCCAACCTGGGCTGCTGAAGCTTTCCAAGATGGCAGGACAATATACCAGGTCAGTCATAATGCTTGGGCAGGCGTACCTGCCTCCAGGTAGCCTCCGCCCCCACCTCTACAACCAGCATCCTGACTGTGCTGCCCTAAGAAATGCCGCCCCCACCCTGTGTGGACCTCGAGGCTGTCAGTTGACCCCTCCCTGCCGACCCAGAATAAGAGCACATTTCTCCCCAGGCACTGGTGCTGCAGCCCAGCAACGCAGGAGACGCCAGGACGTGCGCCTCTCACACACAGTGGAGTTCCCTGGAGGGACGTCCATTCCTTGGTCCTCCAGTCTCCAGAGACACCTGAGCCCTTAGTTCCTCCTTCAGGTCATTCCATCAGCTCTCCTCCTACCATGAAATCCCTCTCTGGCCTAAGTTGTTCAGAGTTCACATCAGTCATGTGCAAACACTGAACCCTGATGGACAGAAAAGCAGCACTGTTGTTAAGACAGTAGTTGAGACCAAGCACGTCCCCACCCGCGTCTCACCCAGGAGTCACCTGGGAAAGGCCGTTTCAGCAGGCCGGACAGCCACACCCCTCCACTCACATCAAGGCCTTGGAGAGTCGGGCCAACCCACATGGGCTGCCCCAGAAGAAGCTGAAGGGAGAAAACAGTTCCTTCCTGGATGACAGGAGCCGGGCCCACTGAACACCCACTTCCTCCCGCAGAGCCCACGCGCTCAGGAAGAGCAGCGCGCAGGAAGCAGAAGGCTGGGCCCCGGGCCTGGCTACAAACTGCCAGGAGCCGGACACTGGATCCAGGCTCCCCCAGCCATCGGGAACACAGGCTTGGGACAGACGAGGCCACAGTCACTAGCCCAGCCTCAGCGGCTGGGGGACCTTGCCGGAGCGTGTAAGATTGACCCTTTCAGACATCACATAAAAAATGGGAGGATTCATCCACTTTTCCAAGAGGAGCGGCGAAGGGGGTGGATGAAGCATCCAGCACAGGGAGCCTGGCAAGGGGAGGGTTCCACTTGCCCTTTCCAGCAAAGGGGCAGGAGCTGGGGGTGTGCAAGGACGAGGGGGAGAACCAAGGCCCAGACAGGACACGCGGGCTCCTGAGAACTACAAAACACCCCCATTCTCCAGATTCCTCCAAATTACATGTCCAGCTGCACAATTTAGTCTGGAGAGTTTGGTGAGCCACTATTACACCTGCAAAAAAATAAAAACCACAAAGGGTTTACACTGCACGGGCCTCGCACACCTTTCTCTATCCCATCCGAGCACAGTGTACACGCCCCGTGCAAACAGGTAGCACCCTGGTCCTTGCTGTGCAGGAACTCTGCCTGGCTGCCAGATCTCTGATTACCAGGAGCCCAGGAGCACAGCCCAAAACGGCTGTGGTGGAGGGAAGCCTGGTCGTGAGCAGAGAGCCAGGGGAGGCTGACTTCCCCAGGAGTGCCGATGGCCTGGGAGGAGGGCTAGGGCAGGAGGTGGCTGAGTCTCCCCAGGGCACTGGCCTCCCCTCCACAGCAGGGCACCTCTCTTACACCTACCTCCTCCCAAGGGAGAAGAACGTAGTAGTTAGGGCCTCACTACCTGCAATGAAATAAACCCAGGTTCTTGGCCACTTGTCAGCTGTGTGACCTCTGGCAAGTTACTCAACCTCTCAGAACTTCGATTTCTTCAACTGTAAAATGGAGGAAAACCTCCCTTTGCTGCTCAGAAAATCTGACCATTCTTATCAATTAAAATATTATGGTGCCAGAAGCTACGGCATATACCTGCAATCCTAGCAACTCAGGAGACAGAAGCAAGAGGATCACAAGTTTGAGGCCAGCCTCAGCAACTTAGCAAGACCCTGTCTCACCAGGCGCAGTGGTGTATATCTGTAATAACAGCAGCTCGGGAGGCTGAGGCAGGAGGATCATAAGCTCAAAGCCAGCCTCAGCAAACGCGAGGAACTAAGCAACTCAGTGAGACCCTGTCTCTAAATAAAATACAAAGTAGGGCTGGGGATGTGTCTGTGGCTGAATGCCCCTGAGTTCAATCCCCAATACCACCCCCAAATAAAAGACCTCATCTCAAAAATAAAAGGAGGTGGAGGCTGGAGATATAATTCGGCCGTAAAGCACCCCTGGGTTCAATCCCCACTACCACAAAAAAATAAATAAATAAATAAAAGGATCGTCCCTTTCCTGTTCTAACACACATAGGCTATGGAGTTAGCACAGGTCGTTACCAAGAGCTCTCCAACCCTTGAGAGGCAGGGGAGTCAACTTATTTTTCTAGGAGAAATTTGATGCACAGGCCTAATTCAAAAGGGAGAGAAGGGAGGAAAGGCGTTCAGCAGCCCACCTCTCAGCCTTCCCCTGGCTGGCTCATCTAGGCACAGTGGGAAACCACTGATCTAGTCTACTGGTCACCAGACAGATAAGAAAGTTGAAGCACAGAGAGGTGGCGTGACTGGGACAGAGTCACACAGCAATCAAGAAGCAGAGCTGGACCAGAAGTTCCACGCAGACTCCTGCGCAGGCTGCACTGCCCCAGCTCATCTAACCCTTAGTGTACCAGCGACACTCAAGGCCTCCAGCACCAAACAGGGAAACGGGCAAAGAGGGCTCATTGCAATAGGCAGTCATGGAAACCGGCAGGACAGAGCCAGCAATCCTTGCTGCGCGGCAGTCTGGGGCTGCCGGATCTCCTGCTAACTCTGCAGGAAAGTTAGAAACCTGAGTTTTTGTGCAAACTTTCCTGAATCTTAAAAATCATGCTCCAGAGGCTGGGGCTGGGGCTGGGTGGTGGAGTGCTGGTCGCGAACGTGTGAGGCACTGGGTTTGATCCTCACACAAAAATAAATAAAATAAAGGTATCGTGTCCCTCTACAACTAAAAAATAAATTTTTAAATCGTGTCCTTCTACAACTAAAAAAGATTTACGAGTAAATAATTGTGCTCTCATTCCAGGCAAACTTTAATCCTGAGCAACCATCAAACACCAACGATCCTAGCGCTGGGTGCCCTCCTTGGGTTACCAGTCTGCAACCTCCCTTCAGGATTTCAGGGTAGGTCCTGGGGACGGTTTTTTGGCACTGAGTCAGAATGATATGAGAGGTTCTTGGAAAGTATCTTTCTCTATAAATCAGTGCCTGATCCTGGTGGCTCGGATCCTGCCATTCGCTATTCGTTCCTTTGAGCCAAACGGTGCTCTCCCTGGACATTCTTTCCAAAAGAAGATTTCGAAGTGTTTATTATGAATGTCTCTGTCTAAAGGAGAGACCTGGGCAGTGTTCTGGACCTGAAAAAACAAAAGATAATAATAACAACAAGAGCCACTAGACCACCCTGAGCCGTCACTGTGCTCAAGGCTCCACCCCGAGACCCAGGGACACAGCGGACCGCGAAAGCTTCTGAGAGGGTGAAGCAAAGCACGTGTCTATTTTAGATAAGAAGCTGCCAATATTCCCCCAAAACACCGCCCCCAAGGCTGAGATCAGACAGTTGGTGTCTTGCCAGCCGGGAAGCATCCGCCACATTTGCCATCTCAAAATAAGTCTGGCGTCTTCCAGGGACAAAACTTTCAGCTGCCAAATAGCTGGGATCCGCTGAGGCTCTGGCCACCTGACGTTCTGGGGGAGGGGGTGCCCAGAGTCCTCGCTGTGCAGAGGGGAGGACAAGAGGGAGGCCGGCAGAGGAAAGTTTGCCTCAACACTTTTCCCTAAAATGCTGATCTTAGGTCTAGACGTCAGAAAAGATGCTGCTAAAATTACTATGAAGTCTTCCCCCAGAAGGCATCGGGTTACATCTGATTTTAAAACTGCACTAGCAGAGTCCATCCTCTTGGCCTGTCCTGGTTTCCAAGGCTCTGGAAGAGGGACGCAAGATTAGGAACGCAATAAAAGAGAAGCAGAGGTCTGGAGAGGATTTCCCAGGAAACAGGTGCAGGGCAGGAAGAGGAACACGCATCCCTGTCCCCAGCCCAGTCTTCAGGTCACAGAGCCCCAGAGCCCTCCATGAGCCTTCACCTGAACAAGAGCTGGGTAGAGCATTGTGGGGGAGAACGGTGATCAGGCAGAGCTGGGACCCTAGCGGGAAGAGAAGTGGGGAAGGGGTCACTAGAAAGCAAAGAGAAATCAGTGGGGAACAAGAGCACCAGGCCTCTGGCCCAGCCCAGCGCTGGCTCGGGCCCTGCAGGCATGAGCTCTGTCCACGCGGTTTTAGTCCATCTCTCTTTTGACCCCAGGGCAAATACCAAGAGTGGTTATCTCCATCTTATCCGTGAAGAACAGGAGACCCAGGAAGGTCGAGACCCCAGTCTGGGATCACAGAGCTGGCAGCACCAGGTCTGCTACCCGCCAGTCCCGTTCAGTTCACAAACTCCCCTTTCCTCCAACACGCTGGCCTCTTGAGTTCACCAAATGTGCAAGACCTGGGCTGGGGAGATAGCTCAGTTGGTAGAGTGCTTGCCTTGCAAGCACAAGGCCCTGAGTTCGATCCTCAGTACCGCAAAAAAAAAAAAAAAAAAAAAAAAAAAAAAAATCAAATGTGCAAGACCTTCCCACCAGTGGGCCTGGGGAGCAGTGGACCACCACCCCTAAGGCCCCAGTCACCAGGCCCGCCCACTTCACCTCCTTACTCCTCGGACCCAGCTCTGCCGTCCCTTCTTCTCAGAAGCCATCTGTACATTTGAAATCCAGTACCTGCTCCTGGCAGCACCCAGCCCTCCCGAATCACCCTGTAGCATCCCACCCACTGCCAACCCTTTTTAGGCAAAGCTGCCTAAAAAATCACCTGCAGAGACTGTGGAAACCCAGATTCCTGGGCTCCACCCACAGAGATCCTGCTTCAGCAGATCCGCGGACCTGAGAACTGCATTTCTAACAGGTTCCCAGGTGATGCTGATGTTGGGCCTACGCTATCCATTACAGTAGCCATTAGCCTCCCGTGGCTATTTAAATGAAAAACACAGTTAAATCAAATTAAAAATAGCAAACTAGGTGAGGCAGGGCCCACGCCTATAATCCCAGCTACTTGGGAGGCTGAGGTAGGAAGATTAAGGATTTCAGGAGTTCAAGTCCAGATGGTAACAGAAAGACCTCCTCTCAAAAAGGAAAAGGAGTCACACTAGTTATATTTCAAATGCTCAATGGCCACATATGGCAAGTGGCTGCCATGTTGGACAGCCCAAATGGAGAACATTCCCATCACTGTAAAGGTTCTCCTGGCCAACACTGGACTAGACTCTGGAGCATGTCAACTTGGAAATCACGGTCTATCGTGTGAGTTTCTCAGGAATGTTGTCTCCAGTGATCAGAAAGCAAGTTCCCAAGGATGGGGCCTAATCCCGTGCTCAGCTCATCGAAGTCCTTGAGAAATGTTTGTTGAAGAAGAGGATGGATGAACGATGGATGGATGGAGGGAGGGAGAGACTGATGGACAGTTGGACAGAACCCCAGGAGGGTTAGAGAAATCTAGTGGCCTGACTCCTCTCTGGGATCAGACCCACACTCCTTTACTATCCTGCCACGACCCCCTGATTCAATACCAGAACCCTGCCCCAGACATGAGCAGTCGAGGACTGTCCCCCAGGCCCTGGATAGCCATGCCCTGCTTAACTGAGAGGAAGCCACGCTGGAAAAGAAAGTCGATTCTAAAATGCCTTTACTATTTTGAGTTCCTGGATACCTAGCAAACAGGGGCTGAGAATCTGCCTTTAATAGCTTCAGCTCTGAGTGTATTAAAGACATTTCTTTCCAATCAAGTAACCCAAATAAATTTAGCGACTTTTTTTTATAAGGAGAAATAATTAAAGAACAGATGGTGTTGCTTACTTTGAAATTTTTGCTCTAAAATAGATTTTGCGTGCACCTTGGTTGGAGTTCATCTCCCCCCTTTGTATCCATGTGTCAGAAAAGGAGATCAGCTCACTAATTACCTGGCTGTCTTTTCCCTACAAGATCCCAATTTAAGAATCTCGTTTCATTCTAAGAAAATTAATTCAAAATGCCAAATAATTTAAAAATGTATTAAGATTCCCCTTAGACTAGGAAGCAAAAAGGAGTTTTCATTTGTCTGCTGAAAATCACCTTGGGTAGTAAGATTGAAGTGTAGTTCTTAAGACTTGATCCCTAGAATTGAGCTCCTGGCAGAACTATTGGTTCCATATGTCCACAAAACGTTTCATTTAAAATATATGTGCTTTTAAATTGGTCTCTGACCATTTCTATGCCATGGTCTCTAACCACTCCATGCAGTTTCCCAACCCTTAGAGCCTTGTTCTCCTCGGAAGCTAGACTCTTTTATTTGCATTGGAGGTAACCTCTTTTCAGCATGCCAAAACCTGTTCACTTTCAAAGCCACTTTTGGAGATTTTATAGCCTGAAATGGAATAAAATTTAAATTTAATAAAATTTGAGACCTGAACTAAAAAAGAAAAAAATGAACTCGTTTAAAAGCCAGCTACCCAGACATTGAGGAAAATATTCTGAGAAAACCCCACAGGGCGGAGGGGGAGAAAGCCAGACCATCGTTAGCCTGCCAAATGTCATTTGGGGCTGGCTTTAGAAGAGAACCAGAACTGGGGATGCAATGCAATTATTTAAATCCAAGAAAGAAAAATGTTTGCTCCCAAATCTGGCAGCAGATGATTGCCTCTGACTCCAACTCATTCCGCACAGGGGTCAGGGAAGCTGCCGGCCTAAAAGAGAGCCCAGGACACGGTGTGGCACCTGGGCTTGAGGTGCAGTGTACAAAGAAAAGGGCCTGGCCTTGCATCAGATGGACTTGAAGGCCTCACGGGGCAGCAGGCCACCGTTTTGCTTTAAACCACAGGTTGTAACAAGAGGGGATTTCTCTTCCTTTGTCTCTCTGTCTCTGCCTTTGTCCCTGGCTGGCACCCCCTCCTCTGTCTCTGCAGCTCTCTCTTTCCCTCCGTCTGGCTCCCGGGTGTGTGAAGGTCTCGCCTGGCTGTCACTCAGGCCCAGGGAAGGAGGCCACTTGGGGCTCCACAGGCCTCAGGGTATTCATTGCACCCTCCCCCAGCCCCAGTCCTCTGCAGCCTCCCAGGCTGCATCTCCAAGGCCATGAGGTCTGCTGCACAGACCCACAGAAGGGCCTCTGGAGGACGCATCTGAGTTGGGCTTCTCGGCCTCAATCACCTCCACATCTCCTCTCCCACTGCAGGCAAGACTTGCGAGAGGAGCGCTCCAACAACCGTGGTTGGCTCACTGACAGTTCCAGCAAGAGCGTGGGCGATATGGGGGGATGGGGCGGTCCTGATACCCGAGCCTGCCGGCACGTCAGGGCTAAAAGGTCAGCTGCCTCAGTCACCCCCGCAGGACTGTGCGTGTGTGCGATGCTGGGCAAACACTCTGCTGCTGGGCCACGTCTCCAGCCAGTCACAGGGATGCTTAAAGACAAGTTAGGTGGGCTGCAGAGGATGCGGTCCCTTTATCCTGCCTCCTGCAGATGCACAGCCCTCTGCAAGGCCCCCAGCTGGCTCAGAAGGGGGAGATCCACCTTGTGGCTGAGAACTGAGGTCTTCTGGCATTTTTAATCTCCCACTGCTCTGTCTGCACCCCTTAGCCCGGTGCCTCCCCTGTTCTCCCTCTTCTCAAGTGTCCATGTCTTCCTTCTTTTAAAGGGTAGGATCTGTCCTTCTCCAGAAAATTTTCCTGGATAACAATAATAGGATTGCTTACGGCAGTCTAGCAAGCACACTTGATCTCATGGTGAAATACTACCATATCCATTTTATAGACCGAAAAACTGAGGCTTAGGCTGGTTAAATGACTGGCCCAGCTAGTCAGCTGCAGCATCAGGATTGAAATGCTTTTCCAGGTACAGGGGGCCTCTCAACCCCTCTGAATTGCTGTCACCATGGACACTCCACCAGCAAGGCCTTGTGCTGGGTGTGGCCCAGGGGTCAGGACAGGCAGCCCTGAGTCATCCTACTCTCTCATCAGGCCATCCAGTGACTAATGACTCTGGGCAAAGCAGAGAGGCCTGTGTGGGGGACAAGAGGCCTGGAATCGACCTTGAACTTAAGAGGCTGCAAGCTCTGACCAGCGTTGCTAATGGGCCAGGAGTAACCTGAGCCAGCCCTTGGATGGAAACTCAGGCATTATGGCTGGCTGGCCTGCCGGCCGCCTGGCATCCCCACCCGGATGACAGCGCCTCTTCTCCATTTCACGGGGCCTCTGTTCTGCACAACCTTTTCTCCTGCAGCAACAAAGCCGTTCCCATTTATCAAGCGCCGACTAAGTGCCAGACACTCTGCTGAGCACTTTACACACGTTATCTTGTTTAATCTTCACAATTGCAGAAAAACTGTTAATGCTGCATGACAGGCAAGGAAACTGAGGCTTGTGGGGGACAAGGAGGGAGCCCGCGGGGCCAAGCTGTGCTGCAAGCCGGAACCCGAGCAGGCCTGGGTTCTGACCACAGCCCTGGCTGCCTTTGGATGGAGACTCTGGGCTCATATTATAGGTGATGTGTTGTCTTCTTTTCATTTTAATCTATTTTCAAAATGCTCTGCAATATTCTAAATGGGAAAAATGTAACTTGTCAGGGGCAAAAGGGAGAAATCCAGGCGGGAGTCAGGGGGTTGGTGGTGACAACGAGAAGAAAGGGTTGACCAGTGAGGTTACCATGATGTTTGACAGGAAAATTTCACACACACACACACACAGCATGTATGTACACACATGCACACATACCCACAATCCCAAATAAATGGCAGGTTAAGATCAAATCCTTAATTTGGGATTTTCTGAGATAAGATTAAGTCCTTGTTTGAGGTTTTGTGAATGTCAAAATTAAAAACACAAAAAGCTTTTTCATTTTGTTCATCTAGCTCTTAAGACCATTCATTTCAAACCTGGGCAAAAATGTTCAGGCCCAAATTCTTCCCTCCCATGTTTCCAAGCTACCTGAGAAACTTCTGAGCCACAGCCAGGCACTGCTGCCCCTGGCCGGACACTGCACAGAAAGCTTTTCCTGGCGCCTGGAGTCCTGGAGGGGAGGTCAGAGCCCCCTCTCGCGGGTGAAGACCTGAGCCTCCCAGAGGGTGGAACATGGTACCCACTGTCCCTCAGCTGACAGGCGGCAGGTCGGGTTTCCAGCCCAGACCTGCTGGCCTCCAACACACTGCCAATCTGCCTCCAACTCCTAAGGAAGGGCCTGTGGCCAGGTGGTCAGGGGCCTTGGGAACAGCTACAGAGGTGCTACACAGCCCCAAAGGATGGGAGCGCATCCCGCGAATCTGCAGCCCAGGCGGGACTTCCAGAAGACAGGAGCGCCGGGCTGGGAGCTGGGAGGCCTGGGCTCCAGCAAGGCTCAGGGATGAACAGGCCTTCCTAGGTCTCTGAGCCTTCCCTGGCCTCTGACCCTGTCTCCCTGCAGAACAGGAGCTTCTCTGTGTCCCCACCCCAGAAAGAAAAGCTGACCCCTTGCTTTCTCTTCTGGAACCCACCTCTGGACAGGGTCACATTTCGAGGGTGCCCTGCAGCACTCTGAGAACCCACCGCCATGCCCTCCTCTCTGATGGGAAAGAAACTCATGGGTGGGTTTTTAAGGCTCGGAATAAAGTTTAAATATTACGTGGAAATTACTAAACAAATCAAATCACTGTTAAGTGGATGTCATGGGCTTCCTCTAGACAATACATTTAATGAAGATTATTGTCCTCCTGGTTATAGTTTTAGATTTGCATTTTATTATCAGAGAACCACTTATGCATTACTCTAGGATTTTCATTAGGTAAATAAATTTTTATGTGGATTTCATTATATTCCCTTGGCTGAAATCCTGATCACTTAACAGCAAGAATGCTGCTCTGACATCCTGTGTGTCAATCAGGATGTAACTGTTTCCTCGGGTTGTTGAAAAGTACTTTTTAAAAAAACCTGGTGTTGATGGTAAAAGGAAGAGGGACAGGGTCAGAGCTCAGGGTTGATTTCATGTCCAGTTCCTCTGCTGAAACATACACACTCACGCACACCTTGAAAAGGAATTCTCTATTCCAGGATATGTATGCAATTTTATACATACAACATATAAACTTTATATATATTTTGTATCATTTTTGACCCACTTTGGCCACTCAGTGTAAACCACTGCAGTAGTGGCAGTGCCAACAGGACCCAGTGAAGGGTGGTGCTGGGGAAATAAAGTTGAAAGAGAAGAGCTTGGAAAACTCAGGAAGGAAGACTGTGGGGGAGGCATTCCTGGAACCTCCGCCATCAGCAGGAAAAAAATCATTTCTAAGAAGTCGAATACGAAGCAATTAAGCTAATTGGAATCTAGATTGTACAGGGTGCCTCCGGAAACTGGAGACCAGGGGACTCTCCTTGCTGGAAACTCACCTCCATATGAATGAGTGAGGGAGTGAATGAATGAAGCAGGTAGACAGTGACCTCACATCCAGACCTACCCCATCAGCCCTAGGGCACCCGGCTGGTTTCAGGTGTCCCCTTCCTAAGGGCTGACAAGGTTTCACAGAAACTCACAAATGATAAAAACTCCTGCTTATTAAGAAAGGGGCTGGCCAGGTGGCAGTGGTGCACGCCTGTAAACCCAGTGGCTCAGGAGGCTGAGGCAGGAGGATCGCAAGTTCAAAGCCAACCTCAGCAAAAATGAGGCACTAAGCAACTCAGTGAGACCCTGTCTCTAAATAAAATACAAAATAGGGCTGGGGGCTCAGTGACCAAGTGCCCCTGAGTTCAATCCCTGGTACCCTAAAAAAAATAGAGAGCAGAAAATAAAAATGCCCTGGCCCCCACTGAAGAAGACCACTGTAGTCCTTGGATGCCCTCTTGCCAGGGATTTTCTTATTATCTTCCCCCTAGCTTCCTTTCCTAGCACTGGGATTACAGGTGTGCTCTGGTCTAATTTTTGTGTCTTATTCCCATCCACCATGGAGCAAATATGGCAACATTTTTTAGAGATAAAGTCTCCCTAAGTTGCCCAAGTTGGCCCTAAACCCCTGGCCTCAAGCAATCTTCAGCCTCAAAGTAGCTGGGACCACAGGCATGCACCACTAGGCACAGCTCTGTTGCAACATTTTCAAGTCTTATTCAATCTGTGAAAAGATAAGACAACAGCCAAGCAGATCAGAAGCATCTCGATGCCTGTAATATAAGAGTTGATTAAATTTCCCCGCCTTCCAGTCAGCCGCGTGGCCTCATCCCCCCTGCTCCCACTGGCCTGCTGCCTCCAGCCTCCAGCCTCCCCAGGCCCACAGCCTCTTCCCCACTCATCTCTCTCCCCCGTGTTGTCCTCCTCAGCTGCTGTCACTAACACACCATATACAGGTCCCTCCCTTATCTTGTTTACTGTCTCCGCACCACTGACCACCACCAGAATTCAGGTCCAAAAGGGCGGGGCTTTCTGACGTCCGACAGGGCACAGGAGCGGTGGAGCGCACAGTGAGCAGGCTTGGCCCGCGCCCGCCTGGCCCAGCCTCTGTCCCACACCTTCCGGGTAGCCCCAGTCCCAGCTGCTGTAAGAGAACTGGATGGAGGGCTGGGGCGTAGCTCGGTGGCAGAGCACTTGCCTGGTGTGATCCCACGTTCCAACCCCATGACCGTGACCGCTCGATGGGAAGACGGGCTCGTGCCCCGTGGCTGGACTGCACTAACTCCAAGTAGCCTTCTGCCCACCGACCGCGAGACGGCTGGTCTCCAGGGTCCTGGCCCCACGTTCCAAGTCTGGGCACTTTTCTTGAAGAGCATTTATCACTCAGTCAAGCCACCCACCCTGCCAGCACCCTGAAGGACCCACTTCCAGGAGGCTCAGCCGTCCTCAGATATCTCCTGTTTATCTTGGTAACTGTCTACTCCGAAGAGTCTGTTTGTTGGAAGAACATAATATTTTCCTTGGCTTTTGGGCAACAGTCTGGCAAGTGAGCATTTCCCCGTGTAACTTTCTGATGGCTTTATGCGAGCAGTTAATTAGAATTACAGAGACATGTTTATAGAAGTTTAAATGAAGCATAGTTCGAGTTTGGGAAAATATATGTAATTACTCACACCGACACTTCCCACTGAAAGAGAAAAGGCGACATAAGCAAGTTCCTTAAAAGCAACAGCAGAGTTCTCGAGCGCCTCCGCTGGCACCAATGGCTCCATTTGGGGGGACTTGGGGAGACAGAGACCTGTTGGGGCACCCACAGCCGCACCACCCAGCACTTTGCCCAGGAGGATCGCACTGTGGCCAGCACGATCCCCAAAGGGCCCCCAGCAAGGCCTGGACGGGGGTGCACGCTCCGGACCGCCTGCACACACACAGGAAGGCCACAGTAAGGAGCAGCTGAGGGAGGTCTGGAAACCCAGGAGCGCTTTCTCTACTTACAGGGCAAGACCTAGGCCCTCTAAACCAAGCGGGGTCCTGGCAGCCTGAGATTCAAATGAGGGAGGACTCTAGGGCTTGCCTGTGGCCTCAAGGCCCTTGCTGCCTGGCTCCACTCACCTTCTGGACTGTTCCCTGGGACACCTGTGCTTCCATTCACCCTCCAAGGCCACCCCCGGCCTGGCTTGCTGTTTCCTACCCACTCCCCATTTCCACACCAACAAATGTGGTAGCACCTCTGGGTACATCCCCAGATCCCCAAGTCCCTGCCAGTCAGTGGGACTACTCCAGTCAAGGAATCCTGAAAGTTATTCAGATGACTCGTCTGGAAACGTGAAGGGCCCGCAGTCCACTCTAACACCTTCCTGTTGTCTGCAACAACCAGCTGGCTTCCTGTCCAGCCCGGCCACAGGTTTCCTCCTCTCCACTGGTATCCTAAGAGGATGGGTGGGTGGAAAGAGCAGTGCAAAACCACGGGTGGACCCCGTAGTGCAGAGGAACTGTCCTGAGGGCAAAGTGGCTGACCCGTGTGCACAAGGCCAGATGCAGACGTCCAGCCTTGCGTCCACACTGCCCACTGGCATTGGCCACTGGACCAGCCAACCAACATCCTCAGGCCCCCATCCCAGTCCTCCTGCCATTTGCCACCACGCATGCTATCTCCAGAGATGGATTTTTCCACAGAACCAGCCCTTGGAGAAGCCCTGCCAGCAATCCAGTCACTGTAAAGAGAAAAGGGGTCCAGGGGCTCATGGAGATGTTTGTTCTCCTCCTCCTCAAAGAACCAGGAGGCGGTTAGGGCTCCGCAGGAAAGGGAGACAAGCAGAGGAGGCAGAGAAGGAACTCGGACAGGATCTGCACAGAAGCAGGTCCTTCACGCAGCAGAACTTCCTACATGCCTGGGACCCATCAGGCACTTGGTGAATCCCTTCTCCTCCCCTCTGACCCTCTCTCCTAAAACCCAGGGTCCCCATCTAGATGGAGCTGAGGATATGGCAAGGAGGAGCTCCAAACAAGTAAACACAAATAAATCCCTACTGAGAATAACTAGCATGACAAAAAAGAGAGACGCGAGTAGAGTCCACCTTGAGAGAACTGTGGTCTGGAAAAGGCCTTGGTGAGGAGGCAGCCCTGAGTTCAGCAGGGTGAGGAGCCAGTGAGGCTGGGAAAGGGGAGGAGCTCTTCCCTCAGAGGGAAAGACAAGCAAAAGTAGATACGAGCTGGGGCTCTCCAGAGCTGCCAGAGTGACGCTCCACATCCTGGCCGGTGACTGCTCTAGGATGTGCAGGGGATGCCATTCTCACCGATGAAACCCAAAGGAGAGACAGTGGAGGCAATTCAGAAAAGGTATCCTGCGTCTAAAGATAAGCCTGAGTAAAGGAACTTCTCTCTCCTGGTCTTTGGACATTGATGTGTGAGGATGTGATGTCTGGCACCACAGCAGCTATTTCTTCATCATAGGGAGACAAATCCGAGGTCAAGGGCTAACATGTTGAGCAGGACAGCATAAAGATCCAAGGCACCTGCTGACAGTATTGAACCACTCAATTCCATACTCTGTAGCCATCCTCCCTCAGACTTCTCATCCATGACATATTGATATATGACTTCCCCTGCTGCTTAAGATGTTCTGAACTTGAACTGCATGATGTGCAGGCTACAGTATCCCAACTGACATCATCCCTTGTCAGTCAGCTAGTTCCACCAGAAGCCTGTGCTTCCTCTTTCCAGAAGATCCTTTAGGTCCCTCTACACCACTCCCTGCCAAGACGAGTCAGAGATGCAACCCTCTTCCCAGGGGAATTTCACAATCTCCAGGTCTTGGGTTAGAAATCCTATCCTGAGCAGCCAAAGTGCAGATCATAAAGATGGGGGGTTGAGGAGAGAAAAATTATGCTTAATAACACTGTCTAGTATAAAGAATTAAAGAATCCTCAAAATGCTTAAGCCACATTCCTTCTCCAAAAAGAAGAGGTTAGCGGTCACAGTGAAATCTGTCTTTGCTCACTTTATATTCAACAGTCCTAAGGTTGGATGTTCACCCTTCAATTATAGTTAGAGAAACTGAAAGCCTATGAATCAGGGTTAGGAGGGCAGGCTCCAGGGCAGGCAGCCTGGGTTCAAATCCCAGCACCCTCCATTCATTCCCCAGGTATGTGACCTTGGACTTCAGAGTCTTAGTTTCCCCTCTATAAAATGGAGATGACATAACTACCTCTTAGAGCTGTTCTGAAGGTAACAGGAAACCTCTGCATAGAGGTGTGGTTCCCAGCCAGGGCTGTCCACAATGAAGGCCTAAAGGCGCGTTGGCACCTACAGAAGCTGCTTTTCCAAGTGGATGCCCAAGACACCAGGGACAGCAGGGACGCCAGGGACACCTGGGTGCACCCAGGCTGAGCTAAGGGGCAGAGCTCTGCACAGTGGGCAAGTTGCCAGCACTCCACAGTCACACATGCTTACTTGTTGCTTCTGGTTTCTCCTCCCACAAAGTGGAGGCTCCAAAATAGCAACCAAGTATCAGAGGGCCAGAAGCTGAAGGCTGGGTCATCTGTGGGTGTGGGTCAGGCACCATTGCTTAGCTAGAAAGCCAACCTCACTCTTTGTCAAAGCATTCCCTTAATGGACAGGTACTGTTCTGGGACCACCCAAGACAGCAGATTTCAAACTTGTGTAGGATCAGCTAAAACATCATTCAGGCTAAGCCAGCTGACGGCGCTTGGCCACACGACTCTTGAGTCTAAAACACAGACTCTGACATCATAAGGAGTCTGTCCTCAGGGCAATAGGCTCTAAACGGAGCTGCTTTAAGGAAAACTCCAGGAACGTTCTAAGCAAAAGCAAGCTGCTGGGGGAAAGTGTGAGATCTCTCCAAGTGACTCCATGTCCAATCTCCACCCCTGCCAATGTGGACATCAGGAGGGCCTGGATCCCACAGCCACTGAGGCAGAGCTAGCAGGCCTGGGGAAGCTGCTCAAGGAGACAGGGCCAGAGCTGACTTCGAGGAGAAAGCTACAACTGCCATATGTGGAGGCAGACACCACCACAGCCCCAAACAGGGAAGCCAGGGGGTCCCAATGAATAATGAGCCTGCAGGACACTGGGTGAACTGGAAGGACCCACTACAAGCAGGACCCCAAGTCCCACAGTGGCAAAACAGGGATGAAAATAAGGGCCTTGAGCAGCAGACATCCCACCTATAGGCGCAGCCATACCCTCAGGATTGTGGCCAGGCAGGACCATGGCCCGCCCACTGGTTACTAGAGAGAGAAGCCAGAAGTCTGAATTTTGTTGTGACATCTCCAGATGTGTCAAAGGGGTTTCTTTTTTTTTACACATAGCGCAGGTCAATCAAAACACATCTGCAGGTGTAGCTCAGCCTCAGGCTTACAACCTGCCTCTAAAAGGTGGGCGGGCCCCGCCCCTCCCGCGCACCTCCGGGAGGCCCTCGGGCTCTGATTGGCACTGGGGTGTACAGCGAGGCGGGTTGATCTGCCTTCAAGAGCTCCACCCACCAGGCAATACCCCGGGCCCAGGAGCCAAGCCAGGGAAACACCGCTCCGCAGAGAAAACCCTCAGCACTCGGCTCTTCCTGAAGCCTGAATTTCCTCCCCAAACAGGATGGAAATATGTGGGAGAAGAAAAGGCTGCGCATGCGCCCGCCCAGCTCCAGACCCCGGTATTTATACAGTTTCATAAACTGCAAGTGATTATTTTGTTTCATAAGAACAATCACTATGCAAATGAAACCTCCAGCTAATACAAACAGGGCTGTTAAACTCACTTGCCAATGTTTATGAAAAGAAACCCCGGCCTGGCCCTGACCAAGCCGCTAAGAAAATGTTTAATCAAAAGACACATTTGAGTGAGGAAATTAGGCAAATAAGAAAAGATGTCCTGACTTCGCTCCCAGAGCCCCCCTCCCACCTCCCACCCCCTTTTTTATTCAGCAAGACAATGAGGTGACATGAAAAGGTTCCCAGAGGCAGGACAGATGTCAAGGCTCAAGGAGGAAATAACCAGCCAATGTGGAGATCAGGGGAGCGCAGCCCCAAATTTAAACAGCCGCTCAGGGCCCTCCCACCCTATTTTCTGCATTTGTCATTAGCTTGGGAATGGGAGTGGGTATCGAAGGGGTCCGTGGGCAGGAGGGCATGCAGCAACTCCTGTCTGCTCCTGGCCCTGCAGTTGGCACGCTGGGAAGGGAACCACCCTGCACTGGGGGCGATGTTCACTCAGGGGCACAGTCAGGCTGGAGTCTGGTCCCTGAACCTCAGGACTAAGGCTCTGAATGAGGGAGGGGGTGTCCCCAGCTGGGATGGCTGAGGACTCAGCTTCCAGCAGTCTGTCACAGGGCAGGGGGCACCCAAGCAGGAAAGAACGAATGCCCCCCCCACCCAAGGAGGAGCACCTCAAGTCCTCAGAGGGCCGTGTCCTAGTACCTGAAGAGTTACTGTCCCAGTGTCAGGATCAATTAGAGAATAGCAGAGTGACGACAAATCACCCATCAGGTCACCTGGGCTCCGGCCCGTGTGTGACCTCAAAGCGCGTTCCTTCCCCTTCCTGCGCCTCAGTTGCCTCACCTTCCGATGGGAAGGCGTGCATTCCCACAAGACACTGAGATCCTCAACACAAAGCAGCAGAATCCCTGGATCCCAGTGATGCTGGTACAGGGCAGTGATCTGGTCCACTCCCTGCACACACAGAGGAGGCCCAGAAAGGGTTGGTGGAGTTTCCCGAGCCACACAGATTAGCAGCAGTCACAGGATTTGACTCCAGCTTCAGCTCTCCAGCAGATATTTAGGGGAAGGATGGGTGGAGGCCGGGACCTGGCCCTGCCCCCTGTCTGCTCTGGGAACTGTGCTTGGCAAGAAGGTAGGAGAAACCTCTGAAGCCACTGCTCCCTGGGGCTGGGGGAACCAGAGCCTGGTCCTGGCACGGCCTCCCCAGGGCCCAGGCAGGGGCAGCTGTCCAGAACTGTCTGTCCATGGAGGGGGCAGGGAGGCTGCCACTAGGAGCACGCAGTGTGCCAGTCCCTGGGGCAAGGCCGGCTCAGCCTGCTGGCTCCATCCAGAGCCAGCCCCAAGGGATGCTGGGGGAGGCAGCCAGGATCAGAGCCGCCGGCTGTGCACTCCCCTCCCCCAGCAACAGGGGACTAAAGTGGGTCAAGGAGGAAGGAGGGGGCCCAGGAGCGCTGGGGGAGGGGCCCAAGGAGCTGGAGAAGGCACCGGAGGGAAGGGGACCAGGGGAGGATGCCTGGAAAAGCCATGTGTGCAGGGGGCTGTGGGCGGGGGCACAGGGTGGAGCAGCAGAGGGGTGCTGTGGATTTGGAGGTCCTCAAAATCACCTCAGAAGTAACTCTAGAGAGGCCTTGGTCCTGGCTCCTGCCCCAGCAGGCCAGTTCTTCCTTTTTCCCATCCCCAACCCTTCAGCCTCTTCTGGAGCCCACAGGCCCACAGGCCCCCAGCCCAGGGGTCTCTGAGGAGCATCTCAGACTATGGCTGTCTGGCTCAGACCTGGAGGGGAGCCTGGCTGGGACCCAGCTGCCCAGCCAGAAGGTGGGTTCTGAGAAGGGTAGGAAGAAGAGGTCTAACCCAACCCCACCCTGGGCCAGGCTCGGTGGGACTGTTGCCATGCCAGGCCAAGTCAGGTCCTATCACCAGGGAGAAAGGTTAGAGGAGCTCTCGTCCCCCTCAAGAGGCACCCCTGGGGAGCCTGTTGCAAAATGAAAGGGAGGCAGACAGGAAATGCCAAACAGGGCTGCTCCCCAGCTGGAAGGGAAGCCAGGCCCCAGGCCCCCAGAGGAAAGGACTGGAGGGTCAGAGTTTGATCCAGGGAGACACGGGCTGGTGGTCAGCCTCCACCCAAGGCTGGCCCTGACCCAGTCATCGGGCGTGTCTCCCAGCTCCAGCTCCTCCACCCAGCATGGCCAAAAAAAAAAAAAAGGAAACAACCATCCAGGCAACTCGATATGGTCCAGAAACCTCCAGGGTCCCTGGGTTCCAGGAAGCCAGCAAGGGAGGGGTGGAGGGCAGAGAATGCAGAGGGTCCAGTGCCCGGGAGGGAGCTAGACTTCAGGAGGGAGAAGGACTGGAGCGGAGCCTCTCAATCAGATGAAGGGCAACCTGAGAAAGCGGGCTTAGGAAGGGGCACACACCCACCGTTCTGCAGAAATGTTGACACTGAAGATGATGCAGGCTTGCGGGGTCAGGCCCTGGGGCGGAAGGCAGTTTGGATGGAGGCAGAAAGAAGCCCAGAGGGCAGGACCCTGATTTGAATCCCTCAGCAAGGCCACACACCCCCAATAACCACATTCAAGTGTCCAGGATGAGCCAGTGGAATTCCTGGGGGGATGGGGGGGGCACGGGGAGACAGAATAGAAAAGAGGACTCTCCACCCTAAGTCCCTAAAAGCGGTAAGCACCTCCACCTGGCAGAACAGAGGAGCTGGCCCAGCTGGCCCAGCAGCCAAGAAATCAGGAAGCAGGTAGAGCCCAGTCCAGTGCCCACCTCAAATGCCCCAGGACCTGGCCTCATCCTCCCACCCCCAACCTGTCCATGCTGCTTCTCCCTTACATGAACCTCAGGAGCATGCCCAGGCCCAGAGTAGCAGGTAGGGTGGAGCTGGGCACCAGCTGGGTCCTCAGGGGGAACACAGTGTCTCCAGCCTCAGAGTTCCTAACTGTTTACCAGTCTGTCCCGGAGACTGCCGCAAGTTCCTGGGGGAGGGGGTTATGATGACAGTGGTTCACCAGGTGTGTAGAAGCTGTCCCGGGAGTGATTCAGGCAGACATGGTGGTATCAGGCCACTACGATGTACGCATGACCTTGGATCCCAGGCTGACCCTCAAAGCTGCCTCAGCTGCAGACAGGTGAACGTAATGGTACCAACCTCACAGAGCTGTTGATAGGACTCATGAGAAATGGCACATAAAGCACCCAGCAAGCAGCTGGCACAGAGTACATCTCAGTAAGCACCACAGATAAATGTCCTGTCCCCTTCGTTCCAAGTAGAGCCTCGCTCCCCAGAGGAAAGCAGACTTGGGACTCTCTTAAGAAAAATAAAGCAGGACAAGAGGCACAGAGAAGTTCTAGGACAGGCTCAGCCTCGCCCAGCATGTCCAAATGGGAAAACAAACTCAGACCCTGGGAATCCACCACAGGCCTCTACATTGTCCAGAAGAGCAATGGGTATTTGGAGCCCCACAGGGAATTCAGAATGAAGCCCATTTGGATACCATTGCAGATGGAATTAGGGATACAATGGACACCTGTAGGAGGCTGTTTTCTTACTGACCTAGCTAGATCCAGGGTGGGGACAGGGGCAGCTCAGTCTAGAAAACCAGGCCCAGGGACTTGGGAGACAGTAATGGGACATCAGCAACTCCTTTCCACCTCCAGCCCTAACACTGGGGGTGGGATGGCAGGCCTTGGTAAATTGCCCATGGGATCCAGAGACCTGAGAAATGAACATCCCAACTGATAGCTGGTCACAAGCCCTGCTGCAGGTGCAGCGGGACAAGGCTGCTGGCTTCTGTGGCCCTCCCCTCCTCATTTGACAAACAAGGAAGGACCCCACCACCTACTCCCTGGTACTTGGAGGTACCAACAAGAACCTCTAGAAACACAATTCACAGAAGTTATACAAACCTTAAGGATCGAAGTTCAAGGTCTAGATGGCCTGCCCTGAAGACTCCCCAGACAGACCTTATGTGCACGCACCACAGGCCACCCCTCAGTGCCATCCATGCCAGGCACTCTACACTGTCCTGCCCTGCTTCTCCTTCATCTGTGCTCCAATCCTCTCAGGAGAGCCAGTCAGCACTTGTCCCTGCCCTTCCAGACATCCGTGCCCAAAATTCCCCAGATTTTGTCCCTTCAGGTCCTCACAGGCAGGGGCCACAGCCTTTTCTTCTCCTTCCTTCTTCGCTCCGGGATGGGTTGCAGGCAGGACCAGGCAACCCTGGGGAAGGCGCTCAGAGCCAGAGGGGACTATCCACCTTCCTCAGCAGCAACCTCTCTTCATCCCACACCAGCTGTCATGTCACCTCCTCTGCAATGTCCTCCCGGAGGACCCTGTCTAAGTCAGATAAGCAGAGCAGTCTCTCAGCAATAAATTACCTATTGGTGGAACTGTTTACTCTTTACTGGGGTCTCACTGCCACATACCCCACCCCCATCGACTGTCTGCTCCCCCAAGGTAGAGACCCCACAACAGCAAAAGACCTGACCCAGACTCAGAATATCCACCAGAGGATATACTCAAGAATGAACCTGTGCATGAATTTTAAATGGCAAACCCGGAATGATGACTGCGATGTGCTTGCTAACCTTCTGTAATTTCTTGGACATGTGCAAATGCACTCCACACGGCCCCCAAGCCCAGATGCCCAGCCCATCCATCCATACGTGGCTGGACACCCTGCAGAGAGAGCTCAGTTCTGGAGTCAGAGGCCTACATTCAGATCCTATCTGGTCCTACCTGTGGTACACCGGGCGATTTATTTTAAACTCCCTGTGCCTCAGTTTCCTCATCTGTAAAACGGGGGATAAACATGGCCTTCCTCATTGTTACTGTGCAGCGTGAATGAAGTGCTGAGAACGGTCCGCAGCACCTGGGAAGTGCATTTGTTTTTATTATTACGTACTCAGAAGGCCCTTGCTGCCGCGCCGGCCCTCCTTTAGCCCCGCCCCAGAGCTGAGGGCCAATCAGTGCTCAGGGACCCCAGGGCTCCCCCAAGGCGCACATCTGGCCAGCGGGGGCGTCAGCCCACCCACCGGCCGGCACCCGGCTGTGGGGGAGACGCCGCGGCCGCCGGCGCCCCTCAGCGCGGGGCCCGGGACTCAGCAGTCCTGGGGGCGCCAGACTCCGAGGGGCGGGCGGCCCGCGGCGCAGAACAAGCCGGGCCCCACCCGGCCAGCGCGAGCGAGCGGCGCAGCCTGCGCCTTCCCAGCCAGACCCCTGCCGCGGCCGCTTTGTGCCCAAACCTGGCCCTGAGTTATTGCGCCGCAGCCATGGAGCCCTCCCGCGAGGGGGGCGGCCCGACGCGTTCCCAGGACGGCGGCCTCAAAGGGGTCCCGGGGCCGCCCCCGCGGGCTGGGCAGACAAGGGCCCAGGAGGGGCCGCGTTCCCAAGCGCCGGCCCGGCTCGCCCGGGTCGTAGGGCGGGAAGAGTCCCCAGGCCCCCTCCCCTGCTTTACCCGCCCCAGTCCCATCCCACCAGGCCCCCGCCACTCCTACCCAACTGCCTCCTCCACCCCACCCTGGATCTCTTCCCCTCCAACCCTCGCCCCTCCCCCTCCCCCACCGCTTCTCCATCCCCCTCCTCCCATCCCCGCTCTACCCCCTCATCTCTCAGGACCCAAACCCTACGGGGCAACTCTGCACACAGGCTCCAGGAGGTCGCAAGTGGCCCCAGGTCCCACCTCCCGTAGAAATCACTGTTGTCCCCAAGACGGAGGCGCTTCCCCCCACACCACCAGCCTCGGGTCACAGCCTGGCTTGGAAAAAGGTTGGATTCTGGGCCGGGCCTCTGCGGGAACGGGCTAGGGAGCCTCTTGGCCTCATTTCCCCATCTGTCAGATGGGGGTGGGGGGGAATGCAAGTTCAGTGCCAAGCGCTGGGGACATGGCATGGCAAGGCGCTTGGCCGGGTGTGTGCACAGCCCGCAGGCCCAGGGAGGGGTCATCCCGAGTCCTTTCACCGTGAGGGTTATATAGAGATAGGCCAGGGGCAGGGAAAAGGGACAAGCCACTGAGGTTCCTAGGACAAGATCAGGACCCAGAAGCACCCTGGGTGCTGCAATAGTCCTAATTAACTGACTCAGAACCTGGGGAAGCCTCTCTCTGGTTCCTAGACTGCACCAGAAAAAACAAGAGGGGACTGAGTTGGCAGCAGGTGCTCCCACTACAAGCGGCAAGGTTCAGAGAACCCCCAGGCCCCCCACAACCTCCCAGCCTCTCCAAAGCATCAACTGCAAAGACTTTCAGGTCCCCAGCTCCTCTCACGAACTCCCCTGTCCTCAAGTGTCACCTCCAGGATGGCCCTAACCAGATAACCTCCCCCACCATTTCCTGCCTATTCCAGGATTTGCTTTCCAGGATTAAAGGACCCTCGCTTCTACTAGAATACAGTTCTGTCCACTCACCTTTGGAGCCTCAGCACCTTGAGCATACCTGGCACATAACAGGTGCTCAGTAAACACTTGGGCTGAACGAATGAACAAATGAACAGCCGATAAACCATATCAATCCTAAAAGCCTTGAAACCCAAACTGTGCCCAAGATAAGAGCATTCCACAAGTGATCTAATAAGTTTGGAAATCACAAACTATGAAAAATCTAAGAATCCCACATTAGGATTTTACAGGCTCAGAGAAGCCCTAAAGGTCTTAAAAACTTTTTAACTGTTTAATCCAGCATTTTCCAAATGCATTTGGCCATAGAAAACACTTTTTCTCCACTCTCATGACCACAACTTTATAAATGGATAACTGATTCTTAGAAGAAAGAACTTGCTTCTTTCTAGCACAGTGCTTGGCACACTGAAGATGCTCCAATTATTTGAATGAATGGATATAAAGTAAATTCACCATGTTCACTCTCTCTGCCCTTGTACTGAGATTCTGAACCAGGCATCATTCACATGTGCATGTGCACTGACTCATGCACACGTGTAGATGCACACGTGAGGGCACATGAACACACTAGCACAAACACATGCAAGTCTGCATACCCACAGGCACACAGACTCCTGCAACCCATTCTGGGGCGTAGGCCTGCCCTCCCACACTGCCCCTTTCCCTGTGCCTGACCAGTGAAGCTCTTGAGAAGGGCAGCAGTCCTCTGGTGGGTGAGAGGATGGACATGAGGAGGGATGCACAACCTGGCATCTCCAAGAAGGCTAGGTGTCACCCAGCAGGTGACAGATTAAAAGCTTAGGGTTTTTGTTTGTTTGTTTCCCTACCCATTATCTCCAGTGCTGCATTTTGAGAATAAAGGTACAGATGAGAGAGAATGGTAGAGTCAGGATGCTCTGGAGTGGGATCCCACCCCAAACAAATAACCAGCCCTCCTCCATGCAGCTTCCTCAGCTTACAAAGCTCTTTCTTTCCTAAGATTTCTGTTTATATTTGGAAACATGGATTGAGCTCAGGGGTGCTTAACCACTGAGCCATATCCCCAACCCTTTATATTTTTTATTTTTATTTTTTATTCTTGCTGAGTTGCGTAGGGCCTCCTCGATAAGTTGCTGAGGCTGGCTTTGAACTTGCGATCCTCCTGCTTCAGCCTCCCTAGTCCCTGGGATGAGAGTCATGTGCCACCAACCTCGAGCTCCGCTGAGCCATCCTCACACTTCCCCTGGGAGGGAGGAAAACAAACTGAGTTCGCCAGTAACACAGCAAGGATGTGCTCAGAACTGCCCTACACTCCAGCTTAGGGAGGTCCCAGGCTGTCCCCAGAGTAGGCCCTAGCCTGGGTCAGTGGCAGCAGCAAGCTCCTCTTGCACATCCTTGCCCTTCTCCCCAGGTACAATTCTGCCACAAGGTCGCTGTGTGACCTTGGATATCTGACTTGCATCTCTCTGGGCAAGTCTGACCCTCCAAATTGAGAGGGTTCTCCAAGGTCCATTATTGCTCATGAAAAAGAAAGTCTGAGGGCGGGGATGTGGCTCAGTAGTGCAGCACGTGCCTAGCACGTGGGAGGCACTGGGTTCCAGTCTCAGCCCGACATACAAATAAATTAATTAAATAAAGGTCCATCCACAACTAAAAAAAGAAAGCCTGAAGCACCTAAGCTGTCAATTAGTGCCAAGATTAAATGAGACCCTGCCTGTGAAATACATAGCCCAGCACCTGTATACAAGAGGTGCTCTTTTGATGTTAGGTTCTCCTGGTGGTCTGATTCCACCCTTCAGGTCCAAATAAAATGCTATCCCCTATGCTTTAGTTGATTCCCCCAGTTAAAAAGAATCTCCCCGCCCCTTCCCCAGCCCTAAGCCTGTGCGCTACATGTCCAGTGGTCAAGGCTTGGGACCCTTCCCAGTGCATAGGCTCCCTAAGCACATGGCTTCCACTTGATTCTCAAGTATTTTCCTGGGAGTCCAGGCTAAGTCTCAGCTGGATAAGAAGCTCTGAATTTAAATGGAAGAATAGATGTATGGAAGGGAGGAAGGGAGAGAGAGGAAGAGACATGAATGAAAGACTCGCTGAAGGCAAGAGATGTCTACATCCCTACCCAGGGCAGCAAGCCTGCCCAGAGAACTCAAAGTGGTCTATAAACAAGAAAAACGGTCAGCTTTGCTAATAATAATAATAAAGGAAGTGCAAATAAAAACCGTGTGCAATTGCTTGCTTGCCTGATTGGCAAAAAGAAAAAAAGTGGGGTGGAATGGGGGGGGGATGACAAAAACAAAGAGAAAAAAGAAACATCCTATGTGGGCAAGGACTCAGGAACATGCCCTGACCTGTGTCCTGTGGTTGAAGGGTACAACCTTTGCATAAGGCAACTTGGAAAGATCTACCAAATTTTTGGAGTGATAACCTTAGACTCAATAATTCCACCTCTAGGAGTCTAGCCTGAGAAACACTCAAAAAGAACACAGAAGTGTCTACCTGAGGGTGCTCACTGCACTGCTGTCACCAACAGCAAAGCACTGGAGGCAATCACATGTCACCGCCAGAGCTCTGGAGGGCTGAGGATGTAGCTCAGTGGTAGAGTTCTTGCCCCAGTTCGGAAGGTCCTGGGTTTGACCCTCAACACCATGAAAAGAATGATAATTCTGGTCCACCCACTCTAAAGAGCCCCTCTGGCTGTAACGTGGGGATGTGTGGTGCTAATTCCCCCACTAATAATCCTTAACCCTGGCTGCATATTCAAGTTTCCCAGGAAGTTTTCAAAGAAAAACTGACCTGGAACCCCATCCTCAAACACTCCAGATGCTGGGCCCAGATCATGTTATTTATTTATTTACTTACTTGTTTGTTTGTTATTTTTTTCAGTAGTTGTAGGTGGACAGCATGCCTTTATTTTATTGGTTTATTTTTATGTGGTGCTGAGGATCGAGCCCAGTGCCACATGCTAAGCAAACGCTCTGCCACTGAGCTACAGCCGCAGTCTGGTAAAGTTATTTTTTTAAGTGCCTAAAATGATACTAATTGTGCAGCCAAGACTGGATACTCTTTGCTACGTGAAAATATCAAATGAGAGACAGTGTAGTCAGGTGGCATGCACCATCTATGTTGAAACTGAGGTGTCCAGGTGCACACACATAGGTCTAGTGTAACCGCCTCACTGAAAAGGCGGGAGGGGCCGACCAAGGAGGATAGCGCTCGTTGCTGGGAAAGCAGTGGGACTGGGTTTTTTAAGATGTGGATTTTTTTTTTTTTTTTTTTTTTTTTTAAGATTGGAACGTGGACAGCCGAAAGGCAGAACTCCACAGATGGACAGATGGGTGGGAAGCAGGGCTCACCCCAGGTGCCTTTATTCATGGCTGTCTCACCCAGCCCAGGGGCGGGACTGCTCCAGCCGCTCTGCTGTCCTTCACAGCCCCTGAGGTAGTTATAAATAAAGGTGGTGGTTACTGACTCAGGCTCTGGACCTAGATACGGCCTGCCCTCAAATCCCAGCTCCACTACTTCCAGCGGTGTGACCTTGAGCAAGGGACTTCTGTGCCTCAGTCTGTGCACCTGTGAAACTGTGATAAATAAATCAGAGAGCTGCTGGGAGAATCTTGTGGAGGAACAGGGGAAGGGATGAAGACAGAGCCCCTTAGTGCCCCAAGAGCCAGGTCCCGACTGTCCCTCCAAGTGTCCTCCCCAGGGATCAGGGCTGGTGGCTCTGGATGAGCATGTGTCCAGCCCGGTCACACCTGGATTAGAGCAGCGCCCAAGTAACCTACTTCAGCAATACCTGGCAGAACCCCTGGAGCCAAAAGAGCCAGGAATACCACCAACTGGGACCAAAGATGCCCATCACCACCGACTGACTCTCAGACACCTGGAAAGCTAGCCATCACTGTCAAGCCCTCTTCTCATCTCTTTCTCACCCCAAACCTTATAAAGGGCTAGGGAAGCAAGAGAGGATCCAGCTGTCCACAGCAGGATGCCCTACAGCAGCCAACTCAGATTTATCCATTGTGGCCCCATCACTGGATAAAGTAACTTGAAAAGACCTAAAGATATCTTTCCAGCCTGCATTATTTTAAAACCCACATTGCTTGTGTTTGCCACTTCTTGTGTTCCAGAAATTAAAACCCCATACCACCTAAGACATGTAGTTGATCCAACTGGTTCCATCCCATTCCACTGATGGGGAAACTGAGACCCAGAGAGGAAACTATCTTACCCAAGATCATGGAACGCTCTGCCTCAACTCACACCCATCCCCCACAAGAGAAATAGAGCCATCTTGACCCACGCCTTGGAGACAGAGTTGTTTGTTCGTTTTTACAGTACTGGGCATTATTGAATGCAGGGGGGGGTGCTTTACCACCTAGCTACATCCCCAACCCTTTTTATTTTTTATTTTGATACAGGATTTACCTAAATGGCTAAGGGTCTCGCTAAAATGCCAAGGCTGGCCTCAAATTTGCAATTCTCCTGCCTCAGACTCCTGAGTTGCTGGGATGACAGGTGTGCACCATTGTGCCCAGCTCTGAGTGACAGGTTCCCCTGCCAGCACTGCCCATTTCCTCCCTCCTGCTTCCTTCTCCCAGCCCTAACCCTCACTGCCAGTGTTAGTCCTGGGGCAAACTCTCCCTAAAAGATGAGGAGGGTCCTGATGGCCACTCAGTGGTGGTTGAACTGCCCAACACTGGCCAGCACCAAGCCAGCTACGGATGCCCCATCTGACCCCCAAATCTCTGTGGCAGGATGGCCATAAGGTGCAGGATGGGAATTTATTGAGTCAAACATTCTGTTTTACTTCAAAGTAATATAAAAATCTTATCTCGCTTTTATCATTTTTAAAGAAATGTTTTTCAAACCTCAATAAACAGTAGCTACAGTCTCACTGCGCAGAGCAGCTGAGAAGCAAGAGTCAACAGGCCACTCCCAACTCCAAGGGGCATGAGGGCTGGCAGCCTCGGTATGGGGCAGGCCTCACCTCCTGAGCAGGGAAAAAACTGAAGGAAATGAGGAGGGCAGAAGAGACCCACGGAGAGTAAGGAGAGTAATGTCGGCGGTGAACCCAAGTCCTGCTCAGGCCTGAAGACACCCATGCGCTCACACGTTCACTTGCGAATTGGTTTAGTCACGATCTGACCATTCACTCACTCATTCTCGTGCTCACCCACTCATATTTATTCCCTCAACAATTTATACCTTCACTCATTCAGTTAAGAAATCTTTCTTTAAACACAGCCATCCAGAAGCACAGGCTGGATCCTTGTCTACACCAAACATGAGGTCCTGGAGGCCCCCAGGCTGCCCTGCACCAGGCAGTGAGCTCTCCCGTGAGCCAGGCAGGACAGGATTTGCCAGTTCTCAACAGGGTTTCGCTGGGAACTGGGGATCTGAGTTATTCTCTGTGGCCCCGAAGGTGGAACCAGTACCAATGCACCTAAATTGTGGGAGACAGATTGCAGATTGACATGTGAAATTAAAGCTAAAATGCACAGGTGTGTCATAGAGGGAGCGAGCTCCCTGAGAACAGAAGTGTGCAAGTCCAGGCGGATGAAACCAAGGAGATCTCTCTCTCTCTCTCTCTCTCTCTCTCACACACACACACACACACACACACACACACACACACAATCTGAATGAAGGAACTCCAAGATTCCTTTTCCATGGTTTTCAGGATTCTGAGAGATTCAAAGGGAAAAGTAGTAAAAACCTGAATCTTCCAACATATGTGCCAGGGCTCCGGTTAACCACTGTCCCCCTAGGGGCGCAGGGCATTTGCAGAGGCTGTCCTGGGCACCGAGAACATGTATAATGCTCACTGATCCCCAGAGAACCCAGCACTCTCTGCAGCCTCCACCTCAGGTGATGGGAGACTGTCCCTTTTTCCCATCTCCCTGCCACCAGCTTCCCAGCCTGCTCTCCTCCTTTGTCCTCTCCTGGGAAGCCCATGGAGCTGGTGATGGCCTCCTGCCTTCCCAGATTCAAACCTACAGCCCCACAGAGCTAAGGACAAAACTAAATCTCCTCTTCGGGAAGCAGGAATATACTGTATGCTGCTGGGGCTCCAAGGTCCCCAGCACCCAGGCCAGCGGGGCACAGATCCTTGCCTGCCACTGCCCCACTGCCATGCCCAGGAATGCCCTGCTCCCTGACCAAGCCCAGATGGCCATCACTCTGCCCTCAGGCAGGTAAAATTTGATGCAACAGGAGTTAGGTGAACAGTGTGTTTTATTTAATTAGGATCAACAGAAGAGATAAACCTCACAGCAGGACGGGGAATGGCAACACTGCAAAAAATAATTCATGCCCAGGTAACGAAAGGGCAGATTTCAATTACAGGAAAATCGGGGGAAGAAAAAAAGTCTCGCAGCACTTTTAAGGAGGCAGAGGAGGAGGAGGAGGCCACATGAGGCAAAGCCCAGACCTACAGGCTCAAGATGGGGTCTCAAGGACCACAAATCGAGGCAGCTAGGTGGCCATTCCATAACAGCTCTTCCTCCCTTCTCCCCATCACAGACAAACCAGCCTAAGCACACAGGGCAGGGTGAGCCAGGGGTGCTGCCTGGGTCCTGGCAGGCAAGCGTGGGGGCCACAAGAGATCTCACCTACCAGGGCCACTAGGGAAGCTCACACCCAGCCGGGCTTGGTCTCCAGAAGAATGGTGTCCCCAAAGAGAGGAAAAAATGTTCTAATCTTGGGAACAGCCACCAGATGACTCGAAAACTCCTCTCCTTGCCCCTGGCACCCCAGCCCCACCAGCCCTGACAGGGATACGCTCCTGCTCAGTCTCAGCGGTGGGCAGACCTGACTCACCTCTCATACTGGAACAAGAAAAAGAACCACCAGCTTTTGAGACCCTGCTTCATCTTCTGTTCCAGTTTTTTCACATCTAACCTGGAAAACTGAAGCTCAAACTAATGGCCTTCCCCAACCCATCACCACTTGGTGGTGGTAATGGCTACACATCACTGTTAGGTACTTAAATACCACTTAAAAATGGTTAAGATGGTAAATTTTATGTTATGCAATTTTATTCCCATTTTTTAAAAAGGGTGCTGGGAGGGATGCAGAGTTCCAAGCCCCTGCTCAGAACCAGCCAGGTGAGCAGAGGTCTCTAGGATCCAGGCCCAGGAACCTGTGATTTTCAGCAGCTTTACGGCTCGCAGGAGTGATGGGCTGGGACCCGACGCATCTACAGGAAGCACTCTGCCCCAGTCAAGGCTCCCTTTACCTACCCCAGCACAATGCTGTGAATTATCTCAGCAAATACGTCGCCAGCGACTGAACAGCCGCAACAATGAACTCTCCAAGTTTCAGAGCTCGAACAAAAAGATTTTTATTGATGCATTCTCCCTCCAAAAGGAACCCCCAAGGAGCACAAGGAGTGCCACCCAGGCCCCCCACTCTCAGCTCCCAACCCCTGGCCTTAGGTGACACAGGCCGAGCGCCCCCATTATCCAGGAGAGGGCAATTGCTGTGAGATTAGTGAGCACATCCACAGAGCCCCATTTTATATCCCAATTCAGAAGATGACATGAACATCTGCTTTCACTTCAAGACATTAATTTTCAATTATTGGAGAAAAACAAAATTAGTCCTGACAAATTGCTGGCGAACACAGGCTCTTGTCTGGTGGTTCATAATAATAACTTCGGGGGCCCACAATTAGTGTCCTCGGACAGAGTTTCCTGATGGATCCCTGTCATCTGCAGTCTGCGGTGGTGGTGGCAGCGGCAGAGCATCTCCTTACACCCTGTTCTGTCAGGCAAGAGAGACATTTCCACAAGCCACCACTCCAGGTGACCACCTCTTTGGGTTAGGGAACTAAGGACTTTCAGTTTTTCTTTCTGGGGAAGGGAGGGATGGGGCAGATGGCAGGTAAATGAAAACATCCGCTGGAACAATTTTCAGCTTTAGCAAGTCAAGGCTCTCCTCCCATTCAGTAGCAAGATTTCACACTTAGGGATGGAAAGCCTTCCCCAGCCCAAGTGGGCCCAAAAAGGCAGATGGAATCACCTCAGAAGAGCACCTTATAACTCGATTTGCCGTCTGCAGTGGGAGAATAGACTGCATGCTTCTCCTGTGACAACCGGCCCACCAGTGACAAAAGGCCATTCAGGATCCTAAATCCCAACCTCTACAGCCCCAGCCTTAGGCTTACATCTTCTACAACAAAAAACTGCTTGCCAGGGTCCCATCTACCCAGGAACCTGGTTCAGCTCAGGTTACAGGCTCTAGAAAGAGAGAGGGGAAAAAAAGCAAGCTCTGAATTTGCCAACCTCAGTGACCCCAAATCCAAAGAACAACCCACTTGATAAGAGATTATCAACACTATAATCTCGTTGGATGGGTTTTTTATGTATCTTGGCTGCTGAAGTCACTATATCAAT
This sequence comes from Sciurus vulgaris, assembly GCF_902686455.1. Lineage (NCBI taxonomy): Eukaryota > Metazoa > Chordata > Mammalia > Rodentia > Sciuridae > Sciurus > Sciurus vulgaris. Next base: position 34,114,403 of record NC_136478.1, on the reverse strand, counting down.
AAGAAGCCACTGAAATGTGAATGAGCAGAAGAATTCGGAGATAATGATGTGGCAGTCTTTGAATTTGGATGGTCACAACTGAAACCAGAGTGTTTGCCTGGCTAACACGTTCAGACTCTTGGGGGTGGGGGGTACTGGCACATGGAAGGGGAGGTAACCAGAGGGAGGGAGGCAGGTTAAAAAAGAAAAGAAGAAAACAAAACAACAACAACAACACAAAATTATATCTTTAAGAAGAGAATGAAAGACATTGCTACTTCCAAAGTCAACTGGGTAACTGAGCTCCGACATTGTGTAATTGACTTTGCAAGTAGAACAACAGCAACGTAACAAAGAAAATGTCAGTGTTTTCACAGCACTAATCTATAACGCTGGGAGGCCCTCCCGCTGTCAGGCAGGGCTGACAATACAATAGCTTTCAAAGGGATATTACCATCATGCTTTTATTCCTGACATCAATCAAGACAAAGAGAATCCTTTTCACAAGACATTAAAAATCAAACCTTTGTACAAGAAGATAGGTAAAACAGCGTTCTCCTTAAAGACAGCCACGCGGAGCAATCAGCTAATTGGTGCTCCTTGAAAGCAGTAAAGTATTTTTATTTACTGAGTGTACAACCCCAGTCGCTGGCTGCCACCCCATCCTGGCAGGTAAGCTATGAATCAAAAGTTTCCATCCGCATTTCCCCCACTCTCTTCACCCTGCCTGGCGCCCACAGCAGGCTGAGGGAGCTGACAGCCAGCTGAAAACTTCAAGTGGGATATGTAACCAATCCAAGCTTCGCTAGTCCATTTTGGGTGCAAAACTACTCTGATGACAGACTAATATATCTATGCACAAAATGCCCTTGCAAGCCAACAGGAATTGACAAACTAGTGAAACTGCATATTGAGGTTTTCCTGGTTACCTATTATAACCAGACATTAAGAGTTATCCAAGGGCTGGGGCTGGAGCTCAGTGGTGGAGCACTTGCCTAGCATGTGTGAGGCACTGGGTTAGATTCTCAGCACCACATATAAATAAATAAATAAATGTCCATTGACAACTAAAAATATATTAAAAAAAAAAAAAAGTTATCCAAGGTACTCTTCTGTGTTAACTACCATAAGTACTCCCTCAGATAGGAAGAAACCCTGACATCTATGCAAATGTTTTCAGAACATCAAGATAATATTCTTTGCAAACATCGGTATACCATGGACAAGGCTGGACTTACTTCAGTCAGGGTCCAGGAAAAGCAAACACCTAAACCCACCCACCCACCTTGCAAAACAGATGGGGTCATCAGGAAATCTAGCCATCCACCACTAGATTACTTCAAGACAGTTAAGATGCCTGCATGCCATAAGTTCCTGACACTTAGGGAAAACTACAGGTCCCAGAGCAGGAAATAAGGGGGAACTAATGTTCAAGAGAGCTTATAATCTACACACTTTCCGAACCACTGAAGTATGCAGCCACCAGCCTTCCAAAGGATCCAAGATGATGGCTTTGACACCCAAAGGAGGTCACACCCACTCAGGGCTTGACAGAGCTACTGGTACAGGTTGCTTCAAGTCCTGGAGTGTTGTGAAGGAGGAGGGGAAGAGAGAAAGACACTCTGCTGGAAGAGCCCAAAGTGTTCTGTACCTCTGATATCCAAGAGACCTCATGCCAGAAGCACGCAACTGAGTCTAGTCACTCTGCGACAGAGACGTTACTCTAGAAGCACCGGAGGCAGCAATGGCTGCTTTTACTTTTCAGACAGAAGTGAACGCTGTCGTGCCTTTTTAAACAGCGTTTGAACAACAAGCTCCCTTCATTTCATTGCAAAATGGGAAGAAATGTTAAAAGAAGAGGGAGCTGGTCCCAATTGCTGTCTTGAAAACACACTCTCCCACCACTGCCACCTAAATGAGTCTTTTCCAGAGCCAGGCAGCAAATCTGCACCGCCAGCCTCAGTAGTGAGTTCCTTTCGTTTACACATCCAAATGAACAGTTAAGAGAAATCAATGCATCTAATTGCCAGACTATTAAATCCTACATCAGGGGAAGAATTCCACAGCCACCAGCTTAAGAGTTGGCTACCGATATAGCAATTATTGCAACTTTGTATTAGATTGAACCAGATCCCCAGCCTTCCGTCTCCAGCCAGGAACGCTGTACTCAAAGATGCCGAGCTCCGGTTTACTCCTGGAGTGGTTCCCCCTCCTCCTCCTCTGTTAACACGCTGTAGCATGCCACATTTGCCAGGGCTGGTGGGTTCTATGGAATTACTTTATGACTGTAAAGTCACCAGCATTTTGCACCTTTCATTATTAATGCACACTCGGCACCTTATGGTTAAACGTTTAGCAGGATTCTCCTGCCAGAGGCACATAGTTATCTTATTTTATTGCTTATTAAGTTTTTGCAAGGAAACAGGTGTAAGAATCTAAACAGCAATTACTAGACATAAAGGATGCTTTCTAGAATAAAACAGGCCCTTCCAAAGCTAAGAATAGGTAACTTAATTGGGGGGGGAATTAAATATTAGGATTAAATGTCAGTTACCCCAATACACATAGAAAGCTAAGGAAGGTACAAAGGATTTGTTTTGCCCTTCCTGCAAGATCATGTACATTTAGCCAAACAAATGTCGACAATTTACACTTGTATGTGGTCTCAGCTGAATCAAGAAACCTGTAACCTCAGAACGCCTCTATTTATTACATCTCAATTATTTCCATGGAAACACTAGCAATGGCGAACTACACTGTTCCCAAGTCCCTAGACTACCAAATTCATAAGATGGACTTTGGAGGAGCTCTGAGCTGGCAGGAGAAGACAAAGAAAGGGAGGGAAGGGGAGAAAAGTCACTGGGGTAGTTTTGGATGTTGGGGTGGGGGGTAGTGGACACAGCCTGAGTGCTAATTAATATTAAGAACTGTAATTAACAGGCAGTTGCTAGATGGAAAAAATTGACAGTAGTACAAATTATTCAAAAGTTTTAAACTGAGCCTGGGAAAAAGACGTATTCATTTTCCATAGAAATGAAGACGCTGTTGCGTGGATCTGAGGAAGCCAGCCATAGGGTAAAAGGAGACAGGTCTCCTTAACATTGAGTGACAGAGTGAAGTGCGAGGTAATCGTTACCAAACCACCTGATATCATCAGCCGAAATAACATCAGTGAGCGAGATGAGAACAGCCTAGAGAATCAGGCCAAAATTATCAAAGGGAACAAATCATTGCAACTACCACACGGCACCACCAGGACTCAAAAAGGGGAAAAGAGTATAGGAAAATCAGTCAGAAAATGCGACTTTTGTAACATTCATGGATTTGTTGGTTTTTCTTTTCTTCCCTTTTTTTTAACAAAATCACAAGGCTTTTGAAAACCAATGAGGCTATTCAGCCCCTGCCCTACTATTCCAGCCCCCTTCCCTATTTGCTAGGTGTCCTCCCTCCCTATGGTCTGGGTTTTCCAAAGAAGGACAAACATCCTGAGGAGACAAATGACCCCCACTCCAGAGGAAGGTTGTGTCCCCAAATGGGAAGTGAGCCCCCGGTGAGCCTGTTTGATTTTCAAAGCAGTAATGTCTGTGCTTTCAGATCACACTTTCTGAGCATCCATTCAAAATTGTTACATTTCTGTCTTTCCTTCCTGCTATGGGCTTTCACATTTCCAAGATCAATTACGAATTACCGTCAAGCGACTTCCACTGCAGAATGCACAGAGCTGGGAAAGTCCACAATGTCTCTACATTAGCCCTGACACACAGCAGTGGAGGCAAAATAAAATAAAATAAAATGTAAAAGGCACTACTGTTCCTTAAGAAGCACCTTCAAGCATCTTTAAAGGTGAGGACCTTGCCATTTCAAACACTTGGTGTGGAGCTGTCCACACTTAAGCACACACTTTTGAATATTGCTTGCAAGAAGGGGGGCAGTTCTTGAAGAGCAATAAATCCCTCACCTGCTGTAACTCTTATCTATTCAAATTGTCTACTCTCTTAATTCCTCCCTTGATAAGTGGCCACATCTCCACCCTATTCACCCCAGTAAACTGAATAAAAGGCAAAATGGTGAGAGACAAAGGTTGTTGCTGCTTTTGGAAAATGTAAAGCTCCAGGGAGAATCAGGGGGCCTCAGACACCAAGGTTCTGCAGAAAGACTGAGTGGCTGATATGCACAACACTTCTCAAAATGCCTTCACTGGTCTTTTCCCACTTAGCTGTCTTCCCCCCTCAATTCGCTTGAATTGTTGGCTACACATACACACATATACATGTAGATTCATTAAAAATCATTTCAAGGCTCATTTCATGAAAGGCTAAAGACCAAATCTTGAGTCTTTTTCTGAGATCCACTGGATGATTTAAGAATTTGGTTCAAGCAATTCTGAAACACCCACCCATCTGCTCACTGCAAACTGCTCTACCTTTCCTTTCTGTGGCTTGCCTTCTAAAATAAGGAGATCTGCAGATGTGGAACAAGGTTATAGGTAAGCAAGCTCTGGATGTTTCCAAAAGGTCTGCTCCTATATGTAACTTTAACTTGAAATCAACTGCCAGAGTCAAAGAAAACTCTTTTTACAACTAAAAGTTCCAATTCCAATCTCTTCTTAAGTGGCTCTAGGAGTGAGTAATGAGCCCCGGGGAAGAAAAGAAATCAAATGTTACTTAAAGCTGTGGGTGCTCTTCTATTAAGCCAAAGATAAACATCGACCCTTCTTCCTTCTTCTGGAAGTCTTTCTTCTGGTTTCCTTGTCTCTGGATCAGAACACCCTTGGAATCCCCATTTCTGTAGGACAGATCAGGCTACTGCGGATTGAGACACAGGTCAAGGAGCAGAAGAAAGACCAACTTCTCCCAAAGCGTAATAGAGGTGAGACCCGCTTCTGAAAGTTTGGACTGAGCTGGTTTTCTTCTAAGATGACAGGGAGCGTCTCTTTGGGCCGGCTGCAGCCGGCTTTCCTGGGACTTCAGTAGGAAGAAGGTGGCTGGTGTATCACCCGCTTTGCCAGATTCAATCCCAACCACTCCAGCCAAGAGCAAGACTGGCAGGAAGAGAGCGGGGCCCCAGCTCCTTCCCGCGCAGGCCTCCAGGAAATGAACTTTTCAGAGCAGAACTGGGCTGCAGCCAGAGGTCATCAGGGGAGTTGGGAGAGGACAAGGGCCTCAGGACTTCAAGGCTCCAGAGACACAGCCACTCTCATCCTGTTCCTCAGTGATCTCCCAGTGTGTCCTGGCGGCTAAGCACCCACTGGAATTGGGACAAAGCAGCAGGCCAGGCCAGGAGAGGGCGGCCTGTTAGGGGAAAAGGGCAGGGGAGGAGCTCAGGCCCGCGCATTGCCTCTCCTCAGGGCCTCTGCTCTCCAGGGGCCTCCAGGAGCCTCCAGGAGCCTCCAGGAGCCGGGGGCCTTCGGTGTAAATAGAAATCAAAGCATGGTGAACGGGTATTTGTGTGTGTGTGTGTGTGTGTGTGTGTGTGTGTACCTAGACATCTATATCTCCTCACAAACGTGCGCACCCTGGGGACTCCGGACAGGTAACTGGCCTGGGTGCTGAGGGTTCGTGTGCCGGGGGTGGGGTACCCGGCACGCTGCGCTGAGGGGCGCTCGTGACGGCCGCAGCGCTCCCAGGGGGACCTGCGTCCCGCCGGCGCGGCGCAGACAATGAACTCCTGGCGAAGGCTCCCTGCCCGGTTGGACTCGGTGGAGCAGGCAGGAAGTGCGGGGGCCCCGGCCGGGAGCGCGGCCTGGGCAGGGGGCGGGGAGGGGGCGCCGGTGGCCAGGGCCCGGACGCCGCGCCTGAGCGCGCAAGGCAGCGCCGCCGCTCTCCACGTCCCGGGGCGACAAGGAGGGGGCTGGAGAAAGCCAGCGAGGCCGGGGGCCAGCGAGGGCGGCCTCGAAGCTGCCAGCCTCCCGGGCGCCCGTCCTCGCCGCCTCTTCCTTCCTCCCGCCGCCACCGAGATTCGCAATCCCCGCCAAGTCGGGCCCGCACCCCTTGATTGGCCACGCGGGCCCGGGGCCCGCAAGGAGGGAGCGGCGAGGGACCCTTGTAGGCGACCCCAGGCCCGGGTCCCCGGCTGGCAGTGGCGCCGGGCCCGGAGAGGGTCCGGGCGGGTAGGGTGTCCACGGCGAGCCCCCTCCACCGCCTCCGCCTCCCGCTCCTGGCTTCCTCCTCCCCCTCCTCTTCCTCCTCCTCCGCCTCCGCCTCCTCCGCCGCCTCCTCCACCTCCTCTCCGCTCGCTCGCGCGGGTCCCCGGCCGCCCGCCCGCTCGCCGGTCCCTCCTCCCTCGCTCCCTCCCTCCTCGCTCGCTCGCGCCTCCGGCGGGCCTCGCTCGCTCACCTTTCACCGAGCGCGGCTTCGCCTGCTTCCGCCTGGACATGTCCGGGGCTCCGGGCGCTCCGTCGCCCTCCGCGGCCGGCTCCCCCCGCCGCCCCCCGCCGCTCCGGGCAGCCCTTCTCCCCCTTCTCCTCCGCCTGCCTCTCGGAAACTTTTTTTTTTGCAGCCGGGTCGGCTGCTGCGGGGAGCGGACCGCAGGTCCGGGGCGGCCTCCCTGGGGGGGGCGGCCCGGGCCGGCCGAGGCCGCTCGGGGGCGGGGGGAGGCCCGGGGGGCACGCCGGGGCCCTGCCTGTTGCAATGCGGCAGCCGGGGGCTCCCGGTCCCAGCGGCGGTCCCAGCGGCGCGGGGAGTCCGGAGGCCACTCGGCCGAGCCGAGTTATGCAAAAAAAAAAAAAAAAAAAAAAAAAAAAAAAAAAAGCCGCCCCCCTCCTCCTCCCCACCCCCCGCCGGCCCCCGGCCCCTGCGGCCCCCTCCCTCCCTCCCCCACCCCACCGCCACCCTCACCCTCCTCCTCCTTCTCCTCCTCCTCCGCCCCTTGCCGGATTTTTGTGCAAAGTTTGCAGGCGTCCGGCCACGCAGCCCGTTGCGGAGCTCACAATGAACCCATCTGAGGAGGGGGAACAGGGCTGGAGTCGAGAGGGTCTCAGGGGGGGGAGGAGACCGGGAGGCGGTCGGGAGCGCGGGAGCTCAGTACCCCCCGGAAAAGGAAAAAAAAAAAAGGACTTCAAATTATCCCCTGCCGCACACACACACAAAAATAAATAAATATTAATGGCTCAAAAAAAAAAAAAAATGCCCAAACGCCCGGTTTGGAGATTATGATGGATGGGGAGGGGGTACCTCAACTCAGCCTACTTGGGGGTGGGGGCTCGAAACGGCCGTAGTGGCTCGGAAGCCGCGGCTCGGGGCCCCTGGCTCACGCCCCCTTCTCTGGCTCTCGGCTCGGTCCGGCGCCGGCCCCCCCGGAGGAGGAAGGGGCGAGCGGGGGCGCTCAGGCGGCGGCGGGCAGGCGCGCCCGTGCCCCGGGCATCGCTCAGCCCGTGCGCCGGGCCGCCGCTGCCTGCCCTCGGGCTGCGGTGCTCAGCGCGCGGCGCGCAGCCGATCCCCAGGCCGGTGCCAAGTCGCCGGCCCCGCTAGCTGCCTCCATGGGCCAGGGGCTCCGAGAGGGGGGAGGCGGCGGCCGCGGTGGCGGAGGAGGAGGACGAGCAGGCGGCGGCGGCGGCCGGGCTCCCGTCCTCCCGGGCAGCGGCGGCGGCGGCTGCGCCCCGGCTCCTCCGCGCTCCAGCCGGCGCCGGCCCGCCCGCCAGCCTCCCTCGCGCTCCTGTCTTCTTTGTGGTCGCTGGCTCTCCTCCTCCCGATCCGGCTGCTGGGGCTGCACTGCAGAGACACATAATAAAGCCAGGCTTGGCTGGAAATGTAGCCGGGTCCCAGCAGGAGGATGTGAGGAGCGGAGTCCCGGCGGGGGAGCGCTCTGATCCCGTGGGGCGCCCCGCACTGCTCCGGCTCGGATCAGACGGAGAGAGGGCCAACAGCACCGAGCGATGGACAGCGCTGGAAATACAGCTCCGGCCGCCCGCAAAACCCGGACCGCGGCGACGGCGGCGGCGGTGGCAGGCACCGCGCGGGCGCGGGCGCCGCACCGGCTCGTGGGGCCCGGGCTCTGGCTGCACCGGGGGCGGGAGGAGGGAATAGAAGGCCCACGCGGGCTGTCAAGCTCACTCAGACGCATTAGCATTACAAACTGCAAAAACTGAGAGAACGGGGGAGCAAACTGGTTAGCTACCCTAGCATTGCCTCCTGTGCCCCACGCACTAGCCTTATCCTCAGACATAGCTTTTCCCTCTCAGTTGACTTCTGTCGATGGGTTAGTGTTCCAAGACCACCCATAACCCACGTCCAACAAACTCTTACACCACTGGGCTAGCCCCTACTCGCATTTGTAGGGTTCTTGCGCCTGACGCGCACTTCCGGGGAATGACTATAACACCTTATCTCCAACACAATGAAGTAGCACCCCTTCCCTCCGCGGTTTACAAAAAATAAACCAGTTTCTACTTTCCACAAAGTTTTGCCCCAGCCACCAGGGGGCGCTTCAAGTCCCTGTAGCTCTTGAACCAGTTGAGGCTCGGGTCGCGGAGCAGGTCCAGGAAGGGCACATACTTAGGGAAAGTCTTCCCGCGGGGGTTCCCCAAAACCATTACTTTGAAGCCTCCCTTCCCCCACCAGCTGCAGGCGGCCAGGTCCCGGGTTGAGGAGAGGCCCCCACATCGCCCCCCTCCCAGGCAAGTGGCGCCACCTTGGGCCGGCGCGCCTAGAGTCGGGAGAGCGGAGCGGGTGCGCGGCGCGGCGCTGGGGGTTATCAATCTCGCGGATCGATAAGTTGCCACTTGGAGAGGGGAGGGCTGTGTCCCCTCGGAGACGAGTTACCCAGGGCAACCTTTCACGGAAAAACCCGCTGCCCGCCGAGAGCAGCGCTGGGGCCAGCGCAGAAGCGGCGCCCGCCCCAAGCAGGGTGCCCGCACCCCGCAGTTCCTCCGCCTGCCCGCCAGCCGGGCCCGCGCCCCCTTCAGCTCGCTTCGCAGTCCCGCCGGGCCCTGCTCGCCAACCCCGTGCTGGGCTGATTGCCGAGGTAGATGCCACCCCCGCACCCCTGCGGCTAGGGAGAGCAGGCCGACGGATGCGGAGAAAGGCCTTAGGCAGTGGGGCCCGTGCGTGCGCGCCCAAGGCCGTCTCCGAGGTACAGTCGGGTGACAGAAGAAACGCAATGCCCAGGCAAACACGCTAACAGCAGAGACAGAGCGTGAGGATCCCCGGACTGGCGAAGACAGAGTCATCCCCTAACTAGGACCTAGGCCCCAAGGGCCTCCCCTTCTCCGAGTTAGGACTGCCACCCTCGGCCATCGCCCTCCCCAGTTCGTGAGTCCGAGAGTGTCCCAACATCCCGGAGGAGCCACGTCCTGCAGCCAGGGATGGCCAGGGTTAGGCTGGGAAGGGGTGCCAAGGGCCAAGGCGAGGGCAGAGTCCGCGAGGCGCCTGGGAAAGAGCCAGAAGGAGGGGCCGAATCAGCCGCCCCTCCCACCCCCACCGGCGCCTGGGATCGAGGCCCACGGAGAGAGGCTGACAGGCGGCAGATGGCACACGCTGGGGGAGGGGGCAATTGGCCTCGGCTCTGGGGTGCCCCCGTCGTGGGCCCTCTCCTAGGGGGAGGGGGCGGAGAACAACCCCCAGCTCGCCCGCCCAAGCTCTCAGGACTGGGGGCAGAGGGGGGATGGAAACTGCGGATGGTGCCCAGCCCGGAGAGAGGGGGCAGACAAAAGGAGCGAGGTAGGGATGGGACGTGTTGGACGAAAGAAGGGGGGTCATCCGGCGGGAAGGGGTGCCAATGTCTCTGCCCTAAGGGAACTGCGGGAGTCTCAGAGGCCGGAGGTGGAGGTAACAGAATGGACGAGGCGGGGCGCGGGGCGATTGCGCGAGGGTGGGGGAGCAGGGACGACCAAGGACCTTTTGGAACTACTTCTCAAGGACGAGGGTCCTGGAGAAGCACACAAAGTTTTGGGGTTTTTTGTTTTTGTTTGTTTTGTTTTGTTTTTTGGACGAGTTACTTGGCGCACCGCAGTCACGGCACATTTGCGTTTGGACCCTCACCCCACCCCCACCCCAGACCTGGATGCTGTGTCCCTGTTCAGCCCTAGTCTGGGTGTGGAGGGAACTCGACCTCCTCCTGCCTCATTCCGCCGGTTTCCTCTTAAAGCTGTTTCATTTTAAAACTCCTTCCAGAAAAATGTTGTCGGGAAAATCCCAGAGCTGCAAAAAACCAGTTAGTGTCCCCCTTACTACCTATCCCCTGCTGAGCCAGGATCAGTACCAGAAGGGTCTCAAAGGACATTTGTTGAAGCCTGGACCTTGCTTCTCACCGACCTGGTGACTTTGTGCCGGAAAGGTCATCTTCAGGTGAGGTATTTTACACCCATCAGCCTACCCCTAGCGAAGAATCCAGGGTTTGGGGCCCCTCCTTTGGCCGGAGGTGGTGGTGCATGCCTGTTATTCCAGCAACTGAGGAGGCTGAGGCAGGAAGATCTCAAGTTTGAAGCAAGCCTGTGCAATTTATCAAGACCCTATCTCAAAAATTTTAAAAAAATGAAAAGGACTGTGTGTATAGCTCAGTGGTAGAGTGCCCCTGGGTTCAATCCACAGTGCCAATAATAATAATAACATCAACAATAACATTTTAAAGACCCTTTCTGATCTCACCTTCATCTGCTTTAGATGGATCAAGCTTTAGCTGCCCCTGCCCTGCTCAGAGAAGTGGCTGGAGAAACCCAACGTAAACTGTCAAAAGCCAACATCAGAAATGCAAGAGAGATTACAAATTGACTTTGAAAACAAAGAAGACCTTGCTCACATAAATAGTTATCTTCCTTCAAAGTCCTCACGTGCCTGAAGGAGGGAAAGCCAAGGTGCTGCCGTTCTCCCAAATGAATGCTCCTTGAGAATGTGTCCCTGAACATGGAGCAAGTGAGGCTGCTTCTCTGAATTTCCAAGAAGAGGCAGAGCAATCTGGAGAATGCAAGAGAGTCTGGTAAGCAACAACAACAAAAAAACCAGGACAAGAAAATAAAATCCTATGGTAGAGCTCCTTTTGTGATCTCTAAACTAGTATCCTGAAGAGTTCCCAGAGTCTTTTAAGAGATGCTTTGTAAGCTGTGCACAATGGTACATGCCTATAATCCCAGTTACCTGGGAAGCTGAGACAAGAGACCATAAGTTCAAGGCAAACCTGGGCAACTTAGGGAGACCCTGTCTCAAAATAAAACAAAAAGGCTAGGGATGTAGCTCTGTGGTAGAGCATCCTACCTAACTGGTTTGAGTCCCAGTACCAGGTTTAAACACACACACACACACACACACACACACACACACACACACACACACAAATGATGCTTTGCAGTAAGTGACCAAGTGACCACCTACCTTCTCCCCACCTACATATCCCCACTTGTATGTGCACACACACATATACACTTATTTTAATGACAGCAAGTATATATGCAATCTGAAATTTGCAACTTTTGCTTACTGGTTTATTACTTGAAAGTCTCACTCTCTGTGGGGAAAACTCTCATCAGCCTCTGAGAATCAGTCATTTTTAGGGAGGAAGATTTACAAGTCCCTCGGTCCATTTGTTATTCAACATTTATTTATGATTGTGTGCCTACTGTGTGCCAGACTGAGGGTTGCAAACAATGAGACGGATCACAACTCTTCCCTGCTGGGGCTTCTTTTCTAGGGGGAGAAGAGGCTAACTTAATAAAGGATCATGCAACTACTGATTTATACACAGTTTTGAACAAATCCCAAGAAGAAAAAAAATGGTTATAAATGAGGCCAAAAAATGAGGGTCACATGTTGACTTGGCAAACATATGAAGGAGGAGAATGAGAGCGAGTCAAGGAAGAGGATAGTGTGTACAGTATGTGCAACGGGCCTGAGGTGAGAGGAAGCTGGGTGAGAAGTTGTCATAGCTCAGGCAGAGGACCAAAGGTGGCTGTCATAGCCAAGCTTAGGAGCCAATCCCATCCATTTTCTAATCCATCCTCCTCATTGCCTCGCTGGAGAACTCAAGCAAGGCTTTCTGTGTTACATTTTCCCATCTGCCAAAATGGAATTACAGATAGCATAGACACCCTGGGGTTGTCCTGAGGATTTCATGTGAGTAAACAGTGCCTGTCTGGCATAGAATGAGGTCCCGAGACAGCTGTTACCAGACCTTCACTTCCCTCCCTTCCTTTCCCATCTCTCACCTTCACCACCTCCAAAGTCAATGGCATTTATAGAAAGAGCCAATCACATAACTGTAAATCCCCTCCTTACATTCAGACACTCCTGCATTGTGTGTATCCTTGAGATAGACCCACCCTTGCTCTGTAGAAGCTTGTTGCTTCAGGTCTACCAAGAAGACAGTATGCTTTCTGTGCATGGGTGCTTGAGAGTGAGCCCAGGGCCTCCACGTCGTGCGTTTTTGTCTGCATTTTTAATGATCCATCAATCTGCGGAATCCAAGTTTCCCTGGGCACTCCTGTCCTGGGGGCAGTAAGGAACGATGGCCATGCGATCTGGTGGAATCTGATAGCCAGGCACAACACATGACTGTGACCAGCAGCCACCCACCGGTATGGGGCGTGCCTGCTCTTTACCCGTGTGCCCATGCCTGCGCAGCATTGAGGGCTTCTTTCCAGGAACTTGGTCTCGAGGGTCGTTTTGTTGTTGTTATCGTTGTTGTTGTTGCTGTTTTCTTGGACTGGCATTTGAGCCAGTGGCATTTTAACACTGACCTACTTCCCAGCCCTTTTTGTTTTTTTATTTGAAACAGATCCTCACTAAGTTGCTGAGGCTGGCTTCAAATTTGCAATCCTCCTGCCTCAACCTCCTAGTCTTAAGATTTTTTTACCTCTCCATCTTTTCATTTTTTGTAGTCCTAGGGATTGAACCTGGGACCTCTACATCTGTCAGGCAAGTGCTCTACCACTGAGCTGCATCCCCCTTTTTATTTTATTTTAAGACAGGATCTCACTAAATTGCCCAGTCTGGCCTCAAACCTCCTGTCAATCCTCCTGTCTCAGCCTCCACAGTCACTGGGATTACAGATGTGTACCACTGCACCCAGCTGGTCTTGAAGTTTCCAAAGGATTCAGAAGAGAGTAAGGCTTCTAGTTCTCAGCCTACCATTGTGGGGAGGAAAATCCCTGCAGATGCGTCTGAAATTCCCCAGAGAACCCCATTGTCCCCCCCCATGACCACAATTCATAGAGGCCAGCAGCAGACCCAGACATCTGCCTCCCTGGGGCTACAGGAGCCTGGTGCCAAAAACAATAAGTCGGGTGTGGGAACCTCCTTGTCTTCTCCAGTTTCTGTTCAGCTGGGAAAGCCATTTCTATTTTATCATCATTATTATAATTATTTAGTTCTTCAAGCATCAGCAGTCTTTGCAGGGAACACCCACAAGGCAGCAAGGAAACCAGCTTGTTTGGAGGGTCCCAGTGGACGCACACCCTCAGAAAGCTTGAAACTCCTTTCCCTGGCCCCAGGAGCCTCCACCCCGACCACCTCCAGTGGCTGGTGGCTTGCAAAGGCACTCAGGCCTGCGGTGCTTGACTCTGGTTCACTTACTGCTTTGTTCTGTTACATTGTTGCTGATTAGCTTTAATTTTTTCCCCCAGTACTAAGGATTGAACCTAGGGGCACTCTACCACTGAGCTATATCCCCTATTCTTTTTATCTTTTATTCTGAAACAGCAACTCCCTATGTTGCCCAGACTGGCCCCAAACTTGCAATCCTCCTGCCTCAGCCTCCCATGTAGCTGGCATTACAGGTGTGAATCACTACACCCAGCAGTGTTTTCTTTAATTTTAAAACAAATTTTTAAAATTCAATATAATGAATGAGATATGCCTGGTTTTATAAACTTGACTGCAGGGGCTACAGATTAGGCATCCTGGCATGCCGCCCAAAAAACCTCTGGGACTTGTATCAGGCAGTGGCACATTCCAGGACTGGTCACAAGTCCTTTGGTCATCAGTAGATTATTCTAGTCGCCAATGAATTTAATTATCATAATAGATAACAAAAAAATGTGGTTAGATTTAGAAATGGCTCCTCATTGGTGACCTTCACCGGCCTCCTTTGAGGTACGGTTTAACAAACCATAGTCTAGAGATGCTACCTATCTTACATGAACGGGTGAGGATGGGATTATACTGCACACCCCTACACACCACAGCTGACCCCCAAGCAGTCCTGATGCCAGCCATGAGTAGGATTCTGAGTGCTGGTGCCATTGAGGACACAAAAGCCTGTCTAGGAATGTGATGGCTCTTCACCCTGGGGTGAGGGGGCAGAGAGCCTGAAAAATGGAGCTAGGACTTCATTGTGCTGTTGAAATGACTTGGTAGGGCCTGTTATAATCCTTAAAATGACCCCGCTTTGCTGCTGAATGTCTGTGTGATGTTGGTCAAACCATGTGTCAGATTTGGTCTGAGATTTGCCTTCACTATCACCTGCTAGAGAGGCCGTGGGGCAGCAGCAAAACCGCACCTATCTCCAACCTCTGGTGTGACCACTGTTATCTGGATCTATCAAAAGGGACCAAACTGGCTTAGGTCATTTAGGGAAGAAAAAAAAATTCTGTTTTTGTTTTCCTGTGTACATGACCCTTTCCTGCACCCCCAATCCCACTGTCTCCAGGCCCAGGAGAAATACTAGGGAGGTGTCAGATGAATACCAGCATGTGTGGTCCCTGCGTAAGCTGAATACATGGAATGCTTTTGGGGACCCAAAACTCACAGGCAGAAAGGAGGGAAATAGGGTCATTGGGGCTGGATCCATACTGCTCCTTTTACATGCCCTGTGCCCTACAGCTGCTCAGAATGCAGTGCTGTCATCAAGAGAAAGACCATCATTCTGGGTGGCATATGAGGAGGTGTCCATATAGGTGCATTCAACCATTATCACATGAAGGCTTTCTGGTGGACAAGAGGTCCATGGGTAGAAAGCTTTGGCCACCCAAAAGTAAGTAAGTCAAAAGCTCTTTCAGTACAGAGGCCTAGATTCTAATACATACCCCCATCACATCACGGTGCCTACTTCCTGCCCAGTGATTGAGGGTGACTGGAGAAGCTGCCAGGGCAGTGCCCAAAAGTCAGAGGTGGGCACTGGACAAAGGGGCCACCACATAGCACAGAGGCTCCTATTGCAGAAAGAGACAGACAGGTCTGAATTTAAATCCCAGCCTTACGGTTAACCAGCTGTTGCACTTTGGATCTGGAATGTTTCCCAAAGGCTCCTGTCTTGAATGCTTCGTCCCTGAAGCAGCAATGTTCAGTGGCTGGGCTTTGGGGAAGTGATTGGATCTTGGGGGTTCTGTCTTCATCAGTGAATTAATCTACATAATTGAATGGACTACTGGGAGGTAGTGGACCTAATTGAATGGACTACTTGGGAGGTAGGGCCTAGTTGCCTAGTTGGAGGAAGTAGGTCATGGGGGTGTGCCTAGAGGGTAGCACCACAGTGACCCGGCTCACTGCTGTGTGGAGGACAGAGAAGGGGCTAATGCTAATGCTGCAACATGTCTAGTCTAGCACACAACAGTGCACCTAGTAGGTGCTTGCTGTTAATTTTTTTCTTTTCTTTTTTTTTTTTTTTTTTGCAATACTGGTGATTGAATGAACCCAGAAATAGTGCTTTACCATTGAGCTACATCCCCAGCCCTTCTCTTTGTTTGTTTGTTTGTTTGTTTGTTTTGTGGACCAGGGTTTAAACCCAAGGGCACTTTATCACCAGACCACATCTCCAGTCCTTTTTATTTTTTGGTTTTGAAACGGGATCTCAGAAAGTTGCTGAAACTGGATTTGAACTTGCAATCCTCCTGCCTCGGCCTCCTGAGTAGTTGGACAGACGTGTACCACCATGCCCAGCTGTTAGATATATTTTGGTAGTGCTCCTTCATCAGTCACAGATGTAGCTGAGAACTTACTGAGAGGTGGCTGCACAAGGAAAGGGCTCATTTGCAAGGACTGGAACCAAAAGAGACTAGAAGAGAGCTACCTAGCAAGGCAGTGTCCTTGAGAGACAAAGCACCTGGTTTCATCTGCCAGGTGAATCCCTGGATTCATTAAATGCATCCTTCCACACTGTTAGTGCTTCATAAATGGTAGATATTGTTCACATTTACAGGACAATGACTACTCAATATGTTTTGGTTCTTGAATGGCCTGGAACAAGCACTCTCTGCCTCAGTCTCCCTGTTTGCAAAATCTCTCTGATTCTCTGAATGAAGAAGCAGTCTATTACCACCCTCTGGCCCAAATGGCACCCAGCCAGAGTTTAAAGCCAGAGGGAGCAGAGGAAATTCAGGCAAAAGGCCACCAAAGGGAGGTTATGGGGCTTGGGCCCCACTGGGATGGAAGCAGAGGGGGTGGGGCTCAAGGCCCCAATGGACCCAGCCCGGTGCCGCATTTCCCAGGGCCTGCTGCTGTCTTCTTGGAGTGGCCTGGCCCCATCCTGGTCATGCACATTGGGACATGCCAGGGCCTGGCTTCCCAGGGGCCAGAGGGAGCTCCCGCAGGGGACTTCAAAAGCCCAAATGCCTTTCAGAAAGGAACTAAAACTTTCTGCTTAACCAAAGCCTCCACAGGAGAAGAACAGGCCTAGCCCTTTTCTTTTTAAGTCTCTTTATTTTCCAGCCGGCTGGCCTGGTCATTCTCTTTTTTTCCTATTATAAACGGTCCCAGCTGCAACACACAGGGAAAAAAAAACCATCTCCCAGGCCTGGGCAGGGGCTGGCTGGCCTCCTGGGGCAGACAAAGGCAGCTCTGGCCTCCGGCACCCACTGGGAGAGGCCCCGGATCCCCTGCCCAGAGCCAAAGCCACAGTGGGAGTGAGGGGAGGATTCAGGAAGTTTCTGTTTGCACCCCAAACCTTCTCCTGCCCCTGGGAGCAGAGCTGCCATCCAGCCAAGGAAAGGATTCCTAAAGGACTTGTCAGGGGCATAGAATGAAAGATCAGTCACCCTCCCACAAGGCCCGTGGGGAAACTGATGTCCGGGGAAACGGAGTTGCTGAAGGTCACAATGCCAACAAATGGCAGAGCTGATCTTTGAGGCCAACACTCTCAATCCAACACCAGGTACCAAAGAAATGTTGGAAGAGGGGTCCAGGAGGAGCCCTGGCTGGCATCCCGGGGTTGCTGAATGAGAGGGGATGTCATTCCTTTCTCAGCTTCTCTGCCTCCCGGCAAGTTAAGTTCATTTTCTGTGACTCAGTTCCCTTATCTGTGAAATGAGGGCAGGCTTGTACCCACTTTGTAGGGCAGCTGTGAGAAGCACATGAGCCAATAGGTAAAGGACTTAGAACAGTGCTCAAACAAACAAACAAACAAACAAACAAACAAAAAAAAAAATTACCTCTTACTATCTGTAAATGTAAGGTTTGTTTTCTTCACCCAAGGAATGTTTATTGTCCTCTGCTGTGACAGGCCCTGGGCCAGGTGCTGGGGATGCAGCTGGGCAAAGCAAAAAGGTCCCTTGCCTGGTGGAACTTCCAGTGGGGGAGGGGGTAAGCCAAGGGACACACTTGGATACACTGGATAGCCCAGCCCAGGACCTGACTCATGGCACATTCTAGATCTTTCTTCTCCTGGGAGGAAGTAAGTTAGGGTCACAAACTGTCTGGACTCAAGGACCAAACTGACCAGATGGGAGGAGGCAAGGGTGCTCCTTCCCCTGCAAAGGGAGGCAGGGAAATGTTGAAAACCAGTTTAAGCATTTTAATTGATTTTAAATGAGAAGGAGCCCGAGGCCTACAGTTTGCCACCTCCCCAGTCCAGCGAGTCTGGTTCGTCTGGTTCAGCCTCCGAAGAGCTCGGCGCTCGGGTCCTCGTCGCTGTGCCTGAAATGTAGGGGTGGTCCTGAGGAAGTGGGAGCCTTTGGCCCAAGGCGCCCATCGCGAAGTCCCATGCCCCCAACATCTCCGCTCCCAGGCTTCCCCCTTGCCCAAGGCGCCACCAGCGACCTCCCAGCACTGCGAGCAGGAGCCGGGCCGGGGCGTGGGCTGCGAGCGCGGGGCGGGGCTGCAGCTGCAGCCTGGAGCTCCGCAGCGCCACGCCCAGTGCGCAGCCCGGCCCAGGCTCCCCGCGGTGGCCCGTGGGGACGCTGACTGTTCTCGCGGGGCGCCAAACCGCTCTCAAAAAGCCAACAGAAGGAAAAAACAGACTCTTCTAGTCCTCTGTCTTCGGAACTCCAGCGGCCCGCGCTTCACAGAAACCTCGCCTTGTTTCTGAAGTGGGTAAGGTGACAGACAGCATCCCCTGAGCTGGCGGGGGAAGGACAACCTCCTCCTTTCCACACTTTTCTCCCAGTGCCCCACCTGATGTCCTACCTAGAGCTCTCCCTGCGCGGCTAGGTTGATGCCTACAGTGATATTATGCATTCCATTTTACATCTAATAAAATTGAGGCTCAGAAAGGCTGATATGTCCCTGATCCAAAGTTACACAGCCCTTAAGGGATAGAGCCAGGATTGAAATCCAGGTGAATCTCCCTCCAAAGCTGGAAAATTTCCCTTCTCCAGCTAGTTAATTCCAGCTTCTACACTTTGCCTGAAGCATAGCATTGATGTATCGATTTAAGTGGATGGATGTTTAGATAGACATATAAACAGCTAGATAGATGTGGAGGTAAAGAAAGATATGGAGATAAAGATGGTATCCTGGAACTACAGACAATTATATCAGGTGTCAATGTGATGGGGGCGGTTATCCCTTCCCCAAATCTCCAACGACCCCTTTGGGGTTGATCTTTTGGTGTTGTTTTTTAAGTCGAAAGATTTTTTTTTTTTTTTTAATTTTTTTAGTTGTAGACGGACACAATACCTTTATATATTTTATCTTTTTTTTTTTTTTTTTTTTTTTGTGGTACTGTGGATCGAACCCCAGTGCCTCACATGTGCTAGGCAAGCGCTTTACCACTGAGCTGCACCCACAGCCCCTGGTCCAAAGATTTTTAACATGCAGAAAATAATACAGCAGATATTCATATGCTTCCAATAGAAGATAAAATTTTACATTTGTTTGGGGGACTTTCTTTGCTACAGAATTGATATCATTTCAATCTTACTCAGACATAGCTTCAAGTCAAATATCCTAGGGACCTTTTACCTGCTCCAAGTAGACCTAAGCCCCTCCTAATTAAGAAAGTTCCTTCAGGGCTAAGGGGGCTGCCCTGGTATCCAGCAGGGCTGGAAAAGCCCCCAGTGTTTAGGTGCTGCACTTCAGGAGGGAAGTTCAGGGGTCTTGACTGAAATGTCACATCGTGAACAGGCAGGGAGGCCAGGAGGGCCCCATTTTTCAGGAGTGAAATGAAGCTCACAAAGTCACTTACCCCAGGCCAAAGACTCTGTTTTTGTTGTTGTTTTTGTTTGTTTGTTTATCTTACCCAGTCCTGCTTCTGTGTTTTTGTTTTGTGTGTTTTTTGTTCGTTGTTTTTTTGTTCTAGGAGGATTTTGTTTTGGGTTTTGCCTTTGGGTACTGGGGATTAAACGAGGGCCATTTAACCACTGAGCTAAATCCCTGGCCCTTTTTATTTTTTATTTCGAAACAGGGTCTTGAACTTGTGATCCTCCTTCTTCAACCTCTGAGATTATAGATGTGCTCCTGGCTCTGCCTCCCTTTTACAACACTGCTTGCCTTAGAATACTGGATGCTGAAAGGAAGGGGCATCTTCAGTGGGAAGGAGACTGGAAGGTCAAAGCTCCTGGCAAGAATGATGGGACCAGGAGGCTGCGCTGAACCTCTGGGAGAGAAGGCTGCAGGCCCTGCTGATCAGCGGCTCTGTCTGCTCCTCGGGGGTTCCAGGGTTCTGTTGGCGCCCTCCAGGGCATCTGAAAGTTGAGAGGGGGATGCTCAGAGGTGTCATCAGGAACCCAGACTGGCAACATGTCAGGCAGGTTGTAGCTCACTTTCCCACCTCCATGACCTGCTAAGCAAGTGCTCTACCACTGAGCTGCACCCCAGCCCCGATTTCCATCTCTAAACGTTCTGAATGGCCTTCCGCCCCAGTGGAATGACCACCTGGATCAGTGCATTGTGCCTCCTGGGCTCAGGAACCTGGAAGTAGACATGCTGGGGTGACAGGAACTACAGATAGGAATTTTTCTATTGTCAGTGATTTTTCAAAATCTGGCTTAAATAAAAAGAATTGTGGTTCCAGCTTCAGACTCCAGAGGATTCAGGTATTGGAGTAATATTACCAGGGATGCAAGCTCTTCATCACTCTGCCACTACTCACTCCCTAATGGTGACTTCATTTTGAGTCCACACAATGACAATATGGCTGCCAGCAAATCTTACTGTCCTGGAAGTTTTAAGGTCAGTGAGAAAGAGCCTGCTGCTTTCCCCAAACCTTGACATTGACCAGTGCGAGTGGGACAGCCAAGGGGGGGCACCTGCCACTTCATAAATGCCAGGCATGGTCAAAATCATCACCTCTTACCTACTTGATCTCATGTTTATTTGGGTTTGGGGAGAGGGTTTGGTTTTGTTTGTTTTGCTTTTGCAGTACTGGGGATTGAGCCCAGGGTCACTCTACCACTGAGCTACACTGCCAGTCCTATAATTTTTTTTTTTAATTTTAAAAAATGTTATAGTTGTAGATGGACTGAATGCCTTTACTTTGTTTATTTTTATGTGGTGCTAAGTTTCAAACCCAGTGCCTCACACATGCTCTGCCCCTGAGCTACAGCCCCAGCCCTATTTTTTAAAACTTTGAGACAGGGACTCACTAAGTTTCCCAAGCTGTCCTCGTACTTCTGATCCTCCTGCCTCAGCCTCCAGAGTAGCTGGGAGATAAAAGCTCTTGGCAAGATTGAAGGGCACAGGCTGTGCTGAACCTCCAGGAGAGAAGGCTGCAGGCCCTTCTCTCCTGACGTGTGTGCCGCTACAACTGGCTTATTTGTGTTCTTGTCTAATGTCTATCTTTCCGCCAGCTCTTAAGCTCTGTGAAGACAGAAATCTTGTGCTCCTTATTCACCCTTCTGTCCCCAGGATCTAGAGCAAGCCTAGAACAGCATAGGTACTGAAATGACTACTTATTGAAAAGAATGCAATTTCATCCTCCCAGAAGCAGGGGGTGTGGAAATGAAGGTGCAGTAGACAGTCGTTCTCACACCCTGGCCAGCTCAATTTTAGTCGCTCTTCCAATAATGAAGGATATCTCACCCTGTCTGTCTTCCAAGACTCAGTTCCAGCCCTTGACCTTCCCATACACCAGATAGAGTTAATTGCCCAGTTTGCAGCTGGGGATAATGTTACCATAAGACTTTTATATAATATATATGTATTTTTTTTAATTGGTGGAAATGACAGGGGAGAAGAATTGTCTTTATTTTTAAACACTGTGTAAGAAACACTATATTGAAATTGTAGAAATCTAAAAGGAGAATTATTCACAGACCCACCCAAGATTAAAACAGTGTTTCCTTTTGTCCATGTCACTAGCTTCTCATTGCCCATGTGCAAATTTGCTTTTACTGATTTACGATAGTATCCTATGTAAGGCACTAGGCTACAAATTTCCCATCAACATTATGCAGCGTAGACTTTTTCATTTCTGCAGTAGACCCTTTTGCTCTCCCCTGCCACTTACTTTTTTTCACCTTCTTTCCCCACTCTGCTTTCCAAGGTCAACAGCAGAAGGAATCCCCTGCTCAGAGGTCACATACAAACTGAAGTACAAATAAGGAAAGAGGCTGGGCTGGTATTACTGTGAAAAGGTGCATTGCTTTAGAGGCACTGGCCGCGAAGCACTCCAGGGCACTTGGAATAGTAGGACTCGGCTCTTTTTCAGGGCCGCATAATAGCATGTGTAAAAGTGTCACAAATTAACCTTTCTTCTTGGGTATAAATGTTTCCATGTTTTGTCACTTCAAAAGGCCTTTTGGGCTGGGAGTGTGGCTCAGTGGTGGAACACTTGCTTAGCATAGTGTGAGGCCCTGGGTTTGATCTGTAGCCCTGAAAAATAAAATGTTGTCAGTGGATCTTTTATTTTATTTATTTACTTATATGCAGTGCTGAGGATCGAACCCAGGGCTTCACACGTGCCAGGCAATCGCCCTACCACTGAGTCCTAATAAGTATTCTTGTACATTTATCCATCAGTCCCAGGAGTGTGGTTGCTGGAAAAGGCTAATTTTTTTTGAGAGGTGGGTAGTACTGGGTACTGAATTTAGGGACACTTGACCACTGAGTCACATCCCCAGCCCTGTTTTATATTTTATTTAGAGTCAGGGTCTCACTGAGTTGGTTAGTGCCTTGATTTTGCTGAGGCTGGCTTTCAACTCTCAACCCTCCTGCCTCAGCCTCCCAAGCCACTGGGATGACAGGCGTGTGCCACCACACCTGACCAGGCTATGATTTTTGTTTAGTATGGTTTCATCTACCTTAATATATATTGTCAAATTTCTTTTCTTCCTAAAACGGTAGCAATTCCTATGTGCACAGACCACGTATGAGAGTGTCCTCTTCTACACAGTCACCAAAGTAACATCACCCATTTTTATTTTGCTGATCTGATGGGCATCATCACGGCATCCTACACGGCTCTTGTTTGCATTTTTCTGGACCAGGAGTCGTAGCAAGTTTCTTTTCATGCGTTCTTGACTGTCTGTATTTTCTCTTCTGCAAAATGCATGGTAGTATCCTTATCTCTTTTTGGGGGGAAGGAGGAGATCATACAGATGAGTCCTGTGACTGTATTATCTCAGTGCCTTATAGTTACGAATGTTCTAGACGACTTCAGACTTTACCTGGGAGGGGCTCTGTCGTATTCCTGGTGATATCACCAGCATCAAGCCCAGAGCTAGGGCACAATTTTCGGAAACGATAGACAAAAGAAGCTTCTGGAAGCCCTGGACTTTGTTATGCAACAGCCAGGTCTGGCTCCCCAGCAGGCTGGCATGCAAGGGAGCCCATACCAGGATCTGCGCTTATTCTCATCTGGGGAGTGACTTTTTTCCCCCCAGCCATGTTCATAAGAACCTTTCACAGGATTCTTGTAAAACTTCTCGACAAGGCCATAAGGAGTCTCATCAGGCAAGGAGAGCCCTGGGCTCCAGGAACGGAAGGTCCATCCCCCAAACCTGCTATCTATCCCGTGGAGCATCCCACCAAGGAAGGTCAGGGAAGTCATTTCCAAACTCCTCCTGCTCCGAGACTGCCGCAGTGGAAGGGAAGGGATGAGGACACACACATAGCAATGAGCAATGTGACCAGTGGGCTCTTCTTTAGGGTCTGCTTATGCAGTTTGGCCGACAGAAAGGAGCCCACCTGAACCAGGTGAGTGCCTAACCTAAAGTAAGCAGCTGCTCCTTACCTGCAGCCATTTGATTTCTTGGTCACCCCTGAGAAGGTGGTTGTAGGGGACAGATTCCCTCTTCTGATCTCCAAAGGAGCTTCTGCAGGAATCACTATGGACTCTGCCTGGGGCCAAACTCATTCATGCACCAAATACTTACTGGCCATGCATAGTGTTCCAGGCACAGCTCCAGGCGCTGGGGATACACCAGCAATCACACAGGCAAAGCCCCCTGCACTCATGGAGGTGATATTGTCCAACAGGACTCGGCCAACTTTTTCTCTAACAATCAGCCCAATATTTTGGGCTTTTCAGTCCATAAGGTCTCCATCAAAATGATTTAACTGCCTTCCTAGTATGAAAGCATCCACAAATGGGTGTGGCTGTGTTCCAATAAAACTTTATTTATGGACACTGAAGTTTGAATTCCATGTAATTTTCATGCATCCTGAAATAAGAGTGTTCTCCCCCCACCCAATCATTTAAAAATGCATAAATGTATAAAACATTCTTAGCTGGAGAGAGGGCGATGTAAATACAGATGATGCCAATAATAAAAAAGGAAACTTACACAACACTTAGATGTGCCAGGTATTGTTCTGGTGCTTATGTAAATTAACTCATTTAATCCTCATAATAACTCTGGGAGGAGTGTAACCCGTTATTGGCTCCACTTTCCAGAGAAGGAAAGAGGAACGCAGAAATTTACATGTAGTGATAGTACTAGAAAAGTGGACCAGGATTCCGACCAGAATCTAATGTGTACGCCTTTATTCCTCATCCTAACCCTCTGCTTATAAAACCCAAATGAAGTAATAAATTTGTTAGCACCTTTGTTTAGCAGACACTCCTAGGCACCACATCTACAGTAAAGGAAGGAAACTCCCAACAAACTTATCAGTCATCAACAAACTTAAGTGCCATCGCCCTTAGCGTAAGCAGGCAATTGTAGATGGACACGCCCCCAAGGGTCACCCTACTCTGTTCCCTAGCTCTCCATTTCTTTGCTTTGTCCAAATCCCCCTCCCCTACCGCATCCCCTAGCTCCTCAGCCTTCCACGTTCTGGCCACGTTTCAACTTGGATTCCACCGCCAGAATGATGTTGGCATCATTTTAACACTCCCAGATATCCGAGGAGGAAAGATTCGAAGTTAAACAGCGCCTGGAGAGAGACAGAGACCAGGGAGGTTTGGGGGGCTCGGAAAGCCATTTGCTGGAGGGTATGAGGAAGACTGGGGGATGGGGACTAGCCTTGGAAAAAATCTCTTGCTCTTAACCAGGGGTCTCTTCCCACCCACTCCGCCCCCAATGCAAGCCTTGGTCTCCAGGTCTTTGAGGGAGCGGGGGAAGCAGGTGACTGTTCCGCGACTCCGGGAACAAGGGGAAAATACTTCTGGCATTAAACAAAGCCTTTTTATATTTAAACTGCCAGCCCAGGATTTTCAGAAAAGTTTCCCCAAGCGTCACCTTGTGTGTGTGCACAAAAAATGATACACCGGTGTATAAACACAGTGGAATGCAGAAACACGCACGAGTGCGCGTTGCCGCACCACCCGAGGTGCGCGCAGACCCAGCCGCGACTGCCCGCGAAGCACGTGCGGAGGGTGTGCACACGCGCCCAGCCTTGCACGCCAGCGGTAGTTTCTGCACACCCGGTGCAGGCCCGAGCGGGAGGGGGTGGTGAAGGTTCCAGCAGGAATTCCAGAGCCACGGGGGGTGGGAGGAGGAGGAAGCCGCCGCCGCGGGGGTGGGGAGGAAGAGGGCAGCGGAGCCCCTGAGTTGGAGGAGCGGGCGCGGGCCAGAGGGCGGGGGATGCGAGTTCCCGGTCCCCCACCGAGGAGCCACCCCGCGGGCGGAGTGGGGGAGGGTCACTGGAGGGAGGGAGGGAGGGAGGAGCAGATCACCAGGGACTGGGGCACCGCGTAGGGGGCGGGAGAGGGGCTGGGCGCCGGAGGGGACTGGGGGGCGGGGAAAGGTCAGGGTGCAACCTGGCCCGCAAGAGGTGGGAACTGCTGTCCAGGGTAGTTCCCAGGGCGAGGAGCCGGGAGACCTGTCCCAGGAGGCGCCTCTGAGGGCCAGGAAGACAATGGTCGGTTCGCTGGGTCGGGCGCCCCCTGCCGCAGTGCAGGGCGGTGACTCCGCAGGCCCCTGAGTTCCTCTCAGGGGTCTGAGGACACACTGGGCAAGTTCAGTAGGTCCTTGAAGGGCTCGCTATCCGGGGCACAAGCCTGGCCAGTGCACTTTTTGTTTGTTTCTTTCTTTTTGCGGTGCTGGGATTGAACCCAGAGATGCTCTACCACTGAAATGCACCCCAGTCCTTTTTATTTTGAGGTAGGGCTTGTTAAATTGCTGAGGCTGGCCTTGAACTTGTGATCCTCCTGCCTCAGTCTCCTAAGTCACTGGGATTACAAGCTTGCTCCACTGCACGCCAAAAAATGTGTAATTTTTGCTTTTTGAGGGGCTGGGGTGGGGGTCAGGAGATGGTACTAGGATTGAACCCAAGCCTCTTGCTTGCTAGGCAAGTCCTGTACTACTGAGCCACATCCCCAGCCCCTTGGCTTGTATTTTTGTTTTTGATTTTGGTACAGGGGTTTGAATCCAAGAGCACTTCACCACTTCACCACATCCCCAGACCCCCACCCCCTTTTTTTTTTTTTTTTTCATTTCTAAGTTGCTGAGGCTGGTTTTGAACTTGTGACCCTCCTGCCTCAGCCTCCTGATAAAGGCTTTGAGTTGAGTTGGTCAACACCCCCGCCCCCCTCCACACTTCCCTACCCCCTCAAATAAGTCTGGAGTGAAATTTTGGCGTTCATATTGAAAAGAGAGCTGTGGCCAATGCATTGTTAAAGTATGTGATGCTGAGGCCCAGAGCAGAGAACATCGAACTGTCAAACTCCCAGACTCCACAGCTGGCCAGAGGCAGAAGTAGAACCCAGATTCATATCTCCCAACCCCCAATCCTGGGGGTTGTCTCAGGACTGTCTTGAGGTTGTTTCAGGCCTGAAAGCAAATGGGCTTGTTTTCCAAGACCAGATTCAAGTTACCAAGTCCAAGGGAGCTACCAATTGCTTTCCCCCTTCATTAACTGAACACCTTTTCTGTGCCAGGCCTTTACCTGAAAGGCCTTCCTGCACTGCCCCCAAGCCCACTGGTCACGTTGCCGAAACAAGGCTCAGTGGTGTGAGGTAACTTAGCCCATCTCCTCGCCAGTCCACGACACAACCAGGGTGCAGCCTGCGTCTGGTGCCTCCGGTTCACATCCGGCTTTAGCCATTACATCGGAACTTTGGGGGGACTAGGGAGTCAACCTTGTTTTTAATCCCCAGGGATTTCCAATGAGTCACCCTGAAGAAAACCACAGCACTAAATGTCAGGCAGAGACTTTCCAGTCCAAAGTTAGCAAGCAGGGGCCGCTGGGCCCAGTCTGCTCTGTCATGTTTCCTTTGATCTCCAGGAGGTACTGTGTACAATTTTGAATTCGTTACTAGCAACCGAAAATCTAAATGTTATACCAATATCTGCATTTCTAAATTTTCAACACATGGAGCATCAGACAATACTGATGCCTGACTCGTTCCCTTTCCTGGCGCAGATGAAGAGACCCACAGCAGAGAAGGGCACAGTGTTGTTTAGACACCTACCGCTCAGGTTAAGGCACAGAACCGGTGCTTGGGAGAAACCAGGACTCCTAGCCCTCTGACCTGTGCTCATTTTTGACCCCAGGCAACTGCTGCTGAATCATTTTAGGATGGAGCTGCTCAGGGAAGTAGGAGTGGCGCCTCCACATGTCAGCTTGAGGTAGGATAGAAGAAATACAAAAAAGATAGGTAAAAATGTAACAAAAGAAAGGAAGAGGACACTGTAACTTTAATCTGAAAGCACTGTCCTAAAGTTCCTCATGCCTTCTCTCCCCAGCCAGTTTTTCTCCCAGACCTGTCACTCCCAAATCTTCACTCACAATCTTCAAGTCACTGGAAACTCACCCGCTTAGGAAAACTGCCCTGTGGACCGTTAATTAGCCCACTAACACATGCATTTTTTGAATAGGTTGCGCAAAGGGACAGAGGAAACCTATAATGTAGGGTACTTTCCCAGTCTTATCTATTGATCAGATAATGGAGATGTCAACCTAAGGATCCCTACAGCTGCCAGACCACCATAAACCATCCGTGATCACCAGACTGATGTCATCCCACACACCTGACAGGCCTGCTCTCGCCAAGTTTCTTTTAAAAGAAGAACCCCAAACTTCAGAAGTGCTTCTCACTCTTCAGATAGCCTTTATTCCCCTCCCCACACCCTTTTGTTTTGATACCAGGGATTGAACGCAGGGCCACTGAACCACTACATCCCCAACCCCTATTATTATTTTTTGTTTTGAGAAAGGTCTTGCTAAGTTGCTGAGGCTGGCCTCGAACTTGTGATCCTCCTGCCTCAGCCTCACTAGTTGCTGGGATTATGGCCATGCACCATGGCACCTGGCTTGTATTTTCTCTTGAATATGTACTCCTTGCTTTCCTAGATAGAGCTCTGTGCCTCAATGTCTGACACATGATAGAATTCTTTACTGTCACATACATCAAGGATCCCATTGTCCTGAGTTGAGGTCCTCCTCTCCAGGACTTCTTTGGACCCCCTCCAGTGACAAGCTGGACAGACTCATCTGAAGCCAACTCCTTGACTTCCACAGTCCTGTGCCAGTCTCACCAGAGAACAGTGGAACCCAGAGAACAAGTCGGCATCTATAGATGCTTTCCACAGCTGAGTGCTGACAGGTGGGGCACTGGGGTAGCTGTGGAGCTATCAGGGTCAAGGTGAGGAAAAGGAGCTGTTTTGAGGTGGGAGCCAGGTGGAGCTCGAGGAAACAGATCTCCAAGTGAAGACAGGCAGCCTGATTCTCATTCTCATCCCCATACTGCAGAAGGGCAAACTGAGGTTAGAACAGACTTAGCAGAAGTTGAGAACTGGGAGAGACCTTGAGAACTGAACTGGGGAGGAGGTGGCAGATGGGTTTCAGCTCACGGGCCATCTGGCATGGGGCAGAGGGCTCTCCCGGGGGTTACTACAGGAAACAGGGTCAAGATCGATAGTGGCACATTGGAGGGGCGGGGGTCAGCATGGCATGGGCAGGAGGAGGGGGCCAGATTGGACAGGCCATGGGGCCATTCGGCTTTGATTCATCATAGGAGTGATGGAAAACTGCTGAACAGGATTTTAGGGGTTAAGGACCAACTGAGGCCAGAGGACTCATGCAGGCTGCAGAGAAGGGGCAGAGCCAGCCAGAGAACTATTACAGTTGCCAGATAAGACACAGTGCTGGGGACAGGTAGTGGCTCAGTGGCAGAGTGCTTGCCTAGCACGTATGAGGCACTGAGTTCCATCCTCAGCACCACATAAAAATAAAGAGAGACGTTGTGCCCCTTTAGAACTAAAAAAAAAGACAAAGGGCCAGAACAGGATGACCAGATGGGTGTGGAGAGTCAGAGCCATCCCAAGCACACACAGCACGGGTCGGATTACAGGGACCTGTGTCCGAGTGGCAAGCTGGGATCAACCCAGGGCAAAGTGACCGGGCACACTCCCAGCCCTTGTCTGCTGTCTGCACAAGTCAGGCTGTGAGCGGGGGACCTTGTCATGGCCTCCAGCTCCCTGAAAACAGCAAACCAGCAGCTCAGGTGCTCCAGGCGCAGGAGGAGCAGCCCGGTGCCATTGCTGTTTTAGTCTGTGACTTGAGGGACCATACGCCCCTCTCAGGTCTTGGTGGGTGGGGGTCTGACAGTGGGTCTGGATTTTCTCACCTCTACCATAAACCAGCTGGCTGTGGGACAAGGGGCTGCGGAAGACAGATGCAGGATGTGTGGGCTGAGCCACCACTCTCCAGGCAGAGACGAGGCCATTGAGGACACCTTGTGGGTTCGAGGACACAGGGCCATCCAGCAAAGGCCACAGTTCTCCCAAGATGTCCCTTGGTGTCCTTCTTTTTGTATGGGACTCAGTTCACAGGCATCTTGAGCTCATGGAATGGTTTTCAGATATGTGTGGCCTGGCTGCCATCAGAGAAGCCGCTGCAGGAGCATCTGGGGCTGGGGCATAGCCCTCTGCCCAGGAGACCAGACCACCCGGCGGCAAGAGGCTCTGGTCCCTGCCCAGGACCCAGGCAAGATCCTTCTCCCTCCTGAGGCTTCCTGTTCAGGCGAGCCGGAGGATAGGACCCGGGGCTGTAGGAAGGGCAGGGCCCCCTCCTTATTCTGCCTTAGCAGCTGTGTGTCCTGGGGCAAGTCACATCCCCTGCCTTACCCAACGCCTGGGGCGGCAGTGAGCGCTGGAAGAGGAAATGAGTTGAGGACAGCCTGAGGCCACACAGTGAGAGCCTTGTCCCAGGCACACGACCAGAGCCTAGTGTTCAGAGCTGGGCTGGACCAGGAAGGGCTTCCAGTGACAGGGGAGGCAGACACTAAACAGATAGTTAGGAGTCACAGAGGTCTTTGCATCTGGGCAGCTGAGGAGCACGCAGGGAGGCAGCATCTTTGAGTTTATTTGGACTCCGACTTGTGTGGGTTCAAATCCTGACTTGCTATCAGTGTGTCCTTGGGCAAGTTATTTAGCTCTCAGATCCTCCATTTTCACATCTATAAAAATGAGAAGAATAATTATAGCCAAAATTAAAGCCAGGTGCATCTGTAGTCCCAGCTACTTTGGAGGCTGAAAGAGGATCGCTTGAGCCTAAGAGTTTGGGGCCAGACCTCTCTTCAAATAAATCAATAATAAAACCAACATTAAGTTCTAGGAGTTGCTCTAAACCCTTTAAATGTTTTATATCATTCTATAAAACCACACTGGTGTGTAGGTGCTATTCCAGTCCCACGGGATTGAAGAGGAAACCAAAGCCCAGAGAGGCAAAGTAATTTAACCAGATCACACAGCTGCTGGGTAGCAGAACCAGGCTGATGCCAACAAGGTCCCTAGCCCCCACCTTCCAGAGTTAGTGAGGATGATGAGCAACAACACATGGATCGGCTTGTCACACTGAACTCACAGCATGTGTTTGCTGTTGTTATTGCTGTGATGGTGGCTGTATTAGTTTGCTAGAGCTGCTGTAACAAGGACCACAGATTGGGTTTTTATTTTCTTCTTCCTTTTTCTTTCTTTCTTTTGAATTGGATGACTTAAACAATCAAAATTTACTTTCTCACAATTCCACAGGCTGTAAGTCTGAGATCAAGTGTTGGCAGTTGGTTTCTGCAGCGACCTCTGGTTTCTGCAGCGACCTCTCTCCTTGGCCTTTTCTCTGTGTCTTCACGTGGTCTTTTTTCTGTTTGTATCTGTGTCCTGATCTCGCTGCTGCTTCTCCTCCTCCTCCTCCTCCTCCTTCTTTTTCTTCTTTTTTCAGTACTGTCAATTGAACCCAGGGGCATTTAACTACTGAGCCACATCCCCAGCCCTTTTATGTATTTTATTTAGAGACAGGATCTGACTCAGTTGCTTAGAGCCTCAATTTTGCTGATACTGGCTTTGAACTTGCAATCCTCCTGCCTCAGCCTCCCTAGCTGCTGGGATTACAGGCGTGCACCACCACACCAGATCCTGATCTCTTCTTATGAAGAAACCAGTCCTATTGGAGTGGGGCCCATCCTCATGACCTTCCCCCGCAACCCCAAAATAAACTTGCTTTGTATATAATTTCTGAATCTTGAATCTAATAGAACAACTGGAACCCCAGATTCCCTTTGATCTAATAGTGGGGAGTTTAAAACTGTGCTTGGGAGCAGGAGGCACCCAAGGCCACGTATGGAAAGAAGGAGGAAATAGGCTTTGAAGTGACGAGTTCTGCCCTTAGTAAAGGCTGTGCTGTGGGGCGGAGGGATAAGTGGAAAGGGAGGGAAAGTATGACTGTAGCGCTTCAGACCTGAGGGAGCCGAGGAGAGTGGGGTTGGCTGTCCCCAGAATGTATGAAAAGTCACCTGGTCATCTGGCACCCGGACACAGTAGTGGAGGCAGAAGTGTCTGAGCAGCATCAACCCAACGGAGTGTGGGGGAGTGGCCCTGGTTTAGTGTACAGGTGGCAGAGGACTGGACTGGCTCAGCTAGTCCAGAAGAGGGAGAGGATGCGAGGAGGCCAAGGAGGAAGTAGGAGGCAGCTGTCCTCTTGTGGCCAAGGAGGAAGTAGGAGGCAGCTGTCCTCTTGTACATGCCAAAAATGCCCACCGTCCAAGCTGTGTTGGCCTCTTTTTAACTTAACTTTAAAGACCTGTCACCAAATATAGTCACATTCTGAGGTATAGGGGGTTAGGACTTCAAAATATGAAATTTGGAAGGGGCACCATTTGGTCCCTAGCGGTGGGAAGTGTGGTTTCCTGTTACAGTGGCAGGAACAGAGAAGGAACAGGCTGGAGGAGAGAGGGTAGCTGCCCAGAGGCCCCCTGGCCCTGCAGGCCTGGCTCTCAACACCTCAGAGCCCTGGTTGGTGAAGGGCCAGGGAAGGCTGGGCACCCTGTCAGGGCCACCTCCAGGAGGAAGAAGCCTACGGGTTAGAGGCCTTCATGCATCCGTGCCCTGTGATGGACATTCATGCCCAGCACTTCCAGGGTGATTTCCCAGTCCTCGCCTCCATAAAGAAAGCCTGTCTCCAGGACCAGGGGGGCACCTGAGCTCCACACCACCCATCATACTTTCTCCCACGAGATGGACCAAGAGCATTTCTCATGGGGTTGTGGAGCTACCTCCAGCTCCCATTCTGCCTCAGGAAGGGCTTTCTTTCTTTTTTTTTTTTTTTTTTTTGTTTGCGGTGCTGGGGATCGAACCCAGGGCCTCACACTTGCAAGGCAAGCACTCTACCAACTGAGCTATCTCCCCAGCCCAGGAAGGGCTTTCTTAAGCCTCCCTGGAGAAGAGGGTGGCTCAGTGGTAGAGCTCTGGCCTGGCAGGTGTGAGGCCCTTAGTTCCATCCCCAGCATCAAAAATAGAGAAAGAAAAGAAAAGCTCTGCACGGAAGGAAAGAAAGACAGTAGAAGGATTTCTCCAACACACTCAGGAGCGGAGGGCTCTTTGGCCTTGCTTTTTTCCCACCTCACACCCAGCTGGGTTTGGCCAGCCTAGGAATGGGTGCTGATACCCAGCCCCAGCGCCCCACCAGCTACAGTGCTGGCCCTGAATCTTCTGGAAGGCAAGTCCTGAAGCCAGCACAGACAGATCTGGGTTCATCCTAGGGTCAGCTGCCCCTTTTTTTCTCCCAAAGACGTCTCCTCTTTTCCACCTACCTGCCACCACCCCAGGGCTGGCCACCATTACTCTCTCCTGAAAACTGCTGTTTGCCTCCGAGATGGTCTCCAGTCTTGCTCCTCTTCTGTGGAACAGCCATGGAACACCCAGAGGGACCTTCTCACACATACACCTGACCACTTTGCTCTGGTAGGAACACGCAGTCCAGGGGAGGAGGATGCTGGTGTGCCTTTTTTGGCCCTGGGGATGGAACCCAGGGCCTCATGTGGGGTCAGCAAGCCCTCTACACTGAGCTACATCCCCAATTTCAGGACTACACTTTTGTTCTTTCTTCCCTCACCTTTTTTTCTTTTTCTTTTTCTCTTTTTTTCTTGCTAATTCAGTGGTCACAGGACTGTGACTCCAAGTGCAAACCTGGATGATCCCTGAGCATGAACCTGCATCCGGGAACTTTGTCAGAATTCCTAAGGGCCTGGAGGGACGGGATGTTTCTTTGGCCAAGCTGGGATTATTATCAGTGAGTGCACCACTGTCATGTATATCTAAAAGGACATTTTTTAAAAATTAAAAGAAAAAAAAAAACAGCGAGTGCAGCTGTATTGCCTGTGGTACGAATAGCCCCTGGCTAGCTGTGCTCCTGTGTAAACTGACCCTAGAACAGGAGCCAGCTGAGGGACCGGCACTGGCCACGCTGGTATTATTGCCTGAAGTCTAGACCGGGATGGTGGCCAAACCTCATGTCCTTCCTAAGATGGAAAAGTTTGGGCATAAATGTAGAGAATGAGAAAGAGTCACTGAGAGTAAAGAATGGAATCGGATGAGGAAATTCAACGTCCGTGGATACCTGGAGAGGCTTCGGGCAAGAGCCGATGTGCCCTCTTAGGTCAATCACACCAGGTTCCTGGAAAGGCAAAGCCATTTCACAAGACCACTTCTGTTTTTGGAACCTAACAAGATCAAATGGAAGCCTGCAAACCTGGTGACCTAGTTCTGGGAAACATTTACATATGCTAGGAGGATGGACTGGACTAATTATTAAAGATTGAATGGAATTCTAGGAATACCAGTATCTTTTGAGTTATACATCATCTTGCCGTAAGGGATTTGTGTTTGAAGTCCACCAACTGTGATATTGTGATTTATGTATTTATGTGTTTATGTGTTTATTTATTTGCATAGAACTGGGGAGTGAACCCAGGGATACTTTGTCACCGAGTTACATATGTGGCTCTTTATATTTATTTTTATGAGTCAGGGTCTCACTAAGTTGTCACAGCCAACCTCGAATTTGGGATCTTCGTACCTCAGTCTCCCAAGTTGCTGGGAATACAGGCAGGTGCCACCTCTCCCAGCTGATATTGTGATTTATAATTAAAGAAAATATTTTGGAGCTGTGCATGGTGGTGCATCCCTGTAATCCTAGTGACTGGAGGCTGAGACAGAAGGATCCCAAGCTGAAGGCCAGCCTCAGTAACTTAGCAAGACCCTATCTCAAGATAAAAAAAAAAGTGCTATGGGTATAGCTCAGTGATGGAGCCCCCTGAATTCAGTCTAACACACACAAACACACACACACACACACACACTCACTCACACACACACACCACTCACACACACACACTCACTCACACACACACACACACACTCTCTCTCACACACACACACACACACACACACACACACACACGCATCTTGGTCTTCATTCCCAGTTCCCCACACAGAGTCCCTAATTGCTTGGAATTTCCTAGGTGTTAGTGGTGTCTTGTTCTAATGAGGTGACATTCTTGATAGTTTTCTTGATGAGGTCTGGTCACCAGAATGATCAAGTCATAATTAGAAGCTTAAGACCTTCCATGTCAACGCCCATCCTCTAAGTAGGGAAGAGGGGCTGGAGATTGGGTTGAAAATAAATCAAGCCTAGGACTGGGGCGTAGCTCAGTCATGGAGCACTTGCTTAGCATTTGTGAGGCCCTGGGTTCAAATCCCAACTCTGCTAAATCAGTCAGTCAGTCATGCCTACATGATAAAACCCTCCTAAAAATTCCTGAACTCTGGGGACTTGGGGTACTTGCAGGTTGGTGAACACATTCACATGCCAGGAGGGTGACGCATGCCAGCGCCACGGGAGCAGAAGCTCCTGCACTGAGGACCGGTTCAGACCTCATCCCACCTGATGAACTTCTTCCTCCGCTGTTCATCATGTCCTTTGTCATATGCTTTATTAAATAATGAACCAGGAGGCAAGTTTCCCTGAGTTCCTTGAGCCATCTTAATTTAGTTATCAAACCTGAAGTGGGAGTGGTGGAAACCCCAATTTGTAGCCAGTTGGTGTGAAGTACAGGTGACAACCTGAGATTGACAAGTGGCATCTGAACTGGGGTGGGGGCAGCCTTGCGGAACTGAACCCTTCACCTACGAAATCTAACTTACCTCTAGACGGTGTCAGAACTGAACCGAACTGCAGGACACCCAGTGGGTGTCTCTGGAGAAATGCTGGGTGCAGGAAAGCCACCCCCACATCCGGTCACAGAGGTGTTCTGCATTGGCTGTTGCGGCTGCAGGAAGGAAAACCAGTTTCCTTTTTTGTATTATATAAGCCCTAAGCACGCTCTCGCTTGCTGTCGGCGCTACGGACTCCTACGAGCCCTCCTTCTCTCAGGGCTTTGATCAGCTCTGCTTTCTGAGCATCCACAGCATCCCTGACCCTGGGCCAGCATGTCCCCATTCCCAGCATCCTCTGCAGTTGGGACTGGGGTCTGTTGGGCTCAGTTGGTGGAGAAAAACCTATCTCTTGTGTTCACCCCAGGACTTCCAAGAACTAGGGAATGATTTGTCAGCCTCCACAGGCTGAGCTTCGAGGCCTCCCTCCTCCTAGAGACCAGACCCCAACCTTGGGAATATTTTAACCAGAACCTGAGACTGAGCCTAGGGCAGGGAATCGGGCTGTGACCACTCTGCCCAGAGAGCCACACCTATTGATAGGCTCAGTTTACCCCAACTGTCCCTGAATAACAAGTAGCCCCTCGCTGTCCTCTTAGGGCTCAGACATATTTTCTGGAATAAATGGTCGAAGTCATTGTATGAGTTTCCTGTGGCTGCTGTAATGAATTTCCACAAATTAATGATTTAAAGCAACACAGACTTATTATCTTACAGTCCTGGAGGCCAGAAGTGGGAAGTCGGCCCACAGGGCTCCCCTCGCCCACCCTCTGTGTTGGCTGTCCTTCCTTCTTTCCAGAGCATCTCCTGGCCCTTTCCGGGTTCTAAAGGCCACTTGCAGTCCTTGCCTTGTGGCCCCTCCCTCCCTTTTCAAAGCCAGCATCTTCAATTCTCTTACTTCAATCTCCTCTTCTGCTGCCACTGCTACTTCAAAGGACCCTTGTGGTATACTGCCCCCTCCCCACTGTAAGATGCCAAGGGCGTCTTTTTATCTTAAGGCCATCTTAGAGAAACCTTAATTTTATCTGCAACCTTAATTCCCCCTTGCCACCTTATATAACATATTTACAGACTCTAGGAATTAGGACATAGATGTCTCTGGGGGGCCATTATTCTGCCTACCACAGCAAAAGACATCCTGCCTCCCAGCACGGGAAAAACAGAAAAAAAAAAAGAGAGAGAAAAAAGAAAAAGAATGAAAGAAAAGAGAAAAAAAAGTCATCATGACCCAGTTAGAGAGAAGGCACAGGTGGTAATTAGGAGAATTGGCTTTGGTTCAAGTTCAGCAAAGTGACCTTGGGTAAGTCACTTCACTTCTCCAAATCTCAGTCTCCTTATTTTTAAAATGAAGGATAATGTGATATGTCTATACAATGGAATACTACTTGGCAGTGAAAAGGAATAGATTTTGACTGAAAGCACCTAGAAAACCACTCCAGATGTGGGAACTCGGGCAAGAGATTTTATTAAGTGAACAGGCAGTGTCTGCCAGCAGGGAGAGAGAGAGAGAGAGAGAGAGAGAGAGAGAGAGAGAGAGAGAGAGAGAGAATGGCAGGGGAGCCATTCTTACTTAAGTAGTGGAATTTCATGGGCTAACAACCTGGACCAATGACTGACTAGGAAGTTTGCAGGCTAGCAATCTGGGTTGTAAAATTGTGTGGGGGAGTGAGAATAATGGCGGCAGCAAAATAGCAGATCTGATGCCAATAACGACTATACCGCAGCAGGGTGGACAAACCTCAAGATTTTTATGAGTGAATGGAAGCCAGATTTTTTTAAAGGATTTTGTTTATATACAATTCTAGAAAATGAAAACTAATTTATAGTGTCAGCAGATTGGTGATTACTTGTGCTCAGAGGGTAAAATTATAAGGGACATAAACATTTGGGCAGGATATGATGGTGCACACCTCTTATCCGAGACACTTGGGAGGCTGAGGCAGGAGGATGGCAAGTTTAAGGCTAGCCTGGACAATTTAGTGAGACCCTCAGCAACTTTGTAAGACCCTATCTCAAAAAATAAAAAGGGATTGGGGATGTAGCTCAATGGTAATGTGCCCCTGGGTTCAATCCTCAGCACCAGAAAAAAGAAAGAAAGAAAGAAAATTTCAGGGTGATGGAGAGGTTCGCCATCTTGATTGTGTAGATGGTTCTGTGGAGGTATATAATAAATTGTTCACTTTGACTTATGTAGTTGACTGTAGGTCACAAAATGTGTATTGTCGATTGCGCATTGTTTATTCCTCAGGAAAGTTGTTCAAAAGTGAATTCCTCTTCACTATACACAATGTAGAAACTGTGTCAATCTCTTCCAGATCTTTCTGTCATGCAGGCCAGCACTGACCACACTCATTCATTGATTCATCACATGTAACCCACCATGTTAAGCAGCCCCAGAGCTGGGACATAAAGAGAGACCCAGCTCCTGCCCTCTGCCTGCCTGGTCTCGGGGGAGAAATGGATGAGGCAGCAGATCCACATGGTGAGGAATGGGCCCCTGGAGATCCACCCACAGGAAGCTGCCAGGGATCAGGGAAGGTTTCAGAGAAGAGGCGGTGACATTCTTCTAGGTCTTGAAGAAAGTGTAAGAGTTTGGAGCATTGCGTGCCTGTGCTATCTGTTGTTGTGTGATGAATTACTCCACAACTCAGCAACTTAGAGGAACCATTTTACTGTCTTTGCTTATTGTCTTGCTGGGGATTGAACCCAGGGCCTTGTGCATGCAAGGCAAGCACTCTACCAACTGAGCTACATCCCCAGCCCTTACTGTCTTCTTAAGAGTCTACAGGTCAGGGGCTGGGGTTGTGGCTCAGTGGCAGAGCGCTTACCTGGCACAGGTCAGGCACTGGCTTCCATCCTCAGCACCCCATAAGAATAAGTAAATAAAATAAAGGTATTGTGTCCATCTACAACTAAAAAGAAATTTAAAAAAACAGCCTATAGGTCAGGAATTGGGGTAGGGCAGAGTGGAGACAGCTTGTTTCTGCTCCGTAGTCACTGGAGTCTCTTTTGGAAAACTGGAGGCTGAAATTATCTGAAGTCTGCTGTGTCTGGCGCTGGACCAGGCCGACCCCGAGACGGGACTGCCAGCCCCTCCCCCACAGCTGCTGACTGTGGCATGGGCTCCTTCCCGTCAGGGCGGCTCAGAGATGTATTCCCCTGGAGAAGAGGCCTCTGCCCTGCCTTGTACCAGCCTTAGCAGTCACAGGCATGACTGCCCCTGCCTGTTGGCTGACGCAGTCATAGGCCCACCCAGATTCCAGGGCTCTGATGGGAAGAACTGCTGCGTGTGTCCAGCTGTCAGTGATGGGACATCTGAGGTATCCCTGGAGCACTTGCACACGCCAGGCGTGTTCTAAGGGCTCTTTAGGCAGTAACTCATCCTCCCGAGGCCTGGGGAGCTGGTGCAAAGTCGGACAGTTGGCAAGCAAGAGAGCTAAGATTTGAATCCAGGCACCAGCCATTACATCACACTGCCTCCTATCAGCAGAGACCAGTGTGGCTGGACCACGTGGTACCTGTGAGGAGGACTGGAGCTGCCCCTGGAGCGGGGCAGGGGACCAGGGCCCATGCCAGACACATGGAAGAGCCTGGAGTTCAGGCCAAGAACAGTAGGGAGCCATCGAGGGGACTTCTGCAGGAAAATAGCGTGACCAGATCTGTGTCTCAGAATGAGCCCTCAGAGGTGGGCAGAGAGTGGACTGAAGGAGCCCAAGCCAAAGATGGCAGACAAATCAGCAGTTGTTACAGGGGCTCCGGGGAGGACCATGAGGAGGGGAAGACAGGATGGGCTGGGATGAGGGAGTCGTGAGTGTTGTCCTTGGAATGGTCTGCAGTTGTTAAATCTCTTCAATTTGAATAATATTCTTTCTTTATTTTGCTGCTGGAGATTGAACCCAGGGATGCTCTACCATTGAGCTACATGCCCAGCACCCACTTTTTAAAAAAATTTTCTTAAAAGACAGGATCTAAGTTGCTGAGAATCTCACTCAGATGCTGAGGCTGGCCTTGAATTTGTTCCAGCCTCCTACATTGCTGGGATTATAGGCATGTGCCACTGCCTAGCTTGAAGAACATTCTTACAAAATATATACAATTTAAATTTTTTAAATAGTACAATACATTTAATGTTTTAAAACATATAGAAAGTATAATAAATAAAATGTTTATATATTATGTAACAATACATAAATATGTAATGTAAATATATAAATAACATAAATACAGAACATAATATAAATGCATAAATAATACATAAATACATAATATAAATAATATATGTTTATATGTATTTGCATATATTTATATTATAAGTTATATATATGTATGTGTATATATATATATATATATATATATATATATATAATTTTTTGGTGCTAGGGAGGGAACCCAGGGCCTTGTTCATGCTAAACATGTGCTCCTCCACTGAACTACACCTTCAGCCCCTAATTTATATTAATATAAATTATAACAACTTAAATTATGATTTATATTATTATGCTTCATCATATATATTATAGTATATAAAATATAGAATGCAAGAATTCTTATAACATATATTTTAAGCCCAGCTTAAAATAAAATACTCAAACTGTACAAAAACACAATTCCAATTTGTTTGTTTATTATCTATTTCTTTACTTTGGTGGTGCAGGGGAAGAACCTTAAGCATGCTGGCCAAGTGCTCTACCACATCCGGCTTATAATCTCAATTCATTTTATTTTTTTAAATTTTATTTTGGTACTGAAAATTGAACCCAGGGGTGCTCTACCACTGAGCTATACTCCCAGTCCTTTTTGGTTTTTTATTTTGATGCCGGGTCTGGCTCAGTTGCTGAGGCTGGCCTTGAACTTGCCGTCTTTTGGGGGCATTGTGGGGATTACAAGTCTGCACCACCACGCCTGCACCTCAGTTTATTTAAGATGTCCTTACCTCCTGAGCAGTTGCTCTGCTTTTTTGTTGTTGTTGTTGTTGTTTGTTTGTTTTGCGGTGCTTCAGATTGAACCCAGGGCCTTGTGCTTGCAAGGCAAGCACTCTATCAACTGAGCTGTATCCCCAGCCCCCTGAGTAGATGCTCTCTGTTCGCCCCTCCCCCTTCGCTCTTTGCCCCTCTGCCCTCTGGCACTCCTAATATTGCAGACCACCCCAACTGCCTTCTCTCTTTTGAGTATTCTGAGTCCCTCTAGATAAGGCTGCAATTCCCGGTGGCCCCGCCCACAGCTCAGCACTCACTACATTCTAGCAACACCACTCCTCCCACCTCCAAATAATACAACCGTACACACACACACACACACACACACACACACACACACACACACACGCAAATGTCTAGATGGAAACACCCCAAATTGTAAAATAGCATTTATTTAGGTGATAGGATTAGAGACATTTTTCTATACTTTCTATTCTTCAGTATTTTCTAAATTTTTGCCGATAAAATTGTATAACTTTCATAACTTTACAAAAATAGCAAGTTGGGGCTGGGGGTGTAGCTCAGTGTTAGTGTGCTTGCCTAGCATGTGCAAGGCCCTGGGTCCCATCCTCAGCACCACCAAAACCAAACAAACAACTACAAAACGTCATCTTAGCTCTCCCTTCCCCTCCTCTGTCAGATCACTGGCTCTGGAGGAAGCTAGCGGCCATATCATGATGACACTCAAGCAGCCCTGTGGAGACATCAGCATAATAAGGAACTGAGGCCTCCAGCCAACACCCATGAGAGTGAGCCTCTTAGTAGCAAATCCCCCAGCCCCAGTCCAACCTTCAGACAACCCCGGTCCTGACCAGGACCGACATCCTGACTGCAACCTCATGAGGTTGCAGTCCTCATGATCCAGAAGCCTCCAGCTGAGCCACTCTGATTCCTGACCCACAGCGAGTATACGATGATTCCGAGTATTGTGTTAATCCACTCTTAAGTTGTAGGGTCATTTGTAACAGCAAAAAGTCAACTAATACAGTGTCAAGAATGGATCCTTGGATTCCAGCTTGGATATTAGGTTAGATGAGATTTAAGACAGGGAACTGTCACAGGGGAAGAGCAGTCTCCACTTGGGGGATGTTGGGCTTGGGGGTCTTGGGTAAAGGTGGCCCTTGGACAATAGGTGTAAAGGTTTGAAGGTTAAAGGAGAAAGATCAGGAGAGGGGGAGGTGGGGAAAGAAACTTAGGGAGTAGAAAATAACCTTGAGGACTGTGAAGCCCCCTGGGATGTCATGGGGGCTTTGCTGAGGGAGTGGTCCAAGTTCTCTGTCTTCTGTCCTGAGTTCTCCTGGCTAAAGTCTTCCTTCAGTATCCAGGACACCCTCCGCCCCTCCCCGCATGGCTGCCAAAACCCCTGGGTGCTCAAGTCCCGTAAACAACGTGGCGCAGTGTTTGCACGTAACCTCTGCACACCTCCCATGTCCTTTCAACCATCTCTGGAGGACTTTCAGTGCCTATTACGATACAAGTGCTATGGAAATAGTTGTTATACTGTAATTTTGTTTAGATTATGTTTTATGGTTGCATTTCTCTTTTTAAAAATCTCTTCTACCCACAGTCCGATCTGTGGATGTGGAACCTGAAGGGTGGGCCAATTGTCCATCCTTCCATGGACAAAGAACAACACACCCTCAGCCTGGACCAGGAATGTTCAGGAAAATTCTCCAATCCTGGGAAACCAGTCACCTACAGCTTGTGGGGAGAGGGGATCCTCACATAGCTGGCCCCAGTTCATTGTGCTTACTCTGCTGAGAGTGGGTTTGTTTTTTCCCTGTACCTTCAAGAGCTTTCTCAATTTCCTCTTCCTCTTTCCACGTTCCTGTCGGGGGACTGAAGTGTAGAGAAACCCACCTCTAAACATACACTCCACAGAAACCCACTTACGAATCCATGCTTTGAGCCTGGTGCGGGGCGGGGGGGGGGGGGGGGTCCTCTTAAGATCCTGCCTCTTCTTGAGTAATTTCAGTGTTGGCAACTTCAAGGGGAGGGAAGGCTCCTTAAAAACTCCCCACAGCATCCACGTGGGACTGACTTGACTTCCCTGGGTTCTCAAAGCCCAATTTAATCCAGGCTTATTAACACATAACATTTTAATTTGCCTTTTCAATGTGTTCTGCCCTGTATAAGCGTAACAAATTTAATAATATCAGAAGTAAGGATTTCATATGTTAATTACAATGTTCTACTTCTTCGAGACACTCCATCCAGTTGGGGGTAACCTCTGTGGAAAAGAGATTGCTGTAAGGAGACAGTGTCT
Organism: Sciurus vulgaris; assembly: GCF_902686455.1. Taxonomy (NCBI): domain Eukaryota; kingdom Metazoa; phylum Chordata; class Mammalia; order Rodentia; family Sciuridae; genus Sciurus; species Sciurus vulgaris. The sequence goes on along the minus strand of NC_136478.1, from coordinate 34,072,291 downwards.
GGTCCTCCCCCATCCCCAAATTGCTATATTGAAAGCAATCAAAAAGAAAAAAATGGATTTCTTAGGTATAAAAAATGAGCTGGAATCTCACATTCTCCAGTGACTCGGTTTGGGTTGCTCCAGAAGCAGAGGATGAGATAAGGGTCCCAGGGTATGTTGTTTACTCGGTGCCAGGAGGTACCCGAGGGGAGAGGGAAAGTCAAGGGGAGAGAAGTTGTCAATAAAAGTGTACTATGGATCCTGTAAAAGACGTATTATGGATCTTGCTGCCACTGAAGGCAGCAGGGGCCCCATCCTGCTGCTGAACTCTGGGACCCGTTGCAGGACACGTCTCACTTCAAAGTTATCACCCGAGAGGGGAGGGTCTGTCAGTCATTGGTTAAGAGCTATTTCCAGGCGCCATTAATTCCCTGGCAGTCTGCTGCATGGTGGCAACATTGGCCCCAGGTCCCAGATAAAGCCACAAAGGCAGGCAGGGGGCGGGCAGCTAGAAGGCAGGCTGGTGTGTGCCAAAGGGGTCAGAGCGGGGGACAAGGGGTGGGCACAGACACCTATGGGATGATACAGTGAAGACCCAAGTGCCCCTGGCACCACCTCCAGCCCCAGCATAAGCTGGTTAGTTCCTGGATTGTGCCAACTGTTGAATGCAGCTCTGAACTTTCCTGGCTACGAGAGATGCTGAGTCTTCAGACCTGAGCCATCCAGCAAATGATTTTGAGCATTTATAAGGCACGAGGTGCGAGTCAGGTCTGGAGACTCAGTCATGAGTCTTGATTTTTGTCCTGTCTATGCACACAGTCTGTAGACTGTTGCCCAGAGGTGGCACGTGAAACTCTAGTGGCAGACAGGGTCACTTTAGGGGGGTATGGGCACATTTTAAATTTTTACTTTGTTAGTTATACATTTGTTTTAATGAGTATCCAAAACAAAGTCTACCATTCAACTCTAGTTTGGCTTTCCTTTTCTGTAGTGCTAAAGATCAAACCCAGGGCTGGGCATGGTGGCCCATGCCTATAATCCTAGAGACTCAGGAGGTTGAGGCAAGATAATCACAAGTTCAAGGCCAGCTTCAGCAACTTAGCGAGGCCCTAAGTAACTTAGGGAGACCCTGTCTCAAGATAAGACATTAAAAGGGCTGAGGTGTAGCTAAGTGGTAAAGTACTCTTGGGCTCAATCGCCAGAACCAAAAAAAAAAAAAAAAAAGATCCAACTCAGGGCGTCAGGCATTCTAGGCAAGTGATCTGCCACTGAGCTACATCCCCAGTTCTTGGTTTTCATAGACATTATTGTTTAGGACCTGGCTGAATTTAAAAGGTGAGCCAACCCAAAAGGTCACTGATGGATGAATCGGTTAACACCCAATCTGGGTACATATTAGCCATAAAAAATAAAATTTCGACGCATGCTATAACATAGATGCACCTTGATAACCTTATCCTAGGTGGAATAAGCCAGGCACAGAAAGACAAGCATGGCATTATTCCACTTGTGTTAGGCACCTAGAGTGGGAAGGTTCACGGGGACCAAGTAGAACAGATATCAGTAGAAGCTGTGGGGAGAAGGCAAGGGGAAGTTATTATTTAATGAGGACAGAGCTTCTGTTTGGAATGGTGGGAAAGTTCTGGAGATGTGAAGCGGGGACATTTGCATAACTTATTATCACTGGAAGCTGTGCTTAATAATGGTTAGGGGCTGAGGCTGCAGCTCCGTGGTAGAGTGCTTGCCTAGCATGCATGAGGCCCTGGGTTCATTCCCTAGCAACACGTGCGCTCACACACACACACACACACACACACACACACACACACACACACACACACTTTATGTCATGTCTACTTTACTATGGTAAAAAAGTGTGAGCAAATAAAGACATTGATCTAAATAAAAATACCAAGTCATGTATACCTGGCTGAGCCCTGTAACACAGGATGTTTGAGAAACTGTTGGGTGAACTTAGAGAAGTGACAGGTGGCTGGAGGAAGTGTCAGGTAGGCTCAGGATGCAGATCCAAGAATTTGCCAAGGAGAGGAAGGGAGGAAGGGCTTGGCAGGCAGAGGGGAGGTAAGCCAGTGCCCGGGGACAGCTGTGGCAACTGTAGCTCTGCTCTGCTGGGGGGACGGGGAGTCAGAGCAGGTGCCAGTTGTCCCACTCCGGGGGTAACAGCTGACTGGAGGCTGCTTCCGGTGAGCACAAACTCTCACCGCTTCTGGTCCAACTTGTGCGCAAAGTCAAGGGGCAGAGGAAACCCCTCAGAAATCAAGGGTTGGCCGCCTGAGGCCTTGAGATGGGCACACCCACCATGGCAAGTGCTGGGGCTATGACAAGTGCCAATCGTATCAGTGACAATAGTGGAGTTCCAGGCCAGCACGGTGGCGCACACTGTAATCCCAGCAGTTCTGAGGCTGAGGCAGGAGGATAGTGAGTTTAAAGTCAACCTCAGCAACTCAGTGAGACCCTGTCTCTAAATAAAATATAAAAAGGGTTGGGGATGTGGCTCAGTGGTTCAGAGCCTCTGGGCTCAATCCCAGCTACAAAAAAAAAAAAAAAAAAAAAATAGTGGCGGTCCATCCCCGCGCATTTGACATCGCAACCAGGTCTTCCTGACGGCTGGTGGGGGAAGCGAGGAAAATCATCATTTCCACACAGGTTGCTCTGCCCACCATTGTCTCCAGGGATAAGTGGAGATGGAAGCACTGGCCCGCCTACCTTCTTTGGCCTTGGGCCACATGAGACCATGTCCCTGCACTGGGGACCCTTGTAGTGTTTCAAGACGTGTATGCTTCCTCACACTTGATCCCTCCACGCAAAACAAAAACATCGCCCAGTCCTAACTTGCAGATGCCGGCCACGTTGGTTTGATGAGAGAGACCAAGGGTGGGTAGGGAAGGGGTCTCCAACATGGCACCCATCTGAGGGTGACAGATGCCTCCTTTGGGGTGGCCATGCCTCACGCCCTCTCCTGCCCTTCTGAGACCCTGTCTCGTTTGTCAACACTGAGTGGTTCCCCGTGAGTCTCAGCTCCGCAGGCACAAGGCCAAGTCACTTAAGTTCACCCTGGAGCCAAGTCACTTACGTTCACCCTGGGGCCTGGGGCCTTGAAGCACGCGGTAAACACCCATATGCGTTCAACGTGGTGCATGCTGGGTGCCTGACCCTGAGCCGCAAGCTTTATGACTGTTCTCTTGGCAAATTGCAATCACCCTACGACACAGAGCTTCTGCCTTATTTTTAAATTTCGTCTTTTTTTTTTTCTTTTGCGGTACTGGGGATTGAACTCAGGGCCTTGTGCTTACAAGGCAAGCACTCTACTAACTGAGCCATATCCCCAGTCCTCATCTTATTTTTGAGACGAGGTCTTGCTTATGTCGACCAGGCTGGCTTCCGACTCCTGGGCTAAAGGGATTCTCTTTGTCTCAGCCTCCTGTGTGGCTGTGGCTACGCGGACACGCCATAATGACCGTCTCCTTATTTTTGAGCAAGATTGTTCTGATTATCCCAGTTTTACAGATGAAGCCGTGGAGGCTCGGGCCAGGTAACTTGCTGAGTAACACTGTGGGTGCCCCACCCATACCCCCCTTCCCATCCCATCGGACTAACTTGCCTCTGCCAAGCCCTCCGTGTCTTTCCCTGAGGTCTTCCTAGCCACCAGAGCTGACTCTACTCACACACATGGTGGGCCTGAGTGCTGCAGAATTAATGTCCCTATGAGCAGTCCTCAATCATTGGTGACAAGAGATGGCATACAAATACCCCAGCTCCCTCCTCCTGATTCCCAATGTGTGAGTCAGCTTTGTCTTACTGGGACAAAAATACCAACAAAACAAACAAACACACACACCAAAAAAACTTAGGAGAGATTTAATTTATTTATATTTATTTATTTATTTTTGTGGCACAGGGGATTGAACCCAGGGTCTCACATCTGCTCGGCAGGCACCTCTGTCACTGAGCTACACCCCAGCCTTCCAAGTCGCTGGGATTACAGGTGTGCACCGCGGTGCCTGGCTGACTTTGTCCCTCTTGTTCAGTTCTGTCCCCCAGGGCCCAGCACAGAGGTGGCGCTCAGTAAATCTGTGCTGGCTGGCTGGCTGTTGAAATTCCATTTCGTGCAGCTGCCAAGAGCAGGGGGATGCAGCAAAAGACAAGAACAGGGCGCCAGCATCTGCAGAGAGTAGGCCTTCTCCCCTCTTCCCCTTGGAAACCCTAACAACAACTAAACAGGAGACACCCGTAAACCGCTCCTTGCAGATCTCTGCAGCTCGAGCCTCTGCAATAGTTCATTTTCCACCCAGGCCTCCTGTGGTCCCAGGAGGCTCTCCCCCAGGCCCCTGGGGACTGCAGTTCCCACTTCTAAGTGGGGGGGCCTGGCAACCAGGCCCTGGACGCACCAGATCCTCCGTATTTTCTTCAAAGTTTCTCCTGGTCCCCTGAGTCTTTGGTGGCCTCTGCTCCGCAACCTAGGCCCCAGCCCGGGAGGGAACGGCCCCTGAGGGAAGGGACTGGAAAGTGAGACTCCGGGGTCGGGCCCTCCTGGGAATGGGCCCTGAGGGAGCAGCTGTTCACCGGGGAGCTGCCCAGCACCAATCACCCCCAGCCCCCTCCCCAGGGTGCTGCATCCGTGGGAGGCCCTGCCCACAGGCTCGGCAGGCCACGTCCTCAGAGGACGCCTCAGGCCACTGGAAAGTTGTCTGGAAAAGTTTGCTAATGTTCTTTCTTTCCCCAGGTGGGACCTGGGCCTCTGGGCTCCTGCTGCTCTGAGGACAAGGACACAGGTCCCAGGAAACCTAGTCCCTGGCTGGCCTCACTCTTTCCAAGGTGGGTCTCAAGAGCCAAGAGCTTATGGAGGATCCATGTCTGGACTCAGGAGACCTTGCTGGGTCCAGGCCCTGCTTTCCAACTTGACCACATCCACATGCCCAGAGCAGCACTCTGTCACTTAAAGTCAGGAAGTACTTCTTTAGGTTTGACTGCCATCTCTGCTGTCACGGAAAAGCACATGTGCGGCTTCCAAAGGTCAGACTGCATCTGTATCTTGGATGATGAAGAAATGTGGTTTAAAGTCCAACACGTGTTCACCCAGCTTTTGGAGGTAGAAAAGTGTCAGATAACTGGAAAGTGATGTCTCTCTACTTCTCCTCTTTCTATATGAGCAGGACTGAGCAGGATGTGCAGGCAGATGACCACTTGAAGGGATGGGTTACTGCCAGAGCCCGGGCCAGACCCCAGATCTGAGCAAGAACACTGCACAATGTTAATAGCACAAGCTACAGGGTCAGCTCTCATGGTTACAGTTTATTATCCCCATAGTAGTGACAATAGATAATTTTTACAAGGATTAAATGAGATAATACATACAGAGTGCTTAAAATGAGCACCAATAAGCACAATTTGTTCACTGGACAGACGTTTATTGAGCATTTACTATATTCCAGGTCCTGGAAAGGTGGACAAGGCGTATAATGTTTCAGGGAACAGACACTCTGGCAGGGGAGATCCTATACACACGAAAGTGGTCAATGGTGAAATATGGGCAGGTGATAGAATAGGAAGTAATTTAGGGTCTCTTAAACTAGGGGACACAGGAAGCCCTCTCTGAGGTGGAGACACCTGCACTGAGACAGAAATGATGAATTGCTACTACCTAGAAGGAAGGAAGCAGAATTCTAGGTGGACAGGCAGCCAGTGCAAAGGCCCTGAGGCAGGCTTTGGGTGACTAGAGTTCTAAGAAAAAAACAAAGGCATAAAGAACAAGAGTGTTGAGACATGAAGTTGGCCAGGGACACAGGGTTAAATCACGCGGAGCATTGCGGAATTGTATTCTGGTTGCAAGGGAAGCCTGCAGAAAGTTTTAACCAGGGATAAGGCAAAACCTGATTTACATTTTGAAGAACTCCCAGACTGCTCTGTGAAGAAGGGACTGAGGCAGCAAGAGTGGAGGGAAGGAAAGCAGTAAGGAAGCCACTGTGGGTGTCCGGGTGAGAGGCAGTGGAGGCCTGGGGCCATGAGGCGGCTGGTGGACACAAGCGGGCAGATGTGGACGTGAAGAATTCAATCCACAGTGGGCCGGCTTCCTGTTTGCATCCGTGTTCTCCCTGCTGTGCATTGAATAACCTTGAGCCTGGCGCATCCGATGTGTTTTCAAGGTCACTGGTGTTCATTCTGGACCCACTGGGCTCGGGACTCAGCACTAGGCTGCACTGGAAGGGGTCTGGTGGTGAAAGAGAGCGAAAGCTCTCCAGGTACAGCCCCCGGCAGAGACCCACGCAGCAGAGCCGCGCCCAGGGCCGCCCCGCCGGAGCCTCCCCTCCGCCCACGCCTTCTTCAGCATGCCAAGCGTCCGTTAGGCCGCGGGCTCCCCAAGCCCTGCCTCTGGACGTCCCTCCATGTGCTGCCTCTGCCTTCGGCCCTGCAAGGGCGTCACAGCTCACCGGCGATGCTTCCACGCTCTTCTGCCTGGGCCTCCAGGCCTCTGCTGCCGGGCCTGGCAGCGCCCTGGCAGGTCCTGGGAGCCTCCTTCCTCTCTGGCAGTGTAGACCAACATTTTGGCCTGAACACTTGCAAGAGATGAGTACAGAGGTTCTTGCGGAACTTCCTGTAGTGGCACAGAACAGTCGGGGTGGCAGTGCACCCCCCTGCCCTCCCTACTCACAGTCCCTGCGTCTGTGACAATGGTAGGTATATACCTGCTCACTTAACTTTCTAGGAGCTTGGGCCTTACTGCCTCCATTTTACAGATGAGCAAGTAGAGGCCCCTGGATTAAATCACTTGTCACACGAGACCTGGGCTTACACTGCCCCCGTGTGGACACACAGGTTTCTCTGGCCTTCCTGGGGAGGAGGCTCCCTCCGTGAGAGGACCCCAACTTTCTGTACCCCTTCCTTCCACAAACCTCCCCACCCAGCCCCACAGGGGGGGCCATGCAGAGTGTTGGTTCCACACAGCCGTGAAGCACCCCCACGTGCATCTGTGACCCCAGCTTCATGATGCACCTAGAACTCACCATTCTCCACACTTTCGTCTCCAGCTCAGGTGTCATCATCTCCGTCCCCAGCTTCTGTGGCAGTGCTGTCCCACCGACATGTAATGTGATCCACATAAAGGATTTGAAGTGTGTGTGTGTGTGTGTGTGTGTGTGTGTGGTGCTGGGGATCAAGCCCGTGGTCTCCAGCCTTAGAAGCCAACACTACCATTGAGTTACTACCCAGACCCTTAACTTTTTTTTTTTTTTTTTTTGGTGGTGCTGGGGATTGAACCCAGGGCCTTGGGCTTACAAGGCAAGCACTCTACCAACTGAGCTATCTCCCCAGCCCTTAAAATTCATTTTTAACTGATAGGTAAAAATCGTGCACAGCTGAGTATGGGGATGTAGCTCAGTGGTTGGTGCTTACCTAGCCTGGGCAAGGCCCTCCCTGGGTTCTGTCCCCAGCACTGCAAAACAAGCATGTATACATCTTATGGGATACCATTTGATCTCTCTCCTTCTCTCTCTCTTTCTCTAAAATATATATTATGTATTAATACAATATTTTAATATATAATATAAACATGTTATATATTAATATATTATATATTAACATATATTTTATATATCATATATTAATATATACTACATTATACCAATATAATATATTATTAATAATATATATTCATATTATAAATATGTATTAATGTATAATATATCAATATATTATATGACATGAATAGATAACATATTAATATATAACATAACATAAATATTTATAATATCATATATTGTATATGATATTACATATATTATACTAGAGATCTACCCCTGTGCTACGTCTCTTGTCCTTTATTTTTTTATTTTATTACTATTATTTTTAAATTTTGAGGTAGGATCTTGTTGCCCAGGTCCACCTAGAATTCACACTCCTCCTGCCTCGGTCTCCCAAGTAGCTGGCATCACAGGCATGTGCCGCTGCTCCTGGCCTGTGTGATGTTTTGAATCATATATGCATGGCGAAATGATGACTTTTGATGATTCGCATATCCGTCACCTCAAACGCTTGTCATTTCTTTGTGGTGAGAACATTCAGACTCCTCTCTTCTAGCTGTGCGTTGAAATGCATAATATGCGATTGTGACCATAGTCACTCTGCTGCACCACGGAACACTAGAATTGACTCCTCCTCACTGGAACTTTACACCCATGGAGCACCTCGCACATCCCGTTCCCTCTGCTTTTCCCAACCTTTTGTAACCACGATCCTGTTTTCCTCCTCCTCCTCCTGGTCCTCCTCCTCCTGGTCCTCCTCCTCCTTCTCCTCCTTCTCCTCCTCCTCCTTCTGCTCCTCCTCCTTCTGCTCCTCCTCTTCCTCCTTCTCCTCTTCCTCCTTCTCCTCCTCCTCCTCCTCCTCCTCCTTTTCCTCCTCCACCTCCTCCTTCTTCTTATTGTGCTGGGTTTGAATTCAAGGGTCCTTTGTCACTGAGCCACATCCCCAGCCCTTTTTGAGACAGGCTCTTGCTAAATTCTCAGGCTGGCCTTGAACTTGCCGTCCTGCTCAGCCTCCTAGGTGGCTGGGGTTGCAGGCGTGCACCACCAGGCCTGGCCTTCCTCATAGGTCTTTGACATCCAGTCCAAAGACACACCAGCACTTCTCAGTTGAGAGGAGCCCCATTTCAAGCACTCAGCAGCTGCAGGTAGCCAGAGGACCGTGTGACCGTGGACAGAGCAGCTGTTTCTCAACACCCTTTAAAAAACGAGACCAGCGCATGTCACTGCTCTGTTTGAAGCCCTGGATGGCTCCCCATTTCTCCGATCCTCATCCCTACAAGGGTGCACAGGACTTGCCCAACTGCTCCCAGGCTCCTCAGCGCCTGCAGGGCCTGTGCTCCTGCTCTTTCCTTCAGCCAGGGACGCTCTCACCCTGGAGCCCCCTGGCTTGCTTCCTGGCCTCCTTTAAGCCTTTGCTCAAATGTCACACTTTCAGGGAGGCCTGCTTAGATCACCACCCTATTGAGCCTCAGTCCCACCTCAATTCCCCCCTCCTTGTCCCATAACCGGCTCCTAATTAATTTCTCTCCCCAGCACTCATTGCTGCTAATAGGCGATACAATGTTTCTATATATTGCATTTACTGCCTTCATCTCCCTTGTTAAAATGCTGGCTGTGGCAGAGGAGGGGTTTTTGTTTGATTTGTTCACATCTGCATGCCCAGAGATGTAGCAGGCGCTCAGCAATACTGCTTGGTCAGAAGGAGGGAGGGATGGGTGGAGGGAGGGAGGGATGGATGGGTGGAGAGATGGAGGGATGGATGAATGGATGGATGGAGGGAGGGATGGATGAATGATGAATGGTACAGGGATGGAGGGATGGATGGGTGGAGGGAGGGAGGGATGGGTGGAAGGATGGGTGGAGAGATGGATGGATGAATGGAGTGAGGGAAGGAAGGAGAAGGGAGTGATGGATGAATGGATGGAGGGAGGGATGGAAATATGGATGGATGGGTGGAGGGATGGATGGATGGATGGGTGGAGGGAGGGAGGGATGGATGGATGGAGGAATGGATGGATGGATGGGTGGAGGGAGGGAGGGATGGATGGGTGGTTGAAGGGATGGATGGGTGGTTGAAGGGATGGATGGAAGGAGGGATGGAAAGATGGATGGATGGAGGGAGGGAGGGATGGGTGGAGGGATGGAGGGATGAATGAAGTCGGGCCTACCACATGCCAGGCAGGCCGCCCACGGAGAAGGCCATCATTCAAGCACACAAGCCCATCCGAGGAGCAGACCTGTGGCTCTGCTGCATGCAGCGACCTCCGTCCCTGCAGATCCCAAGATGCAGCAGGGCGAGCTGCAGGGCCGAGGCCTGCTTGGGCCACCTCTGGAAGCTCATTTGCTCAGGCCAGTTTCTTGTGGTCTGGAAGGATTTAAAATAGTCTGTGATTTAAAGACAGAAAATCTCCCCATCTGCCCAATTAATGCTCACAGTTCATTGTTTATAATTGCACATAAAATTTTGTAATGGGAAATTACAAGAATTCTCTTTGAAGGCTCCCCTCCAAGGAACGGATTTAGGAAGAAAAATCCCATTTCGGCTTTCAAGGGATAGATTCTTTCTTCCCCCCTTCTTTGCTTTCTTTCTTTTTCTAATGATGCTAGGGACTGAACCCAGGGCCTCACGCGAGATAGATGAGCGCTCTACCACTGAGCGATACTTCGGATCCCGGAATAGGTCCTCTTAGCCAAGAGTTCTGAATCTTCCTGAAAGGTAAGCTTGTGGGAGAGGGGTGGTCCACAGCCAGCAGGAGCTCTGGGTTGGGCCCCAGTTCTGCAGATGAACCTAGCAGCCAGGACGAAGCACGTCACACATCCAGTCTCGGATCAGGCAGGTGAGATACAAAGGACTGTTCTTATTTCTCAGAGGGATTGATTAGTCTCTCCCCAAGTGGGACACACACCTGGACTATCTGACCCTGTGTCTCAGGGAGGCCGGGTGGCCTTTGACACAACATCAGGCTTTGAGCGTCTCCCAGTGGGCCAAGGCAGTCAGCCGCAGAGACCTGCCGCAGAGAGTGAAGAAGACAGCAGCCGTTCACCCCGACCACCCCTGAAGAACATATGAATGGATCATTTTGGTTAAATACTGTGATTATCTTCTGAAGAGAATAATTGCATTGCATGGTAATTTTTGAATGTACTAAAGTGTTAGTTTGGCTGGGCACAGTGGCACACGCCCATAATCCCAGTGACTGGAAAGGTTGAGGATCACAAGTTCAAGACCAGCCGGGGCAACTTAGCAGGACTCTGTCTCAGAAAATAAAAAAATAGAAAGAGGGCTAGGGATGTAACTTGGTGGTAGAGTGCCCCTGGTTTCAATTCCCTGTACTGAAAAAAAATTATTTTTTTCCAATGCAAAAGGTTAAAAATAGAGTTTTTTTTTTTTTTTTTTTTTTTTTTTTTTTTTTTTTGGTACTGGAGATTGAATTTAGGGGCACTTGGCCACTAAGCCACATCCCCAGCCTTATTTTGTATTTTATTTAGAGGCAGGGTCTCACTGAGTTGCTTAGGGCCTTTGCTGTTGCTGAGGCTGGTTTTGAACTCTTGAGCCTCCTGCCTCAGCCTCCTGAGCTGCTGGGATTACAGGTGTGAGCCACCTGGCCCAGCTCAAAATTTTTGAAACACTAGCTTGGCATTTCTTTATTTGTTTTCAACTCTCTTGAGATTCAAAAAACGACAATGCCTGCATTTCTCAGTTCCCAGAGGCCCTGTGTACACGCTGACCTGAAGCAGCCTCCTCTGCGTCCACGTGAACTCCCTGGGACTCAGGGTGAGTGTTCCCTTCTCCGAGCCTCAGTTTCGCTCCCAGCACTAACATTCCAAGAGGCCTGAGGATTTCCTGGGAGTGATGAAGGGGACACCTGGGATCTCACTCTGAGTCCACTCAGCTGATGCCACTCCTTTGCCAGCAGCCTCTTCTCACAGACATGATAGTCAGATTTCTGTCACTGTGACAAAACGCCTGACGGGAACAACTTAGAGAAGGAAAGGTGTGTTTTGGCTCACAGATTTAGAAGGCCGAGTTCCTGATGGGCCAGCTCCATTCCTTTGGGCCTGAGTTGAGGCAGAACATCATGGCGGGAGGGCCTGGCAGAGGACAGCTGCTCAGCTCAGGGCATCCGGGAAGCAGAGAGACGGGACTCGACCAGGGACAGTCCCCAAGGCCACACCCCTAGTGACCTGCTTCCTCCAACCACTCCCCACTGGCCAGTAGTTCACCACCCAGTAGTTCATCTAAATTATTAATCCATCAAACGGATCGATCCACTGGTGAGGTTACGGCCTCACGTCCTGTCATTTGCTGGAGGTGCCACCTCTGGGTCTCCCTGCATCAGGGACCGTGCTTTCATCATATAAGCTTTTGGGGACATTTCAGATCTAAACCAGGGTCCTTATGGTTCTGTGCCACTCTGGGACCTTTGCAAGTCATCCTAGGTCTGGGGCCCCCTGGGGTGGGCACGAGTCATCAACCTCCCCCCGACCCCATATTAAGGAGGCAGCGGTGCCACGGTCCTCCCTTCTGCCATGCCTCGTGTCACAGAAGCTCCTTCCCAGGACCCCTCCTCTCCAAGACTCTCAGGGCCAGACACCTGGACCTGCCACTTCCACTTGTCTTCTCCATAATCACTGAACACGCACTCTGCAGACTGGGGGGTCACAGCAGCAAGCGATTCAGTCTCTGCCCTCCTGGAGCTTCCTTCCTAAGGATGGGAGACGACACGAGATCAAAGGAAGAAAGAAAGTGACTCCAGAGGGACTAAGTTCCATGAAGACAGAGTCACGGTCATGAGTGACTGGGGTGGGGGCCACGAAGAAGAGGTGACTAAGTCCTTGATGATAAAAAGGAAACAGCGGCTGGGGATGTAGTTCAGTGGCAGAGCACCTGCCTAGTGTGTGAGAGGCCCGGGGTTCAATCAGCACCAAAAAATAAAAAAGGGAGGGGATCTTGATACGTTGCTGACGCTGGCCTCAAACTTGTGATCCTCCTGCCTCAGCCTCCCGGAGTTACTGGGATTACAGGTGTGCACCACCACCCTTGGCTCAACATATGAATTTTGGAAGGATACAAAAATCTGACTCTTAACAGGTCCTCAACCAAAGTGTGGCTCACAGGGAGGATTGGAGCATCGACCAGAGATGTACATATACTCCTCCAAGTTCCCGAGCTCCGAGTCACAGTGGTTTCAGAATAGAGAACTGGAAGAAGACAAAGGAGGAGGGACCAGGAGAAAGCTGCAAATTCAAGCTCTGCAGGGCTTTGTGGGGACTCATGAGGACAAGGTGGGGCACCCCTCCTTACCACTGCTCTGCCACAGCCTACCACAGTGCTCACCCACCATTCCCGCCAAAACCAGGCAAGTATGTGCTGTCTCTTGAGGCACTGACTATAACTCTCCCATGTTGTTAGGGCTGAGAGGAAGAGAGACTTCATGTTTCCATTAAGCCCACCGCCAACCTAACAATCAGCAGCAACTGACATCTGGCTTTAGGTCAGAGAGGCAATAGGGAGAGGTGGAGTGTGCAGCAAATTGGGGCTCGAGCTCAATGGACCAATGGCTGCTTTGATTCCAGACAGTTGTTGCCAATGAAAACACAAGTCTGGGTGACCAGATGTCCTGCTCTTTCAGTGGATGGCAGATCATGAAGTGCATGAGAAATCTGCCATTTTTTAAAAATGTTGACAACCACTTCAGATGTTTTACAGTCATTGCTGGGCCCGAAGGGAACCAGGCAGGAATGGGCCAATGTGCCACCTCTAAGGAAAAGGGACGTGGTTTGAGAGCATGGAAGGTGGGCTCAGATGGAACCTGCCAGGGACTCAGCCTGGAAACCAAAGGTCAAGGGGAAGTCTGGTTGGCCAAACAGGGGTTGGGGGTTGGGGGATGGGAAGGCCTGGTGACCTGGCCATGTCTGCTGTGGCCAGGGCTGGCCAGCAGTATGGCCAGAGAATGGGTGACCAGAAGACCTGGACCCAAGGACAGTCACGGGAATCTAGAATTTACTCTGGCCTGGTTCCTGCCTTCCCCAGGAGGGTCTCTCAGTCTTAAGGTATTAGGGAGAAAAAGCTTAGTGGACTTTTGCTAAATCCTTGGCCCTGCTCACCCGCCTCCGCCAGAACTCCAGCATCCCTTCCCTCTGGTAATCTCCATAGCTCACTCATAAATTATGAGCACATTCATTTGCATGTCAGAAGCTGGGCCAAGAAATTAGATAAAATTGATCCGCCGCAATTTATTCTCTCTATTTTTCCAAGAAATGGCCTCCCTCCCATGTTTTATTCATGGAGACACCCAGCTCTCTCTTTTATCTCCAACCCTCAGTAACATTTTCAATTTACTCAATTTATAGCTGCAGGACGCCCTTGGGCCGGGCAGGAGGGGAGGCCACCCAGAAAGGGCCAGGCGCTCCTGGCGCTGGCCGGGGCTCTGGGGTTTTCTCTGCCAGGCGGAGGCGCTGAGGCGAGACGGGAGGGTGGTTCAGCAAGATCTCGCAGGCCCTGGACTCGGGGAGAAAGGTTTCCGGGGGCCGCCTGCAAGGAAGGCGCTGAGCGCTAATGAGTGGCCTCTGCTCCAACATCAGGCAAGCAGGGGCCGGGGCCGGCTGGATCCGGAGAGCCGCAGACAGCCCCTGGCAGGTAGGGCCACCTTTGGCCCGACACGGGGCTTGCCTCCGTGCCCCTGTCTCCACACGCTGGAGACGCCTGCTCAAAGAAAGAAACCGAAAAAGGCCATCTTCCTGTCTTTAGGCGACAAGCACGGGCTGTCCAGGAGGAATGTGGGTGTGACCTGCTTTTGCTTTCCAGAACCTTTAGGCTCTCTGGGAGGCACGATTTCTAGCGGGTTCACATCTGCGAAGCTGGTGTGGGAAGCCTCAGCATGCCCTCCGCACAGAGAGAGCTGAAATTTGTCCACTGGGGTCCTTGAGGTTGTAGACTCAAAAGCCCACCACGGCCATGCAGGTATCCTGGTGGAAGGAGGCAACAGAGCTCGGTGGGGACCACGGTGGACAGGAGAGGGCCTACCCTAGAAAGGGTGGCCACTCCCCCAGGCAACTGCTGGCACGAGGGAAGTGGCGCAGGCCCGGCGTTGCCAGAGCTTCAAGCGTTTGAGGAGGTTCCAGACTCTTACAGGTGAGGTCCTAGCCTCTTAGCAAGACCCACCCTCAAAAAATAAATAAATAAATAAATAAATAAATAAATAAATAAATAAATAAATAAATAAATAAATAAATAAAAATAGGGCTGGGACATAGCTCAGTGGTAGAGTAGAGGGCCCTTGGGTTCCATCCCCAGTGCCCCCCACCCCACCAAGCTAAACCTCCAACCTTAGAATTCTTCAAAGATTGGAGAATTCTAAGATGAATGTGTGTGTGTGTGTGTGTGTTTCACTGGGGATTTAAGGATGTAGCCCAGGGAAACTCTGCCACTGAATTACATGCCCAGCCCTGTTTTAAATTTTTTTTTTTTTTTTTTTTTTTTAAGATACGATTTCACTAAGTTGCTGAGGCTATCCTCAAACTTTGCATTCTGCTGCTTCAGCATCCTGAGTTGCTGGGTTTACCGGTGTGTGCCACCAGGTGCAACTCAAAATGTCTCTTGTACTTAGGAGTTTATTTGGTAGGCAGTATTTTTTTTTTTTTTAGATGTTGATGGACGTTTCTTTTATTCGTGTGTTTATACGTGGTGCTGAGAATCGAACCCAGGGCCTCACACAGGCTAGGCAAGTGCTCTACCACTGAGCCACAACCCCAGCCCCGGAGGCAATATTTTTAAAAACTAGCCATCTTAAGCTGGGTGCAGTGGGTTGAGGATGTAGCTCAGTGGGTACTGGGTTCAATACCCAGTACCAGGAAAAAAAAAAAAAAAATAGCCACGTTGGCCATCCCTCCATTGTCTACGGGTGCCGAGAGTTGGAGTGTGTTCTGGCCATCTCTGTGGGCACAGTCCACTCCTGAGCCTGGAGTACTCGTGGAGTCTGCTGCAGTTTGATTTTGAATGTTGATTTTTGAATGTTTAGGAGTTGGGGTCTGGTAGAAAGTTAGATCATCAATGTCTTAACCTCCGAAGGAAACATGGGGACACTGGCCCCTTCCTCTGTCTCTTTGCTGCCTGGCCACCAGAGGTGAACAGCCCTCCTCCATTGTGCGCTCTGTACGCTTCCTCTACAGGCTCAAAGCAACAGAGCCAAGCAACCCGGGACTGAAACTTCTAAAACCGTGAGACAAAATAACCTTTTTCTTCTTTATAAGTTGGTTTGCTCGGGTATTTTGTCACAGCGATGGAAAGCTGACGAACACAGTGCCCAATAAATGTGCTGACCTAAGGTGTGAGTTGAAGTCCTCAGGGCAGAGGCTGCTCTTTACCTTCCCAGCCTCTGTTCTTTCTTTCCTTTTTGGAGTTATCCAGCCTTGATTTTTAGCTGAGCATATTGTTCCCTGAGGCATCAAAGGCACATTTCTGAATTTCCCTTGCAGTCAGAGACTGTGTCCCAGCCAATGAGAAATAAGTGTAACTTGAGTGGGACATCTGGGACTGGTGGGAACTGACAGAGCTGGGAGGAGCCTTTTTTTTTTGTTTAGCTCTTTGTCTTTTCTACCTTCCTGTGATCCTGGTCATGATGGCAGGGCCTCTGGCAGCTGTCTTAGACCATGTAGTGACCTTGAGGATGAAAGCCAACACTGTGGTTGATAGGGCAGAAAAGAGAAAGAGGCTGGGTCACTGATAGTGGCCTGTCTTACCGCCCTGGGCTGCCTGCATCTGGGCTTGTTTTCTAAGAGAGAAATGACCTTTGCCCTCTTGAAGCCATCAGTAGTCGTCCTGGCTCACACGCTCTCCTCCAGGACATGACCGCTCGACCCACTCCCACCATCCAAACGTGGGGAGAGATGGGGAGAGTCCAAAGCATTAGATTCACACTTTGCAAGCAAACCCCATGAATAAACTGAAAGCAAAGTGACTAAAGGTGATCGGTCTGTGGACCTCCTTGGATCCTTCTGGGTTCTCCGTTTGCAGAGGTCCAAGGGAAGATGCTCTTTGGGAGGGAGGGGGACACAGTCACGACCCTAACTGCGTGTTGATCTGCCTGGCATAGTTCAGCTTGGCTTCCGTGGAGGCATGGGAATGGACCAGTGGCTCTGGATGGTCCTGACTCTGTAGCGTGGAAAGACAGGCTGGGCCTGGTGACGCATGCCTGTAATCTCAGCTACGTGGGAGACTGAAGCAGGAGGATTATAAGTTCTAGGCCAGCCTCAGCAATTTAGCAATACCCTGTCTCAAAATAAAAAATAAAAAGGCCTGGGAATGTGGGTCCATGGCAAAAAGCCTCTGGGTTAGGTCCCCAAGACTGCCCAACCCCATGAACAAGAACTGGAAGGATGGTTGGGAAAACCTGTGTTTGTAAGTGGTAGCCCCTGAGGCCCAGGTAAAAGCCATCCTATGGGCCCCTTTTCCCAATGGGGTAATCAGTCTCCTGGAGAAAACTGGCTCCTCAGAACCTACACCTTCCCCCTATGAGCACACCCAGGGCGGGACTGCTTCAAATGTGCCACCAGGGCCACAGAACAGGAGGGGCCCCCTCTCCTCCCTCACCCGGTGCATGACAGGGCAGGAGGTTAAATCACGTCCTCTGATAAATGGCAAAGGTCTTGGGTACAAAAGGCTGACATCAAGAGTGTGTGAGGGGCCTGCCGGGTCTCCACCCACTACTGTCCAGGGGGGTGATCTTGACTTGTAAGTGATTTTGGCTACAAGTAACAGAAGACCAAGCTCTCAATGGTTTGAACATGGGAACTCTTTTTTTTTTTTTTTTTTTTTTTTTTGTGGTGCTGGGGATTAGAACCCAGGGCCTTGTGCTTGTGAGACAAGCACTCTACCAACTGAGCTATATCCCCAGCCCCCTCTTTTTTTCTTGAATAACAAAAAAAAAAAAAAAAAAAAAAAAAAAAAAAAAAAAACAAATACAAGCAAGCCAAGGCCACCCCCAGGCTGGGTTAATTCAGCAACCATCCAAAAGAAGCTGCCTTTCATCTTCCTGCCCTGTTCTCTACAGTAGATTGGAACAATGCCCCAGTCTTTACCCCACCCCTCAATTCATGCCCTGTGCTCTGCGATCGCACTAACCATATCCCCAGCAGAGTCACCACTGGCCCCTGACACTGGGCTCAGCCACGTGCTGTGCTTTGACCATGCAGTGCTAGCATGAGGATGCAGGTAAGGGCTTGAAACGGGCACGCACGTGGCAACTGTCCTTGATGCCTATACCATCACGACAGCATCTGCCGGAGGAGGAGACCAGCGGGCCAGACCTGAGCCAAGCTACATCACCCAAGTCCAGTCCTGGGAGCAACGGGGTTGCTTCTTATGCAGTGTTATTGTGGCTGTGGGTAACTGATACACTTCCTCACCCTGTGGACTTGAGCCTTAGGCTGATTCTCCTGGTGACTCCAAGATGGCTACTGCAGTTCCAGAAATCACATGTAGCCAACAGTAATCAAAGGCAAGAAATAAATAGGGTATTCCTAGCCCGGTTCCCTTTATCAGAGCAAGGAAAACCACCAGACCCCCACAGACTTCTCAAATCCACACGGCATCTCAGACCTGCGCTTAATCAGGTTTTGGCAAGAAATTCACATGGCCTATCAGTCAAAAATCGCCCCTCAGGAGGAAGAGCATATCCCTGGGAAGAAGAAAGACAAGCAAAATGGGTTCAGGAAGGGTATACCTGTGTGTGAGATGTGGGCATGGCCGTGGGACAAGCAACAGAGAGCATGTCTCCATGAAATCTTGGAGACTCAGTTTCCCTGTCTGTCAAATGGAAAGAATACTTGCTCTACCTACTTCCCTGGATGAAATGAGAAAATAGGTATGAAAATAATACAAGTTCCCCAAACATGAGCTTTACTCCCTGAAAGAGGTCTCCAAGGTCTCTGTTGCTTTTCTGTGGTGCTGGGGTAAACCCAGGGCCTTGTACACCTGAGGCAAGTGCTTTATCACGGAGCAAGACCCTCAGGCCTCTGCTAATTTGCCCTTCCTTCTTTCCCTTTTCTTTTCTTCCTTCCTTCCTTCCTTCCTTCCTTCCTTCCTTCCTTCCTTCCTTCCTTCCTTCCTTCCTCCCTCTCTTTCTTCCTTTCTTCCTCCCCCCCCCCCCCTTTTTCTTTCTTTCATTCTTTCTTTCAGGTACTGGGGGTTGAACACAGGAATATTTTACTACTGAGCTACATCTCCAACCCTTTCTGTTTTTTTGTTGTTGTTGTTGTTGTTTTGGTACCAGTGATTGAACCTGGGGTGCTTAACCACTGAGCCACCTCTCTAGCCCTTTATAACATTTTATTTAGAGTCAGAGTCTTGCTAAGTTGCTTAGGGCCTCGCTAAGGAGCTGAGGCTGACTTTGAACTCACGATCCTCCTACTTCAGCCTCCCAAGCCACTGGGATTACAGGCATGTGCCACCGGCTCCAATCTTTCATTTTAAACTTTGAGACAGGGTCTCGCTAAGTTGCCGAGGGCCTCCCTAAATTGTCAAGGCTGGCCTGGAATTTGTAATCCTGTCTCAGCCTCTGAGTAGCGGGGATTATAGGCAAGCGCCACCATGCCCGGCTCTGCTGGTTCTTTCTTTTTTTTTTTTAGAATTTAATCTTTATTTTATTTATTTGTTTTTATGTGGTGCTAAGGATCGAACCCAGTGCCTCACGTGTGCTAGGCAAGCGCTCTGCCACTGAGCTACAACCCCAGCCTTTTGCTGGTTCTTAATGGACACAAAGCCTTTCCACGATAGTTGTCCAGCTTTCTCCTAGTCCTTAGTGGCGAGGCCTCTTGTGTGGTGATGGTCTCATTGAGTCAGGTTCTGTTGTAGTTCGTCCAACGGGGCCCATGGGGCAAGGCCACGCTGTCCCCTGCAAGCAGCTCTCCATTGAGCAGATGAACTGTCAATCATCTGCAGAAGGGGTGGGGCCCAGGGTGGAGCCAGGAATTGCCTAGTTTGGGCTGATGGGGACAGGCCCACAGCTTGGGAAAGCAGCATCTACTCCTGAAGAAAGGAGGGGGTAGGGCAGAGCCCCTGGGGGAGCCCTTGCAGACTGGCACCCTGCCCAGGTATCTGCACTGTCAAGAGTTTCCACAGGAAGGAGAACCTCAGAGGAGGGGGAGGTTCTTTTAGGTCCAGTAGCCCCCATCCATCCCTCCCTCCATCCATTTTCCCTGCAGCTTACACCCTTAGGAGTCCAGCGGTATCTTCATTCAAGGTGATGCCAGAGTTCTTAGAGCTGTACCTGTAAAATCTGTTTTGTTTTTTTTTATTTGCTGGGAATGGGGAATGGAACCCAGCACTGCATACGTGCTAGGCAAGCACTTGTACTGGAGCTACGACCCTAGCCTGGTAGAACTCATGTTTGTATGTAGGTCAGCTCACTCATGGACAAGTGCATAAAGTGTGGGCCAGAGAAGATTCGTGAATAAAGTCAGCAAGCCAGGTCCTGAACTGTTGACCCGGCTCCCAGGCACCCCACCCTTCCGCCGGGTCCCTAACACAGCACACTCACTTGTGGGGTGCTCCCTCTGCTGCAGTGTGCTTGCCACATGAACCCGACTGCTTGCTACGCTTGGCTAGGGGCATTCAGAAGCCTGACGGTCGGCGACTAGCTAATGGAGCAGGGGACGGCTGTGAAGCCATTCAAGGCAGCCACCGAAAAAGGACCAGGTCATTTGCATTTTTTGTCCTTCCCTATTTTTTATTGGTGCATTTTAATTATACATCATTGCTATGTATTTGTACGTGCACACAATATGCAATGTAACTCAGCCAATATCATCCCCAGTGTTTCCCCTCGCCTTCCCTTCTTCCCTGGTCCCTTTCCTCTATTGATCTCCCTTTGATTTTCAGGAGACACCCCAACACGCACACACACACCACACATGCACCTTTCTTTTTCCTCTCTTCCACTTAGGAGAGAAAACATGACCCTTGACATTCTCATTTTGGCTTATTTCATTTAACAAATGACATCCTTTCATTCTTCATTATGGCTGAATAAAACACATAGTATGTATATAGTGCATTTTTTATAAAATCCATTCGTCCGTCGATGGACACGGAGGTTGGTTCCGTAGTTTGGCTGCTGTGGCTTGTGCTGCTCTACACACAGGTGTACATGTATTGCTATAGGCTGACGTGAATTCTTCTGGATAAATGCTGAGGAGCGGTAAGCTGGCCCCTCTCTGTGACCTGATGAGGCAAAGCTCTAAGGGGCTCATGTGAAAAAAGCCAAGTCCAGAGCCGCGTGCGCACATCTGCATGTGCGTGCGAGGAACATCTCTGGAGGGACCTGCTCTGGAGGGACACACTCAGGAAGCTGCTAAGAGTAGTGGTCTCTGGGGAGCTTACCCAAAGAACGGGCATCCAAGGGCAGCCAGGAAACGGGCTGTCTCAGAGCCTTTTGCGTGGCTGTAAAGTTTTGTTGCGTGGAGTCTTCCCTGTTTTAAATAATAGATTCATTTCAAGAGGTTTTAACCACCAACCTGACTTAACCCTCCCTGTGGGTGGGTCTGTTTAGCCCCATTTCAAAGGAAGAAAGACAGAGTCCAGGAGAGACTGAGGGACTGGCCCCAGCTCCCCAGGAGGATTCCAGCCAGGCCTGGGCCCGGCGTGGGTGTGGTGGTTACCCTCTCCAGCCAGTCTTCCCAGCTGCCAGCAGCAGGGCCTGCAGGCGCCCTCCAGTCTGGGCATCCAGAGGACTGTGGTGCTGAGATGGAGACAGTGGAGTCGCTAAGAGGGTCCAGGCGAACCTCGCTGACCTGGTTCAGCATTGAGGGCTCAACCCACCAGCCGGCCCTGTTCCCATCACAGTGCGTTGCTTGTAAAATACATTCTTAAAACGCCTGTCATAGTTTATCTGATGTCAAAAATTGATTTGCTCTTTGGATGACACACAATATGAACCAGCTGCTCCATGATCTCTTTATCAGCCACGACTCCAGCCTGACACTCACCACCCGTGTCTCTGACTCTCTTTGAGCAGGTCTAGAACCGACCCAGATGCGGGATCCAGAGAGGTGGAGTACCTGGTGAGCGCGTGGGGCCAGGACTGCACAGAGGGCTTCCCAAATGACTAACGGGGCTCCTCTCTGCCCCGGGGGGGTCACTGAAATATCCCACAGGGAACATCTGCAGGAGAGAGGCAGCACTGAAAGAGAGCAAAGTCCTAAACAGAAGCATCCAAACATGTCCCGAGCAGCTAGTATGGGCTGAGGTCTGCCTTTGACACTGTCTGGTGGCCTCCTATGTTCTCTGCCTAACAGCTGGTAAGTGTGAGCTCTAATCTACTGAAACCAACACAAGCCTTGGGGACGGGCCGCGGAGTGACAAGGGAGACGGACTCCGGTGGGAATTCACAGATTTGTCCTCCCTCCCTCCCTCCCTCCCTCCCTCCCTTCCTTCCTTCCTTCCTTCCTTGCAGTACTGGGAAATAAAGCCAAGGGTACTCTACCACTGAGTGGCACCCCCAGCTCTTTTATCTTTTATTTTGAGACAGGGTCTCATTAAGTTGCTGAGGCTGACCTTGAACTTAGGATCCTCCTGCCTCAGCCTCCTGAGTCACTGGAATTACAGGCATCTGCCCGGTTTCATTGATTCTTTTTTTTTTTTTAATTTATTTTTATTGTAAACAAATGGGATACATGTTGTTTCTGTTTGTACATGGAGTAACAGCAAACCATTTGCATATTCATAAATTTACATAGAGTAATGATGTTTGATTCATTCCATTATTTTTTTCCTTCCCCCCCACCCCTCCCACCTCTCTTTTCCCTCTATACAGTCCCTCCTTCCTCCATTCTCGTCCCCCTCCCACCTCCCATTAAGTGTCATCATCCGCTTATCAGTGAGATCATTCCTCTTTTGGATTTTTGAGATTGGCTTATCTCACTTAACATGATATTCTCCAATTTCATCCATTTGCCTGCAAATATTCTTTCAACAAATATTTGGTGAGGGTCTATGTGGTGTTGGACACCTTTGTGGAGTTACAGATACTCCAGAAAACAAAATGGAAAAGAAAAGAAATCTTTCCTGGGTGCTTTGTTTTATTTTAAAATTTTTGGTGCTTGGAATTGAACCCTGGGCCTTGTGCATGGAAGCACACACTACCACTGCGCAACATCCCAGTCCCCCAGGGCACTTTAAACAGGGGTGATCAGAGAAGCCCTTGGTCAGGAGGTATCATCTGAGCTCATATATTTATTTTGGTACTGGGGACTGAACCCAGGGGCACACCACAACTGAGCTACATCCCTAGCCCTTTTTATCTTTTATTGAGACAGAGTCTCCCTAAGTTGCCCATGCTGGTCTCAAACTCGAAATCCTCCTGCCTCAGCCTCCCAAGTAGCTGAGATCACAAGTGTGTGCCACTGTGCCAGCTTTTACTTATTTATTAATTTTTTGAGACCAGTCTTGTTGTGTTGCCCAGGCTGGCCTCCAACCTCCAGGTTCAAGTACTCCTCCTACCTCAGCCTCTTAAGTGCTGGGACTATGGGAGTATGCAGCCAGGCCTGGCTGAGCTTAGATCTACTCAGACTTGGGAAGACCAGGAGGTTTGTTTTTCGGCGTGTGGAACTGAGGATGGAACCCGGGGCCTTGTACATGCTAGGCAACTCCTCTACCACTGAGCTACATCCCCGTCTCAACTGGACTTTGAAGAGTACGGATGGAGTGACCTGAGACATCTATTCAGCCCAAGTCACAGCAAAAATCATTACTAGCCTGGGATTGGGTGCCTGTGGGCCAGGTGTCCATCCCTGGTCCAGTCGGTGGTAACCAGGGGACACATGGTCTCTAGGTGGAGCTGACTGGTTAGGAGAGCTGTGGGTGGCTCTCTGGTTAGGAAATAGCCTCCCCATTTTACAGATGGACCTTGCACGAGCTAATTCAGAGGCTGCCCTGTCAACTGTGGCACAGAGAAGCAGCGTGTTTACCTTGCCAGCGTGGTTGGTTCGTTATAACAACTGAGACAATATTTAAAATGGGAAATTTGGGCTGGGGCAGGGGCTGGGGCTCAGTGGTAGAATTCTTGCCTACTACGTGTGAGGCAATGGAAAATTAAAATAAAATGGGAAATTTTGTATAACACCCCAGTTTTTAAAAAGATCATCTTGAAAACTGTCACGACCGACTGCTGATTTCCGTGCCAGCCCCATGGGCTGCAGGAGCTGGCCCTGCTGGTGGAGGTCCTGTTTTTCCTACTGGACATGTGGAGCTCACTGGCCCCTGTGGCCACAGGACTTGCCGTCTTGATTTAATGGTTTGTCCAGAGTCACCGAGGAGCCGGTGGGGCCAGAACTGGGCATCCTAGCTCCAGGGTGCCTCCTGTGACTGCCCCCCTTTGGCTCCTGTGGGGGGAAACTCCCCTCTGTGCTGTCACTAGAGGACCCCCTGAGCCAAAAAGGGGCCTGCGGGGGTTCTGCCACCCGCTTCTGCCAGTGGCACGTCATTCTTTAATCCCTTCTCATGAAGCATGACCTTCATCCAGCAGTCTGCCCTAAGTGGTGAGGATGAGGAACCAACGTCCCCGGGACTGGGGAGGCAGGGGCTCTGTTCCCTCCTCCGGGGGTGCCCCAGGTCCGAGCATGTGTGGCTCAAAGAACCAGTCTGACGGAGACTAGTGGACCTGACGTTGCCTGCTGGGTCCAGGGGGCTCACCGAGAGACCCCGGCCTTGTCCAGCATAAGGGACACCGTTTCCTCTGACCAAGAGGCAGGAGATGTGAGTTTAGGGGACTGGAGGGGCCAGGGTTTCACTTTCACAGAAGGTGGGCTTGGGGGGCGGGCTGGGGGAGGGGTGCTCAGAAGCAAGCCCAGGAGGCCCTGGACCTCGGGGTAAAGGAAGGCATGCATTTCAGAGAGGGAAGAGAGGAGTCCTGGGCGGTGGGGGCTCAGGTCCGTCCTGGCTGCCCCATGTGACCTTGGAGTTAGGATGTCCTCAGGACTTAGCTAAGCCCCTCATTCCTTCCTTCCTGCGTTCAGATAACACATGCTTGTTGAGCACCTACTCTGTGTCTGGCACTGAGCCGAGCTGTGGAGCTCAGGAAGAGGGTAGCCCGTGACTAGTAGTGACACAGGGATGGAATATATGAACGCATAGAGGGCCAGGATGGGGGGTCCAGGTGGTCAGGAAGAAGTCACCGTGAGGCTGAAGCTTGGAGGGTGGAGAGGAGTTGGTGGTATGGCGGGGAAGCCATGCAGAATGAGCAGAGCCATGTGCCACAGGCCGGAGGCGGCCCAGGGCTGTGGGAGCGAAGTCCAGGTGTCTGGCGGCGTGGAGGAGGGAGTGGGAAGCAGGAGGCCATATGGCTGGAGAGGTGGACAGGCCTCACAGGGCCTCTGATAAGTCCTGGATTTGTCACGTGGCCCTGGGAGCCATGTAAAGACAGCGAGCAGGAGGCAGACACGGTGGGGCGCGTGTGGAGGAGGCCAGAGTGGTGCCAGGGCACTAGGAGCAAGCACTGGTCAGGGACTTTGGCGCTGGAACAATAGCAGGGCAGCGGAAATGTGGACCAACCAGCTGCCCAGGACCTCCCCGCAGCCCCAGGGAGCAGGGTGAGGCCCGTTCCCACCCGGCTTCGCCCTTGTCCTTCAAGGGCCCATGTGGGAGCTGGCCTTCCTCCTGGCTGCCTGTCCAACTTGTGTCATTTAAACATTCTCTTTGTCTGAGCTGTCCCAGGACTGGGCTGCGTCAGGGCTTCGGGAATCCGCAAAAGACCAGGTCCCTGGAGGATCCACTCAGGGAAGCTCCTTACACACCCTGCCCTCCGGGTCTCCGGGCACCAGCACTGACGGCAGTGGCCGTGAGCAGCGTGGCCCAGCCAGTGGGCTGCGGGGCCCACTTCAGGGCATGAAAGGGAGGCTATTTCTGAGCGGGAGGAACCCTGTCTCCCTTTTCCTCTACCTGGAGCCGGATGTCCATGGCCACCTCAGAGGTCCACATCTGTGTCTTCCTCACAGGGCAATCTGGTGGCTCTGGGGGCTTCCTGAGGTCTTAAGGATTCCCTGGGCAGTGGTCAAGTCAAGGGGTGGCTCAGGGGACCATAAACTCACCCCAAATCTCCACCAGCCCCTGCTGCCACCCAGTTAAAGTCGCAGTTCAGGTAATGACGTGTGCCTGTCCTTTGGCTTTAGATGAACTCCAGCCAGACCCCCATGTGACCCACTGGCCATTCCTGGCTGCCCCGCTGGGTGGCTGGGCGCCAGATAAGAGGTCGGGGTGGGATCCTCTGAGCCAGACCACACCGGCGACTTTCAGAGAGCCAGGCCCAGCCCGTGGGGTCCAGCTCATCCTGAGGTGCTCTTGGCAGTGGTGGCGGCCTGGCCCCTCCACCAGCTCCCGCCTTTCTCCTCACCAACCATTGTGTCTGGGCTTCAGAAGTCACAGTCTGCCCCCTTCTGGTGGCTGGAGGTTCTCAGGAAGCCTTTGACTGGCGGGAACTCTAGCACTGGGAGCAGGACTGAACCAACCCCTCCCAGGTCCCATCCTCAGCCCTGATGGTGGCAGTACGTTCTTCCTTCCAAACGACAAGAGCCTCAAATGTCCTCCTTTGACCTTCCCTGAAAATGCTGTCACATGCAAGTCACAGGCAGGGTTGAAGGCGTGGCTGGGATTCCCCACCTTGAACCTTGTGTTCTACCGTCAGCCCAGGCTGTCTTCAGTGACCTATAAATTGATTTTTAAAGATAAATATGCTAATTGCCCTGGCACAGTTAGGTCACACAGTTGTGTGTGTTTGTGTGTTCAAAACGTTTATCTGTTAAAGCCATTTATACAAAATACATCACAGTGACAAAAATTTGATCTGATGCTTCTTTACTTCATTACCATATGAGAAGCCTCAAAACTGGAAATGGCCTTGCCTTGCCCTCTGCCTGGGACCAGCCCCAGCCACAAGCTGGGAAAGGAGGGCCTTCGTCTCGGGGACATCTGGAGCTCTGGCTGGTCTAAGTCACATCTGCACCCTTGGAGAGACCAAAGCCTACAAGCTAAGACCTAGGGCTCTGGGTTCAGATGTAACCATCTCCAGTGACTAGTTATGTGGCATGGGCAAGCAACTTAACCTCACTGTGCCTCAGTTTCCTCATCTGTAAAATGGAGCTAATAATGCAGGCTTTCTGATTCAGTAGATGAGAGATTAGATGAGGCTGTATGTGGAAGTGTGCAGCCTAAGGCAGGGCCCCAGGGAGCGTGGAGAGCATGCTCACTACTGCCACCCAGGGCTGGCTCATGGGACGATGCAGCTGGGGCTCAGGGAAGCTGCAGGGCTCTCTGCATCCCACGCCTGCCCCGGTCTGGCTTTCCAGGTGCTCCTGTACCCCACTGGGCTGATGTCTTTTTCCCTTCAGTTCACGGAGCACCTGGTCAGTGCCAAGCAGGGTGCCAGGGTTGGGGGGAGGGCCAGATTGGGCTCCAGCTCCCCAGGACTCACAGTCTCTTGAAGACAGGGGCCTGCGTGGCTGTGTCCCAGGTAGGTGCTGTTCAGTGCGCCACAAGGCCGAGCTGCAGGGGTCTGCGTGGCTCAGCAGACAGGACGGCTCGCTTTAGTTCTCGACTTGGCAGGATTGAGGGGTGCCTAGAAAATTGGTGAAGCATACTTCTGGGTGTCTGTGAGAAGACCAGCAGGTGGATAAGCAAACCAGGGGACCCACCTGGAGACCCATGGGGGCAGGCCGGTCCCACTGGCTGGGAGCAGAGGTGGGAGAACGAGTGACACTCGGGTTCCTGCTCAACCTTTCTCGAACGTCTTTTTCTGCTGCCGTCACTCGTGGACATCAGACTCCAGATTCTGCAAGCTCTGAACAAGGTCTTGCACGGGCAGCTCTCCAGGAGGCTTCTAGGCCTTCAGTCTCCGTCTGGGGCTGTGTCACTGGTCCCTGTCGTCTGAGGCTCTGGCTTCTTGTACAGAGCAGCTACGGGTTTCCCTGGCTCTCCAGCCTGCAGACGGCCATGGTGGGACCATTCCGCCTGATCATATGAACCAATGTAATAAACCTCCTCTTAGAATTTCATATATTCTATTGCGTTTGTACCTCTGGAGAGCCTTGACTAATACAGACGGGTTTCCAGCTCAGTCCCGGGGGCGTTTATTGGGGACTAGGAGGGATATCATCAGGTCCCAGGTATGTGCACACCTTCTCTTCTGAGCGGCTGAGAGTTAGTCTTTCCGGAAGGAGGTCAGCTGCGCGGAGACTACGCGGTTCTTAGTTTGTCTGTCCAGGCTCTTTTGCTTTTAATTCAAACTGGATTAAGAATGAGCAGGGATTACTGGCTCAGGTAACTGACAATGCCAGAGTGGGGCTGCCTTCTAGCACCCCGGGACCCAGGGCCTCGAACAGGCACATCAGGAGCTGCTTCTTGCCAGCACCCACCCCATGGTGGCCTCACTCAGCAGGACCCCTCCCAGTCCAGCTCTAGGATGGCATCCCAAGCATCTGGCAATTCCACCGGAAGGGGCACACCTCCCAGGAGGCTCCAGAACAAGTTCCAAGGAAGACTTTCATTGGCCCTGGGTGGTGGGGGTGGGTCATGGCCAACCCAATCGCTGCAGGCAAGCTGACAGAACATTCTGGTGGGCCAGGCCCACGCCACGCCATCACCTCCAGAGCCGTAGCCTGAAGAAGTCAGTCCCTTGGGCTGAGAGCTGGGAAAGGGTGGTGCTCCAAAGGGTATCAAGGGCTGCGAGCAGATCTCTGTGGGGAAAACAGCAGGTGTCTGCAGCAAAAGGCGGCGTCGCTGTTGTCCTCAGGGTTTGGGGACCTGGGGTTCTTTCATGCCTGAAGTTGCTATTTTATGCCAACTTCAGAAAAAAAAAAAGAAAAAAAGGTGCCGGCCTCAGTCTGGCAGCCTGCAGCCCGAGGCCCCTGGCACTGGATTCCCGGAAGAGGCCCAGAGGAGCTGACGCCATCGAGGGCCCACCCGAGAACACGGGGCCTTGGTCTCACAAAAACCTGGGGCTGCCTGGATGCTGCAGCTCCCTGGACAGCCTGGGTCTTGCCTCCAGGGCACCCTGGAGCCATGACGCCCCAACACAGCTGCATGCCATGCATTAGGGAGCTGATCAAGGAGCACTGATCCTGTAGGAAAATGAAAGACTTACGATGAGTATTCTCCTTCCAGGACACTTGAAGGTCGCTTTTTATTCATTTACTTATTAGTTGTCAAGGGAACTTTATTTAATCTATTTATGTGAGGGGCTGAGAATCGAACCCAGGGCCTCACACAGGCTAGGCAGGCAAGTGCTCTACCACTCAGCCACAACCCCAGCCCCACTTTAAGGTATCTCGAATTAAGATGTTTTACAATTATTGTGCCCCTTTTCATGGGGTGATTGTTCTTTCTCTCCTCTCAGCCCCTCCTCACACTCCAACAAAATATCTCACTAGGTAGATGAGATCTTAGGAACAAAGGAAAGTGTAATTAAAAAAAAAAAAAATATATATATATATATATATATATATATATTCATTGCTCTGGCTGTGGAAAATCCAAAGAAATTGACTATACAAACAAGCACACAAAGAAGCGATTATAGTAAGGTTGCAGGATGCAAGGTTAATATACCAAAGTCAGTTGCTCTCCTATGTACGAGCAAGTTGAATTTGAATTAAAAGACAATACCATTAGCTGGGTATAGTGGTACACTCCTGAAATGCCAGTGGCTCAGGAGGCTGAGGCAGGAGAATCATAAGTTCAAGGCCAGCCTTAGCAACTTAGCAAGGTCCTCAGGAACTTAGTGAGATCCTGTCTTAAAATTTAAGAAAAAAAAATTTTTTAAAAAAGGCTCAGTAGTATAATGCCCCTGAGTTCAATCCCCAAAATAAGAAAAAAAAAATCCTAAAAAAAAAAAATACCATTTACACTAGCATCCAAAAGAATGAGATATTTAGGTACAAATATAAGAAATAGGTATAAAATTTATCTGAGGAAAAACTAGAAAACTCTAATGAATGAAATCAAAGAAGGCCTATAAAAATGGAGAGATATTCCACATTTATGGATAGGACGTCTCAATGTTGACAAGATGTCAGTCAGTTCTTCCCAACTTTTATTTTATTTTACTTTTATGGTACTGGGGATTGAGCCCAGGTGTGCTCTACCACTGAGCTACGTCCCCAGACCTTTTTTTTTTTTTTTTTTTGAGACAGGTTTCTGCTAAGTTGCTGAGGCTGGCCTTAAACTTGCGATCCTCCTGCCTCAGCCTCCCAAGTTGCTGCAATTATAGGTATACACTTCCAACTTTTAAATTCAACATCATCCAAATCAAAACTTTAGAAAGTTATTTTTTGGGGGTATTTTTTGGATTCTGAAGTTTATTTGGAAAGGTAAAAGACCCAGAATAACCAACTTCATACTGAAAGAGAAGAACAAAGCCAGAGGACTGACACTACCCAGCTTCGAGACTTACTGTAAAGCTACAGTAACGAAGACAGTGTGGGATTAGTGAAAGAAGAGAAAATGAGATCCATGGAAGTGAATAGATAGCCCAGAAATAGACCCACACAGTCAACGGCCTTTGACAAAGAAGCAAAGGCAATACGGTATAGTAAAGATAGTCTTTTTAACAAATAGTGCTGGAACGACTAGACAACCCCATGCAAAAAAAGAAAAGAAAGAAAAAGGAAAAAAAAAAATCTAGACATAGACCTTACAGGCTTCACAAGAATCCATTTTGAAATGGATCATAGCTCTAAATGGAAAATGCAAAACTATAAGATAACATAAGAGAAAAATCCAGATGACCTTGGGGTTCAGTGGTCACATTTTAAATGTGATCACTTTTTAAAAGATGCACCAAATGCTGGGAGGGATGGGCAGCAACATGAGCTCTCGTTCACTGCTGACGGGAAAGCAAGGCTGAAGGAATGATTCCTGAAAAAAAAATTTATAAAGTTTTAAAAAATCTGTCCAAAGGGGGGGAGGGGAGAAATCATTAGTAAGCCAAACTTCATTACAATTAAAAATTTCTCTGCTCTGTGAAAGACACTGTCGAGAGTCTGAGAAGACCAGCCACAGAGTGGGAGAAAATATACCCAAAACACGTATGTGATAAAGGACTGTTATCCAAAACAGATTTAGATTAAATAACTAATCTAAAACTACGCAGGAGCTGGGCGCGGTGGTGTACTCCTGTAATCTGGAGTGACTCTGGAGGCTGAAGCAGGAGAATCACAAGTTCAAGGCCCGCCTCAGCAACACAGTGAGACCCTGTCTCAAAAAACAAAAGGGCAGGGAATGTGGTTCAGTGGTGAACTGCCCAGGAGTCAATCCCCAGCACCAAAACAAAACAAAACAAAAACCCCAAAGAGAAAAAAGAAAAGAAAAACAAAAAAATACTCCCAACTAATAAGTAAACAGCCTGACTTTAAAATGGGCAAAAGACCTAAGCAGACGCTCCACCAAGGAAGATATATAGATCATCTGAAAAGATGCTGGACGTCACCTGTCATTCGGAAAATGCAAATGAAACCAGCAGACACCACCCCACACCTCTGAGAAGAGCCCCAATCCAGAACAGCCGCAGCACCAAAGGCCAGGCGGGGCAACAGCAGGAGCTCTCTGCTGACGGGGCAGCAAATGCTACAGCCGCCTGGGAAGAGTTTCACAGTTTCATATGAAACCAAACCCAATCCGACCCAGCGACCCAGCAGTCACACTCCTTGGTATCTGTCCACGTGAGCTGAGAATTTATGTCCACACAAAAACCGGGACACGGAATGTTTACGGCTCCTTTATTCATAGCTGCCCAAACTTGGAAGCAACCAAGATTTGTCCTTCCACAGGTAAATGGATAGCTTATGGTGCATCTGGAAAATGGAACAGCATTTAGTCCTAAAAAGGAAAGGCTGGAACGATCCAGCCGTGAAAATATGTGGGGGAACTTTAAACTCGTAAGGGAAAGAAGCCAACCCGAAAGGCTACACAGGGAACCGAGGGTTCCAACGACGTGACATGCTGAGAAGGCAAAGCCACAGCGGAAGATCGGTGGTTGTCGGGTTGGGGGGTGGCAGGGAGGGATGAGCAGGCTGGGCCCAGAGGACGGGGGTGGTGGAAAGATTCTGTGAAATTCTATGATGGTGGATGTACGTCACACACAAATGTCCAAACCCACGAACACACGCCTCAAAGAGTGAACTCCAATGTGAGACACGGACTCTGGGTGACAAAGAGGTGTCCATATGGGTTCACCCAGAAGAACCCATGCCAGGGGGCTGTTGATAAGGGGAAGGCTCTGCACCTGTGGGGGCTGGTAATGCCGGGGACATCTCTGTACCTTCTGCTTCATTTTGCTGTGCATCCAACTTGTTGTAAAAAAAAAATGAGATTTGTTTAAAGAAAAAAAACCTGGTGAATCTGGTTGTTCACTGCAGCATGACAAACAACCCACATTCAGTGGTTTGAAAAGTGGCTTGTGATCTGTCACAGTTCTGGAGCTGGAGAGGGCTTGGCTGGGCCCTTCTCACTCAGGGTCTCATAAGAGGTTACAGATGACAGCTGGGACTGGAGGTTCCTCCCCCCACCTGTGTGGTGCCTCAGCTCCGCTGGAACCTCAGGGGACTGTTAGCCCCACGTCCACACG
The DNA here is from genome assembly GCF_902686455.1 of Sciurus vulgaris. Classification (NCBI taxonomy): domain Eukaryota; kingdom Metazoa; phylum Chordata; class Mammalia; order Rodentia; family Sciuridae; genus Sciurus; species Sciurus vulgaris. The sequence goes on along the minus strand of NC_136478.1, from coordinate 34,040,163 downwards.
TGGCCTCCCCACGTGGCCTGGGCTTCCTTCAATCATGGTAGCCAGGCTTTCAGGGTGAGCATTCCCAGAGAGGGGGGTGGAGAAGAAGAGCTGATGGAAGCTTAGGACCTGCTTGGAAACCATACAGAGCAGCAAGATCACATTACGAGAGGACAAGAAGGGGAGGAGACAGCCATGGTGTGTGTGTGTTCTGTCTGTCTCTCTCTCTCTATTGGGAATTGAACACAGGGGCACTTTACTACTGAGCCACAGCTCCAGCCCTTTTTATTTTCTCTTTTGGGATTGGGTCTTTTTAAATTGCTTAAGGCCTCCCTAAGTTGCTGAGGCTGGCCTTCACCCCTGCCTCAGCCTCCTGAGTCTCTGGGATTGCAGGCATGCACTACAGCATCTGGCTAGCCATGGCTTTCTTTAGAAATAAAATGTGGGCACTGATCTACCTCCCAGCGTGGCCAAGGACAGGTGTCAGCTGTGTGGGTCACAGGTTTGCTTGCCGTCCTCCTGAGAACTGTGGGCCCACTATCGACCTGAGTGCAGTCCAGGTGCTTTGGCTCCTTAGCCCTGGCCCCACCATCCTACAAGGAGAGCTGGACAACTCCCCTGGGCCCGATGAAAAGACTGAGCACAGCCTGGCTGCATCTGGGGAGCTGAGCCGAGGCCTGAGGTCAACTCTCTTCTAACTGCTGTGCTGTCGGAGGCCTCCCTGTTCTCCCCTCTGCTCACCCCGACCCACCTCCCTGGTCCGTGCATCCCTCTTTCAAAGCACCCCACCCCCGCCATCACTATTCCCACTACCTGCTCACCCATGAGCACTCAGCTTCTATCCAGAACCTGGTGGCTACAGCGCCTCACCCAGAGCCACTGCCCAGCACTCCCTCGCTTACCCAGTGTGGCCACGTCCTTGGCTCCCAGGAGGAAATCCATCGTCCCTCTTCTAGAACTAACTGCCGTGTCCCAGCAGTGTCTTGGCTTCCTCCCCAGCCCTCCTCTGCCAGCGAGAGCACCCTGGAGAGGCGCAGAGCACATGGTGAGCTGAGCGAATGAGCGCCTGTGAACCTTGGGCAACCGGTGAGTCTCTGGGCGACGTGGACGCGCCTTGCTTCCTCCTCCATCCTTGGCACACAGGCAACTCATCTACTGAACCAAGAAGTGACCAAATCAATCAGTGGACACATGGTGGAGAGGGTCTTCTGAGGGGAGCCTCCATACAGAGGGAACCAAGATTCTACCCCACTCCCAGGCACACTGCATCCAGCGGGGCCAAGACACGTGGGCAGCTCTTTTCAAGGCTTAAAACCAGGCACTTGCCGAACTGCCCCCCTCCTCCCTCCTCTCTGCTCCCCTCCCCCAGCAGGCTCCACTCCACTACCAGCTCAGGTTCCTGCCTGGCTAGAGCACAGCCACATGCTGGTGAGGTGGAATTCATTTGGCAGCTCAGATTTTTTAAATTAATGTTGTTTCTTAGGTATACACGTAATTAGGGTGCTTTGAATTTAAAAGAAAAAAGATTGCAGAATGAAATCCACCCATATTGCCATAAGTACTATGAACATTGCTATACACTTTCAGCGTTTTTCAAAGCATAAACATATTTCACACAGTTGAAACCATACAACATTTGTACTTTGCAATCTATTTTTCAACACATTCTAGCATAAATCCTATCATTAAAATTTCTCCACTAACTTAATTCTAATGTCTGTTTTACAGGCTGTGTAATATTCCACTTTAGGAAGAGTCCACAATTTAAGTAGATCTTCCAGAGCTGGCCATTTGTTTGGCTTCTCACTTTTTCTTGTGATACAGTCATGAATTCCAGCAGTCCTTGCCCACCTAGCATTCACGGTTCTCTGGGCAGGAGCATCCCCAGGGGCGCCTCTGGGAGCTCCCCTTGCCTCAAAGTGTGGTCTACTGGGAGTGGGCATAGTCCCCAGCGGCAGGAGAGGTCATGTGACTTCGGCTTGACTAATCAGCTTATTCCGTCCCTCTGACCACAGAGATTGGGTGAAGGATGAGCGTGAGGCCCAATCAGAAAGAGCCTCTGATTGGAGGCTGTTGAGTGGGTTTCTGGCCCTCAAGTTCTGTGACAGATTTGCCAGACACATTTTTGCCAAAGTTCAAACCCTTCATTTCCTGAAGAGATCAACCCCCAAGTGGAGACAGTGCATCAGAGCAGAATGTTTTTAAAGCCCCTACTACGCGCCAACAGACTGTTTTTCAGGAAGTCTCTGACAGCCTGTCCCGCTTACAGACAGGGAACGAGCCCCTGCCAAGCCTATTGCATGGTGCCCCATGGGCTCTCTGCCGTTCAGAAGCTCCTGCGTTGAGTGAGGAGAGGCCTGGGCAAAACGCCGTTCTCAACCGCCCAGCGGCAGAGGACGCAGCAGACAGCAGCTCCACGGGGTGCGTGGAAGGTCGGGTAAGCGGGGCGCGCCCTGGAGGCACTCCAGGGTCGGGGCGGTGGAATAAGGGAGCCAGGCAGGCCGGGCGCATTACAAGAAGCAGGTCCAATCTCTTACCACAAACTCGTTTGCCACTGATGAGCATCAATGTCAAATATCCTTCAGCCAAGGTCAAGAAAACTGGGAGCCAGCCGGGCGTGGTCATGCACACGTGTGAGCCCCGCCACTAGAGAGACCGAGGCAGGAGGATCTCAGGTTTGAGGCCAGCCTTGGCAACTTTGAAAAACCCTGCCCCAACATAAAAAATAAAAAGTGTTGGGGATGAAGCTCAGTGGCGGAGCACCCTGGGTTCAATCTCCAGTACCACAAATAAAAAAAAGAAAAGAGAAATGAAAGCCATTTTATACGGTTATGTGGGAGGGAGGGAAGGAAGGAAGGGAGGAAGGGAGGAAGGGAGGAAGGGAGGGAGGGAGGGAGGAAGGAAGGAAGGAAGGAAGGAAGGAAGGAAGGAAGGAAGGAAGGAACTCAAAGCATGTAATGATGTTCCACTAACCTCTAATTCCTGGAAAACAAAGAAAGACATAGCTGCATATTTGCGAAATGGTAGAACTTCTAGAACATTGATAATAGTGGTGGTCTCTGGAAGAAAGAAAGTCTAGAGTTTTGGGGAAGAAGATTTATTTTCCCTTCTGAACTTTTTTTTAACTGTTAGCAAGATTTTTTGTGAGAATTACCTTTATAATTAAAACATGAAAGGTAGAGACAACTAAGTAACAAAAAACAGTAAACAACTCCTTCTTTGCGTTTATAGAATTTCCCTCCTCCAAAGCCTTTGTGTTCTGTGCTCTCTAAGAAGAGCAGGGCTAGTGTCAGGAAGAGGCCATTTGAGATTCCTGGCTGTTGATGTGCTCTTTGGCCTCTGAGCGGGGCAGTTCCTCACCCAGCTGTGGGTGTTTCCGCTGATCAAGTTTAACAATGAAGTCTATGTTGAGAGACAGAACGGTTTTGGCAATTCCATGTGAACCCAGGGGAGGAGATGAAGTCACCCACCAGAGGAGGACACTTTTCAGCACAGTTGTAATGAAATAGTGGTTTCATTTTCAGATGCACACATAACTCCTCGTTCCGAAGGTACGATTTGGAAGTATGTCTCTAAAGGCTATTAAAAGTACGCCCATAAACCAGGTGCAGAGGTGCACACCTGTGATCTGGGCAATTTGGGACGCTGAGGTAGGAGGATGGAAAGTTTGAGGACAGCCTCAGCAACTTAGACCCTGTCTCAAAAGTGAATTCATCAGTCCCAGCTTTGGAAGGGTACCCTGAGAAGATGACGAACAAGAGGCACGAGACTGGTTTAAAAAAAGAAAAAAGCACATTCTTATAATAGAACACTATATACCCATCAAAAAGAATACTTGGATCCATATTCACTGATATGCCCAGAGTGAGTGAAAAAAATAGATATAAAAAAATAGTAAATATTTATGGCACTTGCTATGTGCCAGAGCCTATTCTGAGCTCTTTACATAGAGAGATTAATTTCATTTTTTATTATGATTTTATGAGGTAAGTACTTTTTTTGTCCTCATTTTGCAGAGGAAACTGAGGCCAGGGACATTAAAGTGTCTTGCCAAGGTCACATAACTAGTAAGCATTGGAGCAGGGACCAGATCCCCAGCCGCGTGGCTCAGCATTTTATGTCGGCAACGACTGCTTCCCAGCGTGCACACCAACCACCCCACTTGTATCATGGAGGGGCCTGGAGGACTGGAGGTTTTAATTTTCCATGTCAATAACCCCAATTAAGTTAATCTACTTTTTTTTTTTTTTTTTTTTTAATCAAGGCGCACCTTCCCTTTGATTCGAGAGTTCTGTTTCTCAGAATTTATCCTCAGGAAATAATAAAAGAGATGCCAGCAAAGATACATAAACATGCTTTTCACAGGATAAATACAATAAAATGCTGAAACTGTGCTGAACATTCAACAAGGGATTGAGGAGCACGTGGCATCTACCTATGGTAAGAGAATAAATACGGAAGCCGGGCACCGGGGCACTCATCAGTAATCCCAGCGACTCCGGAGGCTGAGGCAGGAGGATCACGAGTTCAAAGCCAGCCTCAGCAAAAGTGAGTTGCTAAGCGACTCAGTGAAATACTGTCTCTAAATAAAATACAAAATAGGGCTGGGGGTGTGGCTCAGTGGTCAAGTGCCCCTGAGTTCAATACCCAGTAGCCCCAACCCCCTCAAAAAAAGAATAAATATTGACCTGGTGAGATGTTTGTGCTCTATTGAGGAGTGAAAGAAAGAGTAAGGTGCATTTCTAAAAGAAAGCCACTTGTGTGCACAGGGGAGGACACTGGAAAGCTACTGCAGGCGTCAGGACTGGGCCTTTTTCATTTGTGATATTTTTGAATCTTCCAAGTTTTCCGCCTTGAGTGTATATTACTTCTCTAGTAGTAAAAAAAAAAAAAAAAAAAAAAAAAGTTATTTTTAATAAAATAAAATGGTGTTACTATTACACTTCACAAGGATAAGATCTTAAGACAACAGAATCCCCAAGGGTTACAGAGCCATTCGCTGTGGTTCTCAGGAGACAACATGCAAGATTCTACTAGAAGGAAAAAGAAAAATCAACAACCTTGCATTAAATTAATTTCCACCTAAAAAGACCGCCACTGCAGAGGAGGACTAGGGACAATCAAGACGCACAGAGCCACCCAGGTGTCATCTTGGCAAGCACCTTCCAACCTCCCCTGCACAATCAAGACAGCCGGGCAGCCCCTCTCCAGTCCGGGTGCTGAAGGTTGGTCAAATAAGGATGCGCAATCCAAACATTTACTTTTCAAACATCTTCGGAAAGTTTGTCATACACAAACAAGCACAGGAGAGAAGGAGGGTTCAAGTTCAAGCCAATTCATTTGCCCAACAACTCCAGGGACCTCAGGCATCACACAGTAAGTCCACCGCAAAGGGCCCTGCGGGTGGTTCCCTTTGGCAACCGAGGAGCATGGCAGTGGGACCATCCAGAGGACTGAGGTACAAGTGTGACCACAGTCATCTCCAAGAGGGTCAAAATCCCAAGTGGCACAAGGGTACCCTACACTGGGGAAATAATTTCAGAGAAACCTCGGTGTGTCTGGAACAGTCCACAAGTGAGGCACACAAGGTTTGTTGTTGTTGTTGTTGTTGTAGAGGGACACACTACCTCTTACTATTTATTTATTTTTTAACGCGGTGCTGAAGCTCGAACCCAGGGTCTCACATGAGCTCGGCAGACGCCCTACCACTGAGCCACCCCCCAGCCCACCCAGGATGCTTTTTGACAAACTGCCCAATGCTGTGTTCAAATGAGGCAAGTTTGAAGGAAACCACAAAATAATCTGCCAGCAATGCTTCCTTAGAATTTTTATGGTGTGGATTTTGTTTTGTTGTGGTTTTTTGTTTGTTTGTTTGTTTGTTTTGTTGCCCATAAGGAGAGAAAATGAGCCTTGGATCTGGTGGTCCCGGGCAGGCGTTCCCTGGGCCAAACGATCACTCCTCGCTCTGGCTCACCCGGCTCCCTAGGATGCAGGGGCCGAGACCGGCGTGGGAAGAGAGCCCAGAGGGTGCCTGGTGCCACCACCAACGCTGGGCATACACCAATCAAGCGAAGAGTGTGCCCTGGAAATGCAAAAGGCAAGAGCGCCGTCCTGTACGCTGGGGCTCGTGGTCTGCTGGTGGACAGACTAGTGGGCCCTCGAGGGCATCAGCGAGCTAAACGCCATCGCCAAGGGCATTCCAGAAACTACAGAAACTCAGGAGGAAGTGTCCACCTCTGGGCAGATCTGAGAAGCCCTCAGAGAGGACAAGCAGCCTCTGGAGAGGTGGAGAGGTGAAGAAGAGCCCCCGAAGGCGTGCAGGGCGGGAGGAGGCTGCAGCAGGGACAGACGGGGTAGGACTTGAGGCTGAAGAAGTAGCCTGTGCCCAGCGTGGTGGTCCCTGTAAGCTGGGCTCAGGGATGTGGCCTTAGTCCAAGCTGCCACGAGCCGTTGCCTCTCGAGGCTGCGGGCAGGGCACGCGCACACACGCACCCACACACCCGCACCTGCACGAACGTGCCCTCAGACATAACAGACCACCATGGTGGCTCTACCGCTCTGGATGTGCTTTTGGAGCCAAAGCAAACCAAGGGGCAATGCAGACACTGAAATGGCACTGGTTACCAGGGAGAGATCCCGAGGACCTGCGTGAGGTTTGTATTAAAAATGTCTCAAGTTGATCGCTAAAACTGAGTCGGAACGTTAAAAGACCCATATAGAATCCAAGTCAGCTTGATGCACATGTGAAGACACACTCCCTGCACCGAGCCGTCTACATCCCTAATTTGAAAGCCACTCCCGTGGGCAATGAGAGGGTTTAAGTGTGTCTGGGCGCGTGGATGCGGTGTACAGTGTTTCCAGAACAGTGACTCAGTGTGAGGGAAAGATGATGTCAGAAGGCAGGAGGAGGCCTGGGGTGCAGGGAACCCAGGCCCAGAGCCACGCAGGCCCCCGAGGCAGCCAGCAGAGGACCAGCTGCGTTTCCAGGACGCTTCTGTGGCCAACGCCGGGAGCTCCCTGCTCTGCAGACTCTGAAGAGCGAGAGCAGGTCCGCATCCTCCTGGAACCTGGGGACTAGCTGGAGACCCGAGACACGAACTTCACCAAAGAAAGACTGAACACATCATTCAAAAAGCCAAGGTGAGGAAAGCAGGATCTTAGTAAGGGCAGATGGTGGTGCAGACGCTCACCTGCGTGGAGGGCCGAGACAGGTGGAGCAGCAGGGGCGACCCCTGTCTGGGGGATGAGTCACACTGGAGGAGCAAGTGGCACCAGCTCAGAGACTGAGGCCTGAGCAAAGCTGCGGCAGCCCCGACCTCCCCCCCCCCCCCCCCCCCGCCGGCGGGGAGTAGGGATGAGGACCCTGCAGGGCCAGTCTGCAGATCCCACTAGATCCCCCCAACTCCAGTCGCTCACGCACAGCCTGGGCCATTTGTGCCAGATCCTTGTAATTCCTGCGCTATAGTTCACTTCCTATTTTTCTTTAAGTTGACTCGCTTTTAGAATTTGACTGTTCATCTTAAAAGGGAACTTTGTGTGACCCTAAACGGAAAACTGTTGCCACTTGTCATAAAAGGAAACTAAATATGGAACCCAAATGGAAGGATTGTCTGCAAAACTATAAGCTTATCCCCACTAAAAGCAAAGGCACCCAAAGAGACATGATGACGAGGGTATTTATGGGAGCCTGAATTGCTCTTGGAGTTGCTGTAAAGATGCTCCTGGGACAATGGGTGAAATACTAATGCACAGATAATAGCACGGCCTCCACATCAAATGCCGTGATTCTGATTAGCAGCTCTGTGGTTAGTAGAACCATATCCTTATTCTTAGGATATAAGTGCAGAGGTGTCCAGTTGTGGAGGGCTCTGACTGTGACTTACTCAAATGACTAAAAGGGAATTCAGACTTCTTCTATACAGAGAGAGAGAGGGAGGGAGGGAGGGAGAGGAGAGAGGGAGAGAGGGGGGGGGGGGGGGAGGGAGAGGAGAGAGAGAGAGAGAG